>NC_139933.1:6275115-6917615 GCF_963514095.1 Eutrigla gurnardus | reverse complement strand
GTTTCATTAACATTCTTCGTGGAATGCATATGCACTTCTTGTTCATCAAATCTAAAGCAGCCCACCGCCTCCCTAATCGAAAGCAGCCCATGACGCCTTTTAAGTGGGGCTCAAGTGTCTTCTAAAGAAGCAGCGTGTCCATATGAATGCCGCAAATGACCACATGTTTGAGGGTGTGATCCCCTCGCAGGAAAGAAAGGATACAAATCATTTTGGCGAGATGGCGGGACAGAAACGCTCGTAAACGTGTGCGATGTAGACGTGATTAACGGGTTGTGTCTCCAAATCTTGAGCTGTCATTTTTGTGAAGTTTTTTTGGTGTTGTTTTCCCTTGCTTTCATATCATGCTTCCGTGCCAAAGGGGCCTTTCCTCGTTTAGAAAGGAGTGCAGAGGTCGTGAGGACCTCTACACTGAAGTGACCTCTGGGTTCGGAGCACACACACACGCTACTGCAAGGAAAAGGGAGTCTTGTACAGCTGTCCGTCATCCAAGCACTTGACATGTTTTCAGTGGTGACGTGCAGCTCAACCAACATGGATGCTTCAATGACAGGAGAAGGATGAAGCCATTAAAGCGGAAGGGTTTTAGCCCAAATCCAATTGGCTCATGGGAAATCTCTGGAGTGTGATAGATGCAGTGATGTCTTGTTCTTAGAATGTCGTTTTTATATCCGCGACATGATATGTGCAGTCCGTCTTTTGGTGTTTTATGTCCAGGTTTTGAGAAACTTTTTCCACGGTCTAAATACAATGGAATGCTATTTTTTTAGCATTAAAAATGTGTTGACTATGTGTTTTTCAGCGTAACCATGATGCTGTCCTTTAATAGCAGCCTAGAAATAGTTAAAAATGTTGTAATTACACGAAACTGCTTTAAAAACCACTTATGTTTTTATGATGAATATGGCGCTAGAGGTGATTAGCTCAGTTTAGCATAGAAACAGCTACATAACCCTGGCAAAACCAGATATAAAATCTGTTAATTAGTGAGCTTTCGACAGAGCCATGCAAGCTGTTTCCCTGTTTCCACTCTTTATGCTAAGCTAAGCTAATAAGCTGATGGCTGTAGCTTGAGATACAAGAGTAATGTCAATCCTCAAATCTCAAATCCCTGTCTCCTCTATTGGTTTTTTGTTGACAACAGCAATGTTATGAATATATACTGCAAAGAAACCATCATGGCGAGATACCAGCACTGTTAAGTAGCACTGTCCTTTGCAGTGGCCCTGTCACCTTTGCCAAAGCCACATCCTTCACCTCTTCATGACGAGGCTCATGACTCAAACACGCTACGCGGCGTTCGAGGAGATGCCGTGACTCGCCACGGTGACTAAGGAGGCATTTGGCTGCAGGAAAACACAAAGCGAGATCAAAACGAGCTCTTGGTGGACCTGTGTGGTCTCTTTGTGGCGCGACGGACGTGGGGAGGCAGCGGGGAGCGAGGGGAAGGGCCGTCGTGTTTCACCTCCTCGGGAAAAAAAAAAAATCAGACAGAAAGTCATTGATTTTCCCATGACATGCCCAACCCCCCAGAACACACCCCTTCAGAGTCAGACGGCTGGCGCGGAGAACGTGCACACCATCTCACATACAAACACGCTCCTCAAATCCGGAGCCCTACCCCCCACCTCGGCCCGGCGACCACCCCCCTCTCCTCCTATCTCTCCCTGTCTCCCTCTCCCTCGCTCCCCCTGTCTCATTTATGCCTTTGCAGAGCAGCTGCTGCCCAGAGAACTGAGGGAGCAGCATTCACATCTGAGCACATTAGTCACCAGATGTCACCTTTTGCTGCCAGCCCATCGAACATCCAGGCAGACAATGCCCCATGCATTCTGAACATCTGACTTACGACGCCTCCTACAAAAAGGGGGCTGGGTGGCACTCTGGACTCCCGGCAGCCGCGGCTGGTTTTAGCTCAAAGCCACGTCGACAGTGACACCTACAGCTTGTCCGCACACAATTGAAGTGGAAAGCTACTCGGGAGGCGTTAATATCAAAGACTACACAAACTGATAAAGGGATGAGTCGTCTCTGCAGAATGGATGACACCGAGTCGAATTTTACCACCAAAAACTGCTACTATTTTAGCTTCACACCAAACCAAATGTGCCCAGAAGGTGTTTTTCCGTATCCTAAATATGTCTAATTTGCTCAGAGATCCGAGTCAAGCGGCGAGATGCTTTGTAACAACCCTGATGTTGCTTCCGACACCTGCAACGGATCTGCTGCTGTCACCTTGAGGGTATCCGATGTGTTCAGACTGAGAGACGGCAGCTCGTGTCGACACTACAGACATAAGGAGAACAGACATAAGGACATAAGGAGAAGGCCAAGCAGAAGGTCTCACTCAGAGAAGTAAACAGATGAAGGAGCGCACAGAATAGCAAAGAAAACGAAAAAGCCCAGAGGCATGAAATGTACGAATTGCACATTTCCATTAACTGGCACATGTTACTTCTTTAAGCCTCAGGTTGATGTGAAAGTTTTCAAAAATATGCATCTTTTTCAATCCGGGTTCGCTCTTAAATAATTCACGTCGTCTAAGAGAAGATGTCATGCTTATGTGACTTCTTCTTCATTGCACTCAATACATTTAAAACGGTGGTTTACCAACTTGAGGGGGATGGGACCCCCCCAGAGGATCACACGAAAAACTCAAGGGGTCGTGAGATGATTAGCATTGCACTCCCATAATGCTTTGGGCCACATGATGGACAGTCTAAAAACAGAATGCTGCAGTCGAACCGGAGATATCATCTTTTTTACTCCATGCATTCTTCTTCCCTGTCAAAACACGACGCCTACATTATCCACAATGCAACTCAACCACAAACAGTTTGGCTGGAGATTTGGGTGCATTATGCTAATAGCGGCTAATGTAGCTTTGGGCTGCTAGCCTCAAGCAAAGATGAAGATTGCACTTCATAGTTCTTGGAATATCTATTTTCTCCAACTCCACACCTCCAGATGTATTTTTCATTTTCAGACTCAAAGTCTTCAGCCCTGACCGATGCTGACTCAAGTGACACGACTTGAGGTCATTTATCAGATCTCAGGCAGCTTCCTCTGGAGCAACAAAAGGCCTTTTTTATGCCATTTTTTTCCACCTATGCTGTTGAACTCTTCCAAGACCTGTGAACTCACTTTGATGGGTCAAATCTGCACACTTCCCCTTAAGTCAACTAACAATGTCCCTAACAATGACTTAAATGAGTGCAATTTTATCACAATGGATTAAAATGATTTTCAAAATGATGATAATATATAATTATCCACACAGATTTGTCAAAAAAAGGGGTAGGGAACTACATGACTTGATGACACAAAAGACACATATCACATGACTATTCCTGTTTATGACTTCACAACCAGTCTTATATCCACAGATCATTGCCCCGGATCAGACGAAACAACAATTTAAGTGCTCTTTTACTCCCATTGTTTATCCTTGTTACGCCTTATCAGCAGAGTGATGCTTCACCCCCCCCCCCCTCCTTCCTTCTCTCCATATATTAAAACGATGGGTGGCACTTTCGCCTCATAGCGCTATCTGCTACGTCGAGTCACCTCCAGACACATTAGCATATTTATCATCAGCTTCACAGACTTCAAAGTCGGCGCTTGCTTCTCAGATGGGGAAGCGCCACCAGGAAGCCGGGCGCAGATTGCAAAGCACTAGGTGTTCCCCAGGGATCAAATATCCATTTAGGTAAGAGCAAGGGGTGGGGGGAGGCTATAAGCAGTATTCAATTCATTTATTTGCAGTTGTGATGATGTCTTTACCAGTGACTTTAAATATTTGCTCAGCGCTAACCACAGCTTTCACAGTTTTGTGATGTTAACACGCCGCTGATGCTGGAGGGAGCACAGAGGATGTCTTTTAAGGTTTGACTGGATGTGTAAAGAAGGATGCTGTCAAGAAGATTATTTACATGCCAAGCAACAGAACATAGATCAACAAAAATAAACAGAATTGGAGCCCATTTAAATTAAATATCAAATCAGAATGCAAATTAATGCCCTAAGAGTGCACTTTTTTAAATCTATTTCATGATAAATCCTCTAATTGGTACATCTGTACTGCCAGAAAAAAACAGATAAATAGTGCACTAAATCTTCTGTCCACCCGTGAAGGCTGCTTGGGTCAGGCTGCATTTGTCCTCACTGGGTGCACACTTGATGGACAGCTTGTCCCAGTGTGTGGCCGCTGAAACAGCCACTCAGGTTAAAGAGAGGTCAGTGAGCAATGGGTTTCCCTGCTGCATTGCTGTGCTGCATTGCTGTATTGTACATGACAAGCTTCAATTGTTACTCACATGTATATTGACTGTGGGAAGCGATACGGTCAGGTTCAATACATATTTGTACATGTTGACTACAAAATGTATTTTTTATTTTCTTTCGGCCTAAAATGTGCATAAACTATATTTTGGCAACAAGTTTGAAAAAGAGACTTTTTTTTAAAAATAATTCTAATTCTCTCAACCTCAAATATTATCTTGTTAAACACAACAGGAAATAAAATCCATCTCTCCTCAAATCGTCCCTTCAACCTGCAGCCTGTCAGCCAATCACCGGGGCAACACTGTTGTGATGACGCGGACGAAGCCACGTGATTGCCTTCCCGTCTTTGTTATTGTAGCGTTAGCAGCCCCGTTGCGCTAGCATCGCTTTACGTCATGTTGTGATATTTCCCCGTTAACAGTCTGCAATTTACGAATTCTGGTTTCCTACTAAGGTGCTGGACATACTAATAAATATCACACAGAGACTAAATATTGTGTTGGTGAGGAGTTTCAAACGCAGCCAGTGGCTGAGTGTTGGCTAATGCTACTACAAATGCTAAGCGGCGCAGTTATCTCCAACAACAACGTATCCAACGAGCCAATTAATCACGTAAACATGGTGATGTCGTAGGTCTACGTCACTCGACTCACCAGTGATTACAATATGATCAGTCAGTTACTTACCTACTTACTTACTCAGCTCCTTTCATTGACGCAATGTAACGGTACATGCACATAGACAGAATGCGATTTCTTTCGTACGTCACTGGGCAAAGTAGAGACAACCTACCGAGTCAGTTTCCTGTACCTGAGTCACGTGGGTTTGCCACTGCCCCGCCCCTTTAGGAGACTAGCATCAGTTTGAATTCTATTAATTAAGTCTATTAAGAGACGTAAAGTGAATTATTTCGCTTCATAGTGACCAAAGTAAATATTGGATGTATCTTCTGAACATTTGGACACTGGAAATACATTTTTCAGACGGACAAATCTGGAGAAATACGCAATGACTACGCCCATGCCCATGTCCATATCCATGCCCATGTCCCTGTCCACGCCAATTTAGGAGACAGAACGTACCATTTCACACCATTAGCTGAGGTTGTAACGCGCCATCTTTGTTCGAGAGCATCTTTGGTTTCCTCTTGTTTTGATCCCTTGTTCATGTGCACTGACACTCCCTGTGAACCGCCACTGTGTAAAATGCCTCCTCTTTTTCTGTCTTGGTTCTTAAACATACATGCTCTGTTAATAATGTGATTTGAATCATTAATACGCTACATTGTAGGCACCCATTATAATTGGAAAATTAGTTACAGCACAGTGTTCTAACTGCTTCCTACAACACTAATGCCATCCCTCTCTCTGTGTCATCTAAACCCTATGCTAATGAGGCCTGGGCACACAACATGCAGGCGGTTGAATATCAATTTAATCAGGCCCTCCCTGCAGGGGCTTTCAGGGAGAAATGACAGCCAAAGTGCATTAGTAATTCTACTGCTGTCACTTCTCATAGCTGCTTACCTTGCAAACAAACTGCTCTAATGGCACCTGCCTGCTGGGCAATTTAGACACTGTAGAGGCAACAGAACATGAAATGGACTGGAGACCACTGACCTAAATAGGAAAGGGCCACTAAACAAGGAGTGGCTGTCTTATCATCGGAGTGGAAAATATGTGCATTGTGTGTATGGACAATTAAAAGACTCTCCTCTCAGTGTGTCTCCACCTCGAAGATGAATCCAAACCCTGTCTTTGCATGAAAAAAAATAAAAGCGACATTTTCTGCCAATTTGTATGTCATCAAAAGTGTCTTATCCTCACATCCTCGCATCCCCGATAAATATCTCCAGATAAAAGGTACAAATACTTTAATACGCAAATGAATAGATAAAAGGAAGAGTTCATTACCTCCACTCATACAATTGAATTGCATTGACATAATCCCCTCTTATTCCTCAAGGGGATGGGGGAGGGAAAGAGCATGATGGGATTGGTGGTAGTGGTGTGTGAGTGCATACGCGTGTGTGTGTGTGAGTGTTGGGGGTGGAACGGCTCATTTCAGTGTCAGCCTATGCACATCAGCGAGGGGGGAAATATGTCATTTCTCACTGCACCCAGTGTAGCAGCCCATGTTTTCATTCGCTCTGTGTCATCATAACACAGCGACGCTTCCGAGTGTGTCAGCTTTGAGGCCCCCCCATTTGAGCGTGATGACTGGTGAGCTAGCGCCACCTGTTGTCAATGCTCACATACTGACTCGCTGACATCTTTTTGCATTGTTTGACGGTGGAGTCAAATCTATCCCGCTCCCTTTTTATTTTTTTCATTCGCCTATCTGCGACTCCTCCTCTCCTCCAGCCGACTCCGTGCTCAATATAAAAGATGCCAGATGCCTCTTAGCAGCCAGACCCCTTCACGTCAATATGTCAGGTCAATAGTGTTGGGCGTTATTGAATGTGTCAGAGAAAAGAACTTCACTCGAGGAGGTGGGTTGGTGGTGGGGCGGAGGGGGGACGGTGTCCAGGTCTCCTCCAGTCCAATAGATCCATTGCAGGACTGCAGTGAAAAAACAATAAAAAATCAAGGTTGGAACCAGCTAAGCAGGAGAAAGTATGGATGAGAGTATAGATAGGTCAAGTGGTGGCATCAGATCTATAGAGTCACCATCACTGGAGGGGAGAGTAGACTCTGTATAATAGTACTTGTAGGCCCGCCTACAAACACTTCTGTATGACAAACTGTTCCGAAAATGCATCCAAAGCACGAATCTCTATTACGCCACAAAACTCTAATATCCGCCCACA
Organism: Eutrigla gurnardus; assembly: GCF_963514095.1. Classification (NCBI taxonomy): domain Eukaryota; kingdom Metazoa; phylum Chordata; class Actinopteri; order Perciformes; family Triglidae; genus Eutrigla; species Eutrigla gurnardus. Next base: position 6,910,522 of record NC_139933.1, on the reverse strand, counting down.
GCAGCAAACACACCTTGCAGCTTACAGGGGACCATAAACGCATTTGTAGACGAGACCTATTTTTTTGTTGTTGTTCTCTGGTCTTTAACATGGCCAGGAGGTCTCTCCCAGGCATTGCGTAAACCCATAATGAGGAGCAGCATGGTGTGATTAGTATTGTCTTGGGCACATATTAAATCCTGATCGGATGACACGGAGCAAGACTAAACATTTCCCATCCAGTCATGGCGACTGCTCATTTAACCGTGGCAGATACTGAGGCAAGGAGGGGGGGCTTGTTTGAGCACCGCGGCTGGTTTCATTCCTCCCTTAAGTATGCATGAATATTTAAGATGCTGCATGCAGTCGATGAGCCTACCTGATGGTCTGTTTAACCAAGGCCGGCTGCTTTTTCAGTAGACTCCCTCTCGTCTTTAACTACTACAGAGGCCCCAGTGTGAGTCCCCTTGAAAACAATTGATTCATAGTCATCTATCTCATAGCCGAGGGCTGGGTAATCACAGGCGGAGAATCGAATCTACCACACTCCTGTTCCACCAGGGAGAGGACTCTGTAATGAAATAACCCTCCTCTCTGCTTTAATTGTCTTTTTGGCCAATGGCATACAGATTCAGGAGTTGTTGTTTTTTCTTCTTTTTTTTCTATTTAATTAGGGTATTATATAGTTTCTGATAATCAAGACAAAAATGCACATGCTTTTATAGTGTCAATAGCTTGAGATGGTCTTCCCAGTGATAAGTAGAATTTTTTTAAAGGGTCCCTTCATTAAAAATGATTTAAACATATATTGTCTCCCTTGCTTGTGGTTTGTAAGGGGGAAGAATAGTTATGGTTTACTGTATTGAGATTTTCAAATATCTGCCACCTCCCCAATACAATATAGAGCCGAAAGGCAAAAAGGACTGATTTCATCAGTAGAAACTAGTTTCATTGATGGTTTTTAACAGCTTAAAAACCACAAATCTGTTTTAGAATGTAGGTGAACTGACCCTTTACCTACAAAAAAGGGGGATATAGGAGAGGCGCACATCAATACACACTGATACACACTTTCTCATGCGCTCTGATCCCTCCGATTGCGCAGTATGCAAATGTTTTGCCATCAACTCAGTCTAGCAGAGAATGACAGGAACATTTGATGCAGCGCGGCTTTTTAGTGGAGTCCCTGCAGAAAGCTATTTTCACAGGATGTTATGTATGCATTTTTCAGACAGATTGCTGCAGGAGACAGGAGCTCAGGAGAGAAGCACACACACGACTGGAATAAAAACACAAGCCGTAGTGTGCTGAATGAAGCCAACCGCAAAGCCGGACGCACGAACACACAGCATTCATCTCACAGATTTGCAGAGCCAAAATAACATGTGCCCTAAATCTTTGATATCTTTTACCAAAAGCCACGTTAGGATTGCGTGTAATGACAGAACCATTTTGACATTTTTGTTCCCAAGTGCGTGACTGAATCGGCTGTCAGCGGTGACTGCTTCTTCCCCACAAATGAACACGCAATAACTGTTCATTTATTGCACACATTATTCAAGCAATTATACAATAAGCTGTGAATCACTATGCATCCGCTGTGGTTTATTTGCATAATATAAATGCAAAAAATCATTACAGGGTGTGTCACGCTATCCCACGTGGGATTACACAGTGAGACACCTTAACAAAACGTATTACAGTAATATTCACAGTGCATCACTTTCCCCGTGCAGAAAAGGGTCAAGCGTCAAGCTGTGCTGATCGCACATTAGAATCTAAATTGAATATTATTAATGTTATAAATTCATAAACAAACAAAGCACACTCACTTGATTGATACTGCACAATGCTTTTCTTCACTATCTCCCTCTCTATACAACTATTTTCTAAAGTCACACACCATCATACACATTTCTGTTACATCTATTACATACTGCACAAATGTTGCTAGGCAGTGACTGATGGCGATCTTTTACACCTTTGAATTTACACAGGATAGACTGGCTGGATGAAATAAACAGTAATAAAGGTGGCCACATGCATACACCTGCTATATGGAGGTGGGAAATAAAGCAGTGCAACTGTAATCTGATTACAAAAAGACACATCTTTTCTTCAACAGATTATAAAAGAGCTGAATTTTAAGGAAAGGGATTATATTTTAAGCCCCTGTGTGTAGGATTAGAACATTTATGACATTGACTCCGAGACACTGTGCCAGGCGTTGCATGCTAATAGCCTACCCCGTCATGGATTCCACTCATTGTGAATGAAGGGCTGACGACTACATGCAGACAGAAATCAGACTCATTTCAAAGATGATATTATCACATACACATTGTACGAGTAGGGCTGTAACTTAAACATACGTTTGCAGAGTTGGTTGACTCCAGATCTCAGTTGCTTGGCCATATTAAGCTTAGCATGTATAGCACACATTTATATTAGCGTCTTTAAGCATCAGGAAAAGTGTTCTATAAAACCGATTAGTGATAAATTAGTCACTTATCCAGGTATGTTTTTCCACAGCACGCTTTCAAATAATAAAGAGGGTAACCACAAATAATATTTTGATTTCTATGTCTTCCATTTGTATTTGGTTATGGCTAATTAGCCCTTCACGGACAATACATGATCCTTTTTTTTCATGTCTCTACATGAATCATAAGTGAGTGAAGAATGAGATATTTTGCCTGCAGCTTTGTCCTCAGTTTCTTTAGCAGGATATTATACAGCCGTCATATGCATAGTTAAAATATTCGTACAGATTTTTCATTTTAAAACTAATCAAAAAGTGAGTTCAACAGTTCTGTTTTCCACACCTGGAGTTTGAGCGTTAGCTGCTGCTAGCAAGCCGAAACTAACCGTTGCTAAAAATGAGAAGTCTGATTTTGTTTACTTCGGCATGAAATCAAGGTGTAAAGAATCAGTATTAACTTAAAGGTTCAATGTAAAGATTTTTTGGGGACCTATAAGCCGAAATTGAACATAATCATACTATGTTTTCATTCATGTATCATCACCTGAATCAGTCCTTCATATCTCCATAGGGAGTGAGTACTCATCATGGCGCCTAAAGACAACTGGATACAGCGTTGGAGGCGGTGCCCCGTTCATTGCTATTACAGTAGCTCAGTGGCACAAGCAAAACATAATCTGAGTATAAAAGTCAGGTAAAATTAGCCAGATCTTCCTGCGATATACAGCAGCCGGGAGCCAATAAAAAGGGCCTTTCATGTTTTTTCTCTCCGACACGCTTGGGATGGGAGGGGTGAGCGCAGGCTTATTTAGTTTGGTTGCCACTAAATCCTACACACCGTCCCTTTAAAGCTTGACAGAGTTAGCAACAGGGGTGTGGGGCTTAGCAAACGGTCAGTTGTGATGTTTATCCCCTTTTACGGTAATATTATTTCGACCACGCTATCACATAATCATACAGATCACGTTGGCTAAATTGAAATGGTTGGATATCTATCCTCTTGCATTATGCTGCCATTTATCCGCGGTGGAGTAAACAGCCAGTGAGTGGTTCAAGAAATGGCTTTCTGCTGTCTTTTCCCTGAAGAGGCCCAGACCCAACCCTGCCATCTGCTGGCTCCATCCAGGTGAACAAAAACCATACCGGCTGATGACCCAAAGCACCCTGCGTTTCCACTGTGGGGGGAAAAGGATGTCAAGACATCGGCATCCTCCAGCAGCTTTGCTCCTGTTTTTGTTTCGGGAGTTTGGTTTTTAAAAACACAACACTATGAGCAATAACAAGTGCTCTTAAATTATCTTGCCACAAAAAAAAAGGTTCATTTTTGGAGGAAAGAGAGAGCAGGAAGGGGGGGAAAACAGAGAGTGTGTGTGGAGGAGAGAGACAAGTGTGGGGAGGGTCGTTGGAGGGGGTTTCAATGCTTCTGAGAGGTGCCTCATTTTCCAGCACCATCTGTTCCTGGTTCTGCGAGCTGGAAGCCTCGTTTGTGTCAAACGCCTCCCACACGCTCCGAGCAGCCAGACACCAAAAGCGAGGGCTTCATCACCTGTTTCAAACAACTGCACAATGTGACCCACCGCATTCGTTAACTACTAATCACACTGTGTTTGATTATGTTGTTAACCTGCCGGTTGAGAGGTTCCTTCCCTCAGGCTCCTTACCAAAAAGTCCCAACCCAACCCTCCCCCCGAGCCAAACCTGCACTTCGGAGGAGGACGACAAAGAAAAGGTTGATGCCAGGAGAGAGGAGTGGACCTGGAGGCTGGAGTCGACCCTGCTCCCCCCCCAGAAGGATGCAGAGATAGAAGGAAGACAGAGGCGCGTGAACAAGGCCACGCTCCTCCATTTCAATCAGCCGCTGCCGTCTCACATGGCAGCAGAGCATCCGGAGGGGAGGCGCCGTCATGAATCCTAATTGCTCCCTTTTCACCATATTGCAGGGTGTTTCTATGCAAATCTGTCCAGAGAGGTATCTGGTTTACGCAAAGCCAACTGTATGAACTGAAATGTGAGCAGAAATCTCACTCAGACAAAAGCCTTGGCGGGGAGAGATGCCGGGTATTATAATTCATTTGGATAAATTATTCATTTTGCACATGGCTCTCCTGAGTGCAGGACAGAGCGCGGTTTCACACACGTTTGCTAATGTTTTGGCATGTATGTATTCCACCGCATCGACGGGCACTGGCCTCAAGTTAAGATATATGGCTTTAATAAGTGTGACGAAGATGCAAAATAATGAGATGCGTGGGAGGAGAGTGCAGGGGTGTCCGCCGAGAGATTGGGAGAAACGATAACACGTCCTCAGCATGTGGCTGTAACAGGGAGTTCTGCCCGATTTTATACTTTTATGAATATATATCCAGTGATGCGCATCTACACACGTTTTTCTGAAACTATAACTGTGTCAGTCTTTACATTTCTTCAGTCAACTCTAGTGGTCAACGGGGACGGCTGTAGATGATGCAAATATTTCATGTTTCATATTTATCACTACGGCAGCACAACATGCAGTCAGGGATCAATAAAAGTCACGATGATTTTAAAAATGGACTTCCCTTAGTGCCGGAGTGTTATTTCACGGAACTGATGGCCCGACACACGTGTGATGATTCAGATGGCGAGCGTGTTACATATTGTACAAACACACAGGCTTTTTTCCCCCGACCATAATCTCTTTTAGAGGTGCAAAAAAAAAAAAAATGAGATTGGGAGCATTTCAACTGCTTCTCAACGGCTCTCAACATGGCGACGCCTGAGCCAGCAGCTCGTTGCTAATGGCGCTAGCAGTGCTTACTGCGTTACACAAGCGTTAACCTGAGGGGGAACCACGGGGTGAGTGCTATGCTTCTGTGATGATGCAGTCGGCCAGGACGGAGTTATCAGCTGGAACCGCCATATGAGAGCCAAGGCACTAAAAGCACTAAAAGCCCGGCTCTCAGCGTTGCCAGATTAGATTGTCGGTTTCCAGTCCAATAACAATTTAAACCTACCCAATTCAAAAGCAGCCCAAATCATAACAGAGGCCATGTACAAATAGAAAACATGTCATAAAGCTTCTTATGCATCAAATAACCACAGATAAAATACATAATTAGGCTATTGCAACCCACAGAGAGCAGTCAACCAAATCCAGTAATTATGTGGAGCTCAGTGATGATATCAAGGTTCTCCGTTATACATTAAATACACTTCATGTCAATCAAATATTTCCCAAATGAAATGTTGAAAAGCTGCCCAACTTTAATCCACCAGCTCAACGCTATTTTTCCAAACTCAATGTAATCAAAAGTAAATGAATCTCTGCTCAGGTACTCCACCATAGATTTACATATAAATCCCTGTTTGCTGCTGTGTTTGTTGTGCATTGCTCCTTTAATGAGCATTTAAGTAAGGCATAAAAAGACTTTTGCCAAATGCCAAACATCCACAGCTTCCCAAATCCATGTCCATCCTTCAAACCTCTGTAAAGTAGATATAATATGTTAAAGCGTCTCCTCCTATTGGCCGTACAGTCGCCTCCATTAGAACAGCTCATTGACTAACAACACAAACAGGAAGTGCTGATTGATGACCGACCAGATCTTATAGATCAAGCATTACTGGCTCTTGCGAGTCCGACGCTGCAGCTCCAACACGTGCACGCCGCCGATCAATACGAGTCGTGAGAAGAATACAATGAAGCCCATCTCCGTCCCTCGGAACAGTCATACCCATACACAAAAATGCACTCTGACACGGGGCTCTTATTACAAACTCCTCCGTCACAAATGACCATAATCTATACCCTGCTCTCCCAATGGCTCTCCTGGGGAAGCTCCCCTCATTTCATTTTTCATCTCATCCTCTTTCACTTTATTTCCAGTAATTCAAACCCACTAAATCCAAATATGAGGAGACGCGTAGCGCCGCTGTTTTGACAAGTTAAATGACTAAAGGCAATGATGTGCTTCCCAGCCAGTCTGTAAGCAGCACACGTCGCCAGCCACCGCCTCGCTGTGTGCTTACCGGAAACGTGTGTGTGTGTGTGTGTGCATGCTTTCTTTCCACGTGCACGTCGCTCCTTATTCCTGCAGCCATCCGACCCTCTGCAGCATCTTTTTTTTTTTTTTTAGGTGAAATTGAAATGGATTGTGTAGCTCAATATTTTATTGACATCAACTTCACAGAATGTTGCTACGGTGACACCGGGGATAATTATTTCACCACAGATTTCTTCCTCTACGCGTTGCTCTCTCTCTCTCTCTCTCTCTCTTCCTCCAAGCCCTTCCATTCCTGTAGAGAATTAGTTCTGCATAAATTACCCAGTGGAATATTGAATCAGTCTGCAGCCACCAAAGGCGAGTCTGTGTGGCTGATTACTGAGCAGTGTGCACAACATGCATGCGGACAAACACACGCACACGCAGAGCAAGAGGGGAGGGGGGGAGGGAGAGGGAGAGAGGGGCCTCCGAGCAAGGAGCTGACACCATTGCAGAAAACATGGTAAGGAGGAGGAGGAAGAGAGGGGAGGGGGGGATCAGCCTATCTGGATATGGAGAGCGAACGCTGTATTAGCCACCCTAGCTACACACTATCTGCTCATTACTTAGTCATTAGCAGGGCCATGGTTTTAAAGGAGGGAGGGATCAATCAATTGTCATGGGTCAATGTTTTGCAGCCCCATTATGAACCTTGGGTGGCTCTGTAAATGAAGCACAGTAATTACTCATGTTAATTACACAAAGACGGTGGTCACATTGATCCACAAATACGTTTTTGCATAATGTAAATGGTATGATGGGTAAACACTGGGTTGCACTTGAGCATTTAAACGGACACCCCCGCACTCTGATCAGATGGAAGCGGGAGGAAGGGGAGCACTCCTCCTCGGCTCGGAGGGGTTTTCTAATGGTTTATTTATTGTGCAGTGCAGTGCTGATTTAGTCAATCCATTAGTCAATTAACAGAAAGACAATTCTGATGATTGATTAACCATTCGTCATCCCGGTTTCCTGAGGATTAGTCACTTTACTCGGTTTGATTTCAATGTAAATTCGATACTTTTAGATTTTGAGCTGTAGGTCAAACAAAACAAGCAATTTGAAGACATCATTTTCAGACTTAGGAACTAGTTTCTGTCCTAATAGACTAAATGATTGGTCAATTAACTAAAAAAAAAAGAAATCATCTGGAGATAGCTGGCGATTAAGCTCTAGATTTGGTGGGAATTGGCAAAGGGATCTGGTCATCACATACCCAGAGGGCTTCAGTGCACACAAGTGAGCAAATGGGAATTTTGCATAATTAATCTGAGAGCATTTGTCTCATTCAAAACCTAATATTGAGCAGGGACAGAGACCAAATCCCCAGATGCCCCGGTCTTGAGAGAGAACCGGTTATTTTCAATCTGAACAGTCTGCAGATATTGAATTCCTCCACAGGGAGTACTGTGTGTGTTTGCTCACGATTGGATGATTAGGCCACTGTATTTGATACGTAGTTTATACACAGCGATGCTCAAGAGTCACTTGGAGGGAGGATCGCTGAGCTGCCTCTCGAGCTGAAAAACGTCCCTCAAGGGTTTTTAGAGATCATTTCTTATGCTCTCTACATATATTTACACAGGCTTATACAGCTGTATACCCCAAAGTTACGTGTCCCCAGATGTGAAAATTGAGAGAGACCAAGCTCTTTGGGGATGTGTTGCCTCCAGAGGCCGATTGAGAAAGCCCAGGCCATGTTGAATACTATATTAGAGGTTTAATTAGAGGCACTTCATGATGTAAGCGGCAGCAAAATTAGAAAATGGGAAAAATCAGACTCAGCCGGGGAATTTTCATCGGTGGTTATCAGTTGACAGAACAATTAATCAGCACAAGCACGTCGTGGAAGGAAATCATCATCATCAGGAAGTCATCAGTCGCCACCAGCGCTTCCCCGGCAATGCAGCCGATGACACAGGTATAACATGGTTTGTTTAGTCTCCAGTGCATCTCTTTATTCCAGCTGTTGGAAATGTATTTGGTGCCATCTACAGGCAGGACTTCAGACTGTAACACATATGAACCAGAGGCCAAACGGGGATGTTTCTTTTAAATGAGGAGATATTCCTTTGGATGTATTCCCCGTAATCTTATTAGTGCCACTTCACATGAATAATACGATAAGCACAAAAAGGGATGTGACACACACACATATATATAGACACACATAACTGTTTCTTCAATCAGGTCCATGTGATCCAAATAGATTGACTCACTGTCTCAGTTGATTCCAGTCTATATCTAAATAGCAAGCCCACATAGCCCTCAGGCTTATATTTGATATTTTTTAACAAATAAAAATATTAATGATGATGAATACAGTGATATATACAATTTCTTGTCTAATTAGAAGACCAAGACTTAACCAATGTTCTCATCATGCTCTTGGCCAGAATCAAGCAACCCATTTTTTTTCAAAATGTCAAAATATTCCTTTAAGCTTGACAAGACTGACAATAAATTCACATTTGTGTTGACTTCTAAATGCATACACATGCGTTTCTTTGTTTCGCCGCTAGGTGTCAGCACTCACTTGCAAGTGATTGTGCTCGTGCTCTCGTGACTTCTCTTTCTTGCTGTCGTTGAGCAAAGCCTTGGTTGCATTCAGGTACTTCTTGTAAACTCGTATTTTAAATAAAGTCAGAAATACGTGTTTTCTTGGTTTTACCAGAATATACAGAACATTCTGGGCTTCGAGGTGTCTAAAAATAGTAATAACAATACACAAGAAGATAGTATGAGACTCAAGCTAGCATACGTACTTTCTGTCACAGCCTTTTGAGCGTTAGGAGTAAAGTGTCTATATTACCGAGTGACCCTGAAGGCAGCGGGAATATCAGCACACATCGCATGGCTGCTAGCAAGTCCAACAACATGGGAAAGTGACGGAACGGCGTGCTGGTTACGAGTAAAGTCTGGCCCCGCTGGCATGAGGACAAACACAACAGTTTAACCAGTCGTGTTGTTATTTGTTTAGGAGAAGCCGCCAAAATGGTGAAGGAGCAGTTCAGAGAGACGGATGTGGCCAAGAAAATGTGAGTAGGAGGAACGCTGCAAGCTAACTACTTAGCTCGCCGGTTAGCCCGGTGTCAGTTGGCAGTGTGGCTAATGTTGACGTTGTTGTTTTAGTCACGTTAATGTTAGAAAGAGGACGTAACGACCTCATAAAACGGCCCAAAATGAGAAGTAGAGTAACTATAAAGTAGTAAATCTACACTACCTGTATACACCAAACCGTTTGGTCCAACCATCTTGCTGATATGGCAAGAAGAAGGCAGACGTCAGCCTGTTGTCATCGCTTTGAGCTGTTAATAACCGTGTGCTTTTTCTTCGCCCCCACTCGTTCACAGAAGCCACATCTGCTTTGGGATGAAATCTGCCGAGCAGATGCGCCAGCAGGCCCACATACAGGTGGTCAGCAAGAATCTGTACAGCCAAGACACCAAGCACACTCCACTGCCCTATGGAGTGTTGGACCACCGCATGGTACAACGCACCACACTACTCTTGTTTCGTGTTTGCAGTGATGCAAGAATCCAATATGGCAAAAAAAAGTTGTTGTCATTGATTTCTGATGGGCTCATCCTTGTGCTGTCATGTTTTCCCTTCAGGGCACCAGTGAGAAAGACAGGCCGTGTTTGACATGTGGGAAGAATCTGGCAGATTGCTTGGGGCATTATGGCTACTTGGATCTGGAGTTGCCGTGTTTTCATGTTGGCTATTTCAAAGCAATCATTGGAATCTTACAGGTAAGTTTACAGTCTAATGCAATTACATGCTAAAAAGAGGGCCACACATCGTGGAAGATAATATCAGAAAGAAGAAATCAATTATTTTGCCTGAGTCATCACTGAAGTATAGAATATATTGTTTTGATAAGTGTGTGATAAGTACATATGCATACAAATCAAAAATAAGGTAATTTAATTAAAGCTTTTACTTGAATTTCCACTTAACTAAATTTGTGTGTGATCGCCTCATTGCGATGCTGCGATCTGTCGTGTCTCCAGATGGTTTGCAAGACGTGCTCGAGCATCATGCTGACGAAAGAGGATAGACTGCAGTTCATGGATGTCTTGAAAAGGCCCTACCTCCCCTATCTCCAGAAACGAGGGTTGAAGAAGAAGATCTCCGATAAATGCCGCAAAAGGACAATCTGTCTGAATTGTTCCGCTTTCAATGGTAAGTTTTTGACACTGACCTTTTGTGTGTGTGTCTGTGATCCATCCATGTAATAAGTGGAATAAAAAAAAAAGCTGAATTATGTCTCTTTTGCTCTTCAGGACCAGTGAAAAAGTGTGGTCTCCTTAAGATCATTCACGAGAAGTTTAAAACAACCAAGAAGGTGGTGGATGTTTTTGTGTCAGAGTTCATGCAGTCCTTTGATACCGCTATAGAGCACAACAAAGTGATGGAACCTTTGCTACCCAGAGCACAGGTGCACTTTTCACACTCTTTCAAACCATATAATTCCTCATGTAAACCAGGAAAACATGCAAACACTTGCTCATCATTCCCTCTCTAGGAAAACCTGAACCCTCTGGTGGTGTTGAACCTGTTCAAGAGGATCCCTCAAGAAGACATCCCCCTGCTGCTGATGAACCCCGAAGCAGGGAAACCAGCGGACCTCATTCTCACCCGCCTCCTGGTGCCTCCTCTTTGCATACGGCCCTCGGTGGTCAGCGACCTGAAGTCTGGCACCAATGAGGACGACCTCACCATGAAGCTCACAGAGATCATCTTCCTCAATGATGTCATAAAAAAGGTTGGTGGGCAAGTGGCCATAAGCTACTGATATATATATCATGAATATATCACATTTTCCAGAGTATACAGCTACTGAATTACCAGCCTTCCAACTAAAACTAAATGTCTGGTGTTTCATGGAGACTGCCCTCATGAACAAACTCCTTTGTCTTTTAGCATCGTATGACGGGAGCAAAAACCCAGATGATCATGGAGGACTGGGACTTCCTCCAGCTGCAGTGCGCCCTTTACATCAACAGTGAGCTTTCTGGCATCCCCCTCAACATGGCACCGAAGAAATGGACCAGAGGCTTTGTGCAGAGGCTCAAAGGGAAACAAGGTATTGTGATCATGTTTGTGAAGTATTTTGGCTTTAGTTTTGTCGTCTGCTCGTACAAATTTGCTGGAGAAAGCAAAACTACAGATTTTAGATTAAAGACTCGCTGTTTTAACTGTTAAAATTCAGGTCGATTCAGAGGAAACCTCTCAGGAAAAAGGGTGGACTTCTCTGGCAGAACGGTCATTTCCCCCGACCCTAACCTGAGGATTGATGAGGTGGCCGTCCCGGTGCATGTGGCTAAAATCCTCACGTACCCAGAGAGGGTAAGCCGCACTACACTAAACAACCACTACCGCGCCAGAGCTACGTTATCTAAATGTGAGACTATCATTATCATTTAGGTGAACAAAGCCAATCTGGAACTATTGAGGAAACTGGTCCGCAACGGCCCTGAGCTTCATCCCGGAGCCAACTTTATTCAGAATCGTCACACGCAGATGAAAAGGTGAGGCTGCTTCTTATGGAAATTAAAAACCAGTGCTTTGGTCCACCACCATAAATATCATTTTATTTCTGTCAGGTTTTTAAAATACGGAAACCGTGAGAAGATAGCCCAGGAGCTGAGGTTTGGCGACGTGGTGGAAAGACACCTGATAGACGGAGACATCGTCCTCTTCAATCGGCAACCCTCCCTGCACAAACTCAGCATCATGGCCCACATCGTAAGAGCTTTTACTGACTTTACTCGATTGTATTTGTGAATTACAAGAAAAAAAATTGAAAGAAACATCTAAAATGAGCTGTACTGTGTTCAAAACGAATGGATGGAATGTTAAAAATTGTTAAAAAATTAGCCGAATTAATCGTGTGGCAGATCTTTGTCTAGATACTTCTTCGCCTGTGACACTGGTTTTTACTGTTTTACCCAAACCCACAGGCCAGAGTCAAACCTCACAGGACTTTTCGCTTCAACGAGTGTGTGTGCACCCCGTACAATGCCGACTTTGACGGTGACGAAATGAACCTTCATCTACCTCAGACCGAAGAAGCCAAAGCCGAGGCCCTCGTCCTGATGGGGGTACGCATCATCACAACAGATGTGGTCCATTTAGAAGACACACACACCCATCAAAGTTGACCTTCAGCAATGAATAGATGTCCCTGGGAGAGGCATTGTTCATGGCAAATTGACTTCACTTTGACTCGAATCATCTTTTTTTTTTCCAGACAAAAGCGAATCTGGTCACTCCAAGAAATGGCGAACCTCTGATTGCTGCTATTCAGGACTTTCTGACAGGTGAGCGCAGTGATGTGTGGCAGTCCGTCACAGTGCTGTGGTTTTATATGACGTGTGGCAACCGGTGCTTTGAGATACAGGCAGGAAATTGTTGGTGTTGGTGTTGAATAGCCATTTTCTACCTCATGGGGGAGCACTTCAGCCATGGTCAAAAATCCACTGTATTTAATTGATAAAATATAATATTTCTACCTCCTAGGGGCCTACCTCTTGACACTCAAGGACACCTTCTTCGAGAGATCAAAAGCCTGTCAGATAGTGGCATCAATCCTCGTGGGTAAAGATGAAAAAATCCGTATTTCTCTTCCCCGACCGGCTATCATGAAGGTACTGCGCTCTGTTTAGCGTCTTTCATAACACACACAACAAACAGCCTGACTAAAAGTTTGCTATATTTTTCATTGTTATCAGCCCATGGCTCTGTGGACGGGGAAACAGATCTTCAGCCTCATTCTGAAGCCAAGTAAGGATTGTCCGGTCAAGGCGAACTTGCGGACCAAGGGCAAACAGTACTGTGGCAAGGGAGAGGACCTCTGTTACAATGACTCATGTGAGTTTCTTTTCTTCATTTATTTCTTCAGCTAGTCTGATGGATACACACAAACACACACTAGAAATCTAGAGAGACAAAGTACAGCAAGTTTTCTTTTCGTAGTTTCTTATTATGTTTGAGGAGGATACACAAGAGCTGTTTGATATAACAGAAAGAAAATATGGCCAAACGAAGCAAAGTTTTCATTAAAACTCAACATAAACAAAACTCTTTGCATGTATAAAATACAACCTCTAGTAGTTAGCTTTTGGTCTGTTCAACATAATATGTTCCTATTATCATTTCCAGTGGACGTCAATACATTCTAATATTAAATTCATACCCATCCCTAGGAGTCAATTCATTGATAATAAGTAATTTCCTTCTTGCCTAGGAGTGCCAACCTGCTTTTTTATTATGAAGTTTTTCATCAAATTAACTGGCAAAATCCCCTCCATGATTAATTCTCCTCAGCCGAATGTCTTGCCGTGTCTCCAGCTTTCTATTCTGGGCCCTAATGACTTCCACTCTTGTCACGTTCTCCCATCACATTTTCAGTCGTGGTGATCCACAACAGTGAGCTGATGTGCGGCGCCTTGGACAAAGGCACCTTGGGGTCCGGCTCCAAGAACAATGTCTTCTACATCCTGCTGAGAGACTGGGGACAGCTGGAGGCTGCCAACGCCATGTCGCGCCTGGCAAGACTTGCTCCGGTGTTTCTCTGTAGGTGATCTTCAGGGTTATTTATAGCGGTCTTCTGAACATGCACACATCTGTCTCTGCAGAAATAAAACTAGAAAATGATGAAGCTCTGTTGTAGTTTGGCACATATTTGGTCATTTTAAATAGATTTACATTGCAACTCCAGTTGATTTTATTTTATTGAATTATTATATTTATTTATTTGTATTGTTGTTGTTTTTTTTTACACCCAACTTTCAGCCAACCGCGGTTTTTCTATCGGCATTGGTGATGTGACACCTGGCCAGGGTCTGCTGAAGGCCAAACAGGACCTGCTGGATGACGGTTACAAAAAGTGTGATGAATACATCGAAGCTTTACACACGGGCAAGTTGCAGCAGCAGCCAGGCTGCACAGCAGAGGAGACTCTGGAGGTAGACTTATTATTGTTATATACAGTATTTAAATTATTTTTCAATCCCGTATTTTTGTTTCTAAGTTTGTTTTGTCTTTCTCAATAGGCTCTCATTTTGAGGGAGCTGTCCGTCATCAGAGACCGAGCTGGCAGCGCCTGCCTCAGGGAGCTTGACAAGAGCAACAGCCCCCTGATCATGGCTCTTTGCGGCTCTAAAGGTGAACTCACTGGTTGACTTGACTAATAATGAAATCTTAGTTTGGCTCCATGTATTTTTGGTTATGAGATCAGGAGGGGAAGAGCCTCAGATAACGGCAAATTATGAGTCTTTTCTGCTTCTTAAAATAACGTATATCATGAGGATGGCTCTTCTGCTCAAATAGATGCTAATTAAGGAATCTTTGCATATGTTTAAGATGTTTTTTATTATCGTAATTTCATTATTCATTTCTTATGTAATTTCATTATTCATCCCCCCCCTCATCCATCTCATTTTTTTCACACATACAGGATCGTTCATTAACATTTCTCAGATGATTGCCTGCGTGGGCCAGCAGGCCATAAGTGGCTCTCGAGTCCCTGATGGTTTTGAGAATCGATCCCTGCCTCACTTTGAAAAGCACTCAAAAGTAAGATCCAATTTATTTATTTTAATGACATTTTAAAATGCCGTTTTCTGAAGTTGTTTGTTGGGATATTAAATGCTTGATTTATTTTAGATTACTGTTATTTGAGCTCCTGCAAAAGGCAATCCCACATGACATGTCCAATATGTCCTTTCTTCGCCTTTTTCAAATTCTGATGTGTGACTGTAACCATGGTGTGCCACATCCATGTCTTCAGTGCATTGACATTGATTTTTTTCAATAGTTTTTCATTATTTTACCCCAGCCTCCACTGGCTAAATTAAAAAGCATCAATGCATTCAAGTACTGTTCAATTTATATTTCTGTTTCTCAAGTTAATCATAGAAGAATACAATAAAACAAAGTGATTATGTCTCATAACCTGGAAATTAGAAACTGGCATATTGGATAGTAACAACTGTAAGCACATTTCACACGTTTCTTGAATCCTCAGCAGGCCTGCTTAATGATTATTTCCTACAGCTTCCTGCTGCTAAAGGCTTTGTGGCCGACAGCTTCTATTCTGGCCTGACACCCACAGAGTTCTTCTTCCACACTATGGCTGGCCGAGAGGGTCTGGTGGACACCGCTGTCAAAACTGCAGAGACTGGATATATGCAGGTAATGCCTGAGGGTTTTTTCCCTTGGTTCACTGTTGTTGCCACACCGATGTCACATAAGAGTAAGAGTAATTATCCCATCACACAAGCTGATAATACTGGGTGTTGAGTATACATTCATTATTGTTACACATTATCTTATTCCATTTTAAAATTTCAATACAGAGAATTCTTGACAAATGGGGTTAATCATTATTTTCATGATCAATTATTGTGGTAATATTTTTGTACATAGGAAAGAAGTCAAATAGTGTAAAATTTCCATTACAATATTGTTTTACAAACAAAAGAACAAGAAGGACAAACATGAATACATAGTGAAAACACAAATAATCAATATTTTAAAGGGGTCGCTCATAGTGAAATACCTGAATCTGCAGCTCCCCTTGTATTATTTCTTTACTACTATTACTGTTTTATTGCTTAACAACCTGAAATTAAAATGGATTTTCACTTGGATAATATGTGATGGACTTTCACTACACAAAATAGTCAAAAAAATGGTGAAGTGCATTGAAAAAAAAAATATATATAATAGTGAAAAGTGGTGTGTGTGTGTAATGTCTTCACCCCCTTTGCTGTGAAACCCCCACATATCAAGTCTGAACAATGGAAACCGTTAATTTGTTTCCATCTCAGGTATGTTTTATGTTGTCACATAAAAAGAAAAAGTGTTAGGTCCGTCGGATATGTCACCATGATATTGTCTTACTGCCTGTGTTTGGACAGAGGCGTCTGGTCAAGTCCCTGGAGGATTTGTGCTCGCAGTACGACCTGACAGTACGCAGCTCCACCGGTGACATCATCCAGTTTATTTATGGCGGCGATGGTCTGGATCCAGCTGCCATGGAGGGAAAGGATGAGCCGCTGGAGTTCAAGAGAGTCCTCGACAACATTCGGGTGAGCAGTGAGACTACAGAGTTAGTGATCTTATCTCACATAAACCCTCTTATTCACGCAGTCACATTCCACTCCAGTACTTGTCTTACATGTTTGCTGTTTTCATGCTTTCGTTGTTGATTAATGTGCACTACATACTGATTAGCATTCCGTCTCCTGACTTTTGTCTGTCGGTGAGAAAAGAAACAAATCAAGGTGGAGAGGTGGCTACTTTTGAGCAGAAAGGTCATTTAATTTCCCGCTGTGATGATGCTTAAGAGGAAGAAGCTCTACTGCCCTCATTTATGCAGGCTCAGGCTTCGCCTGGATATATACAGCTTAAAAAATCAATAAGCCCACCTGGTGGTTAGAAATGAATTGCAAGTTTAAAATATATTTTTCCCTGTGGAAAAGTGCTGTAGTTAGTTATTATTTATATCATTTCTCAGTAGTTTAAAATAAAGGACATTGACAGCATTACCTTTATAAACAACCAATATCACTAAATACTGGGTTTAATGGTAGGCAGCCACAAGTTGTCAGCAGCAAAGGATAGTACACAGATTAGTCAAAAAAAATAAAATAAAAAAAAGCACAGCAAGTATAATAAAGTGAACTGTAAAGCTATAATAAATAAGTAAAAAATATGAAATGTTGATATTTCACAGTGGTATATATTGATGTCAATATTTCATATGAATGAATTTTGCAAGCTGGGCCCACCGGGTGCCGTGTTGATCGTACAGTCTGACGGTAGCGGAAAGGAAGTTTAACCCTCGAGTGAGGAAGCTTTCAGGAGCTGTTGAATGCTGCTGCTGCTGCTGTGTTGGCTCCCAATGCCCAGGTTTTGACTCCTCTCCGTTCCCCCCCCCCCCCAGGCAATCTACGTGTGTGCAGACGAGCCGGCGCTCAGTCAGAACGAGCTGGTTCTCACCGCTGATGTCATCATGAAGAGAGCGGACTTCTTGTGCTGCAAAGACGACTTCTTGGAGGTAACCTCATCGTTCTGTTGAATTTTAAATCAAAGAAACCGACTAGAGGTCAATGCTTGGATGTGTTGAGTAGCTAATCAGTAGGAAAAGACATAAATCATTCTTAAGAGGCTGAACAATCTCTTAAGAAGGTCGCTTTTAAGTTATCACTTCAAGTGAGTTCACTTATTCATGAGAAAATGCATAAATATTCACAAGACAAAGTTTATCTTGCAAAGTTAAGAAAGCCTGCAATAAAATGAAATAAAAATTAAAGATTAGCCAACATAATAATACAGAACTTCTGCACAATTTGGTATCAAATCAAATAAATGTGAAGTCTGGAGTGTTCATCTAAGAAATATTGAAAGACAAAAAGACTGAAATTATTCTATATTGCATACTATTGCTAACAAATCCCATGAAATGCCATAACCTTTAATGTGCCTCCCAACTCTGTTAGATTGTTAGTTTTGACTGCCAAACTGCCAAGTTAACGGTAAAGTAATGCACTTTACCGTTTACAATAATAACAATAATTTACTTTTCCAGACTGATGGTGAATTTTCAATCTGGTAAACAGTGCAGAAAGGAAATTGTGTTAGTATGCTACCAGCGACATAAGTACCCAAGAAAACCTGATTTGAAGTGTTTTCCTGGCTTTTGATGCTATGCTATTATGAGGAATGCCTCGGCAAAGGCATATAAAATTGAATTCTTAAGAAAAATGGCTCTCTTGGA
The DNA here is from genome assembly GCF_963514095.1 of Eutrigla gurnardus. NCBI lineage: Eukaryota > Metazoa > Chordata > Actinopteri > Perciformes > Triglidae > Eutrigla > Eutrigla gurnardus. The sequence continues at coordinate 6,892,248 of NC_139933.1, read as the reverse complement.
TGTAGTTCTAGTCAAAGCCAGTAAGTACAATAAATTGGTGTCCTAGCAGTAATTTGAATGAACTTTTCCCCCCTTTTTGTGAAGGCGTTAACTGACACAGGCTCAGAGAAGTACCTGGAGGTATAGTGACTGAGCATGCTGAATTGTGGCTTTAACTGAATGGAGAATGGTGTGTCAGTGTTAGTCGGAACAGATTTGACAATTTACTTAACAACCCCCCGTAATTTAAAATCCCCCATTGTGCTCCGATTCATGCTTTTACTTCTGGCTGCTCTATAAAGCACCGCCAGTGGGGTTTAAAAAAAAAGAAAGAAAAAAAGAGAATACTCAGTGATTTACTGAGTTAGTCACGCCACGACTGTAATTTCTAACAACTGCATGACAGTGTGTCATGTGACAAACAGCATACGGCTTTGGTTACGCTTCTTGATTTGTGATGAAAGATATTAATAAACTGTTTTGACTCGACACGTGAATTTGTTGAATCCTCTTCTTGTAGGAGATAAAGAAATTTACCAAGAGCATCTCAGACAGGATCAAGAAGACGAGAGACAAGTACGGCATCAACGACAACGGCACCAGTGAGGTAAGGGTAGTAATGTGCTGAGTGCAGCAATAAAGGTATAATATGCTACACTTGTTGCTTGCTGTTAAAGTTGGCCACTATATTAGTGAAAACAAAGCAGTAAATCACATTTAAATGAGAGAAAATACATTTTACGGTTTATATGACATTTCCTGCATACCTTTTAAGTTTAACTTTTTGTGTTGCAGCCAAAGGTTCTCTATCAGTTGGACCGCACAACCCCCACCCAGCTGGAGAAGTTCCTTGAAACCTGCAGAGACAAGTACATGAGGTACAAGACTCCTCCAAGGAACACATGGATTTAATGCACCCAAAAGCTTTGGTGCTTTTTTTTCCCGATTCTGTTGTAAGAGTAGTAGTATAACTGGCAGGTTTCCTCTTGATTGGCAGTTTAATGAAAGTTGATTTACCACACAGAGCTCAGATGGAGCCAGGCTCAGCAGTCGGGGCCCTGTGCGCCCAGAGCATCGGAGAGCCCGGCACTCAGATGACGCTGAAAACCTTCCACTTTGCCGGCGTGGCGTCCATGAACATCACTTTGGGAGTGCCTCGCATTAAAGAGATCATAAATGCCTCCAAGAACATCAGGCAAGATACATAATTACAGAGCTCTTTCTTTATGTTCCCTCTGTCAGTGGAGCAGAAAAAGAGAAAGGCGGCATGTTTGACATTTGCTTTTGTGTCTTTGGACAGTTTTGCCTCAGCCACTTTCAATGAAGCATAATTTTCTCGCCACATGAATAAGTCACTGTAATGAATACATCCCCAATTTGTTTTGAATAATCCACTGAAAGTCCTCTCCTAATCACTCAGCACGCCTATTATCACTGCTCATTTGGACGTGGAGGACGACGCCGACTTTGCCAGGCTGGTGAAAGGAAGAATTGAGAAAACTCTTCTAGGAGAGGTATTCAACCCTGCAGCGTATTTTAACCACACAATTTTATTTAAAAAAAGTTCAATAATTCAGTGAATTTAAATTGAAGATATTGACTGAAAGATACCAGTGGGCATTGTGTGACATGAATAAGTACTGTGCTGTAATAAAAACCATTGTCTGTTGTTGTCCTTGACAGATTTCTGAGTACATAGAGGAGGTTTTTCTACCAGACGACTGTTTCATCTTGGTGAAATTATCACTGGAGAGAATCAGGCTGCTGCGACTGGAGGTCTGTATCTCCATCCACTGTCACAGCTATATGTTGATTAAAGATGATTTCTAGTTTGTTACAACTTGGGTCTCATTTTTTATAGTTTTCTTTTTGTCTTTATAAGGAACGGCACACAGATTTGGTGTTTTTAGCTGATCTAGACCCGAGAATATTTGGCGGAAATAGATACAAATTCTTCTCTGTGAAGTTTGCTGGAAGCGATGTGATGTAGCAGTGAATCGAATTCATGCCGATGTGAAGATTGCTTCATGTGGATTTTGAAAAGGGACTGATAACACATTTGGAAAATGAACCTGGAAATGATTCTCGTCTTTCAGGTAAACGCAGAAACGGTGCGTTACTCCATCTGCATGTCTAAACTACGAGTGAAGCAAGGAGACATCGCTGTGCACGGCGAGGCGGTGGTGTGCGTGTCTCCACGAGAGAACAACAAAAGCTCCATGTACTACGTGCTGCAGTCGCTGAAAGAGGAACTTCCTAAGGTGATAATCTGATCGTCTGCGAATCGATAGAGTGATTGCAAACTAAGAACTATTTCTAAAGCCCTGATCTTTGAACTGTTCTGTCATTCCTCGCATGGGAAGGTGGTGGTTCAAGGAATACCCGAAGTCTCCAGAGCCGTCATTCACATCGACGAGCAGAGCAGCAAGACCATGTACAAACTTCTGGTGGAGGGGGACAACATGAGAGCCGTCATGGCAACGCACGGCGTGAACGGAAGCAGGACCACGTCAAACAACACGTATGAGGTATCTGTGGAAGCCGAAGCCTGGGTGACGTCTGCCCTACATCCGTCACATGAACTCTGCTCCCACACTTAAACCAACACATACAATACATTTAGGTCAGGACAATTTGAGTGAGATTCAGGTCAAGCCCTAGCTTACTTTGTATTGTGTCGCACCACATGTTCTTGCAAGGTGTATGGCGCTTGTCTCTATTCAAAGGTTCCAGATTATTGGTACACCTAGCTGTTACTACAGTCCTGTTTATCTGGACAACAGTCCAGATTAATGTTTGAAGAAATATGTTCCAAGCTTTCCTGTGCATTTTTCCAGGTTGAGAAGACGTTGGGTATTGAGGCAGCGAGATCCACCATCATCAATGAGATCCAGTACACCATGGTGAACCACGGCATGAGCATCGACCGGCGACACGTCATGCTTCTAGCAGATCTCATGTCCTACAAGGTATGTCTTGATATTTCTTCATAGAGGTTGTGAAGTCACAGGGGATTTCACCTGTGCACGTCTTCTGCCCATAAAGGGGGAGATACTCGGAATCACCAGGTTCGGTTTAGCCAAAATGAAGGAGAGCGTCCTCATGCTGGCCTCCTTCGAGAAAACGGCCGATCATCTCTTCGATGCTGCCTACTTTGGACAAAAGGACTCCGTCTGCGGTAAACGGACGCTCATCATCTCCGTAATGAAATTCTACCTCACCGTTTGTCTCGATTAACTCTTAACATTTCTGTTTCAGGTGTGTCCGAGTGCATCATCATGGGGATTCCAATGAATATCGGAACAGGACTGTTTAAACTCCTACACAGGGCTGACAAGGATCCCTCTCCGGTCAAAAGGCCTCTCCTCTTTGACAATGCAGACTTCCATATACCTTTGATCACATAGCAGTGAGGGAAGAAGCAGCAGGGTTGTCTTGAAGTTGTTTTTTTCTTCTCCCTTGGAGCCTGCTGTTTACTCATCTCTTTAGATAAACGTCTACATACAGAAGTGCCTGCCAAAGTGTCAGATGATTTCCTTTGAGGAGATCTAAAAAAGACGTTTAATTGTGTCCATTTTTTGTTGGGACATTGGCGGTGAAATTGCGTATTATTTCCGTTTTAAACTTCAGATGCTTTCAGATGTTGTTTTTTTGGGTTTTTCTTGTTTGTCTTATAGCGAGTTTCCTCTGTTGTTGAGATGTGACATAATCTGAGACTCTCGTGGTGTAATGGCACCGAGCAAGTGTTCAGCAGACAGAAGAAGAAGCTCCCGAAGCAGACTCCATCTCTTCTGGTTTGGCACTTAGTTTTGCATTATACTGTGAACTGCTTCGAGCGTTGCAGCTTGGAGACTTTTCATTCACGCTGCAAAACCCACTTCAGGTTGGCTTTTCCTAAAAGAATCAGATCAGCAGGGGTTCATTGAGGTAGACATGTTCCATCATGCGTGAAGCCTCTTCATATAATAATGTATATATAATGTAATAAAATAAATGACCCAGGAAATCAGATCTTTTTGTGTTTCAAACCTTGGCACTGACCTAGTTTATGGCCTGGGGGTCAGACTAGTTATTTGTTACATGAGCATCATGTCCCACAACCAATGTCTTATTTGGTTATTTTTCTGTGGAACAGCCTTGTGGCATTGTATTTTCAGGTTGTCCGTCCAGCTATCTCAGAAACGCTTGAAGGGAATTTCTTAAAAACTTGGTACAAACGTTCACTTCCACTCGGTCATATTATATAGCATGTCGAAAAAATGTCAGGAAATTTAAAATTTTTTATTTAAATATCTAAAGAAAATCATCATAGTGATACAAACCTGTGAATCCAATATTGGTGAGAATTGCGGATTATAACAATAATGGTTAGGGGGTTGGGGGTTTAATTCATTTTTTTCAATTTTTTTTATCATAGGCCTATTTACCTGGTGGTGGTAGGAGTGGAGGAATAAATACAATTAAATAAATAAAAACAATAAATATAATTGTTTAATATTTTAATATCTACAGAAAAACATAATAGTGATATAAACATCAGTATGTCGAAAAATGTCAGTGTAGCATGTCGAAAAAAAGTCATAATATAGTATATCGGAAAAATTCATAGTATAGTACGGTGGTTTTCGAACTGGGGGGCGCGGACAGAATCACGGAATTTGACAATAAAAATTGAATCAAATGTAAAACACGGAATTTCGTTGAACTTATAAAAAAAAACAGGTTTTCCTCGAACATTATGTGTTTGTCATCACCTAAAGCGAAAGAAAAGAAGAAAAAAACACGTCTATTTCACCGAGGGGCGGGGCTGAGACACATGAACGCGCACACACACTGATCGATAATCGAAGACGTTTATTATAACTTCTCTCTGAGTTTTGTCAACATAAAGATGACTCGACCCAGAAGAATCCATGTGATGAGCAGCAACAAACAATCTCACATCAGAAACGTTGACAAATGAACTGAAAGTGAAACTTAAATAGCAGCGAGTTGATCACAGATGCAAAGATCCAAAGTTATTGAAAAAAGTGGGTGGTTTATTATGACCACCATACATGATTGCGCATGCACTTGCATATTTATGCACTTGGTCTCTGAATGACAAGGAATTTATTCAATACATTTCTCATATTTTATTTTTGATTTATTTGATCAACCACATGATTATCTCTTTAATTCTAAAATATAGAATTTTGAAAATGCAACGGAATTAGGGACAAAATAAAACAGAATCTGAGAAATTGAAAACAGATTTCATAGAGAAGGGTGCATGACATTTTTTTATACAAAAGCCTGCAGAAAAAGTTTAGGAACCACTGATATAGTATGTCAAAAAAATCATGAAATAAAACTAATCGTAGACTTTTTTTCTACATATTACAATCACTTTTGATGTCAATATAAATACTATTTCTCTTTGATTCATTTAAAATTATTTTACAGATTAAACGGTCACACCTGGAGGATACAAGCCCGGTTGTTCCCCCAGTGATGGGCTTTTATAGCTCTAACGTTTTGTTTTTATATGAGAGCCAATCAGCCGTGCTTTGAGTTGCTCCTCATTTGACTTGAGAGGAGCTGTTTGCGGGGAGCTCCGTTTGGATGGTGGAGATTTTCTCTCCTATTATTTCCAACGAGCTCTCTCCGTGCGAAGACCTCGAAGGCCCTTTCTCCGCCGAGAGCTGCTTCGAGCTGCCGCCTTCGTCCGATGCAAGGAAAGCTTCTCTGCTTTGTGGTTTTATGAACTGCACGGTCAGTTTGGGCGCCACCGCTGCGCGGCCCTGCTGGTTGGGCTTCTGTATGCACTGGGAGAGGGTGGAGACGCAGCTCTTCTTGAAGTTCTCGTTCATGAAGGCGTACACGATGGGATTGTTGAAGCTGTTGAAGAACCCGATGGCCTGAACAACAGCGACGATCATGTTGAGCGTGACTCCGTCGTATTTGTTCTCCAGGTCATCTGGACAATCGCACACACAGAGAAGTGAAATAATAACCGCATAATCTACATCACATTGAAATCCATGCGGACTCCAGCAATACTTACAGTACTCAAACAGCATGTGGACTGTGTGGAACGGGGCCCAGCAGATGGTGAACAGCAGAACAATGGTGATCATCATCTTGACGGCTCTCTTCTTTTTCCTGTAAAAGAAAAAAGACCATTTTCAAGTGGAAAAGAGCAAAAACGGATGGATGGATTGTGGGTGTACAATGTTTGACCATCCTCCCCTTCCTGAAACATAACCAGAATTTATTTGCCACCATGCTGACCCCAGTGATCCCTCACTGGCCTCCCACCCACTACAACAGGCAATTGTGTTAATTGAAATGGAAAAAACGAGGCCAAAAATACCACTCAGAGGAGTTGAATCCATACGACCAGGAGACATGAAGCTTAAAATAAATATTTTGAGTATGAAAGTATGTCACCTGTGGTGTCTAAACCCACCTTGATATCTTACTGATCTCCCTGTGGTTCATGGTGTTGAGGACTGAGGAGTCGCCCACCCTCTTGCGGATCCACAACTCGATGCCGATGCGCGTGTAGAGGAAAAGCATGGCTGCCAGCGGGAGCAGGAAAAGAGCCACCATGATGAAGGTGGTGTACACCTGCCTGTGAGTCACAGAGTGCCATCCCTCCTGACAACACACGTGGTAGTGATCGTACAAGAAGTCGTACTTCACCTTTGGGAGGGAGGGAGAAAAGCTCTTAGTCCTGGTAGAATGATCCACATGTAGATCTGTATGACAGGGTGGTTTTTATCCACAACATTTTCTCACAGTTTTGCACTGACAGCCAATTATGTGCAGAGTATCTCCAGATTACAAGAAAGAGATGCATCTGCCAGTGAAAGAAGATGCTACAAACAGCAAAAGTCTGGAGAGTTAGGGTTACTTCCTTTTTATTTTGGCTGTATCTCCGGAACTTCGAATTAGGCCAGACAGCACCCACTCCCCAGTCTCTATGACCCGAGATATCAGCAGCTTACCGTATATTAGCTATTATTGTGGCTGTATCTCCAGAACGGTAAGTCGTAGAGACACGGGCAGACTGGTGTGTTCAGAAGGGTCCCGAGTCTCTAGGACCCTCCGTTAAGTTCAGGGTTGTTGCTAGGGTTAGGGTTAGGGTTAGGGTTAGGGTTGGGGTTGGGGTTAGGGTTGTATTTGGAGTTAGGGTTAGGTTTGGGGCTAAATCCTTTTTTAATTTCGGCTGTATCTCCAGAATAGTAAGTCATAGTTCAAATGGGTCAGATGCCACCCACTCCCGAGTTTCTACGACCTCCCGTTCCCGAGACATCAGCATAAATGTAGTTAGGGTTGATTCCTTTTTCATTTTGGCTGTATCTCCTGAATGGTTAGTAGTAGAGACAGGGGCTAAAGACTGGTCGAATTGGGTCGGACACCGAATCCACTTTTTGTTCAACCTGGTTGGCTCAGCCTGACCCTCAGGCGGGTCACTGACTTCCCTCTGAAGTTACACAGAGAAAACGAAAAAATGGTGGAGATAAGTAGCTGGGGAAAAAAAGTCCTTGACTCGTGCTTTGAAGTTTACTTCTCGTGTGCTTATTCCAAGTTGCTCCTAACAGGCATCTCTGCGCCGCAGAACACTTCCTGCATCCTTTTCATTACTTTCATCCTGCCATCTGCCTCACTTTCACCACTCATCGGCTCCCCTCAATCTCTGCCTCTATCAGCCAGACTCTCTAGATTCATCCATTCTCTGCAACCTGTCATTAACACTTCCTTCATCGTTCCGCGCTCCAACTCTGAGCCCTGCATTTGGGTTGATGGGAGATCGCAGAAGCGACTGATTGCAGTCATTAAAAACTGATTTCTGACAGGATACTAAACTAAATAGGACAAATTGTCAGTTTGGAGGACAAGGTGATGTGGGACCGCCTGAATCTTGATATTTCATCATCTGCTCTTCTGTGCGGAATCAGTTCCTAACTTGAATGTAAGGTTGCTTGAGGGCGGCGTCACTTACCTCTAGCTTCTGCACAAAAAGCATGGGTGAGCCCACCATCACTGAGGCGATCCATACCAGCCCTGCAGGAGACGGAGAAATAAAACAGATCAAAAACGGTCCAAATGCCACAACCTTGAGACGTACAACAGCTAGTGATATTCACAGAGAAACCTGTGTGTGACTATTGCCAAAGGGCTGTCACAGCACCTGCACAATTGAGTTCCACTTTCAGGTAATTAACAAGCTGTCAATCATGCTGAGAGCAAGCTTCCTAATTTATTTGTTCTCAACTCCCAGAATGCCTTGCCTTACTGTGCAGCTAATTCTAATAAAGGAGGATGAGGATGAGAAAACACTCATTCGAAGGGCTAATATTTGTAGTATTTTTTTGGTGTCAGTCTAACTCAAGCCTGACAAATATGATGTTTTATATGTATGACGAATAATGATAACAATAATGATATTTCTTTAGTTTTTTTAGTTTTACATTTTCATCAAGGAACAGGATACATTATCCAACAATAGTAAGAGTAATGATAAATACTATATGACAATAAAAATAAACCTGATACATGCAGTTTATCCATTCAAATCCTCTTCAGAACTGCTTTTAATGTGTGTTTAACCTGTGGTTTTTACTATAGTTTTTTACTTACATGTAAAGTGTCTTTGAGGTCCTTTAAAAGCACTATACAAATACAACGTATTACTGAATCCTGTCTGCGTGCAGCCTAGAGAAATCGGCCTTCTTCAAGTGTCAGACCGACAGTTCCCCACCTTTCTCTCTGACATTTCCAGGTTCTTACACACAAAACAGTATCATTCTAGCTTTGACTGGATCACAGAAACACAGCATATGTGAGGTCGCGTTCACGTTCTCAATGCAATTATACCAGAGGCTTAACATAATGGTTACTTACTTTTTTTTATAAACCACTGCAGCCTTTATCTTGCTCACAGAGCAGAGGTTTCCTTGAACACACAAACGATATTCACGACTAAAAGCACAATAAGCCACTCGTGCACACACAGAATACCTAGCATATTGTATGCTCGTTTTGACGAGTACTGCCTCCTCATTTTCAGTGGGAAGACAATGCCCTGGTATCTCTCAATGGCAATGCAGGTCATTGTGAGGATGCCAGTCACTATGGCAGTAGTCTGTACAAAGGGGACTGTCTTGCAAACCAGAACCCCTGCAAGAAAAACAGAGGTGGGACAATGAGGTGCTGAGAAACAATATCAAACATTTCCATTCATGCTTGTTGGAGAGGGCGAGCTCTCCTTCGTCCTTTTCATCTCCCCTGTGGGGCTTCATTGAAATGACCAAATAACCATTTCTGGGTACTCTTAAACACACATACTTCTCATCTAATGAAGCACAGAGGTGAAACCACGGAGACTTAATTAAATTAAGTCTAACCTGATCCACACTAAACTAATTGTGACTGCATTTTTTAAAAGGGGGGGAGATGCTTTGAGCTGGCCTTCAAATCACTACGATACACTGAATGTTTCAATCAAGGTGGGCAAATGTGCTTTTGATCGAGCTAGAGGCTGTAGAAGAGACAATGCATGAATGCTGTGATGTGATTCCACCTTAAATATTATCATCAAAAAGAAGTTAACATTGCATTTATGGCATCAAAAACTCAAAACACACACAAAAAAAGTGGATCTTGCAATAAAACAAATAAATAAACAGCCTGCAATATTCCAAGGCTGAATAGTTCAATCGTCATATTTTATTCCATGTATTTGAATATATCAGTATTAGTTCTGTATTTATTCTGAACCCTGGAGGAGACAGGAGGTCAGTCTGTCATTAAGAGGTATTGGCTTCTCGTTCCCTGAAGGGATGGATGTGCTGTTTGTTTACTGACCAACCTAATTAGCGCGACTTGCTCCACTTGTTGTCTTGACAACCTGTCTGTCTGAATCAGCGCTGCTGTGTCACAGATTTTGGAGTAGATGACAGCAGTCCTTTCTGATTTTAGGGCGTGGATCTCTCATATAAGCGGATGAAGTTTTAATTGGCTTCTTCTCTAATTGCTTATTGAAATCATTAACGCCGTCTGATTGGCTCTTAATAAAGAAGTTGAGAAGTTTCCCAAACTCACCCCCGAACCACTCCGACGAGATGTTCTGCAGCAGCGTGAACGGCACGCAGAAGAAAGTGATGAGCAGGTCGCTGACCGCCAGCGAGCAGATGAAAATATCGGTCGCCGTCTGGATCGCGCGTTTCTTCAAAATGATGTAGATGACCAAACTATTTCCGGCCAGCGCGAGGAGGAAGATGAGCATGTATATGATGACGAAGGTGGCCTTGGCGCTGTAGGGCAACTCGGGGATGTAGACGAGCGGCTGGATGTTGTACGCGTCGATGAACTCCTGGCGGCTCAGGTTGTAGTAGCGGAGCATCTCCTGCAGCACTTCGGGAGTTATCTTGGTGGAGCCTTGCTCCGCTGCCATCCTGAGTGAGGAGCGTCCAACAACCCCCCTCCCCCCACCCCCTAACAGACTGGGAAATCAAACCTGCGACTGTTCTGGAGCGCAGAGTTTCTCTATGCGCGCGGGTCCGTGCGACGCATCCTTCATCCGTCCGCCGGACGCACAGCTGCCTGTCCTGCGCTGTGGCGGCGTCTTGTTGCGCGTGTGTGCGCGCGCGCGTGCGTGACAGAACAGTGAACGGTGTGTCAGTGTGATGTATGAGTATATGATGATATGATGAGACAATGCAATTACGTTTATCTATGTAATATCTCTAAGGTTTTTTATTGCAGAGTACATTAAGGAAAATCAAATGAATGAAACGTGGTCTTGTCATTTTTATGACATTTTTATGACATGCTATGTGCCTTTTTATGGCACGTTTCATGACGTTTTAGATTTTATTATTCATGACTTTTTCATGGCATACATTTTTATGACATACTCTTATGACCTTGTTTTATGACATATTGTTATGCAATTCTACACTCTGACTTTTTAGCAGCAGTGGCGCTGGTGTTGTTTTCACCCTGTGGACAGATGTCTGGATTTCTGCTACAGCGTTGCAACCATGCAAGAGGCAGTAATGAAACTTTACAGATGTGCAGTTGAGATTTGAAGTTTGGTGCTCTAGTCTATCGCATTTTATTATTATTATTATTATTATTATTATTATTATTATTATTATTATTATTATTATTATTATGTCCTTGACCAGTGCCAGAGTCAGCCAACCCCAAAATGTCTAAGTAACAGAGGGCTACCCAGGCGGCAACCGATCTGTACATTTAGTGTGCGGAGTGCCTTAAACATGCATTATTTCTAACAGCCAGCAGGGGGCAACTCATCTAAATAAAATAAGTCTGATAATGGAAGTACAAAAAAATGCACTTATTAGGTCAAATAGATGGATAACTGAATATGAATAAGAAATAAAGCATTATTAAATCATCATTATCATATCATGAGTAATTTATGATAAAAAAAACAAATAAAACGTTTTTCGCAGAAGCATGCTTCCTTTGCTTAAGACAGTATTGCCCTAAGAGTTCATGCACAACTCTGGTTGTGGTTACTGTTTCTATTCTGCTTGCATTGTATTTATGAATCAATATTTTATATAGATCTAATTGTTTGGGTGTGGTTTTTTTGTCCGTTCTCTGTGTACCTTGTACTTATTTTTGTCCTTACAATAAAGAAATTATCCATCTATCCATCCATCCAAGATCTACCATCGCTTATCTTGTTCAGGGTCATCCAGATGACCTTGGGCGAAGGCACCCTGGTCTGGCCCCTGGGGATCAATAATATTTATCTTATCTAAGTTAAAAAAAAAGAGAAGATGATAGATACAACTTAAAAGATGTGTAGACGCAGTTTCAATTCTAAGTAATATTACAGATTTTAGGGACGCTCAAATCCCCAAATGTCACTCCAGAGAAGGCATGCATATGTCTGTACGTTTCTTATTCTGTTCACACACTCAAATCTTAGAAGTGCAGCACAAAATGCTGGCGGCAGGGATGCCATTTGTGATTAAAAAAATATTTTTTTCTTTTTTTTTTTTATCACAAATGGCAGCTGTGATTTGTGAATCGCAAATTGTTTCCGTCCATAAATGTGACGGGAGAGTATTATCAAGGCAGAGCACGTTTATGTCACATATGAAAAAGGGATGATTTCCTTTTTCTAGCCACTGTATAAATTGTACATACTGACACATTGTCAAATAACTGCTGAATACAAGCACAGCCCTGTCCTCAACCATGCCAGGTTTTAATTGTGTGCAAAGTAAAAAAAACAAGCAACATAAAAGTTACATTAAACCACCCCTGGTTGCATGGCAACGCCTTAGCTGTGTTCTATGGCAGTGACCATTGACAGAAAGATTTCTTAGCTGTGTACAGACATGCTGGAGCCTGACAGACTAATAATACGCTGAAGTGAAAGTACAGTAGAGCAGCCTCCCTACATTCAACCCAACAATTAACTGAATAGAGAGAACATACACCTATACTGATTATTGTACAAAAATACACCAGCTTTGTGCAGCAATGAGAGAGCATTGAGGATGCATTGATGTAAAGGCTATTAGAGTTAATACGAGTGGTATATAATAGTTTAAATTGTGTGGTTGTTTTGAAACAAACAAAAGCATCTGTTGCTGAGCCTCGTAAAAAATGTCCTGCACTAAACCTGCTGACCGAGCAAATAATAGAACAAGAAACAATAGATAGGTATTTGTGTGTCTTAAATTTCTAAAAATACACATATACACTTTTACACATTTCTTAAATGCAAAGACCTGTTAGACAATGTTAAAGCTAATAATAATATTAAAGCACAAACAATATATATTGTCCGACTCTAGAAGCAGCGCTGTGGCTGAGGGGTGAGGGGATCATGGGAAAATGAGCAGTGAGGTGAAGTGAGGAGTGACATGCCGTTCACGGGAGGTAGAAAATGACCTCCGATAATGTCGGTTGAACACTGGTACATTAGAAACCGGACGGAAATGTAACAAAGACCGGCTAGTGATTGAAAGAATCCAACAGTGCAGAATCATTCTCTCAGAGTGCCAGTGATTATGAGATAATGAGTCCTACTTTGGTGACCCCTGGTGTTTTCTCTCGCTGTTAACCTTAAGAAACAATACGAGTTTCTAATAGACGAAGGAGTCTTAGTGGAGATCCAGTTATTAACAGAGCTAATGGTGTGAAATAAAATGTCTTTTCCAGTCGGAGCAAGAGCTTTCTATTCCAATTTCCCATCTGCTTTTCTAACAAGGTTTTTTTTTTTTTATTGTGTCCGAAAATGTCTCGATAACATAGAGAATCAAATACATTGACGGAGGAGAGGTGTGTGGAGGAGTTAAAGAGGAAAAGGAGACATTTAATGAAAAAGGGTTTTGTATAAGACCAAATTAAATTTCTTGTGCAAATGCCAGATAAAGTTCAATTTGCAATGTGAAGTGAATGTTCTCTTTCTTGCTCTCTCTTCTCTTTATTTTATTTTTCTGATCTTTTATCACAGCTGGAGATATCGCTGCGACTGTGTGTTCCATTTTCTTCTGGAAAAGTTATATTCTCTATCATTTTCCACTGCATTTGTGTGTGTGTGTGTGTGTGTGTGTGTGTGTGTGTGTGTGTGTGTGTGTGTGTGTGTGTGTGTGTGTGTGTGTGTGTGTGTGTGTGTGTCAATTAGGATGTTGAGATGAAAAATAGAAGAAAAATATTTTATATACAAGATGTTTTGCTCTTCATGTTTGTCCGAGTTAAACTTCACAAGGGAAGTTATTAGAATAAGATGGTCAGGAGGAACAGAAAGCTAATAATTTAAAGTGGTCTCACATGATGTGCAACCATAACCTTAAAAGATAAATCACCCATTAAAAGAAATAATCCTGCTAAAATTAAATTCATATAATAATTCTTCCAAAAAACTACTATACCTGCAGATATGGATGGGATGTTTATTCTAGTTAGTGGTAAAATAGAAGAGATAGAAACAACATTGTTAAATGCATCAGAGCAGGGACCAGTCAATATAATATAAGGCATAAATCAGAGAAAATATCAGTCATGTCAGAGAGGACAGAAACAGAAATTGGCATTATAGATCAGAGAAAATGACATCTTAAAGAAAGAGCATATTCTTCAAAAGCCCATCACTAATATTCAAGACAGATATCTTTATGTATGAATCAAAGCGTGGAATAATAGATATATATGATCAATAAACAATAAGGAGGAACAATCAATCAATGCATTTTTACAGTGTCACCTGTACGTTTTAAAAACTCAAAGGTAATGATTGAAAAGTAAGTAATTTTTTCCAGCATGGTGAAGTTAATTAAACAGCTCATGACGTTGATTAATTGAAGTTACTGTGACATTTTCGGAAATTGCATTAATTAAAGCCCAGGTTTTCAATATGTTTGAATCTGAGATCAATGAGGTTTTTAGTAAATTAATTGCTGATCATTTTTGATATGAGGCTAGCTGTACTTCATAAGTGATGGGAAAACCCTCGTTAAGCACCCCTGATTGGATTTTTAACGGCCTCCAGATCATTCCACCAAACGGAGGCAAATCCTATGGGCTGGGGTTTAAGGTCGAGTAAAACACAATCCGCCCACCAGGTGGCAGGCGCCATAACTCACCTGTACAAGTGCGTAGTAGACATATATAAAGGCTAGACGACTCACCTGCGCTGCTGGTCAATGGGGACCGACGTTGCCACATGGCGGCCATCTTGCCACAGGCAGCACGGCCACTCATAACATGAATGTATGGTACATAAACTAGTGGAATTACCATAGCTTGCTCAATATTCAACCGATTTAGATGTAGTTATGATACTGTATACTTTCATATGAAAATAACATTCAGTCCTTAGTGCATAGGCTTAGATGTTTTTATAACGAAAATAAGAAAGTATGCTGGAAAGGTGTTTACATGTTTGTATGAATATAAGGTCATTTACTTTGGCTGTGAACCCCCGGTGATGAGAGCACCAGCTCTTATCACCGGGGGTTTGAAGTGGATGGAGATGGAGAAGCTGGAAGATGGACACAATCCACACAAAACTAAAACATACAAGCTAATGGATGCACCAGGAGTATCATTTATTTGGTGTTATAAACATCACCCGCGCAAAACTCAGAAGTTACAAATGGATGGTCTGTGATGGATGAAAGAGCCTCTCCCACTGATGTAAAAGTAAACTTTGTAATAGTTCTCACAGCCTCTTGTTATTAGCCAGCTAATAAATACAACATCCACAAAGATTATCATTTAGATAAAAGATTAGATCTCAGGAAAACCTAGCCACGTTAACGTTTGTAATAAACCCCATCGTTTGTCAATCCGTCAAGAATTCAGAGAGTTAAGAGTATTTTTGTTTGTGCAGATCACTCACTTTACAACAGCTACCATAGAACCTACCAGAATAGTTGACGAATGAATGGTTGAACATACCTGAAGACACAGCTGATTGGCTACAGGGCCTGAACAATGAAATTTCACCAGCACTCGGGTTGTTTTCCTCATACATGCTCAGCCACAGCGGTAAACATGACCTTCTGAGTGATATTAAGATAAAATCCCAAGACAGAGCATGTTGTTTAAGTTCAGAAGGCGCTTGTCTAATATGTGCGGTGGAGTATTTGCCGCCTGCTGAGGTTCCATCAACTTCATTTTTAACTTTTCAACATCTCTTCATAAAGCTTTTATATCACATTGAATGTCCAGTCCACGCTGGAATGCCAGTCACTCATTGTGCACAGATGCCTTGGTTTCTTGTTTAGTGGAGGTTTCTTAGCAACAAAAGCAACACAGCACATTAACCACCAACGGCTTCGAGCTGCAGGATGTTCTCAGAGGTGAAGTGGCACCTCGAACTTCTCAAGTAACTGAAATGTTTTGCTATTTTCTTTGGTTTTAGTTTTTAGCATTTGTCGTCACAACTTCGCACATTTCTTGGGACTGGATTTTTCCCCCCCTTTCTCTCAACGCAACACAACCTCCAGACATTATTCCAAGACATGTGGTGGAGTCCAGCCTCCCGTGGAACGACAGGAGAGACGAGCCGCGGTCGAAGTAATCAGGTGCCGTTCACCCCTGAATTCACCAGGACGCCGATGAAGAGCAGCCCGCCTTTCGGCGCCATGAGTCATCAATCGTTCTTCTCCCGGCACAACCCTCACCCGCACAGGATGAAGCACATCCAAGGTGAGCATGCAGCAGGAGGAAATCATCTCCTTCATTTTGCGTAAATTGCTTTGAAAGTTACAATAATGCCTTTTCATATCCTTACCTACCTGACATGAATTTTTATTTACCATGGCTCTTAAATGCTTGTGCTTATTCCGTTGGTGTTGTGGAAACAACCCCTCTCATATTTCACAATTTGACAGAAGAGGAAATGTTTCATGAGCAGCTAGATGGCAGCCCAGAATACTAGTATGAAACATTAAAGAGACAGTGTATTATTGGCAAGAGACGATGCTTTCATCTCAGAGGCTCTGGTGAAAGCATCACCTTTCATTACTTCAGGGCATTCGTTTTGATTGTATACTTTTGAAGAGCTCAACAGGTTTTTGAACTGTGAATGTTGTGCCTCTCTTTCCCAAAGGGCTCAACGGCAGGCCTGTTTGCATGGTGAGGGATGATTGGTTCGTCACCTCATCATTATTCCCTCATCCGCTTCTCAAGAGTCACATCCTCAGGAAAGCAACCAATTCATCTTTTGCATTTCCGAATCAGAATCCTCATGGGTGGGGTAATAACAGAGACAAATCAGGTATTGTTTTTCTATGTTACGCTTACGTTTTTCTCAACGCTTCTTGGAAAGTTCTGACTTCACAAAGAATGCAAATGTGCGTAAGAATACAATTTTTTTTTCATATTTCACAGTACAATTTTCGGAGGCCTGGAGGGATGAACTTAAAGAACTCGCTGCCAAAGTCAATTTGTCTTCTCAAGCACAAAAGGACAAAAAAGAGGCATGTGTACGTTACCGATTGGAATCAAGAAATATGATGGATTGCATAATATCCTGTGCCTGACAACAAAGCATTTATGTCAAAAACAACACAATGTTTCAGCATTTCTGTTACACAATGCATGTATTGTCTTCATGTCAGTGATTGATGATGATGAGGTAACACTTCTACTCAGGTCCCAATTGTTTTAGGTTTAATCTCGTAAATACATTTCTTGTTACATACCTAAATTACGAACTTAAAAAATAAAATAAAAATCACACTGGGAAGTTTCTGGACTGAAGAATGTGATGTTGTCAATGTATTAAAGGTCCAACCAGAGGAAGAGTTTGTCCGCCGAAAGACCCAATATTCGGCTGAAACAGGGAGAATCATCCCTCCATCCACCAACTCCTACCAACGCAGACCCCTTTCCCAGCGCCAGCCCTTCCATGATCAGGAACTCATGGTGATATACTCCTCAAGTGTCAGAAACTTGCAACTGTAGTAATAATACCTCAGAGTGCATATAGCTTTTCGCCCAAGGTTGATGTTCAGGCATCTTAAGAAAACATAAGAGCAGCTTGAGTATAAATTGTGGTTCACATACTTGCTGCTGCTCTCTTGTCAGGTATTTGAGCTACTTTGCCAGATCCTGCAGACAGATTCCTTGTCTACAGTCCAGCAGTGGCTTCTGCTCGCAGGCCAAAGAGGTAAAAATGCTTCATGCATAGTGCATAGACGTCAGTGCATAGAGCTATCATTACATAGAAATGTATTCAAACAGTTGACAGAAAACCAGCAGCTTCCATTATCATACAGACGTTCCACAATCGTGCATAACCCTGTGCTGTCTCCCCAGAGAAAGACCTGGTGATGGGGATGATCAAGCGAGCTCTGGATGGTGTCGACCTCTCGGGTCGTCACCAGCAGAACCTTCAGCAGACTTTTCACCCTGCTGCATCGCTGCTGTCGGTGTGTGGTCCATGGATGAAACCACCGAGAACGAGGTCGGGATGAGCTCCTTTATCTGGCTCTTGTGTGTTTAACTGTTTTAAAGTCGTGCTGAACATTGTTGAACTACGTTCACAGCTCATGCAAAGAGACCCGAGCCGCCTGCAACGAAAAACCAGGTAAATAAATGGTGCACTATACTGTTCTCATTCTCAGGGCCATTTGAACCGTATTGTTGGTGTGGTCCGGTTTGTGTAGTGTGAGTTAATGCCTTTTAGTTTGTTTTTCCTCTTTGGTGTCCTCCCATAAGCCTTCAGATTTTCCTGTGAAGGTATAATATAAAGTGGCACTGTTGGTTGCTGTTGTTAAATAGCCGCCTCGCTCCGGCTCAGTAGAGTGCAGAGGTGGTCAAAGGAGAACCGGCATTAGTGAGCCTTGGAACATCGACAGGAGTGACAATGTGAGAACTGGCTGTATAACCCTGATTACTGGCTAACACCCCGACGTGGGCTCAAATGCTTATTCTAAACCCTAGAAGAGTCACGAATACAAAAAATAAATTGAAAAGAGAAAACATAAGTCAGTGTGAGAGTCTCTGCAAACAGGTACCGCCACACACTTCTACTAAGTCATAGTGATGATTGAGAGGGATTGTTTTTGTAGCAGCCATTACATTGGGGTCATTTATAGTATGCCAGTATGAAATAATTGATCTTTCTTTAAATTGAATGTGCAGTTTGGCACACATGTAAACCACAGATAAATGACTCTGTTCAATAGGGTGAAATACAGTTTTTCTGCTGAATATTAGTGGCCAATATTCAGTAATAATATACAATTGGGGGATGGCATTAAGTATAGAATAAAAACTACCAACGCCAAGATTTTTTTAACAATAAAAATACAGTATTTTATTTCCTAATCATTTGAAATGTGTATTTTTTAATAAAAATAACCACTATAGATGACTATAATCAATCTGTTACTTGCTAACATATTCAAGTTATTCATTTTTTTCTTTACAACACTGCTTTGAGTAAACACTTAATTATTCTTTTGTAGAGCGGATTGAAGATGCAGAAGTCCTTGAAGTCCACGCAGGAGCTCAAGACAATCCACATCAGAGTGTATAGAGGTCACTCATCTCCATAGTGATGACTCTGTTATGTCTTTTTCCTAATTATGGGGATTGATTAGTTCCCTTGTTTACTCATCCCTTTATGTATGACATGACACATTTTCTATAGCATATTTGCCATGTAGATGTTTTGTCCATATTCATTAATACATTATACAATAGGCATGTTCATATTGCATGAAACATTTGTCCAGACATTTATAGTCAATGCCAATGATGATGACGTTGGTAGTTTTGGATGAAATATTGGTGTAGAGTCACCGTCAGCCTCAGCTGTAATGTTAATTGGCAAATGTTGTCATGCTAACATGCTAAACTAAGATGGGGATAAACAAGTTAGAATTGATATAGACAAACTATAAATTCATGCTGTTTCATCCTGGTTAAAGTAAAAAAAAAACCTTCCCAACTGAATATTAATCATTCCCTTGAAAAGAGTTGCATTTCTCATATTGGCATCGTTCTACACAATGGAGGTGCTTCTTCTTCTTCTCTCTCTCTGTCATTTCTATTGTGGATAAAAGGTTAAATGGATCAGCAGCAAATCTAGAGCACAATCTGAGTCCAGCACCTGGCAGATCAGGTCGGATCTGGCAATAAATTAAAAGGACAGGATGAAATGTCTCAATATCTAATGTTATTTCAGATTAGTTAGATGAAAAGAACCTGGCTGGTATTGCAGTATTCAATTTTTATTTTAATAATAATTTAATAATCCCATAACAAAAAACAAAAAAAAACAAAAAAAGAAATCAAGAAATCTCCCACATGAAATAACTATCTAATTTGGCAGAAACTTGTTGATCAAACAGAGCTTCAAAATATGGATCCCAAAAATATAAAATAATAATATCATCAGGCTTTAGCTAGACTGATTCAATATTTGCTAGAATAAATTACCTTCTCACCTTCTATTGTGGCAATTCTACCCACAAGAAAACAAAACAGATGACATAGGGAGACAAGATGAGAGGTTGTTTGTTATAACGAGCTCTAATTTTAAACCTAGTTACACCTTAAGTACAGGGACTATTGTGGGGAAAAGACAAATAATTTATTTTGCCTTTCAATCCATAGTGACCTCCACTGAAGGAAAGAAGAGTACATTTAATTGTAATCTTAAACCTTATTTATTAAGAAAACTATAAATTCCATCCCCAAACAAGTCCCTTTGTTCCCTTGGGCCACTAATGCACCAGAGGGCTATTCTAACATGGCTTTTAACCATTAAACCATCAAAATAGCATATCATTCGAAGTGAATGCCATCCATTTGTTGCCAAGGAAACACAATCGAGCCTCGAGTGAAGAATAAATATAAAAGAAAACAGAACCAGAAGAAAAACGAGTGTTTGAATTACCAATTAAAATAAAAGCAAAGAAACCCTGGGGATTAGAAGACATACCACACAAGGACTTTTGTCAATAAATAAAAAACAATCCAATCCATAAGCAACGGTAATTAGACAGGCAGGATGTGCAAAAGTATGAGCTGCACACATTAACCTTCCCGGCTAACAAGAATATAGATAAAGAGATTATTATTGACATCATGATTCCTGGTACATTAGAGCTGAGTTTACAGTTATAAATGTGGAATATACCAAAGCGTTAAATCATTACAAGTTCAAGGAAATATTAGATATAATATGGCAAACTGAGAAAAACTAGAACAACAATGCTGAGTGAAAAGGAGTCAACACGGAGAGGACACACCGATGTTCACCCCAGAAACAGCTTTTCTCAAACTGAAGAGAAATGACGATAAATGATGAGAAACGCTACTCTTGTTGACTTTAATTATATCCATAATCAAAGTTAATAACTGATATGTAAGGCTGAGGTGATCCTTGCTCCTCTGAGCAGAAATAGCAGCTATGCTACAGTCTTCAAGATGGCGGAGAGGAAGGACTTCTGGGTCCAAGGAGGATCAAGAAAATATCAAATAAGAGATAAACCCCCTGATTCCCTGCTGTATGAACCCAGTTGACCTCTGACGTGAGCACTGGGTTCCAGAAAGCTGGTTTAGCAAAGACTCTGTTGAGATGAAACGTCATATAGAACTCTGCACCCTCTTTCATGCCACATGATGCATTCTGCGTTATGCAATCATGTCCCAGAATTTCACCACTTTGGCGCCCTGACACGGAGCCCTAACGTTGCGCTCTAAAGTGCACATAATTGCACAAATGATATCATGGATGGTTCATGCTGAGGGTCCGAGTGGCTATTCGTCAACACGTCCTTGCTAAAGCATGCCTCTTCCCTGCTGGCGTGACTGTAGTTGGAGGTCAGCTGGCCTGGGCCGCAGGTGGAGTTCAACATTGGCGTCATGAATCCCTCTCACAAGGACACCTGTTGGCTCGGGGCGATAAGAGGCAGCTGTCTGCAAAGGCTCTATCAGCAGCGGGTCGGCAAGGCAGCGGAGAGGGCGGCATTGGGCTCTCGACCAAATGTTTGACAGATCTGACAGTAACTCCTCCTCACGCACACACAGCCCTCGTATCACACAAGAACAGAGAGTGGAGCCCCTCCAGAGTGAGAGGCTGGAGTTGAATGTGGATAGTAGAGGGCAGATGTGAGTCACGTGGATGGAAGATCCTTAGTTTAAACAGGAAAGGTTTTAGTGTGTGATATTTCATGTGCCATGCTTATTAGATGCCATAAATAAAACGATTACATGAGTGAGTGAGCCTTCATGAATTCATTAAATGCATTTCAATGATAAACATGTTCCCAGGGTCACTTTTATTCACATAAATAATAATTTGCCAAAATCATCTCCTCTGACCTTCTCTGAACAAGTCATACATATCATGCTGACCTTACATTCCTGGTTGGCCTCAAGGGAGAAAGGATGAGGATAATGAACTCAACCCCACAGAAGAAAGGTCACCAAAACAGGCGCTGTTGGAGGATTAACCTAGCCATCTTCTCCTGATCACCTTCGTGTCCAATCTACGCACGAGTAGTTCAGCCCAGCCGACATGACATTTATGATCCGAGTCCACAACTATGTGTTATCTCTGCCACATAAACCCCTTAATTATTATTTGTAAGACTGCCACTTCCAAGGATGAATATAAATAACTAATAAAAATCACTTCAATAGAAATGATCATTTCAAATCGTAGTATCGTGTGTTATAATGACATCGACAGCAGTACATTTGCATCTTTTCACATTCAATTAACTTATTTTAATGCCAAATTATAACAAATAATGCCAAATAATAATTATATTGAGACCCAATCTTCCTCCGTGAGGACGTGCCGACAGGAAAAAAATCCCCTTAACAGGTGGAAAGCTTGAACACAACTTGGGAGAGAGGGACATGAATATGTACAGTAACAACACTAATGATAATAAAAAACATGATCCACTGCTGCACTATTTTTTTTTCTATCTTTGTGCGACACTTCATTTCCCTCGACACCTACGACATCTCAAGCATCCTGTATCGGTTTCTGCCAATTAGTGCCAAGGGCTTGCAGTGAAAGTGTCACGTAATTTCATCGGCTGACTAAATATAACCTCAATATTTTGACCATTTCGTGGTTTACGTGGTGTCAATCATAACCCGTTAATCATTTTTCTTTTCGCCTGGGAGGAATTAAAAAGGAACTAATCTGCTGAAGCTGTGGAGCTCTGTCTGCACTTTTTTCTGTAGTTTGCACCGTCGCGGTCGTTGTGTTGAAAGAGAAATTCTCCAGATGTGCTATCAAATGTGATTTAAAATGGACCAAATGCATTAATCCTAGATCCTGCAGAGATTTTCTCCTCTGACTTGCATCCAAAGCCGTGTTTTAGTTAATAAAGCTCTTGTCAAGTGTGGCCTTCGGGACAGAATTCTGAACATGTCCTATCTTCTTCTCTGGCCCTTATCTCCGAAATGTCCTTCGCAGGCCATATAAAGACGCGAGGCGCACTCTGTTGCTTTGCTGTCACTGCCAAAAGACAGACAGCATGCTGCCTGCCGTTGTTAAGCTCTGCTGTGGCATCTCCTACCCACATCTGAGGAGTCTGGCAGGTAAACGCTCCATTATCGTGTTCTTCTTTATTCCTTTTTTGCTTATGCTGGGTAAGTGACTGAGCTTTTCTTTTCTCTTTTTGTCCCTGCTCAGGACTTCAACGCACAGCTGTGGCAGTGATAGGCCAGGAGCTCACACACCTGCAGAGATGGGGACAGGCCAAGCATCGTATGAGAACACATGCTGGATTGAAGTATAACGGTAAAGAGAAACTCTGGCTTCAGAATGTTGTTGTTGATAGATTGTTAAAGAGTAATCGTTTGCAGAGGCCACACGTGAAGATACAAAGCCTGTGGATTCGAAAGAACATCAGCTGTTCTATGTACGGCATGGCCAAGAAGCAATGAGGAAGGCTCTCTGTATGCTGGAAGACACCCAAGGATGGAAGGTGGAGATCATGGAGGTAACATCTGATTGTTTCTTCTCCGAAAGATCATTTGGCTCCAGTTAAGTGACCATTGTGTTGTGATCACGTGTGTCTGCTTGTTTGGTGCTACAGAGCGAGGGGGATGTGATCTGCAGCAAAGTGATACCTGGGGCCGGGAAGGTCTTCAGGCTGGAGGCGGTCCTGGAGGCCAGCGTGGACGAGCTCTACGAACTCCTGTTTGTCAGAGTGGAGGAGATGCACCAGTGGAACCCAAGCATAGAGCAAATCAAAGTGAGCCGCATAATTGCAGCAAGAAATGTATTGTTATATTGTTGGATCTCTCATCACAAACATTGCATTGAAATTCAGTCCACGTAACGTTTTGCAAACTAAATTTGCGTCTCGTAGGTTCTGAAGCATGTTGGCCCGGGAACGGTCGTCACACACGAGGTTTCGGCCGGGACAGCAGGGAATCTGATTGGTCAAAGGGACTTCCTGAGTGTCAGACACAGTTCCAAACAAAAGTCCAGCGTTTACCTCGGAGGTGCAGCCATTCAGCTGGATTCCTTCCCACCTCAGGCAGGCTTTGTGAGGTAGGAACAAAATGCATACCGCACACACACATCTGTTATTTACAGCATCTTTGTAGAGTAATCTCTTGCAGGTGGTAAAATGTCAGAACACAGTGGGAAAATCAGCTCTACAGTAATAAATGTCAAAAGTGTTTTTGATTTGCTCTCTCAATTTGTTCTGACAGTCTGTGGTAAAATGCTCAGCTCCAGCTGATATCAGTGGCCTTAAATGTCTGCAGTCTTATCGCATGTGATTAAAAAAATCTATCAGACAGATGTCAGAGGGAGTGTGGGGATAGAGGAATAG
The DNA here is from genome assembly GCF_963514095.1 of Eutrigla gurnardus. NCBI lineage: Eukaryota > Metazoa > Chordata > Actinopteri > Perciformes > Triglidae > Eutrigla > Eutrigla gurnardus. The sequence continues at coordinate 6,867,955 of NC_139933.1, read as the reverse complement.
AACAAAAGCTTTGAGCTAAATGACAATGACTATACTACCATGGTGATGTTGCTAATGCTTACTATTATTAACCACACCATCTAAATGTATTGTATTACAAGCAGCTGTGACAATCGATAAATATGATAATTTCACAGAGCCGAGGACGGCCCAACCTGCATCATCCTTCAGGCTCTGGACGAGGATATGGGTAAAAGCCGCTTTACGTGGCTTCTTAATATGGATGTAAAGGTAAATACATTTGTATTGCATTTGTCCTTTCCTGAAGAATAATAGGAAATGGATGTGCAAGATCCATTACTTGCAATTTGTGCAATAAATGTATATTACACAGATGCACTCCGATCTGTGCGATGTTCATTTGAAGCTGCTCTTCCACTTATTTCTCAATATTTTGTCTCATGTCATAACATGGAGCTTAGAACAATGATGGATGAAGACTAAAAATACTTTGGAAAGAAATACAATCTCGCAAAAACTGCTTTTTACATCAGTGAGAGTAAATAGATTAAATGAGATTAAATGGAAAAATGCCTTCTTTTTTTGCTTCAGTTTATATTATTTATCTGTTTTTTAATTATTTTTTTAAAACAATTCAACTATATCAAATTAATACAATATTATTTTGAATTACAACTTTTGTTCATAAAAAAAGTCAGTGTTTTTTTTGTTATTCTGTACATTGAAATTCTTTTTGACCTTTGATAAAAATATACATAATAAAACATTTTAAATAAAATCACAAGAACATTACATAGTATATACATATTGAGGACAATAGCAATGACAGCAATGGACAAGGACATGAGGAATATAAATATTGAATAAGTACAAAGTGGAATGTGAGAGTGAGGTCGTTGTCCTGGCAACATGATGCCAAGTCCTTGACTCCTCTCTGTAGGCGGTCTCATCATTGTAGGAGATGAGACCCAGGATGGTGGTATCGTCTGCAGATTTAAGGATGGAGTTGGAGCTGCGTATGGCCTCACATTCATACGTCAACGGGGCATACATGAGGGGACTCAGTACGCAGCCCTGAGGGGCTCCGGTGCTTAGGGTCAGTGCAGAGGAGGTGAGGTTGCCCATTCTCACCACCTGGGGTCTGCCCACCAGGAAGTCCAGGATCCAGTTGCTAAGAGAGGTGTTAAGGCCCAGGATTCTGAGCTTGGGAACGATCTTAGCGGGCACAATAGTTTTTGAGTCTATGAACAGCATCCTCATGTAAGTGTTTCCTTTTTCCAGATGGGAGAGGGCGGTGTGTACTGTCAGGGCGAGGGCGTATTGGGGCGGTATGCAAATTGAAGGGGGTCAAGATGTCGGGGAGGATGGAGCAGATGTGGGTTTTGACAAGCCGCTCGAAGCACTTTGTGATGATGGGGGTCAGGGGTCAGGTCTACAGGGCATTCGTCATTGTAGGAGAAAACGAATTACCTCACAGTTTTCATTTCATCATCCTATGACCTTTTGTTTTCCCCCTTCCCGGACAAACGCCAAGAAACGTCCCTCTCTCAGCTCTCTCACATTGATCATTCCAAGGCGAATGAATGGTCCCTGTTGTGACATTGTGTAGAGAAGCCAGTCTTGTTCCGAGAGAAGTCGCGCTGTGACTTCTCAGGAAGTCTTTCTCTAGGAAATAGGTGTGTATTGAGTCAGGAAATCCACTCTGTATATAAGCCTGGCTATAGTCCCACTCGTTGTGAACTTCCTTCTCCACTGACAGTGATTCAATCTCATCTGAACCAGCCACAGAATTGGACCCGAAGAGTTTTTCCTCCACATCAAACAGGCATGTAATAGAAGGTTTCTTTGGTACAAGGACTGTTTGAACCAGGTGGGGACTGAAGACGGTTTCAGGGAGAGGTTATATATGGAGGCGAACACCTCCGCTAGCTGTCCCTTTGAGGACACGGCCTGGAAGTCCATTTGGCCTTGATGACTTCAGAGGGTTTAATCTTTAGAAAGCTCTCCTCACATCATCTGTTGTTAGGGACAGAGTGCAGTCTGGTCCTAGCCTAGCCTCAAACCGTGTATAGAAGCTATCGAGCTCGTCTGGGAGAGAAGCAGCTGGCTGGGTATCTCTGCTATTTCTTCCTTTGTAGTTGGTGATGGATCGCAGTCCACACCACATGCGTCTGGGGTCAGAGCTGTGGTAGTAAGACTCCAATTTGTCTCTGTAGGATCTTTTAGCGTCTCTGATGGCTTTCTGTAGGTCATAGCTGGACTTCCTCAAATCCTCCAGGTTCAGAGTCAGAGTCGGTGTGTCCATGAATGTCTCCTTCAGCTGCAGCACAGAACATCTGCCAATCTGTAGTTTCAAAAACTCGTAAAAATGGTGTATCTTTTTTTTAGGCGCTGTCTCGGTTGGGAGGAGAGGAATGGAGGTGTGATCCACCTTACCAAAGGCAGAGGGGGGTTTATAGCTTCCCCTTATTTAGTGTTATTTATCAAATATGGATTGTAAAAACCAGAAATGGTATAATTGATTGAACACACGAATACTCACTCACGTCTAACCAACAACCATAAAACTTTTCAGGGGTGTAAGAATGTCCTCCTGTTGTTCTCAGGGCTGGCTGCCGAAGTCCATAGTCAATCAGGGTTTACTCCGAGCACAGCTGGATTTCACCAGACACCTCCGCAGACGTCTCACAGCGAGCGCCACCCTGGGCTAACTGAGCCCGTGGGACACCCACACCGCAGCAGCACCCTGCCATCACTCACGGGGGGAACACTGGGTGACAGCCAGGCACAAGGCTGCCCTTTAAGTGAGTCGACTCGCCTCCTGGAGGAGATGCTCAGCTCCTCCAGGGGTGAGAGACATTAGTGTCAGCAGCCCGGTGGCCAGCCTGGCAGAAGGTTATAGGAATTACTGTCACAGAGTGGCACTCAGACCTCAAGATGCCTTCTTGATTAGGAGTCATCACTGTAGCTAAGTGAAGGACATAACCTGAATAAAAGTGCTTGAATGAGCCTTTTTTGTTGTTGTTGTTGCCTGATTCCTTTTCATCCATCATTCATCCATTTGAAAAAAATACTTTGAATGCAACATAACAGGAGCCTCCCTGCTCTAATAAGAGAATGCTTACATGACTCAATTCAGACTGAATAAAATGGAAGGATTTGTAAAGAATGACTCAGTGTACAAAAGCTACACCCGAAGGTCACATAAGAAAAAGCGAAATATAACACATACATAACAGTAAATGGAGGTGAAATAGAGTGAAGTGAAACGACAAGCATCTCAGTTTTTTTCAAACGTGTTTTACTTTGTTCTCCGTACCACTTAAAAATTCAATAAATATTAACATTTAAAGCTTTCATTCACGTACGTATATACAAGAACTATACAATAGACATAATGACGTTATGAACTGCAATGCAGGAATGATGTAACAATATAACCAACCACAGTCTGTAGACTTACAGCATCACCTGTAAATATATATATTTTTTTTTACAATAGCAACATACATTACGTTCGATTCCTGGTTAATTTCTTTTTATAACTTGACATTTACACTATATACATTATTATCTGAAAAATATACCAGTTACAAAAAAGATAACAATGAGCTTTTTTTTTTCTAAAATCTTTTTTTTTTTTTTTTTTTTTTAAAGCGTTAAGTGAATGACTTCCACAAAGGCAGACAGAGGGCATGCTACAGTGGGGTTGGCTTGCAGACAGTCATGATTTTTTTTTTTTTACCAGTGAGGAGAATCACCAGTACATTGGATTTCAATTAAAAAAAAAAAAAAAAAGAGCACCGGGGACAGAGAAGCTATGAGACTTCCTGCCAGGAGTGATGTCTAGTGAGTCTAGAGGGTGCCACTGGAATAATTATAGACTTAACAGCCCTTTTATATTCAATTTCATACATTTAAAAAAATCCATTACCTATTCAATACATTTAAATCATGAGGGGACACAGGGAGTCAGCTAGGCTACAAAGCGGGAAGGAAGTGAATAAGTGCATTTCCCCAAATGTCGAACTAACCCTTTAAAAGGAGTTTTTTTTTTTCTTAAAAAAAAAGAAGGTTACTATAGCAACAGGAGCGCTGATTGGCCTGCTGCACCCCTCTGCTGAGCATATGAGTTACTGACACAGACCCTGTGGGTCGGGTCGCCATTTATTTTTTAAGGCGCCGCAACATTTACTCATCTTGAAACGTGAGAGAGCTGTCCTTAAATTTCAGCAATCATCAAATAGGAAATGAATTGTGAGCAACATCAGTAAAAGGGATCAGAGAAAACACAATTTAAACGTTTTTAAAAATATTTTTGCCATCCTATTTTGAAATTCCAAAAATTCTTTAAAACAGAATAAGAAATTAAAATGATTAATCCGCTCATTTACTTTGCGTTGTTCAATGTATCATTAAATAAACAAATTAACACTTTAGCAATACATTAATTGATTAGAATTAACGCTGACATGGTCCATAACTATTCTGGCACACTCTAGCCTCCGTAGCCGACACGCGCACCTCTAAAAACCATAGCCGTTGACCTCTCCTCACATGTTCACAATACAAGTTCAATAGTAGTTCTAATGCACTTGAGAGAAGAAAAAAAAACAGGATTACACAACTGTACACAGATAGAAACATGAATGGAGCAATGCAGTCATCACATTTTGAACACGTCTTGTAGTCGTTTTAGTTTACAGCACCTGACAACTTTTTTTTTTTTTTATATTCGAAGCACAGAGGGCAGAGCGACGCTGCCGACAGATCACTCTGGAGTTTTGATGAGGTAACCATCGCTGGTCTGGTCTAAGTTCACTGGCATGGAAAAAAAAACAAAATCGTTGTAAAAATAAAATAAAATAAAATAACGAAAAATATCTGCAGCAAGACTGTGAGTCTATCAGATGCTGCGAAGAGCTGAGACCATCTCACTGAGCAGCATGTTCACAACATCGCTCGCTGTTCATTTCCGAGCCGAAAGGGTTCTGTGACTCGAGTCCCTCTCGGATCCTAAATCGTCCCTTCTTGACCTGGCAGCGACTGGGCCTAAAGTGCTGTTTGGACTGTGCTCTTTACTGGAGTCTGCCGTGGGCCGCGGGGGCCCTGGAGGTAGAAGAGGCCCCGGGTCGGACTCTCCTTTCCCGGCTGCGGGGAAGGAGTCGCTGGTGGTACCCTGGGGCAGAGCAGCACCTGTGGATGGGGAGGCTTCGGCGGCGGCGCTGGTTGGCACCGGGGCCGTGGAGCGGAGCCGCCTGCCGACAGCTCTAGTGGTTTGTGGCGGGCTCGGGGTCGTAGCGGATGGCGGAGCCTTGGGCGACGCCGGGTGAGAAGGAACAGAGGTTTCAGGCTCAACTGAGACCACGGGGGTGTTCTGGAGGTCGGGAGCATGTGTGGCGAGGTTTTCTTTCTTGTTGCATGACTCACAGCAAAGCTTATTATATCCAGGGATGGAACAATATCGGGCGAGAACCTCCATTTGACAGAAGATTGATTTATCCCCGAGACATGGTTCATCTAGTGAGGAGATGTGAGAGAGCGGACATCAGAGGATTGATTGGAAAAACACGATTGTTTTTTTGTTTCTGACATAAATGACATATCATCTTACTTGAAGAGATTTTGTGGACGGGGTTTTCAGGAGCCCTTTGGTGTACGGCTTCGTCTTTTATTGTGGAGTTTTCCATCGTTTCAATGGTGAGAGGAGACACTGGCTGTCCTGGAGGGGAGGACAAAACAGCAAACGGAAATAAGACATTAAACAACCATGAGACGATCTTTTTGCAAACCTATAATAAAGTTTGCTGCTATATATAAGTATGCAGAGCACCACCTGGACCTGCAAAGGGAAAAACACACACCCTGATCTTCGAAGAGGAAGCAAAATGAGAAAACCTGCAGGAATGTTTCTCAGTTCAGACGGTTTCACTGTTTCAAAGGACATACAGAAGCAAGGAATAGTTGATGCGATCGACCATACAAACCAGAAAACTGTAGTCAACAACACCATGTTTATGCCAGCATCCCAAGGTGATTGTGACGTGCGTGATACAGCAGACCACCCACATGCTCTTCAAAAGAAACTGCTCAAAGCTTTCTGCATCCATAATATAAAAGATATGACAGAGGCCGTTTGTACGACAAAGCAAGCTGAAAAATGGGTATTGTATAACACGCATACGTGGATCTCACCTGGACAGGAACTCAGTTTGCAAATGAGGACCGTTTCTGGCTTCTCGCCCTCACATTCCCCGATGGTGTTGTCGCTGGCCTTGCAAACCACCTGCCGCTGCTGGATCCCTTCGCCGCAGGTCACCGAGCACTGCCGCCACCATCAACACACACACAGCTAATTAGCACTTCACTGGAGGACGAGGAAATGAGTCCTAACACCGCCACAGCGCTCCGCTAACACACATTAGGGTCTACCATTCTATTATTCTACTAATTATATCTTCACACATGGACCCAGACCAGCACTTTGCCCTGACATGTGATTCGTTTGCCCTCAAGGTGTCATCATTTTAATTAATTTATGTTAATCAGTTTTTATATTTTATATTTAGCCAATATATGCACACCCATTCAAATAAGGTGCTAAAAAAAATGGGAAATGGTCAAATTGCAAAGTAGATTTATTACAAAAAGGCATTTTTTAAATTGGATTTGCCAAAAATAACAAGCCCTTTGTGTCCCAAGCAATCACACATAAACAGAACATTACAAGCTTTTCTTTAAATTAGTACTGATTGGATTTAAGACCAGGATTTGGATTCTGTAAATCCATCACTTTACTTCTTTGCAGCCAGTGATAGATGATTGAATCGACCTGGATGCACCTTTAAAACTTAAAAAGTAAAGAGTAATGTCTAAACCGGTTGCTCGTGGGCTGAAAATGCAACAATAACAGGCTTAATGCATCTCTATTTGTGGTCATTGTGAGTCTCCTTTTAGTTGCTGAGTGATCCATCCATGGTTGCTAGGTAACATCCTAATCAAATCAAATCAAATTAATTAAAACGGGAGTTACCACAGCAACACTTTGGGGTGGGGGGGGGATATATATTGAATAATTAGTAACAACTAATGGCTAATTTGTTTGTGTGGTTCAGAGTGCCTAAACCTCTGCTGAGTGAATGATGGTGTCCTGACTCACCTGAGACCACGCCCCTGTCCTCCACTGGGCGGGACACGTGGTGTGGTTACAGGCCCTCCTGGTCTCCGGACGATCCTCCGGACAGTGTTTGCTGTGCACGGGCCTGTTGGTGCCGTTGTGGAGCGCCTGCATGCACTGCACCACCCTGGTCTGGTAGCCCAGCTTCCCGCAGGTCTTGCTGCAAGGAGTCCACTCGTCCACCACCCACCTGTCAGCACAAAAAGGTTTTTTTTTTTGTCACGCAGCAATTACATTTCCTTTTATGGTTTATGCCGGCACGGAGCCTTCAGTACCAGTTTAAGTCCTCCTCTAGCTTTTGACCATCTGACAGCTGGAGGGCACTTACGTGGGCTGGCTGCACTCTTGGACGTTGCAGCGTTTGCGGATGGGTTTGGGCTTTTTGCTGGTTTCACAAAAGTTCCTATGCACCAAGCGGCTGTCACTCTTCCTCCTGCATCCATATTTGGTGTACTGAATGCCTGAAATGGTTAAGTATGAAATGAACCTCCCAGGCGTCCAGTAAATCAAAAAATCTGAACTCACTTAACTTTGCACTTACCTCCACCGCAGGGTTTGGAGCACTGAGACCAGCTCTTCAGTGCCCACTCGTAGGTGTCCAGTTCAGCCAGAAGGACATTGTTGTTGGTAATCAGCGGCAACAGGTCCTCGTGGATGATATACTTATATGTCAGGCTTATCTTTACGTCCTCTTCCTGGGGAATGACCTGCAACGAGGTGAAGGAGGCTCATTAGAAAAACGGCGGAAGAGTGAAGTGATTGCTGACCTTGCCGCGGTGCCTCTTACCAGCACCACGATGCCTTCATGCAGAGGACCGGTGGTTTTCAGAATCTCCTTCTCCCCGTCGAGGGAATACTCCCACTGTAAACCGTTCTCGATGAAGGTCTTTGTTTCAGCGTCTTCACTTTTTGCATTCAGTATGAAGTTTCCAGTAACTTGATTCTTCACAGCTGTCAGTAATGAGTGAAAAAAAAAGTTTTTTTAAATATTTTTTTTATGCATATGCGGTGGGAAAGAATGCACATTGTGGTCGCTTTTAGTTCAATTCATTAAAAAAATCCCCCCCGAAAAAAATTGAAGAGAAATTCGGGGATGAACAACTCGGGAGATTTTTCCTTTAAGCAGCGAGCGTGTCAGTATGTATTTTGAGATGTTTGGCGCTGCGGTTAGCCAACAGTAATTTCTCCCAAGTTGTGTGTCATCTCTTCTTCCCATGAGCTAATAAAAGCCAGAGGAAAAGAGGAGGAAGAGGGAAGGTTTGGGCCGAACGCCACACTGTTCCTGACTCACCATCGTACAGAGAGCTATTGTGAGATGAAAGATATGAGTTTGTCACTCAAGAGTTTCCGACACTCCAAACATACATTTACATTACATTAATGCAGCGGCGTAACTTAAATCCCAGAGCTATTTCTGTCTTTTTATATCGCCATAATAACACCTGTGAGTGGCGTTTGACAAGTAATAGACTTTAGAAACAAATACATACTTCAGAACAAATTTGTCAGTCAATTGTTCTCTATCAAAAACTGGTTTGTCATATTTACTGCATGCTGGGTTTTTTTTTACATAAAAATCAAGAACCAGCACGTCCTGCTCATTCATTTCCTTTTACAGTCCATTTTTATTTAATAAAAACCTTCATTGTACAGTGCTTCAGGGACAAGTCAAACTGAGACACGAAGGGACCGGAGGTGAGTTACATTTGCAGACTTTTTATTAACAGAAACTTTATCTTTATCTATCTCTGACAACATTTCTGTGAAAAACAGAAAGGTGTGTGATTTAAAATCTTGAAAGTTGCAAACTCTTGTGAGAGGAAGGACAGCAATTGTTGTCAGTGTTGATTCACAGTAATGCATTTCAACCAAATAGTTATACTTTTAGAAAGACTTGCTGTTCAAAAAATCACATTTTTTAGTCTGTCGGATCCACAGTTGGAAATGGATGTGCGTTACACTCACCAATTATATGAGGGGAAGTCTCATTCTCTTCGATAACAATGTGGCGGGCTCCTATCGGGATGTCGAACATTTTCAGCACTCCTAACAAGACAGAGACATGGAGCAGTTCAGCTGGGAGCAGGAACTTATTATTCTGGCCTGTAATAGAAGCCAATTATTTAGAGAACAGAAAGTTTGATATTTTGCTTCCTGATTGGGAGGATGCGTTTAAGGCTTACTTCATCATAAAGTTGATTGATTTCACACTGGCCCATCCTCCGAGCTGATAATTACCGTTCTTTTTGGGCGTCTTGGTGAGCGTCAGCTTCACGGTGCGACAGTGGGAATTGTCCCCCTCACACACTCCGCACTTGTCCTCTTGTTTGTAGGAGCCGACCTCCTTGTCGCAGCCTACATGCTGTGATGATGGAGGAGGCAAAGACAGTCAATCATTAGAGGCAACTGACTTTCATGCAGGCTGAGATTCCTCCACTGGGAAAATGATGCCAGCGTGCGTGTAATCATCAAGATACATCCTCTAAAGGTTAAGGCACTCAGGGAGAATGGACTTTCCATCTATTCTTACATCCTCCTGATACTCTGCTAGTTGAGGATCTCTGGAATAAAACATGCAGAGACATTACATTCACAACTAGAGGCAATTTTGAATCATCCATTAACCCATCCTGCATGTCTTTGGACTGTGGGAGGAGGAACCTGGAGAACCCACATGGGCAGAACATGCTCCACACAGAAGGTTCCCCAACCAGGAATCGAACCCTGGATTCTCTCGCTGTGAGGCAACCATGCAGCCGGTCAAAAACAATACAATGAAGTTACAAAAATAGCATGAAATGATTATTATTTATATTTGATCACTTTCTACAGTACGGGCTTTCATTTGTAACTCAGAACACGTCATGCATGTAGGTTTAGCAGACACGTACCAGGCACTCTCCGCGGGCGCACACGCCGAAGGGCTCCGAGTAGCTGCAGCGGGTCCCGTCATGCATCACCTGGTTCATGAACACCACCTCCCCTGTTTCCTTGGACTTACAGCTCAGCTCACACTTGCGGGCCTCTGAAAAATAATAAATAAATACACACCTTGGCTCAGAACGTCTTCAGAATCTGAGAAAGCCATCAGCGGGACACAGAGGAGAGATAACACCCACCCCAAGTCCAAGTATGCGTGAGAGCAGCCGCTCCTGCAAATGTCATCTGTCCCACTTGTTGCTTTTGCAAAAAACATTAAAAACCTCCGAGCTAGAGAGGCCAACTTTTCTCCGCTGTTTTTACACACTTACCATCTGGGTGCTCGTAAGGGAGCCAGGTGTGCTTGATGTTTTTGTGGTATTTGTTGCTCCTCTGGACGCACTGCTGAGCACGGAAGTCCTCGTAAGGGCCAGCGCACTCCTCCGTGTTGCACATCTGGTAGTCGAAAGCCGAGCCGGGACAGTCTCGACCACCGTAGGCAGGCCTGATGAACGAGAAAATGTTTTCTGTCCCCAAAATTGTCCATCGTAGTATAATTCCAGGAGTTTTATGAAGGAAAGCTTGGATTTAAAAAATGACGGGAATTTTATGAGATGGAACAAAAATATTTGGATTAAAGCCCAATTTATTGAGAGGTGGATTCCTGCAGTTACCCTTTCAAGCCATTCTTTAATATGCCATACATTTTATAATAATAATAATTCTCCTTCCATATCCTTATGAGACACCTCCCTGGTTATGTGAAGAAAAGGAGGAACTTAATGTAATTTAATGTCCTTTAAATTCTAGGTAACTGGATAAGAAATACTGGAATTTGTGTTATTATAGAAGCTTGTAAAATTAAGATAAATGTGTCCTTTCATTATTTATAAAAACTGAAAAAAATAGTGTAAAAATTCAGTGTAAATGTCATCATAACTACTTCATATAAATAGTAACATATTGGCAGAGATACAAACAGTAGCTCACAGTCTTGAACACTTTTAAAATAAAGTTTTTGTCCAAATCAAAGCCAGTACTAGATCGGGAGCTGTGGCTAATTTTCTTTCAGCTCGACCACTCACGCAGGGTTGTTGCACTGTCTGTTACGAGAGCGAACTCCGCCTCCGCACGTTCTGGAACAAGAGCCGAACTTTGACCAGGAGCCCCAACTCCCATCGTGGCCCTGAGGCTGCTGGCTGGATCTCCAGATGCAATGGCCCTTAAAGCACCACTGAAAATACGACAAACACAAGAGAAAAGACTTAAAGAATTAAAAATGTTTTGAAATAATTGACTTTCTCTCTACTTTTAGAGCTTCACAAAAACAAACTGATAATTCAAAGCCGAGACATTTCCCACCTTTCCTGGCGCACACTCTGTTCCATCCACTGGGGGGCCTTTTTTGGTTTTACAAAAGTACTGGTTGTCGGGGTGACTGCACCACAGTTGCTTGCAAGGGTCGTATGTTCGAAACTAAATAAATGATAAAAAAAAGTTACGTTTTGGAGACGTAAACAAACCAATAGGAAAATCCACCTTTACTGCACATACATATCTAATATCGGATGTTTTAAACTTTCTATAGGAGTCTTGCTGTATTATTTCCATGTGTCTTTTATATGTATATATATACTCATATCATTATGTGCTCTAACAGTTTTTCTGGCCGTGTAATACTTGTGTGATATCTGCTGACAATCGATCACTTCGATATGACACAAGTGTGATGGACTTACAGCGGTGCACATTTTATAACCGACGCCAAAATCAAAGCGGCACTGCTCATCCATTGAATAATTGATCCCAGGCAGCTCAGGAAGCTTGGGCCACTTGTGCTCAAAGGGATCATCCAGCAGGCAGTCGTAGGAGCTGAGGATAAGATGAAAATAACAGAGTCATTCACTGTTTGTGAGATATTTTGGAGAACAAACCAGAGGAAAAAACAGAAGCTAAATGGAAACATATTGCGCTGCCACTGACAACCGATATGAGGAGAAAATGAGAGGTGATGGAGTGGAAGAAAACAGGACGTACTGGATGTATCGATTGAGCTCTTGCTTGCTGCAACGTGACCAGTGGTAGCGGTGGAAAGCCGCTTGGACGAGAGGCGCCATAATGCTGCCCATGCTGGTCTCGTCCGCGCAGCGATTTCCCTGGCCGTCGTGCTCCATGCCGAGTCTGACGCGACAGAAAAAAGAAAAGAAGAAGGGTTGATTGAAAAACAGCAGCAAATTATAGGAGAAGGCCAAGTGTCCAAACTTTAATATTTACTGAGAGCCAATTTAAAACTGACATTCACTCCTCCCAGTGTCTAGCAGTGGCTTAGCCTTCACATCTCTTATATAAATCTATCCCTCTTCATTTTCTTTTTCCTGATTGAAATGTGTGATTGAAGTATCAACATTTCTTCTTTGATCAGGTATGAAGACATATTAGTTCTTGAGGATGATTTTCAAAGAAAGAGGCTGGATTCTGGCTCTCCGTCTACCATCTGCCGTGTCTTTGCTGAAATAAAGTTAATTAATGTCACCGTATGGTGGAAACATTTAGAGTGACAACAAAGTCTGTTTTGATGGAGATGTGTTCAGTGTTGATGTCCAGTACAAAGAGGAAGCATTTGCAATCACAGCTAGTCAAGCACTGACTCATAGTATGCTGTCTGCCCTCTTTCCACTGTGGAAAAATAGGAGTTCTTCTGTTCTTTTGAGCGACGTGGCTTTCAATCACGTCTGTCTGTCACTCGTTGGGTGTCCGTGCTGCAGCGGGTGGCACAGTTCACACACATTATTCCCCTTTAGAGCCCCATTAGAGGAGAGGAAGTGTGTCAAACTGACAGGTAGTTCAAACGTGACAACTGGTTGGCGACCACAGGCAGGGGCTGCTAATGAGTCCAACTGAAGCTCACAGCCTACATTACACTTAAATAATAAGGAGTTATAAAGCTCTCCGCGACCCTGAATAAAGGATAAGAGGTAGACAATGGATGGATGGATGGAGTTATAAAGCTGGACGGAGGCAGAAAGTATCTAAATACTCTCGTCATGTGTTTTTGGGAAATCACGTTATTCGCCGTCTTGCGGAGAGTAGAGGAGAAAATAAATACGTCTTTAGAGTAAATATGAAGCTACAGCCAGCAGCCGGTTAGCTTAGCTTAGCATAAAGATGGGAACAGCTAGCCTGGCTTGGTGCCAAGGCAACACAATCGCCCTACCTGCACTTCTAAAGCACATTACAAACTGTTTAATTATTGAATTATATGTAATATTAAAGTTGGTGTTGTATTGGACTGAAAACCCATCTGCACGCATTACCTATCATAAAATCAGGGATGGCTCGGTTGTGGCCTTTTTTCCTATTTGATTGTGAATTAATATGCATACTCATGTGTGTTGATTGATGGATTTATTAAGTCAGCTGTTTTTCAGGCGGCAGAGCGGAACAAACAGCTCCTGCCCGGCTGAGAACCCGACACGCTGAGTTGACCCCGATGTTTTATTATGTAGACAGAGCCCAGGTAAACGGCTCTACCTTTGATCAGCTTTTAATGGACGCAGCGAGGCCGAGACCCCGCTGGTCCTTTCACCATCACTGCATTACTCACACATGGCCGGTTTCATGAGCAACCACAAAGGCGGAGGAGAAGCCGTCCTCGTGGTTCAGAGTGCAGCTCCTCAGTGGGTGGCACATCCCTGTAACTGGAGCGTAACCTGGGCAACAGAAAAGACCACTCAGCCCTAATAATCAAGTGGCGGGATGAAGATTGTGACATTCTCATGCAGAGCTGGAAATCCGGGTGGAATACTGGAGTAAGATTGTGATGGTGTCTGACTCTGGAGCTTAGATTAGATAAAAAAACAAACAGGTTGTGAAGATTGCTTTGAATGTCTCTTTCAATTTGCATTTACTCAAAATAGGAAGAACAAATCCTCAAGCTGAGCTACAGGGAAAGTAACAGTGATGGTTGCATTCAGAGCCAGATGCCTTTCAGTGACTATAAAGTACATCTTTAGCCAAATTCACCTTGACATCAATATTAAAAGCACTCCGCTTTGTGCTAATAAACACCAGATAGAGATGCATAGAGGTTAGAGGAGATGTAAAGTCTCCTCACTGTACATCAAGAAAGTCCCGAAGTAGACGTCGTCATTACCCAGCTAGCATCCGCCGCCAGACATCACAACATTTCACACAGTTCACTGAAGCAAAGCACAGACATTAAACACGACTCGATCAAGAGATGTGCAGCGATTAAGCGCGTTTTGCTTTGGTTCAGAAGCACGCTCATCCCAGCCTCATTTTTGGCTCATTTTTCATGCTTTCTGACTATCAGAAGACTCTTTTTTTCTTTGGCATGCAGGTAAAAAAAGCAGAAAATGCAGCAGACAGACAGCTTGTGATGAAGAGTCTTAAAAAGCATTATGTTGGTGGTGTTGACAAAAAGAGAAACATCTGCAGCAAGTGAGTCATAGCCGAGACTTTTGCTACAGGGTTGATCATGATGACGTCTAGTGTTTTTTTTAATCCAGATAGTTGGTGGACACATGTAGCGCTGCAAGTGAAGTAGCAGAAACATGAAAGCAGCTGTACAGCGTGACCTTTTATCTGAAAGGCAGATAAGAAGGAATCAAGAGAATGAAGATGACGTTCCCATGAAGGGAGGCTTATGCATATTGAAGCGTAAAAAGGTGCAGCAGCAACAGCGGCTAGGGGTCAACCGTTCCTTTCTCTACTGGTCTCTGTCGTCCGGGTTGATAAACCCAAACACTGAACATAACCACAAGGTTGGTTTACAATGTATTTGTAAAAGTTGCGAAGCAACTATCAGTCAACAACTCATTCAGTTCATTTCATAGGTAGCTAAACCACAAAACGGAATGGACTTTTTTCCTCCTATTTATCCCACGGCTACAATATCGGTATTTGGATATAGATTCTACCATCTCGCAGCTAAACGTTGACAAGACAGTGTGATGTCTGCTCGTGACCCCGAGACGCAGCAGCAGGTCCAGCCCGACAAAGCGCAAGGTGCCATAGAAACCCGGCTTGTTATGAACACAACACTTCGGCAGCTATGGCAACATCCGGAGGTTGGACGAGCCAAGCGGGGAAACCTTCGGGCTGTCTTCTAAAAAATTACACATGTGCTCCAAAAGTTAAAAATATACACAGGTCAATGAAAGATATTGAACTTGAGCACAGAGGATGTTTGTTCGTTTGGAAACCAAGTTTTTCGCTTGTGGTTAGGAAGGCTCGCTTCAAATGTTTTTGTTTTTTGAAGGGCTGAAAAGAAGAAATACATCATGAGACATACGCTAAACCGACAGGACATGTATGGTGTGAAAATACCTCCAAGTGACTGCATACATGTGGTATTAGGATTGAGAGAAAAAATACTTAGTTTACGTAAATGAAAAAACTAGCAAATACTGTTTTTTCCCTACATGCCAAAAAAAAAAAACATCTTCAAAAATAGCATTCTCAATTTTTTTCCCATCCAGGGTGGCATTCAATGTAATGTCAACAAGGTGTTGGAAAGCTACTCGGTAATTGTTTTTCGTGAGATCAGGATTTGGGTTCGCGACCTCGGCTGCAGCCTCCGCTTTTATGTTTTTTCCAATCGACCTTACCTGGCCAAGACTTGAAGCCAACCCCCCTTTTTTGTGAATGGAAGCAGATATCAGCACTCAGTCTGCACAGTCCTCGATCGAGAAAAATACAGTACCTTGCATACCTGCAGGACCGAAATCTTGCCTTGTGAGGAAGATGGCGTGATCGTGGTACTCGGCGTGGTCGGGGTCGCGGCGCTGCTGCGTGTTGGCCCATCGGCACACCTGCTCCAGGCTGCGGGACGGGTTGCCGCGCTCGATCAGGCTTATGGACTGCAAGAAGACAAACATTTTTACCACTCAAATGTGAACACAAATTAGTCTTATTGATTCCCTTTGAAAATCCTGAACAGGTTAATCTTTTGTGTACACAGCTCCTCAGCCAGTAATTAAAGGTAATTTTTCTGTGATTAGTAAAACATCACATCTAATTTTCTTGGATGACGCTCAAGTATTTCCACTCGTTAAAGAACAATTAAAAGTTTCTGTTGTTGTGATGCTGCTTATCGACGGCAACATAAGAAGTGGTATTAAAGTTCAATAAATGAAACGTGTGTTTTTTTAGTCCTCAAACATCCTCATTGAACTGTGACTGCTGATTTCCAAGTGTTTATTGGAAACTAAAGTGGAAATGGTGAAAAAAAAAAAGCTGACAACACAACAAGGCTCATACCAGAGGGTACGTGGGGGGGTAGGGGGGGGAATGCTGGCAAAACACTTGCCTTTGTTCTCCGAGTGTGTGCTGGTGACACATTTGACACGTTTGAGCTCATCTAATTGGTGCTGTATTGAAACGGCATATTTCTGCTTTGGCAACCGGACAAGGGAAGCAACAATGCAAAATGCCTGGTCTCCAGGCAGCATCAGTCAGTTATGTGGATTAAAAGGCACTCGAGGGTAATAACTCACTGGTGTCTGTCACCATGTGCATAATTTATAGTAAGCCTGTGCCTCCTTACTGCATAATTTGCAGCAACCGGATACGTAAAAAGTATAAAGTAGCAACAGGTGAGCTAAAAAAAAAGAGGATGTTTTGACTTCACCAGCAAACTAATACATGGATGGATTATATATCCTTATTATGGTTATTGATTAAAACAAGGTGATTAAAACAAGCATGCTGAATATTTCATCAGTACGTGTGTGATTTGAGTTGTTGAATAAATCATCAGCGTCATCAAAAATATGCGTCAACCTCTCCCCTCAAGTTAATGTAACAGCTCTTTGGCGCTGTTTTGGAGTTTAAAGGTGTTAGTGGTGTTAGTGTAACACCTTTAGTGTTAGGCGTTAAGGGCCAACCATACTGAAAATATGACCTTTACCTTTTTATTTAACCACTGATACACTCCCAAATTCTGTTATAGCGCTCAAAGGCACCATAGTGCTGCAACAACGTATAATTATTAAGGAGGGAGCAGAAACCCAATTACACATGTACTGTAAAGAAGCCCAGAAGTCGTCCTTCTCTGGGAGAAGTCTGGCTCTCTAATCCCCAACGCCAATTATGGAGGACGGGTTTCTCATATACAGTATGCTAAAGAAATCAGATTACTCCAGGACGCCCACTTGTAAGCCAGTTGCTCTAATGCATGGACACGCACTGACTGTCAGAGTCAGAGGGTCTTGGCACACGTCTGTAGGGTAAATATGTGTCTTAGCTTAGCTTAGCATAATCACTGGAAACAGGGGGAAACAACTAGCCTGGCTCAGGGCCTGTCCACACGAAAACGTTTTCAGTGCGTAAACGCCGAAGTCTTGTGCGTTTCGCCCTGCCGTCCATACGGATCCGGCGTTTTGTGAAACCAGCTCTCAGGGTGGAAAAGAAAAAAGCGACACGCCTCCGTTTCGTGATCGTTTTCTTGTGGACGGCGAAAACGAATACGCTGACGTCATCGCCCCGCCCCTCGACCCTCGAGCCTGACTTCTTCGCCCCGTCTCGTAACAACAACAACAACGGCGGCCTCCGTGCTCGTAGCAGATATTCTGCTCGTCTGTTCGTCGGCGTATCAGGGCCACTGTATGAAAAAAAACATGGAGCCGAGAGAGGGGGGCGATATTCCGGGGAAAAAGCTACTTTATTACGATGCTAACAAACAGCCGCTAGCTAACTTCCCATGAATGTAGGCATTTATTTGTCTAATTAATCCATCCCAACGTGTGACAATGCCTCGTCACGGTCCTTAGGGTGACGGCTGTTGATGCTTATTGTTGGTTTTATTTATACGGGCCAAATTGTCATCTTATGGGTGTTTATTGACTCTCACGTGTTGCCATAGCAACGGCAAACATCCGGTCAAGCTCCGTCTCTTCTTCTGCGTTTTTGTAGCAGAAACAGCGCCGCATAAGGGCCTGGAATATGTACTACAGCGCGCTGAGTCGTTTTCAGTGGATTCGTCTGGACGCGGATTTTCTTGAAACGACGCCAAGGCAAAACGGAGAAAAAAAGTTTGTTTTGCTTCGTCTGGGCGCCCCCTCAGTCTCTGTCTACAAGCATCTCTAAGGCTCGCTAATTAAAATGTTTGTTCAATCATGCATTAAATGCCTTTGCCTCGGAGTGCTATTTAAAAATGTTTAATGTAGATATAGCTCACCTGACGGTACCCGACCATTATCATGCGGACGAGGACAACGTTGATGTTGGTTCCCAAAGATTCATCGTGGTAGATTTCATCGACCTGAAAAGGAAAGGGAACATTTATTTGTCACTGATGTGCGGGATGAAAGAACACATTTAATTAAAGGTGGCTGGGAACGTCTCACAAAATCGAGTCTGCAGGACACATTTTATTCGTAATTGAGTAATGACAAAAACTGAAGGCGATAATTGTGGCAAATCGGAGGCGATGGGCATTAAAAGGTTCTAAAAATAGGAGCTGAGTTGCAGAACCTCCGTTGAGGGACATCAAACTGCACACAGTGAGGTCATGTTGTGTGATGCGTTGTACCCGGGTAATCAAAGGCACAGGGGGAAGAAGACGTAATGCTGTTTGTAGCCGTTTGTGCTGCTGATTTGTATCGCATTTCTTCTTCAGTTACACAGTAGCAAGCCAATTGATTTAATTCCCCTCTTTCTCAGATATCGGCCCGTTTTATCTAAAAAAATCGAAAGCAAGCGGCAAACATTTTGTTTCCAACTGCTCTGACAGCGGCGGTGCGAACAAACATTTTATTTCTGCTGTGCGGCGTCCGTGAAGAAGGCTGTCCAGCCATGGGGGAGGGTGTTTTTGTATCTTTTTACAACAAGCTTGATAATGAAATATGTTAAGACACTGGCAACCGTCCCACAAAACCAGCGTCGTTATGCAACGGCAAAGAAGGCTGACCCAGAAATGTGTCGACTGCTATTTGGCTTTATAATAATGCCGTGGTATGTAGATGCTTAACCCTGGGCCAAGCTCGAATCCCATTCAAATCCCAAGTCCGACTTCCACTTGAGTGTGTTTTATTTACTCATTTTTTTAAACAAACTGTCGCTTCATGTCGGCACAGCCGTACTTTTTACTGATTTTTTCATTTACTCAGTAATTGTTTTGGGACAATGTTGGTTATGGATTGAAATCAGCACAGCGGGCTGTTAACAAAGTAATTTAGCTTCACAAAGCAGCTTCACATTACAGAGAGGACACGTGGATCGACTCTGCGTGTTTATTTAACATGTCATGAAAAATAATGTGTCATAATCTTCATATTTTATTTCTTTCCCTTATTGTGTTTATTGATATCGAACGTTAGCTTCTCCTGCAACTTTAAAATTCTATATAATCCGGAGGAACTGAGACTTTGTTTCTGTTCAACTTGCATTGTTATTATGTGTTCGATCCCTGAACAAATTAAACTAAGCGTATCTACCTGGGTAAATGCCACGAGGGGGACGTGAGGGACATACAGCATATTTGAGTTTAATGGTGAAAAAAACCCTCTTCATGTCGTCACACATGAAGTTCATCCTTTGAGTCATCGTCTGTTTGGCGTCAGGCCTTTATTACAGCAGACGTTTGACGTGCCACAGCAGGAAAAGCTCAGGTGTGCGTTACTCATTTTTGCTTTCCTTACATCAGCTCTTTTGTGAAACTGCATCGTCCTTTTAACAAAAAAACTCTCAGCTCGCCGCTCAAGGAGGTGGATCGACTGTGACATGTTATTTTAATGGAGCAAAACTTTACTTTACTGCTTATTATTAAATGTACAATTTAGTTTAGTTAGTTTAGTTTATTTATTTATTTCGAACATGTAAAAGAAATAAAAAAAAAACAGAAAAGAAAAGCATTATCAAAATAAAAAAGACATTCACAAGTCATGATACAGACATTCTAATAATAAAATAATAATAATGCTTAAATTAAATTAAATGACATGTCCAAAAAGGAGTAGGAAGAATTTTAAAAACGGCTTTGTTAAAAAGATAAAAGCATCCCATCTGTCTGCTTCTAATCATCGTATTCATTATTCTTAACTATTATATAGAATAAACAAAGCAATAGGTATTGTTTATTCTTGCATAGTTTGTTATTGTTTATGTTTGCACTGACTAATTCTATTCTAGTATCTTTTTTCCAATAAAAAAAGGTTGCTGAGCCATCACCCATGACCTCCTGTCTCTTTGTTTGGCATCTGAAACCGACGCTTTCTCCCGACTAACACCCTCAAATCCAAAACTTCCATCAGCACATAAGCGGAACGGTTTGACATTTTAATTTTCCCTTTCTGAAGTTCAATTCAAATCCGGAGCACAGAACACGTCCTTGTCACCGTGACAATAAAATTGAACCATTCAACCAAAAATTTGTCGCAATCAATATTGAATAGATTATCAAGGACATCCAGAAAAGTTCTCTCTATAACGAACAATGATGCGTGTGTTGTTTCCACAGACGTGCAGGACTTTTAACATTGCATTAAAAAGCGAGAGTGAGAGAGCAGGAGGTGACAGGAGAAAATAATAACAGGCTTTTTCAAATGTTTTGCCAGAGAATGAACCTTGGACTTTTCTTTGTGGTGTCTGCCTGTTAAACTAATAAATACATAAATAAATACGACTGTTATTTGCTTTAAGCTCAAAACAAAAGAGCACCTTTTAATGTAGCAGCTTCAACACGACGACCTCCCCCTCAGTGTTATATCAATACAGTAACAGACATTTGTTTTTTTTCGGTTTTGACTATTTAAGCTGCAAAAAGCAACAACAAAAAACACATTTTTCAAGGCTTTCCAATGCTGTTGAAACGTGAAACTGATGTTTTGCTCACAGAACTTTTCTGTTGCTAACCTCGCCGCCTGTCAATAACACAGATCTACCAAAGGTCATCGAATAACTGGTGAGGCTGGACGCTGCGGACGCCACTACAGCCCTGAGGTGATGTTTTAATTAAGGCCGCAGCAGCAGAGGCTTTTAACAGCTGCAGTGTTATTCCTGTCCATACGCTTGAATCTCTCCAGCTTTTTGCTGGTCAAATAATACGCAGAGACATCCTGCAGGTATCAATTTACAAAATTACAATCTGGACATAAGCGGCGGCATATGAGCGTAAATATCTGCAGAATTACCGTGGCGACGGGCCATCTGTGAAGCCAAGATGACGCATAAACCCTTTTTTTTTTTTTTTTTACTGAAGTTTCATGTCATGTCTGCTCTTTGTTTTCTTGATTTAAGAAGAGGAAGTACGAGCTTCAGATATTTCATCCATATTTAGTTTAAGGTTTAGCATTTAAACGCATGAAAACCAGAGGTTCTCTTCGGAGGATCCACTTTTCTATGGTGAAGGCCAATAAAGGTTCAGATACGGCAAACAGAATCACTGCTTTTTGCTAAAAAACGCCAAAGAGTGTGTGGCACTGAGCTTTTCTCTACGTTAAATTATGACCGTGGAGAAACAAAAGCTATGTCACTGAAGAAAAGCTACCTTGGCTTAAGTCTAAATTTGCTTTGGGACGGCGGGTTACACCCACGGCATTTAAGCAAATATTCCATTCACAGGAGCCCATTCAGGTCAATAAATGCTGTAAAGAACACTTGAGTGACCGAAAAAATTCTCCCAGATTTGTTACAAGCTCAAATTCCTAGACGAGGTCTATACTGACCTATATACGCGTGTTTATGTTGGACCTGAAATAGAGACGCTGTTGAAAAATCACAAAAAATAGCATCAGAAAAGTTCCACGATGAGCTTTAGAAATACTGAATTTACATATTTGTCCTGATTCAGGACTCTATGCATTCAGCTTTTTTTTTGGCGAGACCTCCAACCCCACATATATACCGGGGATAATTACAAAGCCAGGAGGAGCACACGGAGGGCCGGAATCCGACTGTTGTAGCTGAAAATGAGAGTAGCAGCTGTGGGCTACGAGCGCTAGGTGTCCCTGGCTTGTGTACAGCAACACATCGACGTGGACAAAACCTGGTCCGGGCTCAAACAACACGGCCATTGTGCGCCGAGGCACCTCAGCAGTCACCTTGGCTTTCGTGCAGACAGGATGTTCAGTAATCAATCCCTCGGGGGGGAGAGTTTCTCCAGGTGGTACTACACATTCTGCAGCCACGGAGCTGGGATTCGGAGGGATTTGAGTGGGCAGAGCTCTTTCAGACACAGCAAGCCAGCGGCTTACGAGCAGAAGTAAAGAGTTTTGACCCGTCGTTTGTTTAAACCGCGCCTTCTCTTTCCGGACGTTGCACGTTTTCTCTTATCAAATTTTACCCGGAATGAAGGAGAACCAAAACGTTTCATCCATATGGACCCGAAATTATCATAAATGCTCATCAGAGAGCACTTCAGATCATTTCAGCCACTTCACTCTGAACAGCATTCTAATCAGATATTTCGCCCCGCTGGTGACATTCAGGGATTTGGAATATGTAAATGCAAAATCCCCAATTAAAATAGACACATCATTCCATGTCAAAACTCCTGGCGCTGGTTTCCATGACCGCCCCCCTCAGCACAGGTCCCAGTCAACTTTCTAATTGGTCTAGTGCAGCTAATCAGACCACCATGCAGCGTCCAAATGGTAACTGTTACAGAGTGAAACCAGCACCCTGTGAAAATCTGACTTGAGGGATTTGGGCCCATTAAGTAGATTATGGTGGTAGGAGCTGGTGGAACCCATAATGAATGAGCTGAGAAATTTTTTTTTCACTTCTCATCGGTAATCCGTGAACAGCTAAGAGAAAGTGGGGGTCCGCCGGGGGGGGGGGGGAGTATGGCAAAGGTCTGATGTCAGAGAGGGCAAGGAAGGAAAAGTACGTCCGTAGGTAGACGATTGCCAAAATCAGCAGCCTTCCGTGTCAGGAAAGGATATTTATAGAGCTGCATTAGTCTATTAGTTGAGGAACTATTTTGAGAACAGATTCATTTTTTTTTCAGGCCAAACTCTGTGGCTTTTCAGTATTCATTGTCGTTACATCTTTTGACCAAACAATGACAAAAATCAGATAATGGTCAGTTGAAGGCCTGGAGATTTTATGTGGTGAGTTTGCATAAAGTGGGTTGGAATTTGCACTAGAGTAGACTTACTATGTTCATGAGCGTGAGAACGTAGTTCTGCACGTGCTCCTTGCCGTGGAAACGCACCACCGAGTCGTCCACGGCCAGCAGCACCTCGATGTTGTAGTCGTCCTTCTTGGCGTGCCTCCTCTTGCGCTCCGACTCGGACAGTTTATGCTCGACGAGGTCCAGGGAAGCCGGGAGGTCTGCGATCCCGAAGTCCGCCACTACAGAAGGAAAGCAGCACATAAACAAGTCAAGGTATGCATGTATGACATCTCTCCCGTTCTAGCTTCGGGAGTGATTTATATCCGCGTCAAAGGCCGACATAAAACAAAGTTCGGTCTTTGAGTCTCAGGATGTGCAGAAGGAATCCTTCGGGATTATCAACAGGCCCGTGGACTTTATATTTTCTAAGCCACTTGATCTCTAGTCAAAATAGTCCCCTTCGACTCATAAATCGTTGGCCTACAGAGTGAGAAGTGTATTTCCTCTCAGCCCCGCGTTTAGCCGCACTATAATATGTGCATTCATAGCACAAATCCCAGCTGAGTCGCACCAAATCCAAACAACATTCATCCATGTCATAAAGCACTTCAGCTGTTTTTGTAGGTGTGCTATTCATGCACAGTATGCCGTCTATCTGTGCTCCTCGGCGGAGAAAGAAAGGCGTTTGGATTCTGTGCGTAGAACCTGTGAGATGTTGCAGTTTAACCCACGTCTGTCCAAAACGACAGAATTTTATCCTATTACATATTCATGTGACGTTGTCATCATTAGTACATGAATTATTGAGTTTTATGAGGCCACAGTGACCTTTGACCTCCACAATTTAATCAGTCCATCCTTGAGTTTATTTGGTTTATAAGGAAATTTTATATAAAAGGGCAAAAATAAAAGATTAGTGGAGAAAAAAAAAAAATTTCTTTAAAAATATCCCACAAAGTTCACTATCAAAAACAGTTCAATACCAAAATTAGAGACTTGTAAGAGACATTTTCAGAACAAATGGAAATAAACTGAAGCCAATGGCTGCCTGAAACAGCAGGAAAAACTACATCTGAGATATATTATGCAATAAATGGGCATTTTTAAATGCAGTTGAACTGACGGGGCTTCACTCTTATTCTAAAAGGTGTTATCAAACAAACTGTCCTTGCTATTATGAACCTTCTGCACACAAACACACACAAACACACACAAACACACACAAACACACACAGTGCTTTTTTGTTTCCACTGACGTCAGGCTCCTTCCCCCCGCCTACCTTCGTTGTGGAGGTCCTCCCTCCGCTGGCCCGCCTCCCGCTTGATGGCCGACCTGCGGTACACCACGTGGACACGCCCCTTCACTTCCACGTCCTGTTTGCCCTTCTCGAGGGGCTCGATGAAAAACTCCCCATTATCAGTCCGGATCAGACCTGCCTGGAAAAAGAGGGCTCAAAATTAGCGTCCCCTCCTCCTCTGGAGGAGCCGGTTCTTCCACTGGAGCCGGTAATTATAGCGTGCCTGATCAATTGGACGATTTGGAGAAGGGGGAATGACGCAGGTAGACACAATTTGGGGGCCCCTCACCAACAAGCCTTTCACCAAGATTTATTGAGTGTCACAGTGATTTCACACTGGATGAGATGATGAGAAGCAACGTCTCTAATCAGCCGCGCGTCTCCCTGCACTTTGTGTCCTCGCAGTGAATCCAAAACGTGGAAGTTTTACCATTTTTCAAGGTAAAAACCCGTCTAGTGTCCTCCACGTCACATTCAACTCCCCCTCTCAGCTACAGCAGCCAAGACCATCTTGCTTTCATTCCAAGGTGAGTATATTGCCACTGGGATATAACACATGTGGCCCTTAATCAAAACCCCACATTTCTTTAAGCAGTACTGATTTAAGGGTTGTGAGAACGTGTCTCTGCAGGTTCAGTTAAAAAGGGACAAGACGCGGCGATATCTGCGTTGTCTTCGTGAACGAGTATCAACTCCCTGCATCGTCCTTTTTCAAAGTGCTAATCTGGCGTCTTGATTGGCTTTGCGCAACACACAGAAGAGTGCAAACATCGCACGCGTGCTATTTCCATAAAGTAAACATCCTCTTGCTTTCGGGGGCCTCTTTTGTTGTATACCTAATGTGACTGGAGGTAAATATTTAGATGGGCTGCAGCCTCCAGCTCTGATTCCTCTCCGTTAAAGCTGTTCCATGTATCCCTCGCTCTCAATTTGGTGCAATTAAAACAATTTTCTGCATTTAACCACGAGGATCCGTCTGCATTAATTCAATGCAGGCATTTCCTTAATACTAGAGTTTGGAGTGCAAACACCGTGTTGTTTGCGGTCCATTCGTGATTCTGTAGAGCCACTATTACATCAGTAATCAAATCATTAAAGGCTAGCTGATGACTAAGTGTTTCTCTGAGTACTGGGCAGATTTGAATGATGTCATGGCTGTGACCTCACATGCCATTCACTCGCTGATTATTTCTGCATATCTGTTCAAATGGACACGTTTATACAGCGCCTGGATCTAATCTATACACAGTATAGTTTGATTGGATAGTGTTGCACTGTGTGCTCTGTTGAAGTGGTCATAATTTATATTTTTTATCAAGAATTATCACCTGAATCTGCTTCACGTAGTGAGTTTCAGCTCATTGTTTGGCTTTTCAGTCACAACTTCACTGTTTTGGTTCACCTTTACCACTCTCACGGCGTCGCTTGCAGCTGCAGCCAGCTGTTTTTGGCTCTAAAAAACAAACAAAAACACTACCTGCTCAGCACTAACCAGCAAACAGACACAGCTAGCGACTCTTTAGTGGACATAGCGGAGCATTAAGCAGCCTAAGAGGCAGGTATTCCCCCTCTGGGAGTCGGTGGAGACCAAAAACAGCTAAAAGCTGAATATTATGAATTATTCTGGGGGAGGATGGAGAGCTCACGTTGGGTAAAGAGGCAGGTAACGAATCTGGTGGACAAATGGTGTGACACTGCAACAACATCCACATCCAGGGAATATTGTTCCCTCATGTTTCCTGTCACGCACTCATGCCATGAGCTGCATCCAATAAGGCAACAAAAAACAAAAAAAAATACAAATTTCCTGTCATCAAGAGTAACTCCACAGCTGGTTATTAATTTGATTCTAGGCAACAAGCTTTAATTGTTAATTTAGCAAAAGCACATGATCCAATGTGACGTGCATGAAGCATTGCATAGTTGGCATATTTTCCCCCGTGTTGCCATGTTGTTTCTGTTAAGATTAATAAGCACAAACTGTGCTTTCTGAATACGCTGCAGCTTCTATCGCTCATATTCCCGCTCCTTGAGAAGAAAAAGAAGAAACGTATCCGGCCTATCATTATACTCACGGAGACGGCACGGCAACAAGACTTTGGCAGGAATGTGTGTATTTACAGCTGCAAAAAGAAATCTAAATGCAGCGCAGTTAAGAGAACATTGTGCCTAAAAAAAAACACACACAAACAAACCCTTAAAAATCCTCGGCATGCTATCGCTCAGGGTTAAACGAACTTAAGCGCGGACCTGTGACAGTAGAGGGCCAAGAGGAGCGAAAAGAATCCGTCCAGCCCCCTGACCAGGAAATGCCAAGTAAGACATGCTCGAATACTTCCTCTGTGGTCTCTTATTTCAGCAGTGGGTGGAAAGAGAAGCTGCGTCTGTGAGGGAAGAGAGCAGCAGCATCTGGAAGGGCCTGCCGAGTGTAAACATGTGTACGCTGCACGGTGGAGGCTGGGATGGGGACGGGTGGAGGTTTGCTGTCAGAGGTGAGAAGGAAGGGGACATCTCCGTATTTCAATGGCTTCATCCCCCAGTTTTTGCATCTTTCTCATCTCGAATCTCGGATTTCTGAGGTCTGTTTTTAAAGATTTGAAAGTTGTCTGCTACGATGTAAAACTCGCCTCTCATGGATTTTGAAGCTTTTGCGTGTCTTAAAAAAGGCGGTTTGCAAACAAGTGGCTAAACGATATAACGTCATCACAGTCGTGTCTATCAATAAAAAAATCATAAAGGCGGTGTGAAGATTATCTTGCTGAACAAAATGGGGAAAGTATCATTAACTCGTGTTTGTCACAGAGTTTATTTTGTGCAATAATCCCAAATCCAATAGAGAAATCCCATTGGCTAACTTCCGGAGTTGATATACGAAAAAAATTAAGCACTCTATGACATTTAGAATCATTAATAAACGCCAGATGTGTTGATTCTCTCTGCTTCATGTCACTGTAAATTGAATATGAATATGAGTTTTGGGCTGTCGGTCCGACAAAACAAGCTTTTTCGACTTAAGCTGGTCTCTTGTTTTTATTATTTTTTCCATTTTATAGGTGAAACAATGAATTGATTAATCAAATACAGCAGATTCTTTAGCACACTGTGAACAAAACATTGCACAGAGGTTATTTTCAGCCCTGAGTAGTGTCTACAGAGGTTCCCCCTGAGGCTGCATACTGACAAACCCAGGGCAGCAAGAAGTCACGTGACCTGTATCTGTACTTCCAGTCCACCAGACTGGTCCAGGCTGAAATATCTCACCAACTAATGTATAGATCGGCAGCACCAATTAGAATGAGAATTATGTAAATAATGCCTCAACAGCATTAGACAAATCAATACAGAAATCCAACAGAGATCAGCGTTTCTAGGTCAAAAAGAGGTGAATTGATGCTGAGGTCATCAGGTTTGCTCTATGTGATGCGAGCGTTCCTATACGCCCGGATACAGATCACTGAAAAAAACCCACTTTGAAGCCGAGGCAGCGAGGCATCCAGCTGTGTCACTGACAGCACACACACACACACACAAAAAGAAAAGGCAAATACAGCTCACACTTAAGCTCACCGGCACACCAAATTCCACACATCCGTAAGAGCAACTTTGAAGGTGGATATTTACTGTATGTCGTTTCAAGGCTCGGAGTCGTCACCTGCTCGGCGCAGCGTGGCGAGGAACGAATGAGGCGCAAGATCAATTTGCTGGAACTTTTTTTCCAAGAAATGTGCATGAATGTGCTCGCAGACAAGGATTTAGCTTTGGTTTCAGATGAGGCTTTTAATTAACTGTGCAACAAAAAAAAAAAAACGAATGACCCTATTACCCTCACTGTAGACAGATTTAAGGGCATGTTAATGACAAACACAGTAAAGAAATGGAAAAAAAGCACCGCACGCCATGCTTGAGCTGCAACATGCAGGGAAATCAAAGTCCAGCCATCATTCCGGGGGGCTCAACCTATAATTTGTGGCAGATTGTTGGGAGACGTGTAATTTCAGTTCCAGGTACAATCTGTGTTTATATGCAAGCGAGACTCAGCGAGAGTACAGAGATAATCCGGTGTCGACCAATGAGATCAATGCACGCATACTAATTTGCCCCCCCTCGAGGTCGCACGGTTCACTGTGTGAACCTTAGTCACAAAATCCATAACCAATTTGACCTGGAATTTGTGTGGGACGCCGGCAGCGTCGGACCTGTTGGTGATGGCGGGTGACGGCTTCCGTTGTAAAAAAAACCCAGCAGGATCAATAAGTCAGGGAGTAAATCGACTCAGCAGAGTCTCAGATTTGAGATAATCGTATGAGACATCTCGTGGGAGCAAGGGGATTACTACTTGATTCCTTTTCGATCAGCTTTCACATCCTGCGAGCCTAGCCGGTGATCGCCATGACGACAGTCGGGAGAAAATTGGGCATCATATTGCCATCTGCATGAGACTGATATCAAAGAAGAGAAACATCCTAATAATAATAAAAACAATAATACGCATTCTAATTACGCGGCTGCTGCGACCAGATAATTGATTTACAATCATATTTAATTACCACCAAGTGGCCTTTCAAGCATTAAGCTCTTATTTAGACATCAGACGTGCTATAATCGCTCATGGCAGTCTGAGTCTGTTGACTGTCCTAAAAAAAACCTCACTTTTTCAAGTTGGCTTTTCTGTCATTTCGAAGTTCTGGCAAAGTTCTAAGTTCTATGGAACTACTGTTACTTCTACTTCTAAGTTCTGGAAGTATCAGAAACAGTAGTAGCCTTAGTAGTAGAAGAAGTAGTGTTGGTAGTAGTAGCAATAATGTCTAGAAGTAGCTGCTATAGGAGAAAAGGTGATAATAGTCATAGTAGTAGTAGTCTAGCAGTATCAAAGGTAAGTAGTTTTATTGGTGGTGGAAGTAGAAGTAGTAGTATGATAGCAGTACCAAAGAGAAGTCGGTAGTAGCAGTAGTAGGGTTAGTAGAAATAGTAGAAGCAGTAGATGTAGTAGATGTAGTAGTAGTAGTAGTGAATAGCAATATATCATTATGAAATATTGAATTGAAATGTGTCAAAACTGTTAGTTAATTTGTTATTTATTGGTGAGACTGGTGTCTGGGATCTGTCGTGTGTGTGAAGTGTATACACACACACACACACACACACACACAGACACACACGTGTTGAGACTGTACTGTAGCAAATAGGGATTCCGCTGAGAGGAAATAAATGACATTATTGGCTGAGATCTCCACTGATGGAGCTCTTAATTTAGTGCCGTTGCCGTCGATGCCAGCAGAGTGCTGGAACACCGGAGGATACTGGAAATACTGGACTGGGACCAGCCCCGTGCAGGATTCCTGCAAACATGCATGAATAGAACAATTTATGCAAGCATTTTCCATCTCCCATGGATGGAAAACTACCCCCGCCACCCCACACACCCCCCCAAAAAAAAGCTAGCCTGCTGTTGCTAGGTGACTTTCTCTCTTTTTAACCGATGGACACAGAAATAGTGCTCTTCCGACTGCGGTGATCCACCACTCGTGTTTCCATCACACATGTAATTCAATCAGCCGCCATCTGCGCTAATACCCAACACATGAGCAGCACCGGTATAATCATAGCCATCAGTCGGTGCTCCACAACAATAGCTCAGGCTCGTCTGGAGCGCACAGCTGTTGCCATCTCGCAGGAGTCAGAGGGGACGATATCCCAGATATGTTGGTCGATCAAAAACACAAACGGTTTTAGACTCATTTTGCATTCATTTCTTTGCAATCTCAGCTGTCAGTCGGGCCAAATACATCCAGAAGATCCGCAGCGTTCCCCGTATAATTGTCTTATCCGTCATGAGCTTGGAATGTCATAAAAACCTTGCCCCTCAGGGCACGAGGCAGAAGACCGGGTTGACGTAATCGGTTAAGCGGTGATGTCACGTCGGTTGTCGCGGCCTCGCTGCGAAACAACAGCTCATCGCGTAAAAATTCCGTCGTATTGAAGCGATGAAATAGCTGCAAGAAATGCAAGGTTAGAAGTTGTGATGACTGCCGGGTGCAGACCCCCGAGCATGCAGGCAGGTGTGCAATAAGAATAATAAGATGAGTGTACGGAGGAGGAGATACGGCCCACATGCGGTTGGCCTCATGATACTTTCATATTCCTTTTTTGAGCTCACTCCTTTCATCAGACATCTCCTCGGTGTCCTTCATCCCAAGCGGATGGATCAGACTAAATCATTTGCCTTGTTTTCACCTTCAAGTGCCTCGTGAGACGCTCCCACGTGCACAGACAGGCCTTTATGTCGGCTTTGATGTAAGGGAAACGTGTGGAGATACGGCATAAGAGTAAAAAAAAACTCCTCTTTTCACCGCGTGAGTGATATCTAGACAAGCATCCGAGACCTCCGCCGTCGCCACGGAGATGAAGGCCGACGTGTGATGCGCAGAGCTTTGAAATTTGACATTTGCAGAGACACAATGTCCCAAAAACTGCATTATACACAGAACTCACTGACGTCAATATTACCTGAAATAGCGAAGTGGGCGACCCTCTCATACAATACTTTTCTCAGAGACTAAACACAATGAGCACCATAAAAGGAAGCAAATATCCCACTCTTGATAATGATATGATGTTCCTATATCTAGGAACGGCCCGTATGGCCTGAAAACGCGAGATCCAAAGGCTCCTTCTCTTCCATTGGCGTTCCTAAAAGCTCTATTACGACACTGTTTGATGTCCATAGGAGAACGGGTGCTAACACAAGAGCCGCTGCTGGGCTTTGATAGATTGCACACCCTGATAAACATCACCGTGATAAAGACTGCTATCTTATGAAAACGCATGATGCATAAAAAAATCTAATATTTCACCACCTTTCAGGAAATTACTTTGTGATTAGAGGACAAGGCATTATCCACTCGCCGCTATGACGTTGACAATGAAGATGTAACCCAATGACATAGATTTTTTTTCTCAGCTTCAGCACCGTTCATGTTAGTAAGGAGGGGTTACGAGAGCGAGGGAAAACGCAGCGATGAGGACAAACAGTGTGAGTGTTGAGAGGCGTCATTGTTTCCCCGAGTCGCTCTGATGCAGCATCGAAAGCTCGATTGTCCTGATAAATCCCTTGCAAAAGGGATGCAATTGTATGAAAATTCAGGCTGCCAGCAAAAGACTTCAATAAAAGTCTTCTCAGCTCAGAAGGATTCATCTTCACTCAGAACAACACAGAGGTGATTCAGAGAGGCTCCCTTCGGTCAACCCGCCAATTTATGTCACATGCACGTTTGAAAATTCACTCTAATTTGCTCCAGTGCAAACATCCATTAGCAGCTGGGCTTGGCCCGCCTCACCGATGGCTCCGGCCAATCACAGCGGAGACACCGCTTCGAAAGGCAGCAATACAACAAATGACAGATTGCCGGCAATGCAGGAGACACACTTTTGACCCTAGACTAAATACAATACTTGACATTATTATTTACGATGTGAAAAGTCATCCGACTG
Organism: Eutrigla gurnardus; assembly: GCF_963514095.1. Lineage (NCBI taxonomy): Eukaryota > Metazoa > Chordata > Actinopteri > Perciformes > Triglidae > Eutrigla > Eutrigla gurnardus. The sequence continues at coordinate 6,836,031 of NC_139933.1, read as the reverse complement.
CAGTTCCCTTAGCACTACACAGCGCTTTGACTTCTTTCAGCTCGTCGTTTTGGTTTTTTTTACGGCCTGCCACTTTATGGTTTCAGCTCTCTTCGTGCTCCCGCCGACGCCACTGTCACATGTAGCTACAGCTGTTTTCAGGGCCAAAAGCGACCTAGCGAACGGCGCTAACTTTAGCTACCAGCTGTTGAACATAGCGGGAGCATTCAGCAGCTAAAAGAGACAGATATTTATCTCAGGAGCTAAAAAAGAAAGTGAATACTGGAGTATACCGAGTGGCCAGAAATTCCAAACAACCAATCAAAACAATGGCTTGTTCTGTTGACAGCTTGTTGCATCGCCGCCAAGTGATTCAAATGGATTGATGCGGGTTGAGGTAACACAAATCAAACGTCTCTATTGGCCGGGCCAATATCTGTGCTCAGCAAAAGATTACAGTTGGAGACAGAAATATGAAAGGATTCACGGCTCCTGTCTGTTCTCATGCACAACCTTTTTGAGAAATCTAGCCAACGAAAAAAGTGTGTGATGCATATAAGATACGGCAGATTTCAGATGGATTGGAGCTTTAATGTATATCTGTGAGGATGTGATGCACATGCAGGCGTGAAGGACTTTCTGGAGATGAATAAACACACGCCAACCCACAACAACTCTGCCAAAAGAAAGGGAAAGCATCTTTTCTCCAAGTAAAAATCCCTCTCCATCAGAGATCACATTTCAAGTATGCGGCGACTTACCAGTCCGTCACAATTGCTGATGGCCACCGAGGCCTCTGGCATGTCGCTCACGTCTCCGGTGAAAACACAGTCCCCGTTGATACGTTCCTTGGCCTTCTCCACAAAGTCCTCCTGCCATTCCACAAAAGCCCCCGGGGCCACCAGCCTCCTGTTGGCCCTCAGGCGGAGGTGCAGCTCCTTGCCGAACACGGTGACGTTGAAAAACAAGTGCTGCTGCGCCGAGGAAGGGGTGACCGGGGGCATCTCGGGGGCATCGCGGGCCACCCTTCTCCTGCTGCCAAAGGCCGGGGCGGCGTCAGCATCAGCAGCCGCGGCACCTTTACTTCCGCTTCCAGCCGAGACCACGTGAGAAATGTACCGGCCACGGGAGTCTGTGCTGAATGGCACGATAAGACCATATTCACTTAACTTTCCAGAGAGTTTTTCTGATGGGACAGATAGTGTCAAGTGAGAAACACATTCAAACTCCTATGGCAAAGTTCTTATTTGAGACTATTAAGCAAAATAGCATAGATGTCACAGAAAAACCTTAGTTCATGCATATTATTATACAAAGCGTAACAAAGTAGCTCAGAATTAATCTGTTAAAACTAGTTTATTATGAGTCCTGTGGACATAAAGGGAACTCCAGCTCTGCATTGACTTCATCCAGAGTTGCCAGGCTGTCAGACTGATTATGTGGAGCTGAATATTCCCCTCAACATTTAAACTGCATTCCTGTCCACAATGGAAGAGGAGCGAAGTAAAGGGACAACTCACCATGTGTTTCTGCAGCGAAAATAGGATCCAGACACACTTGACTGAGTGAAAAGCACAGCAATAAATACATACAATCCATAGCGAGGGCTAGAGTGTACAGAGCTGCCACTTCAGCGCTGAGTTTTCCTTTCTGTTGTAAACTTTTCAGCAGAGTCCTTCCTCCTGAAAAAAAAAAAAAAAAAGTCCTCAGAGTTGAGCTCCAGCGAAGCAGCCGGGCATTTTTTCTGAGCGTTTCCCCCTCTAGACGCCGAACCGACGGATATTCACAAGTTGTTTCCAATCTTTTGGCCTGTGCTGATCTGCATAGACCGAGACTGCCCCATCCATTTAGGGAGGTGAGAGGGGTGTCTAGGGGTGCTGATGACGACAACTCCCCCCGGTACAAAAAAAAAAAAAAAAAAAAAAAAAACCGGGACGGTTTGAAGAGGTAGCCCCCCAAAAATGTTTTTTTTTCTTCGTCCCTTTTTCTTCCTCAGAAAACGTGGGGCAAGTTAACGCACGCCTGAGAAAAAAGCAACAAAAAAAGTCGGAGGAGTTCAGATAAAGAGTGCAGAGACAGAGTGTCCCGGTGGTGAAACATCTGCCGGCCAGTCGTGCACCATTACGCACCAATGGTTCGGCTGCGGGACTCTCGACTGCTCAACTCGAAGCCACCAGCCAACAGTGGGAGCGCCTTTTCCTCCACGAGACGACCACATATTTAGCTAAGCGACTATTGTTTTTTTTTTGTTTTTTTTAAAGGAAAGAAACAGGAGACGTTATATAATCGTCAACCTCCACTCTTGAATTATGTCTCCTTAGTAAAGATCGTGAAACGTCTGCCAGATACGTGGTAATAACTCAGTATGTTTACATTAGTGCGCAAACACATGTCGGTGATAACATGGCAATAAATCATGGGATGGCAGGGGTCAAAACTTTCCACCTCGTGGAGAGGAAAAAAAGTGGGACTTGTTTGTTGAGGAATCAAGAAAATGAAGACAATTCTTCATGTACAAATATTAATTTTCAAAAGAAAAAAGAAAAGAAACAGAAGCAGATCAACCATCCTGGATGAGTTTATATGCCTGTATGTGCATTGAAACCCTATTTGGTGGCGGAAATTATCCCTTGTGTTGATTGTGTGCTAACATACTATAATAAAAGTGCCAAAAAGCCAATGAGGCTTCAGCATTTGGCGGTAGATATCACATCTTCCAAAGTTACAGTAACAGGGAAATAAAGAGATTATTTCACACCAACATTTCCTATTTCTGCCGGTATGGACAGGAGGAACACTCACAGCCAGCATACAAATAACGCGCATCCATCTATTTAGAGCCAAATAAAGTGGATTTTTGAAGCGGTGCCATATCCTCATGAAATTCAATTTAAAGCAACTGCCATCGAATACATTTCTCCAACAAAGCGCGCCGTGCACTTTCCCATTTAATGACTTCATGCAGTTTGCATCTCAAGTTTTCATAATCTGGGCTAATCCTGCAGATGTCACTGTGAGCATATGTTCCATTTACAGAAAGGGAACAAATCCAACACCATCATTAGGGGCTTAAAAGATGTGAAAAGTCTCCAGTAGATTTCATCAGTGGAATGACAGCCTGTTAAAACTTTGGATGACTGCTCAAGCAACCAGGACTTTTTTTTCTTTCTTCTTTTTTCTTTTTTTTGTGTTTTGTTTTGTTTTTTGGCTCCGGCTGCACCCTACTGGCGTCCAGACTTCGTCAGACATGACCACGCAGAGACTGAACCAACAACTCTGGAATCCTTCTCTAAGAAGGAGGAGGAGGAGGAGGAGGAGGAGGAGGAGGAGAAGGGGGTTGGGTTGGGTTTTGACTTTCAGGAAAAAAGGTGTCTACGCTGGCCATTCTTTCTTTTTTCCTCAACAGTTCCTCGACTGTGTCTGGGCTCTGTTGGTCTGTGCGACCTCCCCCCATGCAGCGCCTATACTCTCAGTCTGTGGCCAATTACCTCCATGCTCCCAGGATAGTCAATGTAGAGCAGGTGTGGGTTTTTAAATGTCTTTTTTATGCAGTCATCCCCCCAGGGTCGGCAATGAGAGGATTGGACGGTGATCCAGAGTTGTGCATTAATAAGAGATGGAAACTAACCACAGCATTAAGAGAGGGAAACCATTAACTGCCTTGTAAGAAGTTTTATGCTCTTTTTCCATCCATACTGTTTGGAGTGTTGTTGTCTTTTTCTGTGTTGTTTTTGTTTCGTTCGCGTCTAAAAGCCAGGATGACATTCCACAATATATCATAGTATTCAATTAGACGCCTCGTTTTTTCCCCCTCCTTTTCTAAAATGAATAACTCCACTCACAGGGCCGTGGTTTAAATCCACACACCAAAACAATTTTCTACTACGGCGCTCTCATTAGAACACTCTGTCCTTCACCAGAGAAGAAGAGTGAAAGTGTAGCACACTCTTCTGCAGATGCAGCGTTGACAATATTAAATACAACACTTGAAAATCTTAAAGGATTCAAGCTTTAAACATTTCAGATGCCTTTTAAATGCACTCAAACAGACATGGACGCACGTAATCTGCTGCAAGGTAGTCCGTCCGGTCTTCGAGGGCGGAGCTGCAAAGTCGACCTTCTTCCAGCGGTGGGGAGAAGTTACGGCACAGCGTGCGGAGCTGCGGATGCCTCGGTGTGTGCCGTAATGTGGTCGAGTCATGCCAGCGTGCTGAGAAAATATGCAACTTTTCATTTCTCGAGATGCAGGGAGATGCAAAGCAGCTGCTTCGTCTGCCCGGCAGCTTGAGGGGGAGAGAGAGAGGAGCGTCTGCCAAGCTACAAACCAGCGACTTGAAGAAGCTTTTTTTTTATTATGGTCCTCTGCCCTGTGTAGATGGAGGGCTTCGGGACTCAGCGAGTTTCACTTGACCTTCCTAAAGCAAACATGATTACTCAGTAATGAGTGTGGGGGTCTTTTCTGTACGTGCAGCTGCCTGCAGCAACACTCCAGTATGTGTCAAAGGGTTTAAATCCAGCAGGTTTCTTCATATCTCACAAACTACTCAACCGTTTCCAATTAAATTTGGTGGAGAGTTCAATGCAGACCAATTTAAAACTCTCGGCAAGAAAGAGAAGATGCATATTTCCTCAAACTATTCCTTAAACCCCGTACGACCTCCATGTCATGCTTGCTTGTCGGGAAGGGTGCTGAATGGCGCTCCAAACTTGAGGCGAAGTTTTTGCTAGAGAAAACTGGCATGGCAATATTTAAAGGGGGTCCCTTCACCTCTCACCTCAAGAAAATGGCTTCGACACAGGAGTCTCCCCTAAATTTAAATGTTAGTCCCCATAGTAGCCATTTCAAAGAACAAGACTTTTGAAACTTGACCCCACTGAATAAAACGGCCTGTTGTGACCTCTAGGATAATCACAGCCTCATGAAACTTTACAACCACAAACTATAGACCAAAGACATCCAGGGGGTGTATGGCTTTCCTAGGTAGATGGACAATAAGGGAGTTCAGAACTGAAATGCTCACCATCCAAACGCCAAAATGTCAAATCATGGCCTGGCATTTTCTATGGTGTTCCTCAGGGTCATGGTGTCTTAATAAGGTATGTTTAACAGATTTTGATCATTTTTAAACCAGGCGGTAAAAAAATCAGTGTAATAAAAGACATCAAGCAAAAAAATTGCTGCAACAACTTAAGAGACACAAGAGTAATGTCTTAATTCATTAAGTATTTACAAATCAAACTTCAAGCACACACTCTACTGAGGTGCAACTCAAATTAATCTTCAGTTTCCAAGCTTTCAGATGATGTACACCATTTCTATGTGACAGCTTCTATTGACCTGCTGTCTCACTCTAAAGTTCCCCTGTACTTTTTGTCCTTTCTGACTTACCGTAGTTTTGCTCTACACCAGGAAGTGTAGACAAGCTAAGCTAACTGTTGAATTTCCTCTTGTGTGCGTTTCTATGAGTCTCTAAAGAGTACATGTTTGTGAATACATGGCATTAATGGTTATTTAAATACCATATTTACTTAACTTAAAGCTAGAACGTTTTTTCTGCAATATATAACAAGCATAAAACCGTTATGACGTTAATTGCGTTAGCATGTCATTAACTTTTTTTTTAAGGCATGCTAATCGCTAGCTAGCAAGCGTCATGCTTAGCTGCTGTTGAAAGGTCATTTAGTTGTGGAAAAACATTTCCACAACTGCACATTTATACACTTATATGCAATGCAGTCTGATGTGAGTCATACATGTTTACCTTCTGTAGATCTTGTAGATGAAGTTTAATTTTCCAAACCGTCCTAATCACTTAGTTAAAGCACTTAATGATGTTTTGGTGTAGAGACACCGCAGTATCGCCACCATGTGGTTATTCCAATAATAATAATAATAATTATTTTAAATAACATCTTTCCTCATCTTGATTCATTGGTTTCATAATGTGTCAGTTAAAAAAAACAAAAAAAACAAAGCTAATTTGTGATTCAGGTGCTTCGAACATAAACGGACTTGACCGTGACCTCTTTGATATAATCTGCCATAAAACTCCATGACACAATTACAATTAAGATTAATTTGGTGATGTCTTTGTCAAATGTGTTGCCTATTATGATTGTGGTGCATGACTAACATAACTTAACATTACTTGGTGGTCGTAGGTCTGACTCAGCTGTTTTTCTTTCCAGGAGCAAGGCTGAGTCATGTCTGTCAGAGCAAGTTCAAGTTAATTCACCCAGTCTTTATGAAGTTGAAAGTCGTCAAGGTCTGAATCCGGATCACTTAAACACAGCATTTGCACATTTTTATCGTCTCGCGTTGCTGAGACCAACGGCCTTAGGCGAGGCGAATGCAACTTAGACGGCTCACAAAAATAAACACTTATTTTAAACCTAAAAGGTCAACCGTTTGACCCCCAGTCTAACTCGGAACTAAAAGCAATGAATCCGTGGTAACAATCGGTGACACCTGCTGAGCAGTGACCCAACACGACTCGGCTCGTCATTAGCGGTTTGCTAAAAATGTTCCGGAGCACACAAAAGGGGAAAGAGGTTTTAGAGACCACATCCAGCTGAGAACACCATTAGAAACTAACCACTTAGCCCACGTAGCTCCATCTCAGCTCTGCTGCAGGTCCAGACATAGATTATATGTCACTGGAGGTGACAAATCCCCTGGAAAATCTCCACAAAATGGGTTGAATTATTCCAGAAGGCGAAATAAATGATAATTCACAGTAAATGAGTCCTGTTTAAGGTGGTCAAGGGTTAGACAATTTTGTACGACAGGTGAATTCAGACCAGTCGTTTCCTTGCAATTTAAATATTCAAGTCAAACCATGCAACACCTGCCTGTCATTTGAGTTTATTATTTTAAATGTAACTAATCTTAAAGTCTCAAATCACATCTGATCTTTAAGGAGTCAATCATCAAATAAATTGGCTCTCAGAGTAGTCGAGTCAAGTGTACAGCTCGGGTCTGACTTGCCTATAATTCCCAGTCAGGATATTCTACTATTACAACCTTATCGCCAGTGGCTCTACTTTAGGACTACAATATTCTGTTATGTAACTTAAAACTGGCTCACATAAGATAGATTTATACTCGGAACCCGGGCTTCTAAAAAGCAAAACTCAGATTGAATGGAAGAAAAGAACTCGATATCAAATTCAATCAGTATTTTTTTTGTTTGTTGTCGTTTTATCCTGCTTGCTGAGAAATTTCATTACCTTGCTCAGTGGGGTGTGTAATACCTAGCCCATTGGGGATTGTGCATTATTGTTTGCAGTAAATTAAGGCTTGAAGATATATTTCCAAAGGCATATGTGAGAACTTCCATACAAAGATTTTTCTCCGGTTTGCCATTATTGATCAAATCCCTGCGCATACACACCTAGATCTGTGAGGTGTTTGTAACGCTGCCTTTTATCCACACATGAACAATCAAAAAGAAAAGGATGGCAGTGCACTGCATGCCCCCCCCCCCTCGTCCAGAGCAGCTCTCTCATCTGCAGAGGGAAGTTTTTCACATGAAGTTCATTACATCCCCTCTCGCCGCTCACCTCTCAATGCGGCTCTTTGTCCGCTTGTAATCTCAGGATCCCTCAGAACCGCTAGCTTGAGTTTCACATTGGGGAGTATCTCAATGAGTCTGGAAGGGATTTCAAAGGAGAGGGGGGGGACGCTATATCATCCAAGCATGGTCCTCATGTCCCGAGCTTATCTTGACCCCGGAGTCAAGTTGGCCACATGCTGCAACTGAATAGCCCCTCTCCGTATCCGTGTGTTGTTTTAACCAATTTGTCTCTGTTGGTAGGGTTAGGAGAAACGGACACTGCGCTGTATAAAAGTGTGTTTGTGTTATTGTTGCATTTATCTTATACATCTCCCAGAACCCCCCAACAAAAGAGGGGCCCCCTGAACTAAAGGAAATACGTGTAGCATACTATTAAAAAAAAGGACTGTTTCAATCTGGACCACTTGGTTTCCATTTACAATAATCCAGGATAGGCCGTGGTGTGATAAAAATCCTAACAACTTCCGCGCTCCCAGAGATAAGCCCTGCGATGCACTTACAAGACGGGAAGTGGATCTGGGATATCAGCCTTTCAAAGCAGGCCAGCAAAGCCAAGTGAGCTTCACTGATGTGCCGGCCGGTGGCTTTTAATCCCCCACACAGCCCTCCATTCTTTTCACAGTGACCACATAGATATACTTTTTAATTAAGACCGTACCTGTCCACATCAAAAGGCAACTCAGATTAGTCTTTTGATCCGCCTAAGCTCTTTATTACTGTATACGGAATATGTTCAAGATTTTTCAGCCCCCAACAATGAATCATCTGTTTTGTGTGAATGTGCGCCGCTCGACGCTCATAACCCGCTCATGCTCCCCTGAGGTTGGCACCGACATAAGACGAGGAGGCCGTCCGGATATACGAGCGGGTTCTTAGCGGTGCGTATCGAGAGCAAGAGATGATGCCGAGATAAGGATGGGGGGGAAAAAAAGACAGGAAGCTGAGGAGAGAAGAGACAATCATTTGGCCCCGCCGCTGGAATCGGAAACTTCAATATAAACGCGTAACAAAATTCAAACGGTAAGAAAATCCTCCCACCCCCTTCGAAGGGAAGCAACAATAAAATGATATCAAACGCAGATACAGACTGTTAAATCTATTTGAATTATTTATTTTAGCCCCCCCAACCCCAAAAGAAAAAAAAATGGCACATAAAGTGAATAAAAGCTAATGCATTTCCTCTAAGAAGAGCGCCTGTTTGGAAAAAAACAAATGAATAAAGAGCATAGCTGTGAAGTTAAGGTGTCACTACAACATGTACGTCCTTGTGTTATCAAGTCACACAAACATGGGTTTGTAAAATTGTCTCCTTATCGATCTTTTCGCTCAGTTATTCCGAATCAATGACATACAGTGCAAATGTTTCGGTACGTTGACGGGACTTCATTTCTTCTCTGGCTTATCTTTCTGGTTTTAAGGCAGGATTCGTGGTCTTTAAAGCACACCTTGAAGCTACGAGTTAAAACTGAACACATATTAGCAAATTAATGAACAACAGGAAAAGTTGTTTTCTGGCACGCTGAACAAGACTTGGCATGAGGAGAACATAAATGGTCCAATTGTATAATTAGAACCTCTCTTCCTGTGAAATGAGCGAATCGTGCAGCTTTCATCTCCGTTAACACCACCAACACGAGCTGCAGTTGTTAAAGGGCATATTTATCAAGTGATGTCACATGCACTGCTACAAATCTCCGGCTTAACTGTCGGCGGTCGAGTTAAACTGTGGATAACACAGAATAAAGTGTAGAATTAAAAAAAAAAAGACGTTATCTCTGGATTTTAACAACGTGATGTTAGCATTTCATGGGACCTTAAAAACATTATAAAAAGCAAATTGTTTCAATGTTTACAAACAAATACATTTACAGCCATAAAAGGAAAACCAAACCAACATAAAAGATTCCTGACATGCTGTCCTGTTAGTACCTGTATCATGACACGCGTAGATAAATGTAAAAAGAAACATTACTGATGTTATCCTGCACAAAACTCAACAACACAATCCGCTCTGATGGGCTCGAGAAACCTCAAAGACACATTTAAATAACAGCTTTCATATGTACTCAAAGGGGGGAGAACATTTTAAAAACATGTCGAACAAATGCTCGGCCACTGATTATAGCTGTAATAAGAAGAAAAGGACAGGGCTCGTACAGCACGTAGTTGTGACTTGCATCCGAGACGGTCGTCCGACAACACAGTGGAATTTGCTTGAAAAACAGCATTTAAATCTTCTTGTTCCAACGGGAGTTTAAAAAGGCCGTGTCATCGTCAAACAGTGAGACCACGTAAAGAACAAAAAGTTACATAAATATTAGTTCATTCAAATTCTATGTTCTAGCATTCTTAAAATAAAAAAAGAAAATAAAAAGGAGAAGGCACAAATATCAACTTCTAATAGAGGAGCGTCATCCTTGCTTAGACTCAATGCGTCTATGTTGAATGTTACAATAGAGGAAGATAACACAGCGGTGAATATAGAAGGCATAATAATGTTAATGCAAATGTCCTTTATTCTGAAAAGCACAGTACTGTTTTTCGGTGCGTTCACAGTGATCCGCTCTCAGATGAACTCCCCTCGGAAAGGAAGTGACTGAATGTTTTGCCGTTGCCAGCGGTAGCGCAGCCTGGCCAGCGGCGTGTCCCTCGGGTTTTCGAACTCGGAGAAGCCCAGCTGGTTGAGGATGTCATAAACTCCGGCTCTGGCAGCCACCTACCACAGAAACACACGGAAACGTTAATGAACACGCAACACAGCCAGCCACGCTTTGTTTTCTGGTTTCATTTTGGTCCCGTCACGACCACACAAGTGCTTTGATGGCCGCGTTTTTTCAGAGTAAGAGCGTTATATCGATGTGCAGCTGTTACACTGGAACAATAGGCATCAACTGTGGGTTTGGAAACAACAGGAAGTGGTAGAAGAAGTGTTCAGATTCTTCACTTGCAAATAAAACACGTGATGTCATCAGGGTTATGTCAGGACGGAATAGAAAGTACGTCATCCCACAGCTCATAGAATTATTCTTCAGGTTTATTTTTGATTACGTACAAATATCGTAATGTGACACAGAACCCAAATTCCTCCCTGTTTCTTGCCTGCTGGTGTTGGAGTGAAAGTGTGAAAGGCAGCTACCACATATAAATGCAGTCTTCTCACCATAGAAGAATATTCATGTCTCCCTGTGTGCAATAAACACTTTTTTTTGTGGTTAAAATGTTATTAACCACTGAAATGCAGTGGTGCTAGATGTACAAATCAACGACCTGAGTGTTGCACTGGAGAGCGCTAACGTGACAACACGATGGAAATGTGCGTGTGAGTGCGTTACTCAGTTTTTCTCCGAGTCATCGAGGACGGAGAGGGAGCGAGTTCAGCGTTGGTTTTCTTTAATCGTCGGGGTCACGCTGAGTCATGGTCTGCTCCGGCTGATGGGAAGCACCACGGACAACCAGAAACATCTGGGCCATAAAGTCAAACAATACAAACAAATACAGACGAACCCGAGCAGGCGGCGACTTCCCTGCAGAAACTTTAAAGATCGAACACCCCCCCATTAGAAGTGCCACAGCTTGGCCAGTTTACTCTGCAGGGGAGGCTTCGAGTAAAACGGTGCCGGAGTTCAGCCGCTACATGAGCATATAAGAGATAATGAAGTCCAGAGGATGCCAAATCCATTTATTTCCGCCAATCTGTGGATTTGGTTTTCACTTCATCACAACTCATTAAAACAGGAACCACCAGACTCCAGTGGGGGGGGGGATAACGTGGCCTCAAACTGCTTTGCCAATTTAACATCTCCCTCCTCGCTTTGGCCAGGCAAGAATTTTGGAATGTGCAATGAGGAGAGATGTTTTAAATGTGGGCTTCATTTGTGGATGCGTGCTTTCGAAAACGACGAAGAATGGAACCGCGGTTATGTTCTCGAAGGCTGTGAGGTAATGCAGTACGGAGCGCTTCTTTAAAAAAATGCACCGTCAGGTTGAATGCCGAAGGAACGGGGGAGGCCATGATGGAACAATGAACAGGAATAATAGTATCAAGATATCCCTTTCGCTAACAATGATTATAGCTCTGCTGGCCAGCTTTGTGCAGAAATAAACACGAGGCACCGCAGAGTGGGGTCTAGATTACCCACTTGCTGAACACGCAAAATCATACAATAGATATCATGTAACGTTTCAAAAAAAATGACTTTGTAGAGTCGACTGGTTCAAACCGTCCCTCGGCTGTGAGCTTCCTCAAGACGGACGTATAATCAGGGCTTCTATTGTCTTAACTCAGCGTGCCTTCCAGCACATCCGTGTTTGCTGTGTTTGCAGTGCGGCTGCCAGCCTGAGTGAAAACGTGTGAGTCGGTTGCAGCTGAACTCATTACTCAGTGGATGTGACTCCCGAGAGGACTTCTGGATTTGAGGAATTAACCACTGACTCATCTACTCCGCCGTCCAGCTGTCCAAACAGGGCATGAGAGAAAAGTCTCTCCAAAAAGTGAAAAGAGGATGTTGGGAAGGTTGAGATGGCGAGGATAAACAGTGACTGCATGCAATCTATGTGGGTTAGAGCCCAGGGCGTTCACGTTTAGTCATTTTCATTTTTTTTTTTTTTATGGATTGCTCCAAAAAAAAGTCTCATTTGTGTATTTGTGAATCCCTCTCTGAAATGCTGGTTCACAGAGGATTCAGGACTTTTCAAACTGGACTCCAGCGACGAAAACAACATGGTCTCAAACCATCTACATGTTCGGTGTGTTTTCCAAACATAGATCCTCTACCACAGAGGTAAATACATCTCAGAAAGTAGTGATTTTCTGGTAAAACAGTGTCTCTTTGGAACATCCTGATCATCTGGAATGATTCCTTTCAAACGCCACAACTTTAGTAATTTAACTTTCTATGCAACTTTAGTAATTTAACTTTAATTAAAAGCAACTTTACTGTTAGATGTTATAAGTAAAGGTTGCCGCCGATGGAAATAACAATCCAAAGAGATGTGGAAGGGCAGCGAATCAATACACACACAAACACCCAAATCAAAGCTGATCAGAACTCCGATTGTTAAATCGCAGCCAGCCTTGAAGTCCGTCCGTGTGCGGTGACAAACATTCGGGGTGACAGTAAGCAGATCTGCCGGGGAGATGCCTTTCATTGCCGCACCGAGGAGATCACAAACGCCAATACTCATTTAGCGGCTGGAGCGGCCGCGGGGAGGAGCGGCGCTGCGCAATGAGGCGGCGCTGGTCAATCTCCACAGTCGGCTATCTCAAAGGCTGCACATACCGGGGCCTGTGTAAGAGGGGGGGGGACGACAGGGAGGCCTCTGTGCCACACATCAAAACAGCTGGAGTGACTGATAGGGTACCTCTCCTGCAGGCATCCGTGGTATGCACTGTACACAAGTCCTGCCATTGTGCGAAGGGCCATGTTTTGGATTAGCAAACATGGATTTCAATTCCAATCAGCCCTCTGATGTTCCTGCTCTGATCTCACTGCGCGGCCGCGAGGCGAGCAAGGCCTAAAGATGTCAGGGACAATATTTGTCCAATGTGCGCACAACGTAGCAGTAAGAATTTAATTCACATGTGCTGCATCAGGTTTTTTTTTTATCCTGCAGGCGAAACACACACACACACACAGACACACACACACACGGCTCCCTGTGTTCAAACCAGCCGGCCGAACAGCAGCGACGAGAACAAACAGGCGACGGGCTCCATATCAGCTGGCAGCGGGCCGCTTGCCCTGCATGACTGGAAACATTGTGCTCCTGCATTTAGCCCGATGTCGACATCAAATTAGTCCGTGAACACAAACATGCCTACACCACAGCAGGACGCAGGACGGGTCGTACCGCTCCGACCCGGCGGGTTGCGTAACTGCGGCTTTTCGAAAACGCATGGCGATGACCCCGCCGATCGCCGCCGCTGGCGTTTGCACATTTGTCATTAATGATCACGGTCACTGGTGATAGGCTAATGATTGTGCCTTCGGGGGCTGGTGTGTCCGATTGGTTGGCTCGCTGCCAGAGTCGGCTGCAACTGGGCCATTGAACGCCCCACAGTACTGATGGTGGAGGGACAAAATGTAGCACACGGGTCACAAGGCTTTCCTCCACTGTAATTGTGAGCATTTCTTTTAAATTGCTTTTTTTTTTATATTATTTAATGTGCTTCAAACAGATAAGAAGTCCTGGAGGCAGTGGACGAAAGTCTTTTTTTTTTCTTACCTAGGTGAAGTTCTGCCATGTTGCAGGCTTTGGAGAAAGAAACCCAATTAAAATGATCTCGTACCGGAATATAGTTGTCATTAGTGTGGAAAGGATTTGTGATTCTGACCTCGACATTATGTTGCGAAGACAAAGCATGTGAAGGAACAACACACCGTCTTGATTTAGCACAGAAGCAAAGACAACCTCTATTTAGAATAGAACTCTTCCACAGTTAATACCGACTCAATTAGTCCTCTTTGTTCACCCATTGTCTTGATGAATCCAGCACATCAGGCTTTCCGTCTTTTTATAATTGAACATTATATAACAGTAGATTTCATTAGATCCATTCATCCATCGTACCGCTTATCCTGTATTCAGGGTCACGGGGGGGCTGGAGCTGATCCCAACTATCATTGGGCGAAGGCGTGGTACACCCTGGACAGGTCGCCAGTCTATCGCAGGGCCGACATGTAGAGACAAACAACCATTCACGCTCACATTCACACCTACGGGACATTTAGAGTGATCAATTAACCTATCCCCCATCCTGCATGTCTTTGGACTGTGGGAGGAAGCCGGAGAACCCGGAGAGAACAGAATTCATTAGATGTTAAACCGAGAGAAGGCTACATACAATACCACCTGGCCTTTTTTTTTTTTTATAAGTGTATAATATTGAATGCCAGCTCTTATGAGAATATACTGTCGCGTCTCGAGTGCCTTGAACTATTCCGTTTGCTATTCCACGGAGGGAACGCAGGGCTTTTATGTCTGTGTCATCTAATGCACTAGAGGAAACTGCCATGCCTGAAATAGCAGGGAAATCTCTAGAGCTCACTCCACTGAAGAGAACGGCTCATTTGATATAATGCAATGCCATCTGAATGATGCTCCCTGTGCAGCTGATGGATGGCTGCGATATATACCGGCCTGGGTAACCCATTTCCCTGCAAACCTCCCAGCGGCCAGGGGAGCTGAGAGACGACTGCATCAGCACATTTATTAATAACAGACGCGGCCCCAGGTGCTCCGGGGAGAGTGCCAGATATTGCGAGGTAAAAGTGCATCATAACACACCTGTGAGGCGCCGCTTAGGCGGTTCTGTCGATCACGCTGCTGTCACCACTGAGGTTTAGAGGTGCATAATAGACAGTTCGGTGAAGGAGATGAGGTCTCAGAGGCTCGCCTGCAGTTCCATCTACCGCCAGAGAGGCCGCTATAAGCAATGTAACTCAAATCTTACGGACTGCCACTTTAAAAAGTAATAATGCGCGTCTACAACTGCTCTCCGGTGCCCTCTATTGACCAAAAACACAGCAAAAGTCCACCTATATATTTTACATCATACATGCTAAATGTGTTTTCTGTTGCCTTCTTAGCAGGAGAGCATTCCCGCTCCCCGTGTTGTATTTTCTCATGGCATAACTGAGCCATTAGAGTCACTCTGATGCACCACATATATTTGCTATTCATAACAGGAAGAATGTGCCCTGATTGGCCGCGCATATTTCTGTGACAATTGTTTTCACAGCTATTGTTCCGCTCTACTTTGGAATTCCGCGTTTTTTCTTCGAGTTCATTCCACCCCAATAAGGACAAACAAGGAAAAGCTTTTCATTCGGTGGTTTTCAAACATCCGAGGCCGCGATTCTTAAAAAGCAATCTGCTCGCGAATAAGAAGAGAAAATGGCTGTGTGCATTCAATCTTGACAATTTGAGCGTAAAGAATGTCAGGCTTGAGGGGGAAAAAGCACATTTTAAAGTGGCTGCGACGTTGGAAATGTGCTTATTTAGAATAAAATCAGATTTAAGAGGTACTGCTGAAACTCTAGCTAAAGCTGGGATAACACAGAGTCAGCTAACACCTTTTTATTACAACCAAATGCATAGAAATGTAAACTACACCATATAGTTATAGTTATTTATTCACGTTCACAAAATTCACCCTGCAGCTTAAACAGATCACATTGAAAGTGTTCTGTCAAACTGCCAAACTGCTTATTTTTTTGCCACCGTGTCAGTTTAACATATTGCAACATATGTTTTAATTGCAGTGTCTGTGCATGTGTGTATGTGTGTGTGTGTGTGTGTGTGTGTGTGTGTGTGTGTGTGTCTGTGTGGGTTTTGGGTACCTGCACTTACGGACTACTCATTTGCTTGGAATGCACATAAATTCTCCACTTTACTGTAGGTGCACAGCTGGCCAAACGATTAATGTACCCAACAAAAACACAGAGCCGAGACGTTATGAAGTTCAGTGTGTGAAGGACCAGGCCACAATGGAACCAGGACCGGCTTGTAAATTCCTGGAGGAAAGTCCAAACGAAACTCTGGTAACCGGTTCACATTGTGCAGAAAACTGTGCGAGCGTTTCTCTCGTGCCAAGGTATTGATACTGATATCAACGGAAGTAAGATGACCAGTAAATCTTCCACGTTAGAAAATCAGCCGGTCAGCAGATATTTTCACCCTCCGCTTGTGCCTGACTTATGCAACGCGGCACAGATCCAATGTGAACAGCTTTTCTGATATTTTTTCCAAGAGCATTTCAAGAA
The DNA here is from genome assembly GCF_963514095.1 of Eutrigla gurnardus. Taxonomy (NCBI): domain Eukaryota; kingdom Metazoa; phylum Chordata; class Actinopteri; order Perciformes; family Triglidae; genus Eutrigla; species Eutrigla gurnardus. The sequence continues at coordinate 6,819,710 of NC_139933.1, read as the reverse complement.
CAAAACTCATGAATAGCAGCCAGTATTGTAAAAACCTGCTTCGGTCTCGAGAGGTCGTTTTTTTGTGTGTTTTTTTTTATGGAAATCTTGCTGCTTTCACCACTGAGGTCTGAACCATTCTTACTCAATCTTACCTTGGTCTCTTTATTACTGCCTGTCTGATTTATTTGTTAGCATTGCTAAATGGCAAATTACCATACTCACCTCTGCGACACCTTTTAAATAATTATCAAGTTATTTCTCTGTCACATTAACATTTCTATCTAATTGAATTTTAATTTTAATTGTGACACAAGCCAATTTAATTTACATTTAATAGAAAATGCATTATTATTATTACTTCCTGCTTAGTTTTCAATCATGTGGTGTCAATCACGCCTTTTTCATTTGCACCAATGTCACCAAAAGGAAATAACAACTGCAGATAATGTAGAATGCGTATGTATACAAATAGAGTAGAAGATATGCTGTACCTGTTCCATCCAGCGAGTGAAGGAGCGCTGCCAGGAGTCTTTCTTCTCTAGGTGCAGGTACGTGTTGAAGAGGATGAGGTAAATGTAGCGCTCCAGGTACTGCAGGCTCCTCAGCAGCAGCTGCTGACTCTCCTTCTCCGTCTTACCACTCTTGATCTGAAAAAAAGAGGGGGAAAACAGCTCTATGAGTGGATCAAATCGGCACAAAAGTCTAACTGAATCCATAAAAAAAAGGTTAAGAGAACATTATCGGCATTTATGATTCGCAACTAAGAGGGACAGTGACCTCAGTGCAGTAATTCTCAGGGAAATCACATAACTGTGATTCCTTTGTCCAAACCAATACATAGAAACACTTGTTCAATCGTGCATGGCAAAACTCTCCATCACACTCCACTGACATGTGATCAAGCCAATAAACAGTCATCCATCCATGCGACAACACCACAGATGAAATTCAGCGTGAAGCAAATCCAGCAATAACTCGTCCTATTTTACGGTAACGGTAACTTTCTATTGACTCAGCAGTATAAAGGCAAGGCCATGGAGAAAATGAAGGGAAATTAATTCATTTGTGGCACATTTTTTTACTTTTGATTCCTTAAATTCGTCAAATCTAAGTGAGAAAGTCACCCGGTTGGAAGCACTGCTCTTATTAAACTAGACTCTTGTTCTCTTTCTCTAATCTTGTTTGCCAGAAATAGCTGCTTCCTGTTCAATATCCAGGTTAAGGGGAGTCAGCTGGACTCAAACATACAGTCTAAGTGCCAGAAAACCAAAATAATGAGCTAAAAGTGGCGATCGGTTGAACTGAGACATTTGATGCAGTGTTCACATAAAAAGCAGGGTTACAGGTTGTAATATGATATTATATCAATACTCATATTAACCCTGAACAGATAACAGAATCACCGCGAGCTCGGCCTCAGAAGACCTTCCAATACCTTGAGATTTAATTTGAGTTTTCGGAATTTTGAGGCAAGGGGAGGCTGATAAAATCTTAGAAAACAACAACAAAACGGCCGACCACCTCCTATCATATTCTTTCATATCCTCACCCGTTTTATCTACCCATCTTCAATCCACCGGCTGATTGCAGTTTTAACCTTTGGAAGTCAGTCATCCTAAAGGTTGTTTACTTCCTCCGTCTCCAAATACCCTAAAACACCACTGTATTCATCAATAACCGCCATAGTTATGTGGGTTTTGTAGCTCAATAAACTGTAACTTTGTTTATTTACCGATGCAAATACTTCTTTTTACACTTTCTCAGCAGAATATTATCGTCTGCATCGTATGGAGCATTTTGACTGCTTGCATAACTTTGTTTCTTTTATGAATAAAACAGGTTTTTCTGCTCAAAGTTCGCCGCATATCAGGGAAAAAGTCTCGGACACGTTGTAGGATCTGCACTGAGAATAATCAACGTTCGCCGGGTAGGTGGGCTTGCGCTCGGGGTAATTTGAAATGTGCACAGTGCACCATAATACGATCATTCCAGAGCTGAATGACGCAACAGAGAGCGAGGGGGAATGAGTGGGGTTTCCTGTCCGTTCCCTCGCAGCCGTGGTTGGAGCGGACCGGAGCGGGAGGAGAAACTACACCTATGCAAACAATGGATGTGCTGTGTGTTGTCTATCAACCCGCTCAGGGGCACACGGGAAGAAAGAAAGCATACAGGCGCCTAACTTTCTCCTTCATCTTTCTCCGGGTTAACAGTGGCAGAGCAGGTGAACGCTGGTCCAACCCGATCACCCTGTGCGCCCTGCTACCCCGGGGGGCTTTCAGCATTTTCATCCCGTAGCCTCAAAAATCCAGTGTTGAAGCCTGGCACCTATCCGTGCACAAACTCATAAAAACACCTATACTCACGCACATGTTCGGATCCTATGAAAAGATTACATAATTCACACGTCTATAATCGCTCCAATGCCTGCCAACTGTCTGTCTTCTGAGCCGTGTGTGGTGCAGCAACCTGTCGTGCTCTCTCAGGAAGATACATATTTGTCATTCCATGTTAAAGAGCCTCGCCTTGAACGTTTTGTGCGGATTATATCATTTTTTTCCCCCATTCTCTCACAATCCTGTACTTTGCTGAAAATAATCGCCACTTTCATGAAGCTGAATTTGTCAAGGTTATGAAAAACGTCAATGAGCGGGAGCGTCGGGGTCCTCTTATCACGGTTGGCCTTTCTGGAAACAAAGGAGGTCAACCGGTCGTCAGGGTGAAAGCCGTCACTCAGACGGCCCTGAGTGAGGCGGGAGGCCGGCCAAACACAGACCGCATAGTGGATGTTATCAATGCGCCGATACGGAGGAGGGAAAACACAGCTTTTCCGTTATTTGAGTAACTGGAAGGAAAAAATAAATAAATCTCACATCCATTGGCGATGGTTAGCTACGCTTAGCTTAGCAGAAACACTAAAAAATTGGGGGAACAGCCGGCCTGGATCTGAAACTGCTCCAAACACGATTCAAACAGAAATGGAGGACCGAGCTCAGACAACATATTCACAATAATCCCGGGTTAAGGGTCCCAGCCTGCAGGTCTAGGTGCATTAAAAGATAAACACCAACCCACTTATGAGACACACTGCCCTGCCCTCCTACCCGGCCTTTTCTACCAAACCTCCGCTAAGGTTTGGTAGGAAAGGGTTCCACATGCAGATGCAAATCTCTTGTCACAGCATCACACACTCAAAGACCAGGCAATAAAGATAAAGAGTCTCAGCATCCACACAAACAGTCATATTTACAGTCGGAAATCACTGCTTCCACACACACACACACACACACACACACTGACTTGATAAATCAATAGCACTAGCTATTAAGCGATCGACTGATATCCCTGACATTTTGCACACCGGGGTGTTTGTGGGCTCCAGAGGTTTCTGTCTGGAAGAGAGTCTCTTAGAAGCCGTTTTCCATGTGTGCAAAGAGCATTGACAGCATTGACATCTCGCAGGCCAGTTTTTTTCATTTCGCCTTTTACGCTAAAAAGGCAGTGACAAAAAAAAATTGGATGGTTTGGAAGGCAATTATTGGCTTTATCCCACTTATGTTTGTCTGGAAGGAATCAGTTGTGATGTTGGTGCAGCGAGCGCCCGGGTTCCAGCCCACAACTGTCTCCCGCAGCACTGGCGTCGGGTCGGACGGTTGCCCGGAGCTTTTGCGGTGTGTCGGGCACCGCGGGCACTAATCCGCTCTCAGTGGCAACCGTTCAGCCAGCTGAGCATGTTGGATCCAGCAGCAGTCACTTAGAGAAAGGTCTCTGATTGATTAAGTCAGGTGAATTAGCACGTGAATGAAGAGAAAATTGAGTTAAGATGATAATATAATGTGACACCTTTCCTCAAAGCTGGTATTTCTTCTTCAGACAACTGGCATCGCAAGTAAGAGGGAAAATGTGAAGGATCTGGGTATTCTTCAGTGGAGTGCCTTGCAGCCTTTTGAACAGTACTTCAATACAAAACCATGAGAGTTTTGTCCTCGTTATTTAAATTTAGCATAGTGACATTGAATAAAAAAATAATGAAGGTATCCATAAAGTTAACTTTTTTGGAGGGAGCAACACCGTTTAATCCCAGAATGGTGGCAGACAAGTGTCGAGGGGTCAACCTTTCTTTGGGGGGGGGGGGGGGGGGGGGCTCACGTGGGCCAGGACTCAAAACTGAGAAGTGCACATTATAGAGGGGGTCCGTCTGCCTGACATATGGTGCCAATTACCAGCTGATGGGGTTGCCGAGGTAAAGAGGCCAATCCAGATTGGCCCTTCCCACCCAGGTTTGCACAAGCAGCCATTCATCAGATTCTGCGAGAACACCTCCCTCCCAAATCCTAAACTAAACCCCGACAGGCAGCCTACACATGAGTCCTCGCCTCAATGTACAGACAACTCAAAGTCAACTATACACGCCGATTTTCAGGTTCCATCCAGCAGTTCTTATATGTCAAATTTAAATGTGTGAATGCATTTTTTTTCCTTCTTCCTCTTTGTGGTAATTTGTCTTACAGAGACACAAAAGTTCACACGTGACTCATCTTCAAGATCCTTTACATGACTCACACATTTCAGCACATGTCAGATCTTAGTGGATCGGAGATACTGGATCTGAAAAGCCACCCTGTGGAGTTCTGTTTAAATACGCAATTAAAACTCGTATGTGTCTCTTGAAGCCAAACAAACATGTTGAATCCCTTTCTTGTAAAATGTACACAAAGCCAACGTTCTAAATCTGGTTTTGTTTACATCCGTGTTTACTAGCCCACATGGTCATGTGTGTGTGTGTCTTAATGCACATGCATAAACAGCAACCTGCTCATAAAAAAACAACAACTGCTTGGCATGTGACCGTTAGCATGTTAAGATGTTAATATGCCCTTTGCATGCAAGCGTGAATGGAAACACAGACCATGTCTGGATGGTGAACATAGAAAGATAAAGGAAATTGAAATAAAAGTATGAAATTACTTAATTAATTAATTCATGGAAAATGTTGCTTCACCTGAAGATTTAACTGCTTTCGATTTCTTCTTACATGAAAACATCGCTTCATTCTTCCACAAAAGGTGTAATTAAAAAAAAATCTGATATTTATTATGAATTAAAATAATATTATGAATACATGGGAAAATAACTAGCATCTCTATGTTTTTTTAGATGCACTACATATTTTGAAGACGATCCACCCACCCAGTCTGCCTCCTGCCAGGTTAGCCAGCAGAAAAGCAATCTAAGTTATATATCATCTGGCTTCAAGCTGCTGAACTGATCTTTATGGATCAAGATGGTGCCCAAAGCTCCTTTTTTTTTTTTTTTTAAAGAACAGAGAAGCCATGTAGCAGCCAATCAGAGCAGGGGATGGAGATGCCTTTATGTTAATGGTTTCTACAGATTCGAATTCTCTGTCTGACTTTTTCCAGTCGCTCAGCCACACTACGCTGATTAAATCATGAAGTGGAGGTTGAGGTGGATTTTAGGGGCGAGCTGTGTCAATCTGCATACTGTACATTCAGATCTGCCATCAACCGTCCAGCAAGGGGTTTAAAATGAAAGTAACTTGGTGAAGATATTTTGTCAAGACATAACAAGCAAAGTCTTGTGGATTAAATATATAAACTGAATATTTAACAGCGCTAGTAAAAAAAAAAACACAAAATTCGCCTTGAAAATAACAACAAATATGGGGGAGTAAAGAAGGAATGGACTGGAATAATCAAAGGACAATAAGCGTTTGACTAGAAAAGAGCAATTCCTTAAGCAGAAATGCATCACGTGTCTGGTGAGCAGAGATTACAAAAAGCCACAGGAGGAGACAGGGCTCATCAACTTAGCCTACACAGAGACTGGAATATCTGCCCACAGTAACCACAAGCATTATGGTACATTCTGTACGTGCACATGCCTGGCAACGGAGCGCACGGAGACTCCCTCTGTGAATCAATCATTTACTGAGCTATCACATTATTTTGTGCATGCAGACCCAACACTGGGGCATTAAAACGGGTACGTCTTGCGAGCTAAAACCTAGTCAGTGTAGATTTGTAAACCTTTTTTCTTCTGTTATTGATGATGGGGGTTAATAGAAAGCAAATGTATTGATGGTTTTCCTTCTTCTTGTGAGTCACATAGCTGCTGTTTGATGCCACACTTTTGGTTCAGGGGGGAACATTTTTGACATAACTATGGATGCATTGCATGAAATTCACTACAGACATTTCATGGATCCAAGTGGGTGAGACCTAAAGAAACTAATGATTCAACCCCTCCTCCCCCTTGTGGTAGCAGAGAGTGCAGGGCCAGAGAGGAGGTTAAGTTGAATATGTAAGTCTAGTCTGCCTGACTCATTGATTCTTTATCTGACTGAGGTTTGTGCAAGTTACATCTGTGTCCAGTGGATCTGAAATACCAGTAGTCTTACTGTGCATTGATAAAACAATGACGCTGAAGTACCAGACGGATTCGTATTCCCACATTTTTCCCTCTCCACAAAATAAGGAATCAAAGAGTCGTTCGTGGTGCGGTCCGCTCGTCGCGGATGAACAAAATGACAAAGTCCTGCGGTCCATTATTTGTACAGAAAACACTCATTCTAGCCAATTCAAGCAACAATCTAAACCTTCCTTCTGCTACGAGCTGGACAATCCCACTGAACTGCCACACTGTTTTCACAATCCTGACTTTGTTCGCTCAACACAGGAGCTGCTGCAGTTAAAAGTCGCACGGCTTTGAACTCATCCGCGGTTTTTGTATATAAAAAAAAAAAAATTCTCTCACCATTTTTTCTGGCTCGGGCTGCAAAGATGACGTGCCCGTTCTTAATCTCCCCCACCAAGTTTTTACTGGCTAAGACTGTTTCTTTCCAACCACAGAGACATGTAGTCGGCTATGGCAACAACACATCAGATGCATTCGAATCCCTGAAACAAATCAGACATGTGGGCGGCGAATCAAAAGGCCTCCAACCAGGCTTTCACCCAAAAGTCAGATGGGTCATAAAAAAAGTTGTCTATTTCTCATACTTTGGATGTATGCTGTGTAATGGTCATAATAATCACGACAGGCTTTGTGATTTTATCTGAATAATCCAGTCCAACGCTGAAACAGCAACACGTGGATTTCACTATCTGAGCACCTGTCAATCAAATGTCTTACCCTACCTGCCATGAACCTATTTCACATTTTTCAAATGCCAGCAGGCGTCAAATCTGTCATTAGAATATTTAATTCCAGGAAATGAAAGAATGCAGAAAGAACATTGTGTCGTATTTGTGAGCTGTCTCTATTTGAGTCTATGTTTCTAACACTGAATTCATCCGTTGCACGACTGTCCTTGCGTATGAAACGTGGCTTCCCCGCTGTGTTGGCATTTGAGCGACTTCACCATCGGGATTGTATTCCTGAAGGTATTTTCTCAGTGCCAGTAGCTAGCTCGTGTGGAAGCTTAGGTGGACCTTTTCCTGGTGAAATGATTTGGAGCTTAACAGGATCCGTCAGATATAATGACCACAGCTACTGGGGGCATGTTTAAACACTCAGGCATGGTTTTGGAGGTAGTTATTCCTGGTCCGTGGGGTTGGGGGGGAGCGGGTGACAGGTTTAGTGTGCGAGAGCAGGAAATGGCAACCCCTTCTGTGCAGCGCTCAGCCCGGGTCTGAAGCGCTGTCCTGGGGCCAGTGGTTAAGAGGGGGGGTCATGAGGGAGGTCAGGGCAAAGGTCAGGCCAGGGCAGTTTAGTTATTCAGGGTAAAAAGGGGGATCGGCTGAGAGGAAAAACACGACGCTTGTGGTCAACAAGTAGAGAGCCTTGAACGCTCGCAGGGAAGGTGTGAAATAAACACCATCACGGCTGCAGCAACACAAACGCCAAACCAAGCAGACACGAGCTTTTTAGGTGTGATGAATGAAAAACTAGATGATGCATCATCACACACTTATTAAAAGAAACTATACAGCAAGTGCTATATGAGGTTGCAGCAGGTGAAGCTTTTGATAATAACTGAATTAAATAACTCTATTTTTGCAGCCGCTTTCGGCTTGTTGTTTTTATTAGCTGCACTAAACATAAACACCGCTGGTTCATATAAAACCCCGGGAGTGGATTATGGCTGCTATCATAAACAGGTGGCCGGGGACAACAATAAAACATCAGACTATATAAAGAGACACGTCATTTTCTCTGGGATTAGTGGATCAAACCAGGACCTAAAGCATAATGAATAAACAGTGGTGACACCAAGAAACAGCATTACAGTTAGGAAAGTGTAATTTGAATATTGGTGTATGATTTGTCTAGTATGTCTCGTTTTACACGTTAGATTTAGGGCATTTACATTCACATTTTGACTTATTACACATGTAATAAGTTCAAACTAATCCAGTCTAATGCAATAGCTCTGCATAAATCCCGCCTACATAAATGTTCACTTTTGTTTTACGTTAAGTAAGCAGCAAAGTGGAGCTACTATACAGCAGCTATTCTCCAACACTGGTGGGCAATGTATGAAGCAAGTTATTTATTATTTCTAATAAAGTGAGTTAACATAAGTAAAAAACATAATTAAAAAAAAGTTTGAATATCACCACACCAATCACAACTAATCACCAAGTAAAGACATTTACGTTAGCTAGCCAACACTCTCTCGGAGGCGTGCGTGGTCAGTAAAGCCGACAGTGGCACAGCACATAGTTACATACTGGATTTTTTCTTTAAGCTTTAAAATAAAGAATGGGCTGTAAATTGAAAAACGTTTGAGAACCCCTGCTGTAACGGACAAAGCGACAAAACAACGTTGGTTCCGTCCACGCTGGTAGCAAAAGTGCAGGAAATGATTATAATTGGGGAGGTTTAAATCCGTTGCTTAGTTGATTGAAGGCAATTGTTCCGGTGCAACAGGTGATTTTCACTGGTTTGTTCCTGGTCTTTGCCTGAAAGTGCGCTAATCAGGGAAACTGCCTGCCTTGAACAGAACCTGCCGACACTGAATATACCACAAATACCCCGTAATCATCATTTTTTTTAAAGGTCTGCTGACGGAGAGTAGGAAGCCCAGGAACACATCATTTAAATATTCAAAGTCTCTTCGGCTTAAAGGCGCATAAATCATCGGTGACAGAAATATGAGGTTAGCGACGACGTTACAAGGGGAATTCGCCGTACTCTCTAATGCATCGTGTCATGTTAGACATCAGTGGGCACATTAAACTTTCACGAGATGCATTACGGTGTCATTTGAAGTCATTTACAGTCGTGGAAACTCCCTTCAAATAAATGAGCTCCTGAAGAGCATCCGACTCGTAGCAGCTGCCCGACCCACCGAAACCCCTCCAGAAAGTCCCCGCTGTATTTACCTCTATGTACCACACACACACACACACACACACACACACACACACACACACACACACACACACACACACACACACACACACACACACACACACACACACACACACACACACACACACACACACACACACACACACACACACACACAGTTTGACCTATGTCCAAACAGCTCAGCTGGTTGCACCTGCTCAGATGGGATTCGGTCAAAATAAGTCATTTTCTTTGCAGACAGCCACAGCGAACACCGTTATTGGCATTGGCATGGAGAGGCTGGAAATTATGAATCAAAACAACAACCTCTGGCTCCCCCACTTTCCTCCCTCTCAGCCTGCGCCGGGTCTAAATAAGAGCCTCTTTTCAGGAGCCGCGAGTCGACGGCGCACTTCAGGCGAGAAGAAGAAGAAGAAGAACCTGTCCTCTGGTTCAGGTGGGCTCGTTTTCCTGCCAATATTTCCCTTGGCCATTAACCATACCCCACCTTGTAATTGGCCCACTTATGTCAAGTGGTCACGCTAATTGAGAAGAAACACAAAGAACCTTGAGCCGGAGGAATATTAAGGTGAAAAGCTGCGGCGTGTGGATAATGTGATTTGTCAAACCTTACATCGTGACTAGCTTCTTACTTATCGTTTTTCCTCTCTCCCTCATTGTCATGTTCGTTCTCTCTAATCCTTCGCTCGTCTTCGTTTGTAAAATTAATCTGGCTGTCCGTGTCGTGTAGGTCCTCCCCGCCACCTCCCCCATCTTCTTCTCCTAAAGACGTCCACTACCTTTTCCTCAAAGAAACCTGCTCGCAGCATTCTCCCCTTTCTGGAAATATTTTTCCACTGCCCCGTCCAAACCATGAGGGCCTTTCTTTGGACACACACACACACATTGTCTTTGCTAAAATATATCGGCGGTGTGCAGATTGCCCCGGGGCGAAATTTCAACTTCAAAACTGTCTCGACGATGGAAAGAAAAAAGGCCCCTGCAGCTGATTCCTGCGCAGGAGACGGGAGGAGAAGGAGGTAGCAGCGGAGAGGAGAGGAAGTAGCCTCTCAAACGGCGTCGGCCTTGATGTCGGAGGATGCATCTGCAATGCGAGGTCATGCCTGGTTGGCAGCAGGGATTTACAGGCCCCTTCAAGAAGAACCCTCCCTCCCACCCCCCCCAAAAAAAAACCCCACCACCGTCCCCTCCCCCCCTTCCCAGGCCCCTCTGGGAGCTGGCAGACGGTTCGGGTCCCAGTGTAAATATATTTTTTCTCTATCAAAGACACATTTTCCAACCACTGTCAAAAGGGGAGGAGGCTGCTTTGGAGGGGAGGGGGGGGGCTATGAGAAAAGAGAGTTGGGGGTGAAATTTCCCCCTCTTCTTCCCCCTTATTCTCCTCTCTCTCTTTCTCTGGTCTGCTGCTGCCTGCCAGGTTGCAGCAACATCTGGCACTGTTTATCACCTGGCCTGCTAGTTCAAGCAGGAAGGGAAAGGCTGAAAGGGGAACATAGTGCCAACCTGAGGTCTGCCATATCAAGGTTAACAGATAATTCTGATTTAATACAAATTTGGGTCGTGTTTCTATAGTTCGGGCAATCATTTCTAGTGGTTATGATAACACTGCATGGAAGCAGCAAACTCTGTCGGGACGCCCGTCGAGGCAAACAAGGAAAACTGTGGGTCAAATACGGTGGTCAAGCTTGAACCAGAGTCATGCTCCAAAGCGTTAACAGTGTTGGGAATAACTGCATCCATAAGAACTACATGTAAACCCAAATGATCCTTTTGAACTCACTGAGCTGATTCCACCTCACTATTTGAGAAGTGTAAGACACACGGGCTTTTCCTGTTACTGCTGACGCAATTCACAAATTCAATCACACTAATTCCCTAAATTGATTTGAAAGTGAGCCGAAAGCGAGCCCTTTTTTTTCCTGGAGCCGGGGCGTCAGAAAGTGACAGACGGAGAGAGAGAGAGAGAGAGAGAGAAAGAGAGAGAGAGAGTATAGGCGAAAGACAAGGTTCATAGGACAATGAGGCCCATTGATACGGTGGAGACAGTACCGGGTGCCTCCGGCGCGCTGAGAACGGCTGACGGTGCACAGAGGCACAATGATTACAGTCTGCATTACAAATGGCTAAAACAGAGCCGTGGTCCTGCAGAGGCCACGGCACCAGGGGAGACCTTGTCCAGATAGAGTCTTCAAAGCCCTGCGACAAGCTCATTTTGGGTCCAAATTACCAGGAACTCCTTTCACATACGCAGCTGCAAAGATTCAAAATACTCTCCTCACAGTACCTGCATTTACTAAATACTAATGCATATTTTCAAAAGGCTTCACTATGAGCAGTCAGAGACTTGAATCAAGACGCTGATGTATTATATTGTGTTCCTATTGTTTACTGTATAGATAGAGACACATCTCTATATATGACAAGAGTGAAAGCTCAATTAGACTATTGGTCATTACTCTTAGTGCTTTCAAAGTCACAAAAAGATCAAAATTGTCTCTGTTTTGACTCATAAATTGTTTATGAAGAGTGGAAATGATGGGAATTAACAACCTTTTTGAGCATCTTTTAGGAAACTGAGCTCAAGCAACACAAGCCATTTTAAAAATCTGAAACTCTTTAAAAGAAAAATGTGATTGTATTTAAAAAACAAACAAACATTCAACCTATCAAATAGCTGATTCAGTCTCTGGTCCGACCTGCTTAAAATTGAATCACTTTGTATGTGAAAGTCTGATGACGAGTCCACGGATGGGTTGGGTTTGTTTGGGACAGTGTGCCCCTGTGCTTTGTACAGCATTCACACTTAATAAACCTTCAAGAGGTCAAGCCTGAAAGAAGAAGAAAAAAAAAACCCACACAAGCAATCATTTCTTTTCCTGCCATGTTTCCCTCCCTCACTCTTTTTTCCATTTAGGCCCGGAGGAATTCCATTGAGTTTTAGAGATAAGTTATGTTGCCCAACAATCCTTTTCCTCTCATTCATGTCTCTGAAAACCTACAAAAACATCTAAACAAGTCCTTGACGCCATCTATGGGCATCAAGCACAACTGCATCTAAATCCTCAGTATGAAGAGGCAAAGTAAGCAGTTTTTTTTCATTATTTTTAATAACTATTTGCAAGATATCTGGACTGTGAGTTTCCATTTAGTGGATGTAAATTCCTGCAAGGACATCGTGCACTCTTTGGACCCGGAAATCGAATGAATACCTGTCTGTACGTGCAGATGATGATCTCCCGCAGATGGTAGTGCATGGGGGTCATGGTCTCGCTGACAGAGTCCAGGGCCATGTCCACCTCCCTCTTCATCCTGTGGCCGTCGGGGAGCAGACGCACCAGCTGCATCACGACCTGCACGCCGGAAACAGCAGACGCACACCGTTTGGTTTCCAGCCTCAAAAGATCATTCAACAAACTAACTGCGGTTCGTAAACACCTTCATGTTGATGGAATGAAAGCAGCCAATGCTGCACCTGCAGATTCAGGTCTCAAATTTGAAAACCCACGTTAAAACACATGGATCAGGATATACTGAAGCTTCAATTTCTCCAACGGCTGAAAAACAATCCCAACACAACGGCCGCTCAGTGGCCGTTTTGGAGCTTTCACAGCAGGAACAGTTTGCCCCGTTGTCATGGCGCTGTAAATCTTCAGATTCCCCCCCCGTTTCTCAACGCTCTTTGAAGCGTTCTCATTGATGTTGGTTTAGTATGAAAGTTTGTTCTTGACCTTGGAAACGGCAGTAGACAAAATAATCAGAACACAAGGTCTAATTCGCAGCTGTTCTGGCACTTTCTTAAATCACGTCATCTTCTTTAAACATTTTTTTTTTTTGGTCTTTTCTCTACATGTAATGTACATACAGTACAGAATATATGCTGTATGGTTTGATGCATTATATATAAGCTTCCTGAATCTTCTTTATGTATGTAATAAGAGATTTTAATCAGGCTGTGAGAACTGATTAAAATAATTCCGGTCTGTTGATGATGGTTCTTTGTGCCACACTCAGGCTGGGCTGATTAAAAGAGCCCTGCCCATCAATCCTGACCTCATTTAAATATCAGTGTTCATTCACAGTGATGACCAATGTTTCCATCAACGTGGAAAACCACAGCACTGGGTCAGCTGCAAGCTAGTCGACTAAACCATGTTGGTGCCCCCTCTACAGTCGGTTTACTAACCATGACACCAAGAAGAAGAAGAAGAAGAAGAAGAAGAAACAGCAGGAGGAGGCGGAGTCAGAGAGGGAAGAAAACCAAAGAACAGAACAGGCCTCCAGGCAAAACCCTAGTTACTCATTCAGTGTGTGTGTCAGCCTCAACATGCAGCCTGACCACCGTCCTTCTGGAAAACACAACCACGTTGCATGAAACCATTCCTCCTCACTATGTTTTCTTATCTACTATATCATCTATTGAAATGCTTTAAAACGCACACTGACTTAAACAACCAAGTCTAAATCAATCAAACTAACACATCAAGGCAGCAGTAGAGCAGCTATTCTGTGTTCTGTGAGGTAAAATTAACTTCACGGCCGTCGTGGGTTTGAGGAGAGGATGGATAAGTACCACACACAACCCCACCTAAAAACATCCAACCCACCCCTTCAATCTCAAATTGGACGATTCTTTTTTTGGCCACTTGGGGGCAGCAGAAACAAGCTGTGATCACCAAACTGACTTTTCTCTCACTTTTTTAATCAACAATCATTCATTTGGAGTCATATTTCGGATGAAAGCCCGATATTCTCTCTCTGTTTGCTCAGTTTTTGGTCTCCTTTTTGACATTTGATGTATATATAAAGTAATAATTTATTAGATAATTTATTTATCACTATAATCACACCTGGATGATATCACAACAAACCAGGTACTCCATCACGCTCACAGCATAGCAACATCTTTCGAGGGCAGATAACACGTATGGCGGTGGCAATATCACACAACTCTCTGAGGTTGAATTGGAGGCAGACAAGGTTTCCGTGGCGACCACTCTGTGTATCCCAGAAACTCGGGTGGCCGCGCTGTTGTGATTGGCATGCGGCATTGTGTGCCTGCAGAGCGCTGCCTCGGTTTCTGTGTGTCCATTTTTACGGTGCCGAGGACACGGCGAAGCAAGTTCCAGCCGCTGATTCATTGTCACAACAAGTAGAAAACCAAGCAGCTCTAATTCACTAGAGCAGAGCAGAAAAGGCTTTGGTGTCGGGCTGTTTAGCCAGCACTTTAAATCACAGCTGCAGAGTTGAGAAAACTAAAACAAGCTGTACAGTATCCCTTTAAATCACAGTTTTGGAGTCAGCAAATTTTAGTCAGCAAACCAGTTAGAGTGACATAATGCTGACTCGTTATGTGCATTTTGAGTCATTTCTTTGCCGATTGAAACTAAAAATAATCACGATGAAGATGAGAGTTTACTCCAGTTACTACAGACCATATATGTAACACCAACCACACATCATTCCTCAGTATCAGGTGAAACTGAGAAAGAAATCCCTCATTTCAACGCAGTTTCCACTTCGTTCTGAGTTCATATAAATGGACATACTAAACATATTTCATTATGTTTACGAGTTGGGAGTTGGTCTGCATACCTCAAATTCTCCTTTTGTGTACTTGGCGTCAGGAACACTCACAAACTCGTCATCACCAAACTCTGGGAAACCCTGCAGGGATAGAAGACGCCGGTTCTTATGTAGCTTTGGATACTGAAATCAGTCGTTGTTACCCTTTTGGGATTAAAATAGTCAGGAATCCTCAAGGAAGCGTCTTACGTTAAAGTGCCAGAGAGTCAGAACGGAGGTCACCATGGCGGTCGTGGTCCTGCCTTTTCCGTTGGAGCAGTTAAAAACGAAGGCTGAGTGAGAGTCCTCCGCCAAGGCGGTCTTCATGGCCTCCAACAGCTTATCGAAATCCTGAGAGCACACACACATACACACACACACATTAGGTTTGTGCACATTACATCTCTTTGTTTAATTGTGTAACATTAAGAATCAAATAAAAAAGTATAACATATTTATATGCAATATAATTAAATGTGTTATTACTGAATGCCCTGCAGTTACGGTCTTCACCACTAGAGGGAGCACAAGGCTCATCCATTGTCATTTCTAACAAGCGGCAATAAAAGGAACCTAGGAGCTGTTTCTGCTCCTGTGTGTGTGTGTGTGTGTGTGTGTGTGTGTGTGTGTGTGTGTGTGATCATGTTTATACGCCCCTTCCCTGTTATTACCTCCTCTCGGGGCGCGCTGCAGTCCAGCAGGGGGATGCGTTTGCAGACGAGACCCTGGTGGGAGCTTTTGTGCTGGTTGAAGATCTCCTGGACGGTCAGGCAGCTTTTGAACATCTTCATCTGTTTTTCCTGCTCCAGTGACACCTCGAGCCACTTCTGAGCCCGCAGGATCTCCTCCTTCAGAGACATCTCCAGTTTCTACGGAACAGGCGGGGAAACGAGGGCGTTTTCAATACACCTCAGGCACTCTCGATCACACATCTGATCCAAAAAGCACCGCTCTCACTCTACCTCTATTAGCTGCGGATCAGACAGCGGGACAGGAATGTGCTGGTCCAGGCTCGAGGGCTCCCTCGGCGTAAAAACCTGACCATTGCCTTCGAGCACCAGCTCCTCCTGCAGGTTGACCCACAACACGTGGCCGTGCTTCCTCTTCTCGTCCGTCAGATGGGCCAAGACCGCCCCTGTAGCCTGCACACAGAGCGGAGTTTTTACGATTAGTCGGTCAGGAACTGGAAGTCCGCCTCGGGGCATCCTGAAGTGGGCGCGCGAGTCGCAAACCATCATGAGTCATTCCTCTGAGTCAGTCTTTTTTGGACCCTCGTGAATATGAATGACTGGCAGGGATGTTGGCGATCAGTTTGGATGTGGATGTTTTCTGTCAGTCTTTTACAAATTGAACTACAGATAGGATTGATTGTGTTGGGAGTCTGCTGCACCTCTGACGTTGGTTGAGCCATCCCATAAATGGGCATCTTGGGCACTCGTCTGAAGTTGACCGCCTTCATCTCCTTCACCGTGCCGAGCACGTCGGGAGCCAAACACTCGTCAGCCACCTGTGCAGACACGCGCAGTCAAACGTGAATATGAAGACGATTACATGACTAAGTGAGGGGGAAAGATGATCTGCAGATATAATCAAAAGTCCTCACCAGGACGCGGGCTCCTCTGGTGACCAGCGCCGCCGGGGCCGACAGCTCCGATAGGTCGGTGCAGGCCAGTAACCGGTAGAGCCACGTGTGGCAGCACATCCACTGGCTGAAGTTGGACACAAAGGCAAGAGGATACTGCAAAAAAAAAACACAGTTATAACTTAATTATTTAAATTCGTAACATATAATAAAATACATTTACGCTGGAATTTACCTGTTCATGAAGGTACGCGTTAAAAACAATTAGGTAGAAGTAGCGCTCCAAGCTCTGCATGGTTCTGTTGAGAAAGTAGTCTCTGGTACTGCTTCCCTGAGGAAAACACAAAAGCTTCAATATCTTTTATAAAACAGCAGCTTTTATTTCTGTTAGGTTTGTTTTTGAGTCTCTGTATTTAAAATTCACAGAGGGGAGAAAATTATGCAAATAAAAAAAGTCCCTCTCTAAAGTCCTCCATCAGCTCGAGGGCCCACATTGATAAGTACTTCTAATGCATCATCATCCTCCTCCTTTGATTTCTGTCTCACTGCTTTATTTAGCAGCACATGAACTGAGCAGCTGGAGCAGTTGAAAATGAAGCATCATCTGCAGCATAATGCGGGGACGCCTTTGAAGGGAAATTCAAAAACAAACTAAAAGGGAGCTCACTAACCTGAATTTGATAATCTTCTCCGATCCCTTCCAGCTTACTCTTGTTCTCGTAGATGGCTTCTTTTATGTTGTGCATTTCTGAACACAGGCCGATAGCCTGGTCAACCTGCCGGAGAAAAACAAGACGTTACACATTTTTTTTAATTAAATAAAACCAAATTTGACTGATTTGTTTTGAAGACCTTGAAATACAGTGATAGAAAACTACATTATTTGACCACTGGACACAAGATGTCTCTGGAAAGACACACTTTGAATTGTTGCTTTCTTAAACTGTATGTTGTAATCTGCTTTACCTCTTCCATGACCTGCTGTCCGTTAGGCAGCCTGTCGATCAGAGACTGGATGACCCGGAACAGTGGTTTGGGTTCTGAAGCCGCCGCCGCCTCGACTCTGCAGAACAAGTCAAGGTCAAGGATCAAACACGCGATGAAGATTTATGTTTTTGTCCTTCTCTGTTATTTTTTTTTTTTTGATGTCGAGTTCTTACTGCGGTTGTGAGTCACCCCTCAGGCGATTCATGACCAGGGTGCCCAGGATCATGGCTAGGTTGGTGCGGCCGACGCCCACCTGGCAGCTAAAGAGCAGAGCAGGCAGCCTCCGCGTCGCATCGTGGCCCAGCGCCAAGCTGGGGCTCTCCTGGAAAACAAGAGAGATCACACGGGAGGAATAAAACACCGACAGAGAGAACGGAGAAGGTTTAACGCCGGCCTGTTGGTTTTAAGACAACACACAGCCGCTGACAAGCACTTTTCAGTTTTAATGACCCGTCTTTCCACCGAATGTCATTTTGGAAACATCTGAGCTGAGAAGAATGATTGAAAAGCCTGTTTGAACCACAGAAAACAGGAAGTGGGGGAATCTTCCTGGAAGTTATAACTGCAGTGGAAAATATGCCTCTAAACTATCAACAAGGAAAACCGAGACATGAGCTACAAAAAAAAAAAAAAAAAAGAAGAGTGAAAGACAGAATAAAGCTCAGATCCAAACACTGTAAAAAAAAAGCCACTTTCCGACCGCAGGGAGCTGGACGGGCTGCTGCGAGTCGGTCCAAAAAAGGGCAAAACAAGACGAAAAGAACGTCCTGTGTGATTGAGGAGCGGGACGGAAACCGGGCGAAGTGGAGGACCAGAGAGCGGACGTGAGGAGAGTACGAACTGCAGGTTTTCTGCCATTTATTCCATAACTAACGCACTTATTGGTGATTAATAGCACAGACAGGACAGATTCAAAAGGCCGTGTGTGGATTTTTTTAAAACTTCTGTGACCTTTTGGATACGTCGGTGAGAAAGTCCAGACGCTCTCAGATATTCCAGCCATTTATTACTTTAACAGCACATCAAAACAAGAGGAGCACAGCCAAAAAAAGGTCCATCGTGATTGACGTTTTTACACGGGCTTACCCTGAGTATGTTAACAAACGCGTCAAAGTCCTCCTCCAGCGGCGCTCCCTCCATCGGCAGCGGTAATCTGTAGTACCTGCAATACAACAGACTGTTACCGGGAGTTGAACCTGCGCCTGTGTTGTGTCAATATTGCCTTTATGTAGGTCATAACACACACTGCACATACACATCGGACCTAAAGTACGACTCGACAGCTGGGCTCCCTCATTGTGTGTTTACTAACTCCGATAGAAACTTTGCCTCCTTTTTTCGACGATCCGCAAGGGATGATGGGAGATATCAAAATCATGTGAGCGTTAAAAAAACACCACCTGTGATAAAACATCTTTCTTTGGACTGCAAAACCTGACTTGAGTCAGAGACACTCAACTCTGGGACGGATCTATTTTCTTGCCCCGGAAATGTTGCTTGTGACATCTCAGTCGAGCTGATGCTGCCGATCTGATTGCAAACAGGATGCTGCAATCTTTGAGTCCGTACCGGGAAAAAAAAAAAAAAAAAAAAGCAGCCTTTGCACAAACAAAAAAGCCACTATTTATAACCCGCCCCCGGCATTCTGCAGCACGTCGCTCCGTTTGAACGGAGGAGCTAAGCGCTAATAAAAAAGGAGCAGTGTAAACAACCTGTAGGTCGGCATGGTGAACATGGGCCTCTTATAGACCTCTTCCGTCACGTGGATGTCCTCCTCGCACGTGATGGAGATCTTCTGCGGCTCGTCTTTAAAGTACTCGATGTCGTTGTAGACGTAGAAGACGTTCTCGTTGAGCATGGCAAAGTCGTGGAGCTGTGGAAGATGGGGGGGGTTTAATAATGCTACTATTAATGCCTCATGTGGATGCTGAGTGTGCGTTCGTCACCTCCTTCCTGATAGTGAGCTCCAGGCTCTCCACCAGCTCCTCCTTCTCCAGACCGTGAAGGTTCTCGTGCAGGTTTTCCTTCCTCCTGGGGGTGTACGGCACAAAGTTGTCGTCCTTGTGCAGGAAAACCACCGGCTCCTCTCGCACACAGAAGAATATGACCTCCTATTTAAAAAAAAAAGAAAGAAAAAAGCACAGCGGCATCAAATAATACCATTTTCAAGTAAAGTGGCCGTTTGCCGTCCACCAACGGCACCACTTCCAAAGAGCGGCTGGAAACAATCTGTTGTTATACGACGTGCAGCACATGAGTAACGAGTCTAGCGAAGCCTGGACGTATAATTTTGCCAATTTAATTTCAATTACGGTCAGTCTTTCTAGCTGCAGTAAGCAGAGGGGATTCATTTTCCGCTGGCACACGTGACCGCAACTTTTCTGTTTGCTCAGTTCTCCGATGCAGCCGCAGCCTCCGCGGAGCACTTGACTCCTCAAATATTTACTGACAACATGGCTGGAAGGGAGGCCAAGCAGAGCTAAGCGGGGGCACCAACTTTAAAGGAGATTTAAAAGGCATAAAATCCACCCGTCGACATGTATGAATGTGAGAGGAAAATAACAGTGACCTCATGTCCTTGTGCCTGGAGCCGCTGAAGGACGTGTTTGAAGCCGTTCAGGCTGGGCTGACCCATCCCGTACAGAGGGTAGGATCCCTTCACTTGGCGGAAGTTGGGCGCTCCGTAGCTGCCCGTGGTGTTGAGGACGTCGGCCTTGCTGCACACATCCTGTACCATGAAGAACTCCCCCTGGAAGGCAGTGCAAATGTCATCGTCTCGACCGCATAGAAACACCAAAACAAATCCCTCCATTTTCAGCCAGACTGTGTTGTCTCAACAGGTTAAACCTCTGCTCTGATCTCCTAAAGATGATTAGATTAGGGTGCGTCAAAATCTTCAAACCACTTGCTTAGATATAAATATATCATCCATCATTTTAAAGAGCATTTTTGATAGCATCATATTCTGTAACGCACACGATTCAGAGCTATTTCAGCTTTATTTCGTTGACATTTGCAAGATGATAAAGTAGAATTAATATTATTTCCACTGGAGCTGCAACAATTAATCTAATCAATAAGTGGTTAAATTAATCAGCAAATTTTTGAAAATTGATTTACTGGTTTGAGTGATTTTTATAAGAAAATACAAGTTAAAATTTTCTGTTTCCAGCTTTAAAATGTGACAGTAAACTGAACATCTTTGAGTTGTGGGACACAAAACACCTATCAGCATTTTTCACCATTTAGATGTTTGAAAAGAAAATCGACAGATAGGCCGAAAATGAAAGGTGAGGAGCAAACCGGACAGGACGGGGTTGACAAATGTCACATCCCTAAAGATAGAGCCAATTTATAACAAATGTTCCCATCTGGAAATCGTCTTTAGATTTGGTGTTTTTCCATTTCCTCCACTCCGGAGAGTGTTTTTAAAAAAGCACCGTTTTTACCTTTACTGTAGGTGAAACTGCTGGCCTGTGTCTCCTCGTGTAAACAGAAGCTGTGGGTTAACCACTGACAAAACACCGCATGCCTGAACAGACGCAGCAGAGGTGACGGAGCAGATCAAAGCCCCGATAGCAGGGTGACAACATTCCTGCATCAATGGCCGCCCCGGATCATAAAAAAGGCGCATGACAATGTTCCGGTGCCACTCGGCTATTTGGGCATGTGAATGTGAAAAGAGCAGACGTGAAGGGCGGCGATGCGACTCTTTCCGAGTCTCTTTGCCCTTACCTGCACCAGGTAATGCTCGGGCATGGCGTCCGATATCCGACCCACTTTGTAGTTGGCCTTGTGGATCTCATCGTGAATCTGAAACTCCTGTCTGCAGTTGTACCTGCGAGAGAGGAAAACAACGGCAGGTCGATTCAATTATCAATCATCTGTTTGCCAGGCTTGGATTGACAAATGACATGATAACGGGGGGCAAACACTTCGGCTGGGTGGGGGTGGGGGGGTGACTGTGATGTCACCACAGTGATCAAAGAGGATTAACACCCAATTGTGAGAACGCGGATTCGAGGAGGGAACTTACGTGATGACGACAGGTGCGACCTTGTTGGTGATAATGGACTTGGCCTTGTTGCTGTGGATGTTGACCGTCTGAAAGGGGCTCATGCTGAGGGACTGCCTGCTGTCCGCCATCCCGTTGCCATGGACACTCTCAAGCGGCGACGCTACGGAAACAGGCTGTGGCGCGGCACTGGCGGTTGTACCCATGCTCCACAAGCAGCTGCGGATGACATCGCGGCGGACTCAGAAACAGGAAGCAACACACTCACAGGCACACATAAAAGGGCCCCGTACACAATGGCAGCTGTTTATTTGGAGTGTGACGACACTCGCAGGCGGATTTTAAAAGTGTGAAGAGCTACTTTGGTGGATGTCTCACGCTTCCACGCTGCAGTATACATCACTGACATTATAGAAATAACATTTACACCCATTGGCATTAGTCTTTTGGACAAAATGTTAGTTTTCCTCCCAAGAGTTTGTTGAAATAATCTACACTGCTCATATCTCTACACTAAATATGATCTATATCCATCCAGTTAGCCTAGCTCCCCCTGTTTGCAGGGCTAAGCTAAGCTAACTGACCACAGTAGCTTAATATTGGATGATATAAAATAAGTAAAATCATAAATAAAATAATCCTTAATATAAAAATGAGGATAATTCTCCTAATATTTATCAAATTGTATTTTGTATAAAAAAAATGTTTGCATTCATGGATGCAGAGGAATTTAATCTGATCCAGTAAATATGAGTATTGTTTCTAAAACTGCTCCCACTATTATTTCTGTTCACAATCATGCAATAAAAAAAAGATTTTATGCATAACTCCGATTCCAACTGTTCATATCAGACGTGATCCCGTCATGGTGGCGTGGGATGGGAGTCGAGTGTGACAGTATTTGTATTTTCATCGTGCCGGCTCGATACTGAGCTCTCAGACCCCCACGCGAGCCGGGCCACGGGCTTCAAGCAAAACCTCCTCCCCTCTGAATAAACAGTGAGCCCTGCAGATAAACAAACGAGTCTCCCGACAAAGCTAGCAGTCGAAAGCAACACTGCTCCTCGACATCTAAGCCGGCGTGGAACCTACAGCACCGGAGAAGGACACACACACACTCACAAATACACATAACCCCCTCAAGGAATACACTGAAGAAAAAACACCAAAAACACACACATACACATACTGTGACACCGGAGCCGACAAAAAGAGAAGCAGAGAATCGATCCAACATCAAAATCTACTAGATGCGACGGGGTCAGAGCACCTCCGTGTGATCCCCGGCTCCGGATAGAGTGGACTCTCATGGTGCAGGAAGGTTCAGCGGGGAGAGAGAAGTGCCGGGTGAGTCACCGCTACTCTACTCTTTGTTGCATCTGGAGCCGAGGGGGCAGGTCAACCTTCACGGACCTTTTGTTTCGGTAAAAAAATAAAAAAATCTCTCCACAGGAGACAACAACATACTGGTCTACTTGTTACTTTGTCCGGCATGGTTGGAAAAAGGACCAAAACCTTTTTAAAGCGTGACCTTAATAATAACTGCAGAGTTTAAAAAGAATGATGAGCTGAATCTCCATAAAAGGAAGAAGTTTCCAAGAAAACGGTGCTCCGGCTGCTCAAATCTATCCCGAGTCCTCGCCACATACCAGAAGCATCTCTGTAGCCATAATGTTGCGACTGCCACACAAAAAAAAACAACACATAAAAAGAAAAAAAAAAAAACGCCTACGCTGCAACAATCTGAAATGTGACATCTTACGTGTGAGAGGAGCGATCTGTACTTCCAGACGACCCTTTCCTTCGCTGCTTGTTGTCCGCCATGGTGTGTGAGAGAGAAAAGGAGTGTGAGAACTTGGCATCACATCCAAAAAGGAATCCTTCTCTCTTGAAATCCCCTTTGCCCCCCCCCCCCCGTCGGGAGGAAACACCCCTCTTGGAAGCTCACAGTGCCCCGTTGCTTGGCATTGGGCAAAAAAAAAAAAAAAAAAACTTCAGGAGGTTCCAGCATTCAGACGTCCTCCCCGTCTGTCCGACCTCCCGTGTGATGTTGGCGAGTAGATCCACGCGAGAGACTCAGGTCTCCACGGAGGGGACCAAAGGAAGTGGTGGTACATCTGGCAGCCAGATGGCTTAAGTTCAGCTCCCATTCACAGGGACAGGCTGCGCACAAAGACGACACGGGATTCGACTCCTGTACTGTACAGCAGGCGGTACGAAAGGAACATGCTGGCATGACGACTTTTGATCCATCAACTGAAAAAACTTGTCATTTATCAGGCAAAAAAAAAAGGTGAACGTTGGCTGGTTACATCTCCTCAAATGACAGAATATGCTGCATTTTTTGTTTTTTTTTATCGTAAATTTAATCTGTTTGAAGATGTCACATTGAGCTTTGGGAATTTGTTCACTATGTTGGCCATTTTATAGAGCAAACAAGATTATATTCCATTTTTTATTGCTATTCAGTTAAGTTTTAATACAAATTTGGTGCTGAGCTTCCAAAACAATCAGAAAAAGACTATTAATACATATATCCATGCACTACTTCTAAGCCAACATAAAGAGCTTGATGGCGTTAACCCTCCGGTGCCATTGAAGCACAGCAGAAGAGGAGGGCACAACTGATTCTGGACCAGCGATCCCTCCTCTGTTGCTCCTCCCGAGGTTTCTCCCCTTTTGTGTGATTAAAATAGTCTTTTTGGGGAGGTTTTCCTTATCCAAACTAAGAGTCTAATAATAAAGGGTGTTGTACGCTGATTGCAAAGCCATTTGAGGAAAATGTGTGCTTTTGAGGTACTTGATTAAACTGAAGTAATAACAATAAACAGCTGCAGCGCAAGTTAGTTATAATATGCAACAGGAAAAAAAGATATAAGATGCCTTCTGTGTCCCCTTGACTTCCTATTTGAACTGAAAACAGAGCTTACGGTCTCTGCATTCCTCAAAGTAAGGGGCATTAAAATAGCAAAGCCTTGCAAATCTCTGTCCCTTTAAGGACATTTAATCAGTAGGTTTCCTTCACCAACCACCGCAGCCATGCACTAATATGTATGTTCCTATGTGGCTCGGGTGAAGGCTGTAAAACACTCTGACAACAGATCCTCATCCACACTAGAACTTCCTGCATCTCGTCCCGTGTGGCGTTTTTTATTTGTGAAACGTGTTAAATGAAGCTGAGTGACACGTCCCGACAGACGCTTCAGTCTAACAGGCCTCCAAAGGAAATATGACTTCTTTTTTTTTTGTAAATGCTGCAGCACACACACACAGTAGCTTGCTCGCCGAAACATGTAAAAACCCTCGCCTGTCTTACCTTTAACAGCCTGTCACCTGTGCTGCGAGACCATGGTGCACGCGCGCTTTGAGACGGAAGTTCCTGCTTCGCGCGAGCTCAGCTCGTCAGCCACACACCGACTTCAAAATGGGCAGGTCTGGTGTAGCGGGCGGGCGGGCGGCTGGGGCGGAGGCCTGAGTAGAAATAGCCCTCAGTCATAAACATCCTCCTGGAGATCCAATCAAGGCATCTCATCAGAGAGGCTGTTTATCCCCACATGTCAACCAAAGAGCAGTGTTGCCAATAAAACGACGAGACAAACGTGACTAAATAAAACACAAGGCGATCTTGAGTTTGCCTTTTTGAGTGTTTTCCACGAGGCGGGCCTTGATCAGCAGGTCAGAGTTAGTGAAAAAGGCACTAATATCTAAATTCACAGTAAGAAGAAGGACACATGGGAACTGGAGGCTCCTGCCAGCCTATCAGCATCGCCCCATTCAAGGCTGCCCCCCATTTAAATTCAGCCGGCGTCCCGACTTTGCTGTAGCAAACGTCTTCAGACAAAAGGGCCCCGAGTGCAGACAGGAAGGAGCGTGCAGCTGCAGGATGCATCTGTTGGTGGCCTCCGAGGAAGGATGCAGAGCGCTCTTCATTCACCAGCGATGCGGGCGTTTCGAGGGGAGATGGGTAACACTTTGTAACGCCGGCGGAGATCTTTCGACGCAGACGGGGAGAAGAGGAGCTGCCGGCTTGGCAGCGAGAACCACGCATTAAAAGCCCAAACAAACTTGCTTGGCAACATCTCAGCTCGATTTGGAGCATTTCTGGTCTCCGCAGAGGCCACTGATGTTGAATGTTGAAATCTGAAAGCCTCCTGGTTGCTTAAAACCACATAGAAACAGCACAGATATATGAATATTATCAGCTTGTGTTACTTCGGAGAACGCAGAGTCCAGCCTCGCTCAAGAACCTAACCCAATCCTCGTCTTACAAACAACACAGTCTCTCACTCATCACCGGACCCCCACGTCATTCAATACAACCCAGTCACACACCCCCGAGGCCGAGGAAGCGTGAGCACACCTTGACGGGAAATGCTTAGTTGTACTCTCTGAAACTCCCCCCCCCCCCTGCAGCTGTACACATAGTTCACCCGTTGAGGTTAAGGGTTACACAGAGTGGTGATTCCACAGGACGCTGCCAGTTCCTGAGCTAAATATCAGTGCGGCGCGGAAATGAGCTCAGCAGCTTCCTCTGCAGAAAATCTTTGTCGCTTTTCCTCCGACTGTTAGGAACGACCTCGTTGTGATTCGTGTTGACTTACGGGCCCTGACAACCGAAAACACACCGTGGCAAAGAGGAAGTCAATGTGATGCATTGTTCAATTTCCAAATATGCTCAAAAAGGGGAAAAAAATCAAAAAAGCTGCAAGAGAGATAGAAGAGAACAACAAACCGGGAGTGCCACAAACCTAAACTAAGCTACGGCAGTGAATCCATATAACATAAATCACATGAATAACCTTTAGCCTCGTGCATTCTTGCTTTCATCACAGCTTCCACGCTGAGCTGCTAAAAACGGGTGCGCAAGTCTATTTTTAAAACGGCGCCAGTAATTTATTTCATTTCGAGACGGCAATTTCGTCCCCCTATGATTTTAAAGGCTACAGTAATGTGGCTTTCATTTTTTCGGAAACCCCAGCGTCTGACCACGATATTCTCTCTGCAGCACCGGGGCCAACTGACAGGCATTTTTATTAGTCGCTGCCTTAGAGAACCTCTCCCTGGGTAGATTTAACCCCCCCCCACCCAATATGTTTCTATCACCACTCAGACTGAAGTGGTTAACTTCAAACGTCGTGCATTTTCTTCGCTGAAATCGTGTCCTCTGGTAAAAGAATGAGTGCTGATAAACACATAAGAGGAGAGAGGAGGCGTCACGTGCCACGAAGAATGTAATCCATGTAGCTATGTGAACATCACACATGACCGGTATGCTAAAAGAATGTGTTAAATCAAAGAAGGCAGCTTTCATCATTCTGTGATGGATTATGAGCATTTCAAGTGCATTTTCCTTTCGCATCCATCGGAAACACACAGATGACACACACAAGTACTACAGCAGGACTCATCATGACAGAAGAATCACAACTCTACCTGGCATTCAGCTGATCAGTCCACCATCCAAGAGGTGCTCGAGTCTGAAAATAGTGGGTTCAAAATAATAATAAAAAAAAGGACGGCTCTCCACCAGCCTCAGTCAGACATCCTCGCTGGCATCTCTCTCTCTCTGATCTGTGAGGCAATCTGTCTCGTCCCGCTGGTCGCGCTACTGCAGGCGGCGGTCTCGCATCATTAAGGCGTCCTTACAAAGCGAGGCAGTGAATGCATCCTTTGGTGAGAGCAGATCCCAGGTCTGCAGGAGACCGCAGAGGGCTCTCTCCGTCCGAGGGGGTTCGGATGGCTGATTTGTTACTTTTCGTGTGCATCAGCGCGTGAGGTGCAAGGCTGCTCACGCATGCTAGGATGTGTGTGTGTGTGTGTGTGTGTGTGTGCAACGGTGTGTGTGTTGTGTCTGCGTGTGTCAAGAGGATGTGTAGGCGGACCCAGAGAGGCTTACTCATCACCCAGCTCGCTATCCAATCACATCACCCGCGCAGCACAATGCCACCTACACATGGCAGACCCTTTTTTTAACGACCGTCTCAAAACCCATTAATTAAACTCGTTGCAATCAGCGGCAGCCCTCCTCGCCGCCGGCGTGATGCAACGGCAGACCTGCTGACAATCAGTAACAACTGCACACAGATGACATCACGTAAGCCTAATTCACTACGATGCTCTAATTACTCCATTCATTAGCGGTTAACACGTGCCATGTCGAAGGCAAACAGGCTTACAGCTGGGCAAACACTTCGATTTAAGCTCGAGGTTCAGCTGCAGAAGTGCTGTGTGCTCTAGTTCTTGCCGTCGTCACCCTGAGGTCAGACCGTCTCATCAAGCAATGAGGTGTCCTGTTTCATCCTGTGGGCCGTTAAAGCGAGAACAAAATGATATCCAGTCATATTTTACCTGCATTAAAGTCCTTAATGCTGCTGCACAACGAACTACGACTGCAGAAACGTGAAGAAAACAGGCGACGACATCAACGTTATCCTCTGAGCGGCTGCCGATGTGTAATCAACCATCAGTTAAACCATCATTTCCAAATTTGAGTGTGTTTGCAATCGTTGGCGGGTGGATTTTTTTTTGAGATATGCATGTAAAATGTGCTGCTGCCACACCTGTTCCTTCCTTCCTGGCCAAGACTCTGATGTTCTTGCAAAACAATGTGAAAAAAAACCCTCCCAGTGCCGGCAAACGGCAGAACATGAATGAGTCAATCCAGTGAGTGAGCAACCAGAAACACAATTTCCTTATATTAAGAAATAAGAAGCCATCTAGATGTCTAGATGTCACTAAAAAATACAGCATTTTAATGAAATAAAGAGATAAAAACGCTATCGAAAGACAAATCTTATCGCTCTAACATGGTGGCGCTTTTCATTTCCTTCCGATTGGTTTATTATGTGGCGATAAAGCAGAGCTCAATTTAGAGTTAACATAGAAAATGTATAAAGATGTTGAGCTTCCTCCCTGCTAAATGTTCCCCGATGGTAAAACAGAGCATGCGGCTAATATCACCTGTCTTGTCTGAATCCTTTCTTGGGTCTGGTGTCTATCTTTCCCTCAAAAAGCCATTTTTGCTAAAAGGCCTGTAACGGTAACAGGAAAGGAGGAGATAGTGATGGAAACTATTTAACCGCATTATGATAGTTAAATGACTCTTATTTAGATGCTGTAATATCTTTCTTTATGTTCTTTATGTTCTTACAGTATGGGGATGAGTCATGGGAAGATGAAACGACACAGACGGACACATTTTTAAATATCCACTTGAGTCCAGTGATCAAATATGACACCTTGTGGTAAAAAGCATCCATTGCTCTCGGCCGTACAAGACTTCAAGTCACTGGGACACAGATGTTCATGATCTAACGACAAATACTCCAAATCCAAACAGGTGTTTATGCGGTAGCTTAAAGGCTAATAAGAATCAGACTTTAAAATCTTGTATAGAAAATGTTTGCCTTTGAGTTTTTCAGCTCCAACAAATATCCCTAATAAATCATAATAAATCAACTTTTCAACTTAAGCCTCTTAACGCTCTATTCCCTCTTATCAAGATAGATAAACAGCTCAATCATTTATGATCCACGTGTCCATTCACTGAGGAGTTTCACGCTCTCCCTCTTGATTAATAGCGGCGTTAAGGTTTGATCTAAGTTGTCAAGAGCCGGTTTCAGTCCCCCCCCCCCCACCACCACCCCCAAGGGACATGAGGTAAAGTGATATGAGCGGAGGAGACTGATCCCAGCTGCACGGCCTAAATCAAACACCAGCCGGGACCACAATACATCAAAGGGGCACGCTGAGCTTTGGGCTTACTGCATTTTGGACTTTTCACACTTTACATTACACCTGATGGGAAGAATGAACATGTTTGCATTGCATTCAAAATATATTGCAGACTAAAAGTATCTTTTCTGTCAATGAGCTTCTTAAAACATATTCTTTGTTGATATTTGAGCATGTATAAGTTCACATTTGACCTTTCGGAACAACATGTGAGCTTCCCAGAGCTTTCAACCGTTGTCTTCTTCAGTGGAGACATTGAGCTTAGAAGATTGCAATGGGAATGCTGGTAAATGATGTATTTGCTAATAATGTTGGTCAATGTGTGGGAGTTGCTGTGTTTGGGCAAAGTTTCCTATATTGTGAAAAGATACAAAACTTTGTTAATATTTGTGCTTTTAGATTTTCTTTAATGTATCTGTAATTTTGTGATATATGTTGGTCGGTCATGTGTGTTGTTAAGCTGCTACTGGATGCTTGAAATTTCCCTCAGGATCAATAAAGTATCTATCTATCTATCTATCTATCTATCTATCTATCTATCTATCTATCTATCTATCTATCTATCTAATAAATTATAGTGCATATGTAGTGCAGACATTGCTTGCAGAAGTAGATTGTAAGAAAAAAGTAGCCTTCAATGAGAGAAAGTGTTGTTTTTAAAGAAAATAAAAAACATACATTGATATCTCATCTGAAACGTGTTTGCATCATAAGGAGCTTCATATAAAAGGTCATAGTTTAACCAACTCAGTATCCCATCATTCATCAGTGGCAGCAGGACGCAGTGCACAATACACACACACACACACACACACACACACACACACACACAGTGCAGGCATGGAGAGTGGAGGGGGGGTGCCGAGCACATGTACGCTCCATCAAGCACACAAACACTAACACTCTACATCCTTATCGAAGAACTAGGCTGCAAATATTCACAATGCACGCTCAATAAAAAAATGTGTTCACGAGCGAGGAGAGTCTTGGCGTCTCACGAGGGCGCGAGCGTCTGACTTCTCCTTCGGGCTGCCGTGTGGCTCGCGCAACGAGAGCCCGTAAACTTTAAAGCTCTACTCACCATTTCAGCACACGGCGGGCGAACAAAAGCGTCTGGCTTTTTTTTAAAAAACGGAACAATGTTGTCGCCGGTCGGTTCTTCGGCCGCGGAGGACGTCGCCGCGGTCTGCTCACACCATTGAGAAAAAAACAACATCCATTGATATTTTTTCGTCTTTTTTTTTTTGGCCCTTTCTCGGAAAACTTCCGAGGAAAAGGTTTTCGCTATGTGAATAAATGACGGACAGCGCATGCGCCGTGTGTGGTCACCCTCGGACGCTCTCTGCTAGTCTCGCTAACCCTAATTATTCACATCCAGACCTTAATACGCGCATAACCAAGCTTTGTGACGTTATGGTTACAGTTCTGTAGGTTCAACTATGTTTTTATGCAACTATCAATGATCCACCACTTAAAACAGGGATATTATAATATGGAAAGCAATATGAAAACACAATAAAAACACGTTAAAATGTATTTAAACGCACTTTTCCCCCACCACATATGATTGTTCAGCTGTAAATTGTGTTTGGGGGCCTGTGTAAGTAAAATATGTTATTTTTCATCTTATATTATACCTTTTTTTATCTCAATATGCTTGTGTAAGGTCATAAATGCACATTTCCTTTTAGTGACAGGGTATTTAACATAGCAAATACATTACACACAATGTCTGGGTTTAATATATTATTCATAATCTTGATCATACTGAATACTGAGTGATGGTTTTCACAATGTGTTATGTTAATGTGCATTACAAGCGCAGCAGCCCAATCGTTCTTACTGCATAGTCCATTTCGGACGGTATTCAGTAGTCCACGTTGCACTATGGGAAAGCCTAACAATTAGTGCAAACCAAATAGCCGCAACAATTAATCCGAAGGCAGGCCGCAGAAGCCCAAATAACATGGCGCAAACAAAGAGCTGCGCTCCTTGTAAACACGCACCCGGGCGCCTCATTACCAAAAGAATGGATGATGAGCTGTCAGGTAACAAGTCTTGAGGACGCATGTCAATTTCCTTTAATGTTCTCAGCTACTTGTTAAACATGAAAGGGGGTGGCTGAGGGTATATAAGACACCCCTAATCTCCGAGGAGAGGAATTTGTCATTAACCGGCCCCCAAAAAGCATGCGTTCATTGGGAGCTCTGGCCGCTGCGCTGCACGCATCCCTGCTGGTGCTGCTGGTCCAGGGGATGCAGAGACACCGGCCGGACGGAGTTTACGCGAGGCCGCAGCAGCGGTTTTCCCTCATGGACCGCTCGACCGGGCATCACCTGCCCACCTACATGATGCACCTCTACAGGAATTTCAAGTCCAACTTCTCCAGGCCTTTGGATACTATGGAGCGAAGCGCGGCCAAGCAAGCGGACACCGTGAAGAGCGTGATGGCTAAAAGTAAGATCTGGTTGTTTTTTATTATACATGGGAATAAGTGGGGGACAATATAATGGGGGAAATGTCTTTATTCAGGTTGTGTAGCTGGGAGTCAAAGTCAGATCTCATCCTCTGCCACTTGTGAAATGTTAGATCTTTTTTCCCTGTCAAAGCTGCGAGCCAGACGCCCTCAGATAGTTTCAATCCACATCCCGCTCAGCGGGGTGAATAACCACGCAGGGATCAGCGTGTGAAAAGGCTGGTTTTCTGTCTAATTCTCAAAGCAAACCTCTTTTTTTTCTTTTCTTAAATAGCTGATGTTGATTAGACATCTCGCCAGACATCCACCCCCCTCCATCCTCCACCCTAATTCAAAGCTCTTGTTAAGTCAAATCAACAACTTCCCTTAGTTCTTTTTTTCACACTCGGCTTGATTAGATTAGACCCTCGGGATTTTAATGGCACAAGCGGCCCCGCGGAGGAGAGCCCCCTCCCCGCCGCTGGATCTAATCTCACGTCGCTGCTAGGTGTCACAGTTATTACCTATTTGTTTGAGCGAGGATATGCAGAAGCCGGGCAGGAGAGATGTGCTAACTGATTGGTTTCGGCTCGGTGTTTGACTTTGAGTGGATGAAAATGGCGAATGGTTTGCGCTTTTGATCAACAGTCGTCTACGGCAATAAGGCCAATGGGGGGCCCCCCGTGTGGACAATGCACAACGTCAAACGCTTAAAACGCTTTAATCCCTTAGATTAATTCGAACCACACCTGTTGTGTGAATCACAATGAGGCCCATTACAGATGTGGGCGCAGCACATGTTTGTCCCGCAGCAGAACAATGGCTGGATTTATTAAGAAGCAGCTTTGATTCGCTTGAATCAATACGAGCATTAATCACGAAGCCCTTGGAAGTTATCAAAGGGGGCTTACTCTGTGCATTCTCCATTCAACTCACTCTGCAAAACAAAAGGAGGTGCTCGGATCTACAAATAACATAACTGGTGATTAACCCCCACATTGCAGTTATTAGATGATAATCAACATGGCTGGTTATTGATGTTTGAGGGTTCACAACAGCTGACAATTTGCTAATATCTGACTGAAACTTACATGCATCCATTTCAGTTTTTACGACACCCACGTGTTTAACCATGTTTTTATTTCCCTGCATCATGGAGCCTAAAAGAAACACAATAATACATATTTGACAATTGATGTGCTTCATTTATTTGAGAAACTGACTGAAGAAACAAAAATGATGTGACTTAAATAACTGAAAATCAAAGTTCATCACATTCATGCAAAAGCCCACAATGACCTCACATTGTGTAGTAATAGTGTATAAAAGTCAAATCACACCACAATGTACGTGTTAAGTTTTCATACTTGGAATACACAAAATGTTTAGATAATGCTATAGTTTATGTCCTGATTTATTACTAAATATTGGTGCTTAAATCACTGAAGGAGCTCATTATTACCTCGATTTATTTTCACATAAATGTTATTCGTTGTATTTCCTTTCAGGTGGATTTTGCATTTGCATTTACACAGCTCACTTGCACATTCCTTTATTTTGTCACATTGGTGCCATTTAAGCATAATGTCCACTAATGATAAGCTGTCTAATACAGTTCTGCTAATATTTCTCTCTTCACTGCGTTATAGGTTTGACGTACAGACAGACGCATTGGATCGCGACCTTTGACCTCCACGCCCTTCTAGCCGACAAGCAGATCCAGGCGGCGGAGCTGAGGATCAAGCTTCCTCGGACCTCGAATCGTTCCAACATCACTGTGGAGGTCTATCACCAGCACGGCCAGGCGTGCCACATGCACCAGAGCTGCCAGGAACAGCTGGTGGGGCTTCTCACCGAGTCGTCACTGGTCACTTCATCACAGAGCTGGAAAGTGTTCAACATGACAAAACCTCTCTTGAGCTGGCTCAGGCGAAAACCGGCGTTGGCGAGAATTCGACACAAGAGGCTGTCGAGGAGGAGGAGGCCGGTGAAGACAAAGAGGGGCCTGTCAGTCCCCGACGAGCCCGTCTTCGCGGCGAACCCGAGACGAGAGCAGGACGTTAGTGACCGGGCCTTGCTGGTCGTCTTCTCACAAACTGGCTCGGATGAAAACTCAAAGGCCAAGGCGAGCTTGCTCCACACAGCTGAACAATCCAAGTTCTTGTCCCCCGCTGAAATCAAAAGGGCCCGCTGGCCGAAGAGACGCAGGAGCAAACGGGGCCAGAGGGAACAAACAGTGAGAAGCCTGCAGGCATCCAAGAGAGGGAGTGAAAACTCGCTCTGTCGCAGAGTTGACCTGCAGGTGGACTTTAATCAAATCGGCTGGGGGTCCTGGATCATCTTTCCCAAAAGATATAACGCCTACCGCTGCGAGGGCTCCTGCCCTGGTCCCCTGGGGGAAGACTTGAATCCAACAAATCATGCTTACATGCAGGTGAGTGGTGCAGATTATCTATCCATGACGGCGTTATAGCAAATATAACTGATTTATTACCTCAGACTTAGTAGAGTCACAGCCTGTGCTGACGGGAGATACCGGAGCACCGTTTCGTTGTTTGGAAGCTCACAATGTAGTGAATCTGGCAACACATGAATACATGCAGCATAAGACAGCAGGAGGAAACAGTGTGTATTTTTTTTAGACTGGAAATATCTGTATAAATCATCTGCTTTGTTTCCTTTTCCCCCCCTCCAGAGTTTACTGAAACATTACCACCCCGACAAAGTGGCATCGCCCTGCTGTGCGCCGACCAAAATGAGCCCATTAAGCATGCTGTACTACGAGAACAGAGAGATGCTCCTTCGACATCACGAAGACATGATTGTGGATGAATGTGGCTGCCAGTGACCGCTCCAAACATGACCTGTGTTGCTGGCTCGCAGCTTTGACAGTGTAAAAAGAAAAAGAAAAGAAATGCTGTGCAGGAGCAAAACAACCCCCCACTTAGCCAGGAGGAAAAAGCTCTTTGATATTTGTCACTGTGCACTGTAAGATCGTAGCCGATCAATGTGCAGAGATGGGATTTTAATTTGTGATGATGTTTTTTTTTTTTTAAGATGTGCTGTAATACAAACTGTGCTGTAATTACAATGTCACAATGTAATGGACAATTGTATTTCCCCTTATCAATTTCATCAATGTAAATGGCAATGTTGTTGAATATTCCAGCACTGTTTTTATTGCACACAACCATTTGTGTGACTGTAAATTAATGTATATTTATTGTAAATATTAAAGAAATTGTATTTATGTACATTTTGCAGATGGATTATGTATTTTGTTAGCCTATGTTTTTTTTACTGTACAATTCAAGGTTATTTTAAGCACAGGGGGTGGGTATTAAAACTATTGTTTTTGTTGGTACTAATCAAAGTATGTCAGTAACAGCAAGCATCTAACGGTCAAGTATCGAAAGCTGGCATCGATTGTCATGTGAGATTGATGAGGATAATTCTAATTTAAATGTAAATTCAATCAAATGTTTCCTCAAGGCTCGGGATGCAAAGTATACAACATAAGGATTGTAGTCTAAAAGCACAGCTTTCTCAGAGCTGCTTGATCTTGGTTTATGCTGTCAGAAACACAACATACTGCATCACCCAGATCACATACTTGCAAGTGCTAGTGATACACAAACAGCTGACCCACCGAAAGAGGTGGACTTTTCTAGTTTTAGAGTGTTTCCGTCATTCACAATGAGCCTAGTCAAAATCAAAAAACGTCATTGTAGCCTATTGGAGAGGAATATCCAGCAAATACTGCAAAGTGCCAGTTATAGTTGTAACAGCAGTAAACTATTCATCTGAATCCAGAGAGCTCATTGTATTCAAACCCTTTGAAAACACACTGACTAACCAGGAATTTGCCAGAGTGACCATGGCGGTGGTCAAACTGAGAAACGTTGACCAGGAGTCAGAGGTAAGACAACATTTAATTTCCTCTTACAGGCAAATATGTAAATATGTTTAAAAAAGAAAAGAAAAGAACAAATAATCAAAATATGTTTGTAGAGATATTCAAATTAGAGAAGCTCAGCCAGGAGAGGAAAAACGGATATCTTTATGTTTTCTTCATATTTTAAAAAGGCCTCAATCAAAAAGAAATAATCCGGTTTTAAATGGCAGGATGCAGATATGAAAGTGAATAAAATAAATGACACATCGTCACCCAATATCGGTCAACTGAAAATGTAATAATTAGTCATAAGTATTACAACGTAATAAGTGAGAAATATTGGCTTTTACTGCTCATTTCTAAAAAAAAAATTATTGTCTGCAACCTGACAGCGCAGGACTGACGCTCGTGAATCCCAAAGTTTCCTAGTTTTTCTAGTAGCCTAGCATATTTCTTATTTACGAACTTTACCTGTCGCTAACGACTTTCACAGAGTGTTTTAACCTTACTAGATGAGGTGTTCGCTAATGTGTACCTTTCTTATGAATAAGGGAAAGATGTGAGTTGCCCTTTCCGGGGGCTAAAAATAAACACTCTCCAAAATAGGCTGAGTTAGTAGCTAGCTAACGTTAGCTTAGCTAACTGTGGAAGCTGCCCGGCTCTGTAACTGCAGCTTCTAGTTTAGGTGAGTGGCTTCCTGTCCTGACTTTAATGGGAAAAGGACACAAAAATAATATCTGTATACAACAGCCTGACGTTGTATTAATCTGGTTTGGGGGCGTGGTAGGACTAAAGCTGATTTTATGTGATCTTATACTTCATGTTCTTCACGTCACGGTACAGACAGGAAGGTTCTCCAAGTGCTTTAACGTTATAACGTACCGTGCAAACCGTAGTACCACGTTGGTTTGAATCTGAAGTTAACAGAAGTAACGTTAACATACATGAATGACTGCAATTAGTTACTGGTGTTTTACTTCATTACATTTCGAGTGCATTGAATGGCAGATTTCACTTTGAGGAAATTAAGGTTCATACCATTCATACTTCTGTCACGTGGTCAGTGTTGGTAACTAAGTACATTTACTCAGGTGACGTTACTATACTTATATACAGTTTTGAGGTACTTCTTAGCTTCTTTGAGGTACTACTTCTACTACTACTCCATTACAGTTCAGACTTTGTAAAGCCAGATTATCAATCTCCAATATGTATGGCTTTCATGATTTCATCATCTCTATTTGTAGGTGTACTTTTTGCACTTGTACTACTTTTATTTAACCTTGAAGTTGAATGAAGGCCTGTACAATGAAGGGAAGATTTGTTTGCATTGCTGTATTGCTACTGGCATATGCATGTGAATGATAAGCAAATGCACAAGATACATTTTAATAACCCACTGTCATTATTAGTTACTGTAATTAATATGTGCGTGTCATACATCTCATGCATAAAAGCATGTGTAAGTGTAATGTTTCTTTTCTTTAGGAACAGTTGCAGCAGAAAATGGCTGAGGCTGTTGCAAATGTGGCCCGGAGGATTAATGAAACTGTAGAGGAGGGGAAAGATACACTGGGTAATATTCCTTTACACAACTTTCTCTCTGTCTCTCAACCACTCTCTTCTGAATCAACAGCCCTGAATTGGTTGGTTGTTATTTCAGATTTTCACCAGCAGGTGGTGGCAGAGGCTTAAGTTTTGTCCACTCAAATAACTTTATAGCTCAAAATTTGACATTCCCCCACTGCACTGATGCGCCATGATCTCATAATAATCTTCTTCTTCTTCTCCTCTGCAGACCTGTCAAACTGCAAGCTCATTTCCTTCCCAGACGGTGTGTTCAAGCTGCTGAGGAGCGTCTCAGACAACATCCACGTGATCACACTGGCTGACAATGAGATGAAGACGATTTCCAGCAAGTTGTTTTCAACCTTCACTCAGCTGAGAGGTAGTGGATAATACACCGCAGCCTCGATTAGATTCATGGGCCTTCAAGAAAAGATTGTGTCGTTGTATGCTGTTAATCTCACTTGCTGTTCACCTTGAAATATTTTTGCAGAGCTGGACCTGCGAGGAAATGTTCTCACTAAACTGCCTGACGCCGTGGGAGAAATGGAGCATTTGACCAGCATCAATCTGGCTAATAACAGCCTCTCCATCTTCCCTGATAAGCTTACTGAAATAGCCACACTGGAAAGGATTAACCTGGAGGGAAATCGCATCACCGGTAATAATATATTCACCCGAGGGGTTGTGTTTTTTTATATGAAGGTATTTGAGTTCAAGTTAAGTCTCTATTTTTCCCACAGAAATGCCAATGGAGAAGTTGTCCGACATGCCAGCGCTGAAGTGGCTCAACGTGAAATCAAACCCTTTGGACTCAAACACTCAGTCTGCTCTGCAATCTCCCCACAATTTTGAAACGGAGTCCTAAGATATGCCATATTTTATTCAACCCCCCTATGGACTGCATGCTGTGTGCCTATTAAATGCTTCACTTGGATGCATTGCTGTGCCTGAGAGATGAGGAAACCTACTTGAAGATATCGTGCTGAAAACATCACAGTCGTTTGACAGAAACAAAGAAAACAAAAGGGATGTGTAATTAAAGATGGCCTCCTCCTTGATTTTTCAGTCCTGCTGGTGTCCACACCTAGCAGCCTCTACTTTGTCTGCTCCGTATGAACTACAAAGAGCCAAGGTTGATGTTTGGAGATTAAATCAATCCATCTTTATGGATAGATCTTTATCCATTTGATAAATAAACAAAGTGACTTATTTATTACTTTTGATAGGATACGTTTTTTTCAATTAAATATTATGCACAGGAAACTGCAGTATCGTGTCATTATTTTTCCCTGGGTGAGTCATTGTTTTGACTTTTTTAGATGCATTTTATTAGACAGCACACAATGGCACACATAATTATGTCCTGGTGTAAAGACACCGTTTTATTAAGGACTGCAGCTCATGGTTATTATTTTTGACAAGTGACAATTTCTTGAATAAATGTCAGGAAATAAAAATGGCCAAGATGATGTCATCTAAACACCATTTTTTCCAACCAGCAGCATCCCACAACCATTATCCAACCATATATTTACATGTATATCAATTTTTTTTTCTTTTTTCCAGCTACAGAGGCTCACATTCACCTCTAAACCCTCTATCTGTAATCGAAGCTGCAGGAGACTGATCCACGGTCTTTAAAAGTATTTTGCTCAGGCTTTTCAAGAATCCTTTAAATAGCAGCCCAGCTGAGTCTGAATCACCTATAAGCTGATGTTTGGGTTCGGTGTGCTGAGCCTTTATAACATCAACCACAAAAGAGCAAGAAGAGGGAGGTTCTGGTAGCGTTATGATGTGAGGGATTCACTAATGATCAGATCCTTTTTTGTGTGTGTATAAACTCTAAAATGTGTATTTAACATGAGGGTGGGATGCTGGAGTCTCAACATCTTGTGACCAAGAGAAATTTTTAGCCCGGCAGCAGGCTTACAGGGTCACGTGACCCCCTCTGCTGACCAGGCTGTGACCTTATATTATTTAATCATCTATAAACCAGACGATTAAAGCACATTTACATGTTTACTCACTGTAATGTTTTAATTATGCTTAGAAAAGGAGGCATTTTGCGGTAAAGATCGTAGATTATGTGTTTTCAGTTTAAATACAGCAAAAAACATCTCTGAATAGTTGCCTCCTGGCTAATTATTTGATGTAATAAATACTAAATTTATAGACTTGTTTAAGTACCAAGTCTAAGTACCACATAATATCATCTATCTAGCACAATCAAAGGTCATTGCATAATATTGTTAGGCTAATTATAGATTTTAATTAACTGAATTATTAATTTAACTGATAACGTCATCAATAATTGATGTAAATCCAAAAACTCTCAGCTTAATAGTTTCTGTCTAAACCATACTCCACCCGGTTTGCTCCTTTAATATTATTATTATTACACAAGGTGAATTTATGCTCTACCTATGTTTATATTTTATATTCTAGTGGTAGTTTGGTATATTTACAGTGTATTCTAATATTCTTTATAGTATGTATTCCATAGATATCCATCTGAAGTATTGATCTGTACATTTACTGTTCCTGTGTAATGCCCAGAGATCCACAATATTTCCCAATCTGTGATCAATAAGATACATCTATCATGCATATAACATGATGCAAAAGGCGTGACACAAACATTAAGTAACATCATTATACATAATGTTTCTAAAAAATATGCCCATGCGTTATTAAATTGTGAAAACTCCAGAAGCAAGAAGTCACGACGTGTGCACGCCACCTAATCCTGCCTTGCTAATTGGTTTACGGCTCACGGCAGTCCGCTCCATCTGTTTCTGTCTGAATGGGGCTCTGAAGAGCCACGGCTTACACGGGGGGAAAATGGAAAACCAATCACTTCACACGCAGAAGAAGGTAAAGAAACTTCACATCCAGGCCTGCAGAATGCACGTGGCAGCCATGGAGAAGTGGCAACAGGGAAGGATTAAGTGTTGAATCTCTCCTCTCGGACGTGTGTTTACGCTCGTTGGCTACAGATGCCAAATGAGGGACGTGATTAGACTTCAGTAATAACACAGGAACATACCGCTCTGTCATCCTGGCTTTGCACTTCCTGGTGGCATGCAGCCGGTAGGTGTCTCGCATTAAGCAGTGCGCATGCTTGCCCCCTCCGTCTCAATGAGTGCCTGCCAGCCGGGAGCCTCTTAGTCCTCCTGTATTAGTGCGCAGACCATAGTGGGAGAGCCTGAAAGCAACAGCAGACATGAGCGTCACCATCGAGGAGAGGGGCAGGCCGAACACCCAGGAGTACCGGCTGTTTTTCAGTAAGCGCAGCTCTTTGAATTGACTAGTATGTGTGTTACTGGGGGATTTAAAAGCTACTGTCACAGCTTTATGAATGGAACATACGTTTTTTTTCTTCTCCTGCATTAGAAAACTCTGATGGTCAGTACATCTCACCGTTCCATGACATCCCCATCTACGCAAATGAAGCCGAGGTGAGCGCCGTGTGTCACGCTTCACGCTGTAGGTAGATATGTATCTGTGCCTTTTGGAGAATAAAGCTAGTTGTGTACATTTTCTTTCCAAGTTGTATACCTACTATTTGTAGTTTAAAAAATAACAATTATGTCCTCCAGGGGACTAAAATGACCCTAGTCCCTGTTGCTGCCTTCAATGACCTTTAGTTCAGGCACAAATTGGTAGTATAACATCACTTTATCGGGTCATTATGGTGAAATGAGTGGTTATAAAATAAAAAAGTAATAGTATTTTTTATTGTGTTATAACAGCACTTATCTATGGCACACTCACTTTTCTAGCTCCACTCATCCTCATTGTAAATATAAACTTTCTGATCCTGTTGCAGAATATTTTTCATGCCGTCGTGGAGGTTCCAAGATGGACAAATGCAAAGATGGAGGTACATATATAGAATATAAATATATGCACATTTGTTGAATTTTCTTCTGTTTTTAGTCGATGTAACGGTGTTCTGTTTTATCAGATCGCCACCAAAGATCCTCTTAATCCACTCAAACAAGATATGAAGAAGGGGAACCTTCGTTATGTGGCGAACGTGTTTCCTCACAAAGGCTACATCTGGAACTATGGAGCTATTCCACAGGTAAATGCTACTCACACGATATTCAAAACAGCAAGAAATCAGACGGCGGCTCTGCTCCATCAAAGTGTTCTCTCCTCTTCCGCAGACGTGGGAAGACCCCAACCACAAGGACAGCGACACGGGTTGCTGTGGAGACAACGACCCTATTGATATATGTGACATAGGAAGCAAGGTACAGCTCTGATTTCGGGGCTTTGAAG
This sequence comes from Eutrigla gurnardus, assembly GCF_963514095.1. Classification (NCBI taxonomy): domain Eukaryota; kingdom Metazoa; phylum Chordata; class Actinopteri; order Perciformes; family Triglidae; genus Eutrigla; species Eutrigla gurnardus. The sequence goes on along the minus strand of NC_139933.1, from coordinate 6,778,309 downwards.
ATGTATTTCGACTGTTTGCAACTTTTTCAAAACTCCCCTTTCGATTGGCAGGTGTGCTCTCGGGGAGAAATAATCAAAGTGAAGGTGTTGGGAACTCTGGCTTTGATCGATGAGGGTGAAACAGACTGGAAGGTCATTGTGATCAATACCGAGGACCCCGAAGCTGCCGACTTTAACGGTATGAATAACCTGCCATAGTCAGAGAAGAGAATCTGCCATCAGTTACGCAATTTACTCTGGATTTTGTTGTTGAATTGTTGCAGATATTGACGACGTGAGACGACTTAAGCCTGGATACCTGGAGGCGACGGTGGATTGGTTCAAGAGATACAAAGTCCCAGACGGGAAACCCGAAAACCAGTTTGCTTTCAACGGAGAGTTCAAGGACAGGGTACGCCTTCTCAACTGATATTCACAGTATTTCTGCTGCGTTTTGAAACTGTTATGAAAAATGGAGGTGAGGAATGTCTGTCTTTTGGTTATTGTGAATACAAATTGTGTTTTCCAGGACTTTGCCATTAAAACAATAAAGGAAACCAACGAGTTCTGGAAGGCACTGATTTCTAAGACGACCGATGCTGGCGAGTTAAATTGGTGAGTCCTGCCAGACCATATCACTGCTCAGCTCAAGGACTGTTTAATACCTCGTTACTGCATGTAAAATAGTGAAATTTTTAATACTTTCTGAAATTGTTTCCCTTTGTTTTTTATCTCTTTCTTGAACCAGCATGAATACCAGTGTCTCAGATAGTCCGTTCTGCTGCTCTGCCGGGGACGCAGAGGCTGTGGTTCAGTCTGTAAGTCTGTTTTCATTTTCTATATCCATGCTCCCATCCTAAATGATAAACATGACAGGGTGCGGTATCCTGGTAACACCCAAAGTCCTCCATACAGCATATAAATCGTCCAAAATATCTAAGCTGCACATTCCTCATGACCTCCACGTTGTATCCGTTAAGCAAATTAATGACAACAACTCTTACAGGCGTGTGCTGTTGGAGCCGAAGATCCCATTCCTACTTCAGGTGGGTGTTTGTACATGTATTTGATTTATTGCAGCTACTCTGTGTTCTGGCTTGACGGAAATAACGAAAAATGCTTTACTTTATCTTTCAGTCGACAAATGGTTCTACTGTGAGAAGTGAGAGGGGAATCCTGGGGCTTGGAATGTCTGATGTCTGATATAACATTTGAGATATTGTATGGTATGCTATATTATGGAACACTGCAATAAAACTACACTAAACCCAAGGGTATTGTATATTGTACTGATTTTCTTGTCACCACTAGATTTTCGTTATCACTTGAGCTGTATGGATCTCAAGCGGATGATAGGGTCCTGATGGGAAAAGACTGACAGAGTGAAGTCATGCTCCGCTTAGAATCTTTAGAATAAGACACATAAACCCATTTCTGTGCAATCCTCCATCCAATAATACACGTGGACACACCAATAACTGCATTACCGCCTGTGGGCAATTCCAATAAATGGTGTATTTAGTGTTCTCAAAATGTAATTGCTTCTACTTAACAGCCCAAATTACTGGTTATTTAAGTATTTGGCTGCAAGTGGCTAAGCCCCATGGGATGCTTCTGAAAGGCTGCAATTAAACAATAAGCTTCAATAAGCACCGGAGGTGTTGGCTGTGTGGTAAGTGGTGTTATGCAGCAGGATTAACACCAGTATCTGTTTTACTGATAATCACACCTGCTGTGATTGAGTGGTGGTTTTTTTTATTTATTTGCATAAAAAGGTTAAATGTGCATTAAAGGTTTTCTTTATTCCACTGAGCCACCATAATTAAGCAAGAATGTAATCAGCATAATAATCTATAATGTAAATAAATACATAATAGTTTTGCTATTATGGAGTAGTACAAAAGTCACAGGGCTTTCCCTGCATTTTCTGCATTGATGACTTACATTTAATACTTTAAGGATTTTCCTCATTGCAATCACTACACTTTCAATGCAGGACTTCATTTGCACCATGATTTTTACACTTATATTAGTACTTTTACTTTGGGGAAGGATCTGGATACATGATTCACCAATCAGGTTGACTTCATAGGGACAAGCCAAACAGCTACTAGGGCTTTTAGTTTGAAAATCATCCCTCCTCCATTCCCATGAGGCTTGGATCGGAGATGTTCTTCATCTTAGAAGAACATTAAATACACACGGTGTGGCAAATATGGCAATCCTTGTTTGGCTATATAGAGAAGATGCACAGCTGCATACACACACAGTATCTACAGTATATAAACTACCGAAGAAGAAAAGCTTCCTGGTCAGCAAACCATCTGATGAGGGCGCTATCGCAACACGCGATGCCAAACACATACATATAACACACGAAGAAGAAGAAGCGGCACTCCGATTGACTGTTTCCAAGGAGACCGGCAATAATCACTATTGTACGATCTGGGTTGCTGGTCAGTGTTAAGGGGTAAGTCCGCTAGCCCTCAAAGTTAGGAAACAATTTTGAAGTAGAGAGACGATAACACATAGCGCGCTGCTGACATCACGTCACAACGAGTTCACGCGCAGCGGGTTGTCCAATGAGCGTAGCCCTGACGGACATGAGATCAGACTCGAGAAAGTACCAGAGATTTAACATTAAGCTAACATGCTAATGCTAATTAGCTAAAAAAAAAAGAAGGTTAACATCGTGTGTGTGGGTTTACTAGCACACTGAAACAAGTGTTTTATCAACGGACACGTGACTACAATGGCGTATGAGCTTTTGATAGTTTGAACATTACACTGTTGTACGACTGTTATTCTCATTTCACAATATAGCGTAGAAGAGCATCGTTAAACAGGACTGTAGCTAACGTTAGCTGCAGATACCGGTGATCGTCATTACAGGTGTTTTTGTTGTTTTGTTGTGAATAATACATTTAGCTAATAAGTTATTAGCAATATGCTACCCGTGGGCGTAGCTGTGCAGCGTTATGTCACATATACCTCGACCAGGACATTAAAAACACCAGTGCGATGAAATGTTATGTGTCAACAGACCTTTCTCACGGCAGACATGTTGACTTCACAGCAGGGGGACGCGCAGGTGAAACACATTTAGTGAGGCCCCGGAACCAGCTTAACTAAATAGATTTCAGTCGTTTTTAACGTGAAAATCTACAGGTGATTTCCCGGCCAATGTCTGCTGCAAATAAATATGTAAATACGGCCAGTACTATGGCTCATTTTTGCTTTATGTTAATAATAATAGTAATAACACTAAACTTTTTTTTATATAGCATCTTTCATAACAGAATGCAGCTCAAAGTGCTTCACAAAAAAACATACGGCGCCAATGCAATCATTTCTATTTTTTATGACCACTAATTGCAGTATTGTATAATAGCAATATGCCCTCTTTCTTGTTTCAGTTAAAGTCCACCAAGATGTCATTTTTATTCGACTGGATCTACCGGGGGTTTAGTAGTGTTTTACAGTTCTTAGGTAAGTGCTGTGGGAAGTTTTCTAAGAGTTTACAAGTGGTGTAAAGTCAATATAGGCACCAATACCACCAGTATGTTATTAACTGTAAAATAATCTAACTTTGAGGAATTGTACTTTCCGGTATTCCAGGTAATAATAATAAGAAGTACAGTAATAAACGAATGCATAGTTGAGTATGTGAAGCAGACTGCAAAGTAATCTATAACCATAAAGGATTCTTTCCCGGAAATGTAGCCAGGGTAATAAAAGTGTAAAGTACCCAGGTCCTCAAAGCTTGAGTGAATGTTATTGTATTGGATATGTTCTGCTTCAGGGATTAAGTAGGACTTGGATTTTACTCATGAAATTTGTGGGTCATGTCTGATACATGCAAAACATATTTCCTCCAGGTCTGTACAAAAAGTCCGGGAAGCTGGTTTTCCTGGGCCTGGACAATGCCGGTAAAACAACGCTCCTGCACATGTTGAAAGATGACCGACTCGGCCAACATGTGCCAACACTGCATCCAAGTGAGAAGAGATTGAGCTAGTAGTGTACCATCCTGGGGTTAACAACTTTTAGTTGGGATGGTTGCTCATATCATAATACAGGTTATTGCGTATAAATATTGTGTCAGTGTTTTCTCACTGTGTGGGCCAAATATCACTCTAATAAATATGAATTTTATCTTTTTTTCCCCCAAAGCTTCTGAAGAGCTGTCTATTGGTGGGATGACATTTACTACATTTGATCTGGGGGGACATGTACAAGGTGAGATCTTGCTCTGCTTTTTTCCAATCATGACACACTCTGTCTGGTGAAGCAAGCTGTCCAATCACAGTTCTGCTGGCTGCCACATGGTGTCTCTGTAGCCTCGGCAACGCTGATGTGAAAATAGATTAAAACCAGCTCATGCGGTGAGCCTAAAACATTGATCACATTTGAATGGAAATTGAAATGCAGGAAGTGTATGCGTTCAGAAGTTGTGCCAGAGAAAATGTACATGAAGAAAGGCGGCAACCCAATTAGATTCTGATATAATATAGATGAGAAGTTAAAAAAATACATAATAACGTATTAATTTAGACATTAGAAAATCTGAACCACCATACCAATGTGAAGATCGTGTCACTGCATGATTGTACACAGCGCCAATAGAAAGATACGGTGTCATTTCACCAGTTCTAACTTCAAACTGCTGTATTAACAAGCTGCAAAGGACATTTACTGTCGTATTGAATTGCTTCAAGGACGTTTTATTCACAAACTGTTTTCTTCTTTGCCGACAGCACGAAGAGTGTGGAAGAACTACCTGCCGGCTGTGAATGGAGTCGTCTTCCTTGTAGACTGTGCCGATCACGACAGACTCACAGAATCTAAGACTGAACTCGATGTGAGTAAACACACACCACTGTTACAATCCGTTTTCCACCACGCAGGACTGTGTGTTAGCTGTTGATTGACGACGGTCGTGCTGCCGCTGTGTTTCTAGGCTCTCCTAGGAGACGAGACCATAGTCAACGTGCCAGTGTTGGTGTTGGGTAATAAAATCGACCGACCTGAGGCCATCAGCGAAGGAGGACTCAGGGGAGCGTTCGCTCTCGATGGTCAAGTTACCGGAAAGGTAGGCGTGTCTTAGACCCCGTCTTTCAATTCACAGAAATAATCTGATCCCTCCATCTGCGTGTGGATACATGTCCTGGTGCTTTACGGCTGTCATCCTCATTTATCCGTATTTGTTATCAATAGGGGAATGCCTCTTTGAAGGAGCTGAACGCCAGGCCGCTGGAGATTTTCATGTGCAGCGTGTTGAAAAAACAAGGCTACGGGGAAGGTTTCAGATGGTTGTCGCAGTACATCGACTGACACAGGACTGAAGCTTAAACCAGAAGGGGGTTTTTCGTGACATACATTCACGAAGCACGACAAAGACTTTGTTTCTTTGCCGGTGTCAGTCAGCCCAACTCTCTAACTACAAGAGCATATTCTTTTAAATACTTTATTCGGGATTTAAAGGTTTCTATGCAAACTTTTAAACGTGGTTCATGGTGAACTGTCCTCCCTGTGTTGTCATTATAGCGAGAATTAACCGAGTTGTCTAACTCCACGGCATGCTAATGATGTGACATCAAACCTGATTACAAATACACGGGATATGTTAAGCAGAAATATGTGTTAATGTGTAATAGACCAACTGTTGGAGTTGGAATTCATTCAGAAGCAAGTGATGGAAATTAAAGACTCTGTGGTGATTGTGTAGAGTAGTTTAATGCTTGTCTGACGTCAGATTAAGTTTAGATCTTAAAATGAATAACAAAATAGAGAAGATTAATTTGAGTTCATTTAATCTAATTATTGCAGCCACTGCCTTCAAAGCATATAGCCAAAGATGGATGCTAATCACTTTGGGATTAGCAGGGAGAGAGATTGGACTTCAACAAAAAGATATTTTCTCATTCTGAGCACTGAGCCAAAATAAATTCCAAATCCCCTTTAGAAACTAAAAGAGGAGAGGAGACAGCACGTCCCACAAATAAAGGCTAAGATGATGAGTAAACAGTCGAAACCCAACAGCTCGCTGATGAGTGTGCTGTGAATAATGCGCTTCTCACTTTCAGCGTCTTGATGGAATCGGCTTGTTTATTTTCGCACCTTTCCCCGTCGGCCTATGAGTTGACCCAAAGTGACGATGCATGTTGCGTTGAAGGCAGCTAATTTGAGGCGTTGGACTAATATAAGTCATTATCTTTGACTTTGGGGTGTTCAGTACGGGAACTCGAAGATAAAATGTTCATACTGAACTTTTATGGCGTTCAGTGGCAGCCCTTGCTTTATTATATCATGCAGGCTGTAATAATTCCTTGACCTTAAAAGATCGGGAAGCAATAAAGCAGAATGACCAACTGTGCTGTAGCAGAGACAATCTCACTCCTCTGTATCTGAGTAAAATGATATGTAGTTCTGAGCCTGTTGGTAGAAATGATTCACGGAATTGATTTTTATTATTTCCTTTCATCTATAGCGTGATCAATATATGTGCATGTAGTCGGCATGTAGGCTGTGCAACAGGGTTGATGTGCTGCAGGACAGGTGCATGCATTCCACTCTTATTGTGCAATCTGTTTAATCTGTGCACGTGAACATGCGTACATTTTTACAATTTACCTTTGCAAATTTGTATCCTCGGGAGGAGAAGCTGAAAATAGACCACGGAGAACAGCAACATTTGATCGTTGTACCCCATTTGCTGTTTCCTGCAGCGCATCCCGTGTTTACAGGGTAACATTTTTGAATATTCTGTTTTAATAATATATGCAGGGATGTTTGTGGCTGAGATAAAAAAAAAAAAAAGGATACATAGGAAGCCGATTTTATACAGGGAATTTTGAGTGTTTACTGAGAATGCATGTAAACAAACTGTTTTCCCTTTGAACAGTGTTCCGTCGCTGAACTCCTGTAAATTATGTATAATACAGATGTAAATGTTTGTACAGTAACGGCCTATTAGCTGATACTAATAAAGCACTGGAGTTATGTAAAGCTCATTAACTTGATATATTTGCAGTGACTATCTGTGCAAATAGTTTGGACTTGAATGACAACACGCACACATAAGGAATGATCTCTGTAATGAGCAGTTCACATGTATTAAAGCCAACTTGTTTTTTTGCACTCAACTCAACTGGCCATGTCATTTTTCCCACACACTTGTATTACTCATGTAAAGATATTTTGTTTCCTAAGGGCTTTAAATAACTGCCTAATTGGGGCCTGTTTGTTATTCAAGGCTAGTCACTTTAGATCATTTCCACAGCATTTCCAACAACAAGCAACTAAAGGAACACAGCAGAAACATGCTAACGGCGCGCGCATAGTGGTGGAAGTGATTTTGCTACCTGAACAAACAATATGGCAACCTCCACCGATTCCAACAGATGTCATGGAACCAGCAGCCAAAGAAAAGAGAAAAAACATTGATTTCACTTTGATCCCCAACTCTAGATTGAACAGTGGAGCACCCCAGGGCTGTGTGCTCAGTCCCCTCCTGTTCATGTTGTACACCCACAACCGTTAGCCCCGACGTTTGCAGACAACTCCATATCGTCGGCAGGAAGGCAAACTACGATGAGACTTCATATAGTGAGGAAATCAACAATCTTGCAGAGTGGTGCTTGGAGACCACCTGCTCAACGTCAGTAAAACTTGTCGACATCCAAGATTGAGTGAAACGTTTTAAGTTCCTGGGAATCAACACAGACAAACCGTTGAAACATTTCAAACTGGCAATGAGGTGTGCCAGGGCAGGAGGGCCTGATTAGCTTTGGAACCCATCATCCCAATCTATCAGTGATAATGGTGAAATGAGGTGCCCGCGTAGAGCTCAATGGATATCAAAAGACAACATCCACCCCAGCCACAGCCTGTTCACCCTGCTGCCGTCTGGCAAGTGACACGGATGAATCAGCCGCCGCACCGCCAGACTCGAGAGCAGCTTCTTACCGCAGGCTGTGAGACTCCGAAATTCATCCTCCAAATATAATAGTTTTGTTTTTCCTCATGTAGCAAAACGGGACTACACCCTGCATTTTGTTGCGCAACCTCGTTATGCAAAGACAATAAATGAACCTTGTAACTTGTAAATGAAATTATACGAGTTTTACAGTCACTTGATAAAAATGTCAAATGGCAGCAGTTGTTTAAGCACATCACTGAGATTTTTCCTTTCATCCTCTGACGTGGAGAATGCTCACGTCTTCAGGCTTAATTATTGCACTTCCGCTTTATTGTAATATCAACCAACTGCAGCTCCTCCGAAGTGAAGCTTGAGGCTTTTGACACCCTCGACGAAAAGTGACTCATTACCTCAATTCCCTGCTGCCTGTCAGTGTAAGAAATTATTTTTCAGATTTTAACCGCTGTATATATCCAATGTGCTTTTAATTCAAGTATTACACTGAGTGGCACAGATCCATTGGTTGCAGATATTACCATCCACATTCCCTCTGACAGTGTTCACATTGCCACCGTTTATGCCATTTGGCAAACCGCTCCGCTGTAATTTGTTCTTCTAGCATGAGGTGGCAGCTGAGCACTAGAATATCTCCAACAAATATGCCCATCTGCTTGTCAGAGGCTCAACTGAGAAACGACGCCGAAGCTTTCAACTTCACGCCGACTTGTTTTTTTTTCCCACCGCAGGCCCCCCCATGATGAAATTGTCTTCATTTGATGCCTCGTTCCAACATAATCACATGTAATCGCGGGCTGCAACTGGCCTTAGCTGTGATAAGCTCCAGTAATCGCTGCTTTACACACCAGACCCAAAGGTCACCAGAAAGCAGTTCTGTGCTCCAGAATATGCAAATTCACACAAGCTTTGGTTTAATATGCAAAAATATAAAAAAATAGGAAGCGGTGTTATTGGAAATAGTCATTTCTGCTCAAAATCGTTTCTCAGCACGCAATTTGAAATGATAGATCTGCTGAGGTGAGTCGGGGATACATATCCTCTCCTGACCACCTCCCTGCAGAGGACAATCAACCTACCTTTATCTTAAGAAATGCATTTAATTTCCCTACAGGCACCCTCGGCACGGTGTTCCCTTCTTTATAAATAATAATAAATGCTCTTCCTCAAGTACAAAAGGGAGAAAGACCCGTGACACGCCACAGTCACCTCTCTCTGGGTGAATATAGTTGGAAAAGATTGAAGTCAACATACTGTTTGGCTCCAGTGCCTTTATTAGTAAAGTGCTCAGCCTAGAAGTACATTCTTATTCACTAACATGCAATACTAAAAACAACCAAACGTCTGGCCTACCGATAGCAAATGAATGAAGACATGGCAACGATATTCTCATAGAAAAAAATTACAATGTGAATTCAAGTATACACACAGAACTTCAAGTAATGCACACGTTTTTCTTTTCTCTTTTTTTTTTGTTATAAACACAAAATACAAGTTTTTCAAGTTGCAAACAATGAAACAGTTGTGGCACATTCTTTGACATGATTTCAGATCTAGAGGATGGGCGACTAGTGGTTTTTTTTAGTGTAGGTGCGGGCGGTTAAAAGTACATTCTACGAGCTTTCGACAAAAAAAGTAATCCAACTGTAAATGTAGGTCCTGTATAGTTGCGTGTATCCACCCAGTAAGGTTTAAAAACTGCTATGAGCTGCGGTGCAACTTTAACATTAAAAGGTAGCTGGAAACCTTCACCTGAAATCTGTGAAGCTTGCTTTACAGATCATTTGCACTGGATTTATATACAGAATCGGTATGGAAATACATAACCAGGTTGCAATGAGCTGCTTTAATGGAATAGCTCCACGTTTTGGGAAAATGTGCTTATTTGCCATCTATCTAGACAGATGAGACGATTAATACCACACTCTTCTCTGGACCGTAAATATGAAGTTACAGCCGTGAGACGGTTTGCTTAGCTGAGCTCAAAAAACCCGCAATAACTTGGCGAGCCTGGCTGCATCCAAAGGTAACAAAATCTGCCTCTTAAGCTCATAACTTAATTAAACGCTAAATGATTGCGTATAAATATTTAATCCATAGAAAAACGGCTAAAAAAACGAAACGATATGCATTTTTAAGGCGTGTTATGTGCCAGGCTATTTATTTTCCTGGTGCAGTGACTTCCTTCGCACCAGGCAGTCATAATAACCCACTGTGTCTTTGTTACACTGCGTTTTTTTTGGCCGGATTAAACAAACGAGATGTAAATTGTTAATTAGTGAGAGTAAGAGGTTTTGGTTTTATCTAGACGGAGCCAACTGTTTTCCTTTCCAGTCTTTTACGCTAAGCTCAGATAACCCTCGACAACCTGGAGTGGTTTTTATAAGAAAGCAAACAGGCGTGTTTCCCAAAATGTCAAACTATTCCTTTTAAATTCTGTCCTGTAGTCATTCCAGTGGGACGGCGGCTCTAATACTCAAGCGATTGTTTACACAATACAAAATTACTGGTAATCTCTATATGCATAGATGGCGGTTGGACAAGATGAGGATTCTGATGGGCGTTAGCGACTCATGGTGCAGTAAATCGGTGGGTCCTGCTTTTTTCAGGGCGGCGAAACGAAAAAAAGCTCTGTTGCTGAAAAAACAGAGACAAGAGAATGAAGCAATTACACACATCTAAGACAAAAAAAAAAACAACGGGTCATCGTCTCATCTCTGGACCTGCCCAGCACCACTTATCTCACCAGGATGACAAACAACTCCATGCCTCCCCGGGCCCATCCCAAAATCTTTTTGCTGTGAGGAGAGAGAGAGCCATTCCTTGTAGACTTTCAAGGCCAGCAGCTGTGAATTGGCTCTCCAGGTGGAGGGGGGGACTGAAGATTCTACCAGATGTACCCTCCATCGTCTGCCTCGCCCTCCTCCTCTTCCTCCTCTTCCGCCTCCTCTCCGGTGTCCTCTGCCTCCTTCTCCTCCTCGTCCTCCCATCCCACTCCACTCCCAAAATCTCCAGAATATCCCGCTACTTCATCTGGAAAAGGATTCATACAGGGATTTTGCATTTACTAGCTTAGTGTGTAGTATTTTGTCCACTATTAGCAGAAATTTAATATAATATTCAGAACTATGGTTTCATTAGTGTATCACCTGAAGGCCATTGTAAATTGAATACCGTTGGGTTTTGCACTGAAAAAAATAGCAGCGCTTTGAAAACTTCTGACGGGCATTTTCCCCTTAGTTGACTAATTGAAATCAAAAGAATAATCCGCTGAGGGTTTTGAATGTGTGCAGCTGTTATTCCCTCTCTGATTCAAGCCCTAAAAACCTAGGAAATGTTCTAAAAAACAACTGAAAGAAATTGAAATGTAGTAAGAATAGAGCAACATGTTTCTGAGAGAAATCAACTTGTTTGAGAGTTTTCAAAAAGGTGAATGTCGGGACTATCAATAAAAAGAAAAAACACAGTGAAATCAATAAAAAAATAAACCTTGATTCCAAAAAACATTTTAAATTGCATTGGAATCGAGTCAAAACTCCACACATGTTAAATATTTTCATGTTTTTGGAGGGAAAAAAAACAACTTCAAGGACTCAATTAGAGACGAAGATTTTTCTGGCTGTTTGAGAAACATCTCGTTTGCCTCGTGAACGCTCCTCTCTTACCGCAAGCGGGGTTGCCATGGATTCTGGTGCCCATCATCTCGCCACCATGCTGGTCGACGCACCAGCACTCCCCTCGGTTCTGGTCACACTGCACTTTCCTGTAGTAGCCGTCCTCATCGCAGCTGGGGATGAACATCCCTGCGAGGATGCGCACACACAAACACATGCCTAGTTATTAAATATTTATAAGCTTAGCACACATAGCTGCCTCCTGCTGATGCCTGAGATGAGCGCAGCATAAACGAGGATGTCGGCACGCCTTAGTGAACCTGTGGTAGGACCATCAGTTAGGATGGAGAGGCATATTTTTGGAGGAGAATACCATGGAGACGGAGAAAGCATCCCTGTTTGTTTTACACGAGTATGCTGCCGTGGAGCTTCGTTATGCTGCGAGAACGGCACGTTAAAACGCAGTGACAGCCTTGGTGACACCGCTCCACTGTTTCAGCCTCCCTCAGGAGTGTCTTGTCGAGCCCGACGAGAAGTTCTCTAACAAGCAAGCACCCCCCCTCCCCCCTATCTCCACTAGCGTGAAAACTAGAGAAAACACAAGCAATGAGACAAGAGGGCCTCGGGGATGGAAGAAGATTTCTCTGGGTTTGGAGCTGGAGAGTAAAAAGCAGCTGTGTTGCATGCTGGGTGGACAAGGGGTTTCTTAGGGAGGGAGCCATGCTCTTTCTTAAAGCCAGCACTGCCCCCCAACCTGGTCTGAGTAAGACCGACTCCGACTGTGGGCTTGTGATCTCTTAAGTGAGCCTCCTCCAGCTTCTCACCTGCTGCTCCCTTTTTATCAGGTGAGTACACGCAGGGATGCGGACGGCCTGCGGGGGCACATGCGAGCTAGATGGTGCGTCCATTTAGCTGCGTCGGTTGGGTTTTGAAAATGATCTGAAGTGAGTCAGTGGTAATTTCCTGTCCAGAAACGCGTTCCCACGCCCGAGCACCGCTCCATAAAACATCGGCGAACAAATTGATCCTGAACTTCTCACAGAGCCACCGTGATGAATGATGAATTTTTACCGGGCTTCTTCTTGGCCGCCTCCTGCACTTGGATCCTCTCCAGCTCGGCGAGGCACGGCGGCTCTGCGGAGAATCAAACGAGAAAAAAGGCGATGACAGGCGATACCTTAAAACTGCTATCCCCAAACTCGATCTCAATCAATGCTCTTCATAATTACACTTTTTTGGCTCGTATTGATTTGTTGAAGAAGTCTTAAATTTCATTCCCTTAGAGCTTGATCGATCGTCGGGGAGCTTAGGTGAAAGGACATATGGATGTAGCCTGAGAATGGCAAGGAAATGAGCTGAACTTCCAGATTAAATTGAAACAAAGAAGAAAAAGACACTCTGTATTGACCCCCAAAGCGACAAACCTTCTGCAGTATTCTTAGATTTTCACAGCCTTCCTATTGTGCATTGTGATTGCAAAAAATTCATCATCAATGCTTGTTAAAATAACACTTTTTAATCATTCCTATACATGAAAGCCGACGTCCCGTTTCCAAATCATTATCATAAAACCATTAGCGCTAAATGATTTATAAATACCAGCAGCTAGTAATGAAAAATTGATCAGGGAGTCGGTGTAATCTATCGCACGCAGGTTAAATGCCTGATCAATGGGGCAAATCAAACGAGGCTACCAGAATTTCCTGTGTTTGCTCGTAAAGGTCAAGCGGTACACGTGTAGGAAATGAGCAGAAACGGCACCGTGAGTCGACGTAACATTCATACCGACACCTGATCAATTTACATCCAAGAGCCACGCAGAAAATATCAGGAACAATGAATATTATAACAATATAAAACTATGAATTTAAAGGTGCAGCATCATCTCAAAGATGGTCGAGAGAAATATGAGGCATCTGAGCTCAAAGCGTCACAGCAAAGGGTCTGAATATTTATGTAAATGTGATATTTTGCTTCTTTTTTTAACGACTATCATTTCCTCTTGTGTTCATCGGTTTATTTAAGGCTGCAACGTAACAAAATGTGAAACAAGTGAGGGAGTGTGACTCATTTCTGAATGCGCTGTAGTTGTGTCTGCATGACTGCGTGAGGAAAAACAAAAGCCTTTCTGTGGAACCTCCACGACCACATGACCCGCGGCAGAGAAACCAGGAGGGGGGGGTTGATCAAAAAGGAACAGCCTGTCTGATCTGAACACTGTGATGCTTTGTGATTGGACTATAGGGAACACCTTATCAGGCATATTTCATTGCCTGGTACAAAGATCAGTGGTGGATCCGTGACTGTATGACGAGAACGCCATGGGTCAACGGTGAAAATCAGTGGTGTCGAGCTAAAAGGAGGAGTCCGTTTAGCTCCAAGGGGAACCCTGGACCATGAAGGACCGTCTGAAGGACTCCCTATTTGCCATAAAAGTGATTCTGGCAAAGTGTGAGATGACTCAGAGAAATCCAGCCCAGATTGTTCCCAGCAGGGGGGGAGAACTGCCGATCGTGTCTGGGAATATTGTCAGGCCTGGATGAGCAGCGGCAGAAAACAGAATTGGAACGTAGGTTTGTACATACTGCCGAAGGTTAAAGAGACGCAACAGACAACCCGAGTGTGCTTTTTGAAGATCTTGATTAGGCTGAAAAAAAGAAAACCCTGCTTTGAAAAAGAACAGCCTACAGCCTCTCAGGGTTGGTCAAAGGAATAATTTGACATTTTGGGAAATGCGCTTTCTTGCGGGGAGTTTGAGCCAGGAGGCGATTAGCTTAGAAGAAAGATTAAAAGCAGGGGAGGGAGGGGGGGGCGCTAGCCAAACTCTCTCCCCCAAAAAAACACCTCTAAAAGTCATTATTTAACACGCCGTATCTCCTCTGTTAAAGCCGTACGAATTGAAATCTAAAATGGAAGTTCTGAACTTTGGACTTTGGCAACCCACAAGATAATACTTTGTTCATCCAAGTTTGTTTTGCAGCTCAGGGGTGGGATTCAAACTTGCTATTATTTCACCAATTTAGAGATCAAAAATAGACCCGACTCTCCGGTGGAAATCCCTTCACTCACTTTCTCTCCAGAAGCAGAGGCACCACTCCGCCGTGGAGACCTTCCCATCCTTGTAGCTGTCGCAGGAGTTGAAGAATGGTCGGATGCACACCTCGTACTTGTCCAGGTTGATCGCGGCCAGCTCCGCTTGGTCCAGATACAGGTCACTGTTGGTGTCCAGCCTTGAGAACATCCAGCCGATGGAGTCCTTGCAGCTGGCTACGAGGCTCTTGTCCAACGCTGGGCGGGACAATAAATCGCACAGCGCATTCAGCCCCTTTCTGTCTAGACTACATTTGCTTTGTGTACACAATTGAGTTGTGTGTTAGGAGAATAAAAGCCGCTTTTACGAGTTTTCTAACCTGAAGCGGTGCCAGCTCGGAGCTTGCCAGAGTTATTCTGCTTCGCGTTTCCATGAAGGAGCTGGAACCAGTCTCTCAGACGGTCGCCCAAGTCTGCCAGGTCCTGGCCAGTGCAGCTCTCTGAGGGAGAAAACAGAGAAAAGGGAACCCCCCCCCCAGCATTCAGAACCTTGGCAGACACTTATAAGAGCAATCTGACTCACCTTCCCTGCAGACAGGCATCCCGTTGCTCTCACAGATGCACAGTGTGAAGAATCACAAAAGACAGAAGTTTCACTCTCTGTGTATGATCCGCTACTCAAAGAAAACATTATTTCCCAATTAACTCCACGGCAGCGCATTGGCGTTACCCAACAGAAATCCACTTTCGCACGAGATGAAAAACAGGAGTAACATTTCATCCTTCTGATCAATTGGCATTTTTACGTGCCCGAGAGCTTGGACAATCGATACTGTTTGGCTGCAATGACAGATAGCGTACACTCTAAATAATGAATCCCTACATGATTGAAAGAGCCGTTTAACCACATGGGGGATATTTAGCTAACCGTAATCTCTGAAATTGGAGAGTATGGATCCCAAAAGTAGAACACTTGGGTTGAAGGCATGCTGCGTGTGTTGCAACATAGCCTTTTTTTTCTCTCTTCATGACACTTTGATGCAGATAGGGAGGCGTGAAACTTAAGATGCATAAAAGGTGAAGAAAAAAAAGGCCACTTGCCACGTTTTGCGTCAGTATTTGTGAGGACGACGGAGGCGGTGGCACAGGGGCAAAAGCCAGCACACATGATGCTCAGCTCCTTCCCGGCGAGGCAGGCCTGCTGCTCCAGCTTACACTGTAGGGAGGAAGAGAGAGAGATGGCAACATTTATGGAGGTGACCGCAAGAGAGAGAGACGGGGGGGAGATTGCTCATTCAGATGAGACACTGCACTTCGGGAAAAAAGGGCGGCGAGAATGAGCTGTCATTTTCCTGCTGCCTCCTCATGCAAGGTCAAAATTAAAAACTATACATAAATCAATAAAGAATCCTGGCAGCGGCTTGTGCGCGGTGATACCGCTCAAAACGCCGTCAGTCATTAATCACGCGGCGGCGGCGGCGAGCCGGTGGACTTGTCCTCCCTGTGAGCGGTGATGAACTGCGCTGCCCTGCTGCGTCCACGTATATGTCAGCGCAGCAGGAAACAGCTCTTGACTGGACTCCTCTCATTATTTAAAACGATGACACGGCCGCATTCGCGTGGCTTTTCAGGGCTTTTTCATGGTGGCAGAATCCAGTAATAAAAGAAAGAGAAAGTATAGATATATATATATGTATATATATATCTGGGGTAAAGGGTGGCATGCTTTTAAAGAGAGGTACTGGTGCAGGATATGGTTACCTCAGAGGCGTAGTTGTGTCCATCAGAGCCACAGACAGGTGAGGAGGCAGTAACAGGACACGGCTTGCAGGTGCGTTCATGAGCCTCCAGCTGGCCTGACTGTTTCACTCTGAACATGGCGGGAAATTAGGGAAAGGTCAAATAAAATGTAAAATAAAATGTTTGGTTTTTAGACACAGTTATAATACAACAGAGGTGGCAGGGATTCATTAAGAAAACAAGAGAAATCCAAGCAAATCTGCAAGAAAGTGCTGAATGAAGCAGCACAAGGTTTACCATTTTAACAGTCTTAATCAAACGTGTTGGCATGGTAACACAAACTAAATCGATGGGGAGTGTCATGGACAAACTGGGTCTGAATGGCAGTTTGGCTAAAAGCTTAAAAAGTCCACCGTTTTCATGGCGACTCTCTCTTCAGTAGAAGAACCCTTTTCAGAGAAAACCATTTTCCACAGTTACAGAAAAAGCCTCTCTTTCTCTTCCACCCTGGTCACGTGACAACACGCCCAAGGACACAGTCGAGTCCCTGCCCCGGCTAAGGAACTCAAACCACACTTTCTTCTATCTGTAGCACTGGATATGCTTGTAGCTGATTGGTTGAGGAGGATGCACTTGCAATTTCTAAAAGACATCTCGCTCTCGGTTCCCGTCGAGTCCAAACACACGCATTAATAATAATAAATAATAATAATAAATGCAATGTAATGGGACACAAGTTGGGAACGACAAGTTGCAGTTGAATTCTTTAATATTCAATTTCACAGGACGGCGACGGAAACCTCAGAAGCCGATAGCTACGGTCTTGGGCAAATAGAAAACACAATTGTCTGCATTTCTGCCGCTTCGTAAAATCCTCCTTTTTCTCGCATTGAGCACGACTTCTGAGGCGGCTGCTGCTGCTTAATGGCGCCGGCGTGGTTTAGTGTGGTTTGCGTTCGTGCTCATCGTGCCGTTATTAGACAGAGTCTCTTTCATCACCGGAGTGACTCCGTAAATGAAGCACTTTATTGGAAAAGATAAACGCCTGTTGCAGAAGATAGACTTTGAAGGTAGTAATAATTCACTCCATTAGTTCTATTCAGTCTGCAACCCTGCTCATTTGTTTTCCAGTCAAAGTGGAATGAACGGGTGAGGAAATAGATAAATGCTTTTCGGTGAGGTTTACGCAGACGACTAGAGGGTCTTTGTGAAGGGAGGAGGGTTTGAAATACTATAGATTCCCGGTATTAAATTCTATTAAATGACAAAAAATGCAGTTTATATAAGTATGCTGTAGCATGGTTTCAATCCAGCCCACCTTTTCTAAAGCATAGTCAGGAAAATATCATCTTGGGGCTCAAGCACACAGTGAACTCCACATTCATATGATTTGAAATGGAAAAAAAACCCCCACTGTTGCTTAGTTACGGGCATAAAACAAATATAAAACCTGTTTTCTGCATGTCTTTGTCCTTCTAGTGTCAAAACAACAATAACCTCCATAAGATGAGATTCATCCATTTTTATTTGAGTAGTTTTTTGAAAGATAATCTACTTTTGGTCTGATGAGCATATTCCAAGCAGAAGAACAGTTCAGAAATATGATTTAAAAAAAAAGATACACTAGCTTTATCACAAAAGAAGGTTGGTATGGGATACCAGATTACGTTTTTGTATAACAGGAGTCTAGATTTCCTGGAAAGAACAATGGAGAACGAATCTGGCTAATCTGTTCTGTTTTTTAGACGTTTCTCAGCCACACTAGATCAAATGACTGCAGTTTCTCAACAATCTACAAAAGAATATTGTGGGTTATGATGTGTGTTAATATCAGATTACATTTATTTAAACTATGACAGTCATCTTGCACCAGTTTGTTTTCTGATTTTTGGTCTAATGGGCGATATCGTAGCAGTCCGAACGTGCCCATCTGATATAACTTCAGCGCGCCTTAAATATATGTATGAGTTCACAAACTGATGAGCCGTGCAGTTTTAGGTAATTATACTAAGTAATAGTGGGTTCATTATTAATTAAAAGTGAGCCACGGGAGTTCATGATATATCATGCATTAGATTAGATCATGATGAGTAATGCATTAAGCATTAATTAATGAGGAGATATATACCCTTGACAATGGTTTTACCTATTACGCCAGCATCTTTTACTACTGTTTCTGATGGGAGCAGAACTGTTATGATTTCAAGTGTAGCCTTGTATAAGGGCAAATAACAACCATACAGGTTTGAAACTCATAAGCAACTTAAGAGCTTTGAGTTTGAAGTTGAATCACTGCTGAATAATTAAAGAAGCAATATAAGACATTCAGAGCATTAATATAAAAGAAAACAATCATTTCTCGATGTAAAGACACAGAAGAGCGAGTTCTACCATCAGAAAATAAAGTGGTTCTCCCTCTGCTGGTCGTGGACGTGTACAGCACCCACCCCTCAGGTTAACATGTTTGCGTAGTTTGTACGATTAGCACCGTTAGCACCATTAGCAACGGCTTAGGCATTCCAATCTCAATATCACAGAATTTAAAGCGCTGAAATAGTATATTTATATTTTCTGTATGCATCAATTTCAAAAACATTTTAAGGATTCAAAAATCTTCAAATCTAAAAAGTCAAATTGGCAAATTAAATTTAAATTAGACTAAGCTAAACATTTCAGTGCTATTGCTTGGTAGTGATTACATTGTACATTTAGGTATTTACCTGCTCTTAATATTCTAATAGTATTTATTTATATTAAGATGTTTATTTTTTGTTCATCTGTGATGAATCATTATTTATTTATTGTTTAAGTTACAAAAAGGGGCAAAAACATATGTGTTTAATTCTGCCTACTCCCTTTGGAAAATATAGATTATTTCGAATTTGCTGTATATGTTTACTCTTCATCTGTTATTTGTGTTTTGTTAGTTCATTATTTGAAATTCATGCATCTATCCATCTATATTTTATGGCCATTATTCGCTTCCATATGTACAGTCTCACCACCCTCCATCCATACAGTTAATTAGTCCACACTTAGCATAGAGTGTCCAAGTTGAAATGACATCACTATTGACTCACGCCACTCTCTGGCCCGTTAGCGAGTTCAATCAATAGCTCTCACAAGCAGACACTGAAAGGCTTTTATCTGACACACAGCTAACGGCCGCCGACACCGACGCCAAGCCAAATCTCCTGAAACCTCGGCAACGTGTCTTTCAAAAACACCAAAACAAGTCTGGATCCAGGACTTGGCATACCTGTGCTCCACTTTCTTGCGATTGACACACATGGCCCTCTGGTAGCCCTGAGCGACGCAGACCTTATGGCGGCTGCACTTCACGTTCTGGCACGGGTCCTTGGTGGTGTCCACGTCTGCAAGGACAAAAAAACAACACTGGAAATCACCAGAGGTGTCAATCACAGCTGAGGAGCTTTAATTCTCCTTTTTTCTTTAAAAAATACAAAGCTTCCGGCTGTTGCTTTACTTGTCTTTTGAAAAGGAACTTGTGTTCGACAGATTGATGTAGAAACGACTATTTTATCAGTGTATTTACACCCTTTTTTAAAATGATCTTCCATCCTCTCCTCTCAACACGGGGTGTATGCAATAAAAATAAAAGATGCAAAAAAAATGCGAACAAAATTCCCGCAGCGTGCACAAATGAGTCCATTGATTTTATAGTCGGCACTGCCGAAAAAACATGGACGCCTAGCTGTCATTAGCGAGGCAGCCTGTCGTCAATAGCGCTGCCTGCAGTCTCCGACGGCTGTGCCTGATTGCCAGAAAGGCTGACAGCACTGATTGAGCATCTCTTTCTCTCCGCTTGTCACATCTCACTTCCCTTCCATGTCAACTCATCACCGTCTCTCCCCCCCCGTCTCGCCTTTTCCTCGCTCTCACACAAACACACTTCATCTTTGTCTCCCACATTCCCTCTTTCCCTCCCTTTCTCACTCCATCTTTGGAGAGTTGACCTCCTCAATGCCAACCTCACTTCCGCTGATGGACTGAGATGGAAATAGACTCTAGCTTCTGGTCAATGCCTTCTGAAGCCGGACGACACACCGTCCCAGGACATTTGCTGTCTTTGCCGGAGGAGGGGGGGGGGGACATAGGGACATCGGCTCGGATAAATTCAAGAGTGAGTGGCAAGCGGGCGAGAGAAATTTTAAGCTGTGAAATCCTGAGTCAGCTTTGAGCAGCTGCTTTGTAGTCAACACGGTCAATAGACGGAGTGGCTGCCAGCCAGATTCCTGCAGATCCTAAGACTAGGTGATACTTTGATGCGGCAGCGATGAGGTACGAGGGAGCAGTGGATGACGTGACAACTCTGAGGGAATCCAAAAATACAGGTAGGCTGTGTGTCTGTGATGTGGTTTTTTTTTTGTTTTTACAGGAGGCGTGAGACTAAGCTGGTTGCTGGAGTTCCTGGCTTGTGATGTTTCCTAGAACCCCTCACCCTCTACGCAGACCTGAGCAGGAACATAGAATTATTGAATGGATTTTACTGGAAAACTGTGGCAGCGTTCCCAACACCTATGCAAAAAAAATAAACAAACAAATTGTTGTCACATACACAATAATGATTAGTCAAACCCCATACTCATGAAGACATCATTCAAGCTTTTAACAGGTCACAATACTTTGTATTAAATCAGCGTTTTGATATCTTTTGTGCATTTTGATCCATCACATCTCACATTAAACACTTTGTAAAATTCACATTTAAGCTTTTAAACGAGTTATTGCCAAAATATATGAGCCAAAAACCTCTATATGTATTCTTTAAATACATATCTCAAACCACAGATCAGTCTGATGTTATCCGAGTTCAGAAACTCCTTACTACTATTTCCAGACTGTCGCTGCTGCATAGCGAACACATAAAGATTTGACCAAAAGAAGGGCAGAGCATGGAAATATTGGCCTTTAAATGTTACTTTTGCCCAAAGCAAACATTTTATCATTCTGCACAGACGGAAGATGTCTGTGGGATCGGGAACATATCTTTGAAGACACAACCAGCAGCAACAATTAAATGCAAATTAAACATTTCTAAATGCAAACGTTAAGTGATTACATTTATTAAATTAAAACATCATCATTATTGTTGGTTTTTAAAAAAACGCTGAAACATGATACTGAGGCTATTTGTGCCAGAAAGCATAGCGAGTAGCATGTAGAGCAGAAAATCCCACAGTTCCTTCATCTTCACAGCAGAGGTTCACACAACAGCAGCGAGTAGAGCAGGACTTCAGCTGGATTAGTACAAAAATAGGCTAACGGCTCCCAAAAAGCTTGACCCACTTCAAAGATAGCAACTAGTAAAAAAAGGCAAAAAGAAAAGAAATTAGTATCGTGAAAAAAGCAATGGGGTTGTTTGCCATCTAGTGTCATTATGTTATAAATCTGTTTATCCAAATTCCACTTCTCAACGGGGAAGAATTTCATTAAAATAAAAGACATCAGCTCAGCAGAGAAGCTCAAAGAGCGACAAACTGAATGGAACTACAACGTTGTTCCATGGAAAAGATTTGATTTTACAATAAAGACAGCAAATCCATCTCATATTATCACGCCGTGTCTCTTTAGTGAGACTCATCACTCAGGCTTCCCTCTGGTTTATCTCACAGAGACTCTATATTGTGTTGGTGGTTTCTTTTCGCAGAACAAGGTTTAACATTTCATTTTGTTAACAGTTTCCAGTCGTGCACCATAAACTTTTACGGGGGCAGGGAACCAAACTGAATCCTCTTTTTTTTTTAGTAGTGTAATATACCTTTAACTATTACCACTTTCTTGCCGTACCATTTTACAGTCCCTGTACCTGCGGTCCACTCACAGAAACCACAGAGACTGTGCAGTGAGCCGTGCACCCGCGCAGCCTTATTATATACGAGGTGGAATAAAAATCAAACTAAAAAAGCACTCAGGAGGCACACACCGGTGCAAAGGCTCCACAATCCTCTTTATGTGTTGGTTCAATAATAACAGAAAACGTGGACCTGAATCCGGATAGAAGATGCTCATTGCATGCATGTTATATCATTTTTGTCCAGAGATAGCATTGCTTTGCATGAGGATGATGATACATGTGATATGGAAACATGCTCATTGATTAATGGCAGCCTTGAGTGGTGAGAGGGATTCAAAACAGTAAAGTTGCGAGCCTGGAAACCAAAACAATTGGCTGAAAAGAGCTAAAACGCTCTGTAATTTGGTCATTTGAGGTCACAAACCCTCCACATCTACAGTCAAATATGCCTTTCTAATCACTTTAGCGTCTGTGTTCCTTCATAGACACATATTTTCAATAAAGTTTCAGATCATGATACCTCCCTCGTTGCTAACGTGTTCGGTATTTCTGCCTCCGAGCAACAGTTTAACACCAAACACGGTATTCTTATACAACTCCTACATACCGAAGATGGAATCCAAGCACCAGATTTAATTTGCATCAAAGATCAAGTGTGTTTTTCCAGCTCCCTCACACTGCCGCTTGTTGTTTACATCGTGGCGGATTGACGATTCAGTGCAGGGCGCCGGTGACGTGTAAGGGCCATTATGGGCTTTGGATCCACCTGTATTAATGTCAACAAAGGCGATGGGACTGCACCAAGCTTGTGTCCAATCTAGCTGAGATTATTATTATTATTATTATTATTACGCCGCCATGAAAAAAACAAGTAATACAATGATCAGATTCCTCCCCGTTGTCTGCGAGTCCTCCGCCGCCGAGCGTCGCGGCTCGCAGTTGGACAGGATCCTCCATCAAAAGACCCTCATCAATTTGTTTTACATTCAAGTTGTCAGAGCGCACATTTCATAAAGCACTTTAGCGTTTCTGGATGAAAAAAAACCTACAGAAAGGACCTGCCAAGAAATGGTAGCACCTGTTTGAATTCTAAAAGATTTAGCGCCGATGAATATTAAAAAGCAGAAGACAGAGAGACGGGCTTTAAGAAAAATTAGTTTCAACTGGATTTTGCAATTACTGTCATCTTAGAAGACTCTTTTATACCCTTCAATTTAATTGGCGACCGCTGTTTAAAAGCAGCCTGCAGCCTTCATTCAACGCCGACAGAGCAATTAAATTATTTACTCGCTATAATTGGTGAGAATGCAACACCTTTTTTTTGTAACACGTTGTGTCTGAATCACTTAAAGTTGTTGCATGAAGATCACAGTCTTTGAACGTTTAATTGAATCGGCTAAAACAAAGGACGTCAAGGTCAAACATGGCAGACCCTCTGTCAAACCGGAGCACCTTATTGTCTTTGAAATGGCCTTCAAACTCACTCACTCCGGCACCGGAAGCTCTATGAAGTCCGCTCTATCCGGGGCTTGCAGGTACACCATGCCGAAGTTTCCACTGTCCAGTTAAATTAACAATAAAGAGGACCCTGATCAATTAACTCTGCAGAATTAGTCCCAGTGGGAGTTGGGAACGGGGATAAAATCAATGGTATTCAAATGAACGTCGCCCACACTACAGCAAGCAAGCGAGGCGTTTTCCCCGACACCGCATTAGTTATTCTCCCTGTTGTAAGAACAAATGACTGGGATAACGTCTGGAGCCGCTTTCTTCTCACATCTTCCTCCTTTGAGGCGAAACTTCAACACAATCTTCAACGAGGCAGCGTGGGCGTGGCGCTACCCGACCTCCCGTGCTCACCTCGCAGCGGGATCGCACCGCTAACCCTAAGGGTCTGCTCCATCGGCTAAACCGTGTATGAATATTATCTTTATAATCTCAGCAGTGAAATGATTCATACTTCATTACCCACCCTACCATAGAAGAGTTAGCATGTGATGAGCGTAATCGGCTATTCAGTTGCAGAGATCCCTGCTGGGTTCAGTGTGCTTGTTCGTTAGTAGTAAATAATTGAAAAAAAAAAAGATATATCTAATATAGATAATCATTTTAAAGATGAATAGGCTACTTGCATTTATGATTTTTCCACATTTTCTCCACACTATCCTCATAATTTACTCTTGTAGAGATTGTTTGCATAAAAAATGGCAGTTTAAATTGGATAACAGTAATGTAGTAACATTCAAATTCATTTGGAATTATGTATTTTGGTGAATGCAAGACCAATATTCACTCTTTAGTTTTGCAAAACATCTGCCTCTTCGGCTGTGAAACGCTACCCACCAGCTAGTCGTGCACTTTAGCTTTTGGACAGGTGGCGAGTTTTAAGAGCCTGAAAGCGGAGAAAGTGAATAAAAAAATAAAGTAGGCTGACTAAAGCAATGAGTATGCTAATAGGCGCCGTAGATCTGAGGGTCTCTGCAAGGTTGTGTGATAATTATCTGTGGGGTCATCGCTCGAGGCGACCGCCTTCACATACAAGCAGCCAAGTGATCAATCGTTGTTGATTTTCTTATGACCTGTGTTGAACCTGCGATATGTACAACGTCCTCTAATGGAGGTTAGACCATGTCTGCAGCTTTAAATTTCAGTTTTGTGAGGCCACGCCGGTCAGGTTTCGGACGCTCAGCAGTTTTCTGGGGGAACCATGTAGAACCAGCAACATCGTTCCGTCAAAAGACCCACTGTTGAATGTTTCACATGCTTGGCTCAAGACATATTAACACCGAATTTGGAAGATTTTTGGAAAACGGTTGCACTCTCCCGCTGCTTTCATGCAATGTTCCATTTTCAGGTGAATACAAAAAGGACCATTTGACTGAAATAATTCACCATTTTCACACAGTCTTCATTCCTCCTCCACGGCTGATTTTATAACAGTGAGATTTCTATACAGACCCCATGGAGGTAAATGGAGCCTGGGAGTTCGGAGTTGAGCCCTCAGCAACAAAGGCAATTATAGTCGGCTTTTCAAACTAATGGATCCGACTGAAGGCTCAGACTCTCCTTTCCTGAATCACAAGCACTGACACTCCAGACCAGCGTCTCCCCGCACGCTTGATGACCTCAGACAACCGCTGCAATTAAATGAAGCCAGCACTTCTATAATGTGTGCTGCACTATTTCATTGTCTCGAGCAGATGTATAAAAGGCAGACGGCACTTAGCATTGATTATGCTGGTAGAATCTGAAATACAGCGGTTTTTTTCCTATCCTTTGCAGTGGAACTGGCCATTTAAGTAAAGCAATTTAAATATTAAAGATCTTTGCCAACCGCCTCTGCATATAGTACAGCGAACACTTAGTGCTGTAAGTGGAAAACACACTAAGCGTCTAATGTAACCACCATCCATCCTCACGTGTCCACAGAAAAAGTATTTATGATCAAATCAGACTTACTTTCATCAGAGCCCATGTTCTCCTCCATGTTTTTGATGTAGTCATCCTGGAGAGAAAACATATTTGCATTAATGGATTTAGAAATTCATTTAATGCAACACACTGGCAGAAATATGATCTTGCACTCATGATTAACGAGAATTCGGAAGGGCGTAAACACAGAAGGAAGAGAGTAGAAACTTTCCTTCATGGCAGTATGATTTCAACAATTCAAATGTATTCAGGTATTATTTTAAAAAGCAAATTATTATAACACACAAAACCTTTAAGATTGTTTTTCAATCCAAGGTTTGATAAAACCTATAAAATACATTTACATAATACTTTTTCCCCCCAACAACATTCTGTATGTTTGCTTGACTGATTTATCTTTATTTCCATAATTAAGTTCATGTTTATAATAAAAACTAGAAACACAAATGCTTACATAGCCACAAAAATAATGATTAAATGTCAAAAAGAGATTATATTTCCCACTCAGGTATGTTATTCTCTATCGCTGGAAAGGTTTCACACTTTGCTGATGATATTCAATCATACTTTCCCCCAAAAAAAGTATCGGATGGATACAAGTTTCTGTCAGAATAATAAAATATTAACATCCTTGGTCAAATAAACTCATATTTTAGTTTATTTTGATATTGCACCTTTCTTCCTTTAATGCTAATGTGTCCTTTTCTATCTTTATCTTCTCTGTTTTTTGTGTTACTGTAGAATATAATTTCCCCTCATGGGGATAAATAAAGTGTCCCCTTATCTTTATTTCTAACTTTTTTTCCCTTTGTTTTTAACAACACATTAAAGGTAGTAGTCTTGTTTCATCCAGACGCTGCTGGCTGTTCCCCCTCAGGGATTTGTTCTGGAGTTGTCTTTGCCTCTGAGGGCCTCTAGCACTCGCTCTGAATGCCCCGAGGACATCAGACTAGCTGAATCGGTGTCTGGAGAAGACATTTGCATCGCTGGGCATTCAAATATCTTTGTCATGTCCAAAGTTTGGTGTTTTCCCTAGATTTCTTTCGTTTTATTGTTATATTCTTTCACTGTTAAACTTTTAGAGATTCAGAACTTTCTTGAGGTAAATCCTTGTTGGCTTATTATTTTCTTATCTTTGTTCAGAACCAGGCCAGTCTTTAGGCTAAGCTAAGGCTCTAGCTTTATATTTATTGTACAAACATGACAAAGCATATTTTCCAAGATGTGAAACGGTTGTGGTTGTTGTTGTAGCTCCCGCACCGTTGAAGAGAGAATTTTTGCAAACTACCTCTCAACTTAGATTGTGTCCCCGGGGGGGGGGGAACCATAATAAAAATGCAGTGTCCCCATGCGGTATCCATTCTGACCCATTTTTTCCCCCGTCAGGGCAGAGGGGATCAACAATAAAGCGGTTACTACTCGGCACGAGGCCCAGAGTGGACCCCGAGGATCGTGTCTGTTCAGTTTAGCTCCGTCTTATTCTGCTCAGGGGGGACCAAGACAGAACTCTCAAGTCAAGCCGAACAAGTATAGCCGGCGGCGTGTTAAATACTGTGCACGGGGCGAAGAATTAAAAGGGAGAGTTTTTGTGTTTTATCTGCTGCGAGTCTAAAAAGAACACCACATTTTCCATTTATGAACCAAACTGTGTATTCTTTTAATATTAATATACTTTGTATTTTCTAGGAAGCAGTCATTTCGATTGGCTTGGACATGCAGATTTGACTTTTCATGTATTGCATGTCTTGTGTTATTATTATGTGTATTTCTTGTGCGTTTGGCAGGTGAAACCTTCAGTGCAGCCAAAGAGACGTCAACGCTAGTGTACAAACGTATAAAAGAGACACTAACCTCGACTTCCTGTGGCAATGACATGCAGCAGTGGGGGAGAAAGAAAAAGAGAAAGCCATTGTCAGAGAGGGAGAAAAAATGTAACACTTAAAAGTTTTCATTCGGCTCCCATTCAGCATGCAAACAGTAGGTCGGTTTATTACGGCTATGGCAACAGTTAAACCGTCAGCCCCTTAATGCTCGCTGATTGCAAATACATGCCTTAGTCTCGCTCCTCTCGGGGGACAACATAAGACATTCACAGAGGATTATGAGCGACTATTAAGCGAGGATGATCCTCTGCCACTTCTATGAGCTGGCAGGGGTCCCGATCGCTAAGGGCTCATTCTGTGGCTGTGTTTACAAGCGACTGCCAAACGCCCGGCCCTCCTGCCAGCACAGAAGTTGTGTTTAAGCCGTGACATACTGCGCCGGCCTTGGAAAAAAGAAAATACGGGGAATATTGTTGGGAATCTTCAAAGTCAACAGGCAGATGTGATTTAGATGGTTTATTTTATGGTTGCAGCGGAGACACGGAGCGCGTTTGCTAAGCGTATACCATTGACAACACAGACAGATATAGCCCCGGTAAAGTATAACCTTGAGTTAACAGGGGAGTGACTGCTTTCCTTTCATTCCATTTCACCGTCTTGGCTCCGGTCCAAGGGCATTACACATCAATACTCACCGCAGCCTAGGCTCGTGCGTTTCATCATTCAATGCTCCGGTGTGTTTGAGAGAAATATAGCACTGCATGGTTTATTTCAGCAACTCAACCCAGTAAATAAACCTAATTCTTACACACACACACACACACCTACTTAATATATCACTATGAACAATTTACAGGCCGCACAAGGACAAGCCAAAAAGCCAGCGGAAGGCTTTAAAAGGCTAAAGCAAGTATTTATCATCGAGCTGCAGCAGGACTCCAGATTTCATCTCGGAGACGGTTCATAGATGTAAGTATTTTCTCTGCAGCAGTAAAAATGTCCAGGTGATGCATATATACGAGAAAAACAATATCACCGTTTGTTAAAATCTGCCCGATTTCTGTGATATGAGAAGAAAACTTTGAATATGTAATTTGGAATGTAAACAATTCCGCTGCTGCTTCTTCTTTTTTTTTTATCAGATCAGCACATTTATGGCATTTTAAAAGGTTGGGTTTTCAGATACAAGGAATGTCATTTAAATAAATACATTAAATAAGTTCTAATCTAATCCAAAATACATTAAAGATTTGGTATTGCAAATCTTAAATACTTGCAATAATTAGCACAAGGAGTTCTAATGGCCTTTGTGTGGTCAGGCCGACCTTGTCAATACAAATAATGAGTTTAATACTTGGATGAAATACCAGAATTTTAATATCAAGAATTGAGAAAGGTAATTTAAAACACTTACAGTGCATCATAGGAATTAGCAGAGCCCTAAGACAACCCTTCATGATCTTTTAAAGTCTAAAAACCAAAATTTAAATACTTCAAAAGATTTATTACCATAAAACAACAATTAAAAAAACAACTACACAGTTCCTAAGAGTCCCAAGGCATCACTAGAACAAGCAGCCTAATGCATCGCCCCCTATAAGTCCATTAAGGTCTCTCCGTAGGTGAACGAGGAGGACGGTTACTAACCTGCTGTGGAAATAACCCAAATAAATGACCCAGCAGGCTCAACCCAGCATCCGGGTAGATAAATAACACAGCATGCCTTAGTGTGTTTGTACAATATGTCTGAATTAAAATGAGCAGTTTTTAGAAGTGTTTTGTGCATAAATATGCAAAATGAAGACCAACGTAATTGCTAAGCCCTTAAATCAGCCGCAGAATCGGCTTTCGCAAATACTGGGAGTATCATAAAATCCCACGAAAACGCCCGCCCTCATTATCAAAAGACATAACTGTAGCATGTCACGCGTCAGACATACCGATCGGCTTAATTAATTATTCGCCCGCGCTTCTGCAATTACCCAGCTCGCAGTGCTGCAGGGGCCGGTGGGAGTCCTGCAGCGCGTCCTAAAGGCTTGAGTGCTTATCTTCTCCCAGCAGCAGTGTGACAGCAAGGACACACACGGCCGAGGCTGCGTTTAGTCCTTCACCAAGGTTGAGAGCTAATGCCGTCCCACCGAATCCCAGCCAGGCTCCTGCTACAGTTCACAGCACGCCCAGACAAGAAGGGAGGGAGGAAGGACGGGGAAAGATCAGGGAGCAGAGGGGGTATGATATTCATAGTGGATGTCCCCTGAGTTATGTGAGTCATATCACACACACACACACACAACCTCTTCTGCCATTTGTCAACAAGGCTGCATCGCAGGCCGGTGTAAAACAGAGCCGGGGAGGCTAATGGAGCTTGACTATCCAGATGCTGCGACCGCTCCTCCCGGACCGCTCGCCCCGGTATTAGGCTGACAGCATTTGGCCGCAAGCCTGACTGCGCTCCTCCGAGTTAACATCTATCTCACCTCGCCCTGAGCCCCCGTCCGCCGGTGACATAAATACCACAGATAACCCTGAACCAGCCGACCCCGACGTCACCCGCTACGACACGCACGCACACACCCGTTCTGAGAGCTGACACCGAAATGCTCGGGCGCAGCCCGGATCCGCTTGACAGCCGCCGGGGTAAGCCGACTCTTAAAACCATTTGCCTGCATGTCTGTGTCATATTGTGCAAGGAAATTGCTCTGCTGTTGGAGGATGTGAGCTGGAAAGTGATGCTCCAATCAACAGAAATGGAAAACTAGAAATTCAAACATCAGGGCTGCCACGTGGCCTAGATAGGTAAGAAAGGAGAGAAAGACATTGTATGAAAAGCATGAAAAGGTTTGCTGGAATAAAGATTGTTGAAAGTAGGCATGGGACGATCTTTTCACGAATATCCTGAATATGGTTGAAACTCTTAAAATGGCACTAAAACATACTGGAATCACTGGTTTTGTTATGACACTAATATGTTTTTATTGTGTCACAGATAAGACACACAATGTTGATTTATTGAACATCTTTTTAGGTGCACAATTAAATAATCGTATATAAGGTCATCCTGCATAAATAAAGGATATATACATTTTTCAAATATATTTTTGTATTTGGATAAAAAAAAAAAAAATCAGGCTCTATTTTTTCCCCATTCCTGACCATGATAGCAAGCTAGACAGCGTTTCCGATTCACTTGTGACGATATTTACGATTTCCCGATAATGAAAATTCACCACAATCGACTGATTAGTGTTTTTGATTCGGATGATAAAATCCTATATCGCCCCCTAGTTGAAAGGTTTGAAGTGTTTTTTTTATCATAGATTATGATAAATTCATGGTGTTTAACATATGCATCATGTTTTTACATTTCTGGAAAGGTCATCATGGCTGATTAATATCTTGCTGGATGTAGAGTCTAAAAGTCTGTTCCATCTGTTTATCCGCTGGAGGTCAAGTGCAATTCACGACGCCCTGCATGCTCGACACCTCTAAACGCCGAATGCAAACCAGGTAGAAAAAAACAAGGGAGCATCCGTCTCTAAAGAAAAAACACAAAACATGCAGAAACACCGAAGAGAAGCGTGTGGGCTCCGAACGTTCAAGCTGAGAGCCGCCAGAGCGCGACCTCACTTCAGCTCGGTGGAGAAAACGCTCGGCGAGCAAAAGAAATGTCACAGAGAGAATCTGCATCTCCTCGCCCTGCTGCAAAGATCCATCACGTGCATGCGGCCCCGCTCACTCTGTCGCTGCAGCTCATCTGTCCCTGCAATGTGACAGCGCACACACACACTCACACACACACACACACACACTCACACCTCTTTTCTGCTGTAGAGAAATCAATCCAGGGTGGATGTCAAAGAATGATGTCAAAGAATTCCGAAAAAAAGAACGGTACAGATCACAACACACACACACACACTTATCAGATAATGATCTAAGTAATCCAATACGGCTGATATGGTTATAAGCTCCTCTCTGATCTCAGAACATCATATTTCCAAATCTAATTCAGAGTGATCAGATTTTTTTTGCGATCTTAATCTTTATCTACGGATTCTGTATCCAACAAAGAGGTTACGCTGCCTTAAAGTATCAAAGATTTCTGGTTGGAAGTCGGACGAGGAGATCGATACCACTTCCAAGTCTGTGCGAGTAGATGCGTGCGTGCGTGATTGTGCACCTCTCTGTCCGTCCACGGTTAAATCTCACAGCCTGCTGCAGCAAACGCCATAATATTGTTCTCATGGTTACGGGTGGACTAGCGCTTCCACATAACACCTTTGTATTGCCCGTTTTACACAGCCATCGACTGCCCTGCTGACTCCTCACTCACTACTCTTAACCGGGGCCCCCCCGCGCTGTGAGGGGCCGCGAGTGATAACACAGCTGAGCGCATCTCACTAACAGCTCGCCGACCTTCCAGCACACACACTGCTGTGTACGCTGCTGCCACTCGGACGGGGCTGCCTGCATCCATCGCCACTTGCTTTGGAGTTTGTATGAAGTGTGTTTTAGGACGCCTGACGGCCCATGTGTGTGTCTTGATGCCGGTGAGCCAATTGTGGGTTGCATTACGTCAATGATACAATATGAATGCCTCTTTTTGGGTTTCCCAAGTCCCAGAAAATATCTCACACTGTCCCGATTTTCACCACAACTGAAATAATAGTCATATTAATATTGTTTTCTGTGCTTACATAGACATTAATCAGGTTCTGTTCCATGTCATATTATTGTCTAACCCCATTGAAGACGTAAACAATGCATGCATGCAATGAATTCCACAGGGATTTGTGTTGCTGTCAAAGCTGTTGCTATGCTCTTCTTCCCTCTTTTCTTATTTCCGTACGCTAATGGTTCGGCTAGCTTTTCTAAAAAAGCTCCGAGGAGGCAAACTACCAGTACCAACAGCAAACAAAGTGTATTTACTTTAAAAACCAAGATTGCTGAACTCTTCACGCACACATTTCATAAGTTTTTGTTCCGAAGCTCGGCTTCACAGACTAAATCCCTCTCCCTCGGGGCAAAAACCGCACGCTCCATCCTACGCAATATCCCTTATTGATATTCCGAGGACAATATTTGCAGTGGAGACATCGCTTAAGCGGCAGGATATGAGTTGGAGATTAAACGATGATCTGGACGTTTTGCATTTCCACCCGTTGTCATTTATCTGGCTTCATGAAGTCGTTTGCTCTGGCAGCGACTGAATGAACGCCGGGCTGATGGATGGGCCGGTGATCCGGGTCATGTCTGTAATGAAACGGAGACCCGCGAGAAGCTTCCCTCGGCTGATTACTCCGCTCCGGTTCTTGGCCCACGTCATCCTATCAGATCGCCGAGGTGTGTCCTCCTCCCTGACTGACAGGACATAGTCAGCTCATCATTCCCCCAGCCGGTCATTTGCACAGTAATGCGCTTCGGCTGATTAATGTCGCCGAATTAGCCACGTCTCCCTGCCTACTATAAATCGCTGCTAAAGGGCACACAGGCGGAGGATGTCGTCAATCTACATTCCACCCTCTGTGTCTCTGTAGTTACCGGGGAGCAGCGGGAGTGGCTCTTGCCTTTCCGCCGTGTCATTATGGCGCCCCTGATTCAGCGGGGCTGGGGCCTGAGACGTGGAGGTAATGTCTCGCTCCGTTTGCACCCCCGCCGTCTTCGAAAACGCCGTGGAAACGGGAGAGACACTAATGGCGCGGACCCACCACAGATTGAACCACTTAGAAATGCATTAGAGTGTTCCAAAATGACGGCGTCGGTTTTTTCGGGGGCCGCAACCCGCCGGCTTCGGAGTGGCAAAGCATTTCAACTCAAATATGAGGCGGAAAAACACACAGAAACAGCTGTAAGGACATATTTTTCACACCTCCTTCCGTTCCACATAGCAGCTTGTGGACTTCCTACATCTGTTACTCCTCGGTTTGCTCTCATTGAACCGTGACAGGTCGAAGATTTCTTCACCATATTTACTCCGACAGACGCCGACGCGATCAATGATCGCATTACCGACTGTTTAAGGTTATTACATGCTGTGTATGTGACAAAAAGCGTGAGATTTTTTTCCCCCCCCCAACGCACTCCAAATATAAAATAAGAAACCCACTGAGAAAAATGGGGGTGTCTCGATCGCAACGAAACACTGGAGCATTATGGGATTAAGTTGCAGGCCAGCAAACACTGGAGCTGGATCAAATTGATCATCTGAGCGGGAGTGCTCGGGGGGCCTGCAGGCGACGGACACATGTTGTTTCGCAAAAAAGGTAAGCCTGCAATGCAGTAGAGCACATTCTGCAGCCGTGCCTGCACACCGAAGGGCACGACGCCACCGAGTCGCCAACTGGCGAGCGTGCATCAATCTTTTGCACCGCGCCGAAATGCAGCGACTAAATCAGGCTCCTGCTTGAATGCAGATGATTTAACTAACTGGCAGTGACACTTCCCATTAAGTCGGAGGCTGGTTTATGTGTAGGTTAACATAAAAGCGTCTCCTGAAACAAGAGTGTGAACACATGAAAAGAGGCTTTTCTTCTGAGCCGCTGCCTTTCGGCTAATAAGACCACATTTCAGGAAGTTGCATCACAGAAATGAACCTTTTTTTTCGCACGTTAGCTGTGGTCTCCAAGTCACTGATGAAGTGACACATCAAACGGTGGCCCGGGTTCGCCTTCTTTTTTGCCGTAGCAGGCTCCACAGTTGAATCGAGGAGTCGTATGCTCCGCGAGATGCAGTAATTGGAGAGGAGAAGAAGAACGCGGCGTGGATGCAGGGAAAAATGGGATTCTGTTGAAGCCCACTGCTGAGCCAAGCAGAACCCTGGAACGGCTGAGTCTCTGCAGCATCTTATTGCTCCCTCCTCCCCATTTGCAAAACAAAGAAGCAGAAAGAGAGGAGGCGAGCCTTCAGGTTGAGCTCCACACAGATGCCCCCGGGAGCGCTCAGCTTATGCAGGGGCCGTCTTCACTGTGCTGAGCCATGCTGTTTCTGCATACAATATTAGCAAGGAGAAAAAAAAACATAATAAAACAAGCTGAAGCATGTGGCTACATTGTAGCTAGATTCATCACAGACATAAAAAATAAAAGGTATCAGCATATATAAACAGACGAATGACCTAAATCAATATCAAATGTAGCGGAGGCTGAAATAAATTCCACTCCGATGGACTCTAACAAGCGGACGTTTGTTTCCCCGGAGAGAGAAACAAGTCTTGCAAGATGTAACTCTTAAAATACAAGTAAGCCTCATGAATTGGTTATCACGGAGTTGGGATTGATTTGGAAGATGTCAGGTATTGGACGGACATTTTGAGGGCAAAATCAAGTCTGCTTCTTCTTTTTCACAAATCTTAATTTAATCTGTGAAAAAGAAGAAAAGAAAAATGAGTAGTACATAGTGAGTATTGTCTGTTTTTCTTTGTGGTCGTCGTAGTACTACTGGTAGATCCTAGTAATGAGCCACACTA
Organism: Eutrigla gurnardus; assembly: GCF_963514095.1. Taxonomy (NCBI): domain Eukaryota; kingdom Metazoa; phylum Chordata; class Actinopteri; order Perciformes; family Triglidae; genus Eutrigla; species Eutrigla gurnardus. The sequence goes on along the minus strand of NC_139933.1, from coordinate 6,743,472 downwards.
TTCTATCATCTGGACAAATACCTCTTTTTTAAAACCTCCTTTTTTATATTTCAATATCACTGTTATCTTGGCTGAAAATATGTCGCTTATATGCTTTTTTTAAAATGAGATGGATTTTGAAATACAGTCTTTTACCGTAATGGCTCAACAGTGTCTACGCCGTGTGCTTTCAAACTCTTTCTTCACGCGAGTAAAGATGTAAAAGCATCACTATCTGCTGCTATAAACTAGAGTCCAGCTGTTTGAAGAAATGACAACCTTTCCAAAAGTTTCTATAAGTGTTTGACTTGTTTTTAATGACTAATATCTACGTTTCTAAGTGGAGACGGACTAACACAATGCTGGTTTGGGTCTTTTTCTTGGTTTTTGTTGACAATGAGAAAAACAGAAAACAACAGCAGTCTTCCCCTTGAACTGGAATGATCTGTAGTCTGCGGTACGATGTTTGTTGCACTGAGCAGCAGCTCTGTAATCATCGAGCACAGTCGGCGTGTGTGTGTGTTCAGCAAATCCCCACGAAAACAATGATTACAATATGATATTAACACCATCTATCTGTGCCTGCAATTATTATTGTATTCGCCCGTTTCCAAAAATGTCAACGGCTACGCCACGCTGTTCAAATTAATTAGACTCCGACGACAAGTCCGCTGAAACGGCGGCGCTCCTTTGCAACTGTCAGCCACGCGAGTTTAGAGACCAGCAGCATGGTTAAGGGGAGATAATGATGATAACCGTCCCGGTTAAAATGCCGCGGGGATCTGCATGAGACAGCTCGCAGGGGTAGCTAAGTTAAATATGCTAGCTGGCTGATTACATTTAATTCCCCCCGTCTGCCACGGCGATGAGAACAAATTGGGTTGTTGTGGCTGCTGATAATGCTAATCTCCCGCAGTGGCAGCGGGATATTACAGTAAAACAGGGGAGCCACATTGAGATGTCACGTTATGGCTTTAGGAAGGACTACATCACGCATAAATGAGATTCTGTCGGGTTCTTTCAACTGAGAAAAAAGCTATTAGCGCTTTAGCTCGGCGTCCCCTATCCCCGCTATATACGATTTGCTTGATTAAGGTCATTTCAATAACAATATGACTTTGTGGTGCGTATCCATTACCCTGCCAAGTCGACAAATTAACACTTTGTCTCTCTCTCCCTCCCACACACACACACACACACACACACACAAACAAATACACCTATAACACATGCTGAATACAGTTTGAAGGCCGAGAGGATCGCCGGCCCTTCGAAGCACGTCCTTGACGCCTCCCTTTTCGCGCCGTCAGTTAATAAAGAGCGGCGGCTCGGCTCTCTCCTGCCACTTCGCATGCCGCTCCGGGACGGTCAAGCCAAAGACGAACAAGCTCACGTCTCGTACGACATTAAAATCAAACGACGTAAGACGGTGAAAGAGGCCGACGCTCCTCAGGCAAGAGGCTTGTCCTCAAAGTTCTTGTAGCCGCCCCGGCCTAAGTGTACAGTTCTCGCCCACGCCGTTTTAACACTGATTGATTTGTGGCCTAAAGGGAAGAATATATCAATGCTGGGTTGAACCTGAGCACCTTGAATTATTACACCTATTGTAACAGAACATAAAGTGATATGTTTGTTTAGACCGCTCACAATGGAGTCCCAAAATCTATCACCTGTGGCAGATCTGGATATATTTCAGCACTTTCCTGCCGCCTAAATGCATTTCCACCTGGTTAATAAAAGCACATCCATATTTGCACGTTTTTCATTTTGTCCATGTTTAATAATTTCCGCCCAAATCTCAATCTTCCTGTTCAAAGTGTTTCGACAATGAAGGGTAACCTGGGGATTCATGATAAAGGTCATTGCAGATGAACAGATAGGGATGTCACTGTGAAGGGCAGATGAATGTCCAGGTGGCAATAAATACAGGTGGGATTCTTCAATATTCAACCATTATCCAGATCCTTATATCTTTAATGTAATATTATAATTGACAAACCTGTAAAATATATTTAAGTGACTCTTAATTTGACCAAGAATGTAAAAGGGGTCAATTATCTCTTCCAAAACATGAAATTACCTGAATAACTTCAAGTCTATATAGAGCAAGCAATCAAATATTTTATAAATAATAAAAAAAAATATATATGGAAATATATATTCAATATTTCTTAGCAGCGATGGTTATGTTGGTTTTCAATTAAATATTTCATCTATTTGATGGACTGCCATGAAAAAAAATATGGTAGAGGCATTCATGGTGCCCAGAGGATGAAGTCTGCTCATTTTGACGATCCCTCAACTTTTAAAGTTGAGGGAAGGAAAAAGGGAAGGAAAAAAAAGGAAATCATAAATCATGAGGTCTCCCTGCATTAATAAAAGATAAATACATTCTTGAAAATGTTTCTATTTTTCACTTGTTCACCATGATAGCAAGCAAGCGAGACATTTATCAAGTGGTTTTTTTATTGTATCGTCCCATCCCAACTGTAGACTTGTTTGTTAGTTATTATACTTTTCTGCAATTACATAACTCTTTAATGATTTTGTGTTTCTTGTGTAACATTTGGAGTCGTGGTGCCTAGCAACCACGCTTACGGAAGCAACAGGCAATGCAGTAAACCAAAAAAAAACAAACGCTCTATCGGTTTCCATTATCAACTCATTGTAAGCGACGATCTGCAGCATCATTGATTGATTCCTGGGTGTGCCACCATCACAGCCCTGCATGGAGACAGACACGGAGGTATAGTGGCGGCAGCCTTATCGCTCTGCCTGCAGCGAGGCGTAGAGGAGCTCCAGTACAGACACAACTCTCAGGCAGATGCCACTATAAATAATGCATGAACAACAGATCCAGAAGAAGAATCTTGGATCGGCTAATTATTCAGCCTGACATTTCAGCAACTCGCAGAGAAGTTAAGGGCCAAAATAAAGAATTATGAAACCCAAGCTGTCGTCGTAGGTGCAGCAGCGGCGTCTTTATGAAACACATTAATCTACACTGTCCTATCACAACAAGCGTCCTCGTACTCGGCCAACGGAAAAAGGAAAAGGGATTCTGTGTCTTTGGACAGACCGTGGAACATGCTTATATGAAAAAAAATAGCTTTCCTGCTGTTCAAGGTATAGCCGTCGAGCTTCCCTCAGCGTTTCTTTAGCATAAATTGCTTTCCAGCGAGGAGCACCAACACAAAAACAGCCTCTCCACTCAATTAGGAGTCACCCACGCTTGCAATGGGAAGCCAACAGGATCTCCTTTCTTCTCCGTTTCTCCTCCGACACTCACCTCCAGTGAAAGACACGCGATGGCGGAAGGACACGTCTCCAGCACTTCTGCCATTTTGATCTCATTAGCGCGCAGATTTGCAAAGATAGTCGATTAGATAGACTTAACTTCAGAGGAAATGCAGATACCCATTAGCTCACTTTACCGTTAGTGTTTCTCCCGTCTTTCCCACCCTCGCATTGCCATTCACTTTTAATTGGAAACAGGCCTCATTATCTTATTTTCTACATATGCATACCCTCCTCTTGCTCTTTTTTTTTCTTCTTCTAATTTTCCATATCCCCTAATTACACTGGCTGTTAGTGCTGAAGCATAAATCCTGTGGGAGGCTAATAAACGGCTGCGGTTGATGACAGGAGCACAAGAAGAAGAGAAAAAAAAGCCCACAGCCTCTCAGCATATCTTTGGGTAAAAGGAGCTCGGTGTCACTTAGGATACAACAGAATCATGTTCTGGAGAAGAACACAGTGAACCCCCTCGGTCCTGCATAAGATCTCTCACAATGGAGGATCAGTGAAGCACCGTCATCACCTCAGCAGCAGAGGTATGACTCTGATCCATAGTCGGATGATGCATCAGGTTGCTTATTAGTGCTCAAGTGGTTCTTCCAACCTGCTTGCCGTCCTTGATGTGTTGCCACATACTGGTGAAGGTGAGGACGTGCTGCTTCTTCTGGTTACGTCGACGCAAATTTGTATTTTGGACAAAACGCACAACCCGAAGGTGCCATCTTATCTTATATCAGCATGTTGCATTGTGCCGGCGTGGGCATTCAGCTGAAAGCACCGATATGCTCGGCCCCACAGAGCTGCTAGCTTTGCTGTAGACTTTTTTTACATTTCATAGCAATCATTTGATCGATTGATATTAAAAGTAGTCATCAGTTGCAGCCCACAAGCCTGTATAAGTTATTTCCCCTTTCATACATTCCTTTCATGAATATTGAAGATGTAGATTTAGGCACACTGAGAGGGTATAATTTAAGGAGCCGCTCATTGTAATCTAAATGCTTTTATAAAATCAATTTGTTAGGGGCCAATGATGACTCAGATTTCTTGCCTCGCTCGGTGCTGATCTCAACTAAAGGAGCTGAAAAAAAAAAAGAAAAAAGCCATTTACCTGAGAAAGATGAAGCAATTTCCCCCTCATTAAAAATGTAGCAGGCAGCAGAGCAGGTGCAAACCTCAAACAGCCCTGTGTGGTTGGCTTAAACGCCGCACAGCTCCTTAATGAAGCCCCTCTTTCGCATTGCACTGGGAGACGGGTTGAATTTGGCCGTGAATGAACGGTGTTGTTCACGAGTCCTCCGCTGATTCAGATTCACCCGAACGCAACCAGCATGTAGAGTGGAACTTGTGTTGGGACTAAAAAAATAAATAAATAAATCAATCAAGCAGTCAAAGAAGCGTTTTAACTGATGAGCTGATTTAGGAGGATGCAATCAGCTAATTACAGCCGAGCTTCATTTGTAACCTGTTGGCCGGCTCCCGTGTGGGTGAATTCTGTGTGAAAGCGAACGCGGGGGGAAGCTATTCTGGGAGATTTGATGTCTTGACATTTGCAGTGCGCCATGATTACAGCTACCAACATTGATGCCTGTCATAATGGAGCTTGTATAACAGACTGTAACCTGCTGTGGATTGTCCCAACACCTCCTGCCTCTGCAGCTGTTAGTCTTATTGTCTTTTTTTTTTTTCTTTTTCCACAACATTTCCCTCATTATGTCACCATGCTGGATAATCAAACTGGTCCAATTCAAACATCCGTCAACTCGATCAAACCGCGACCTCTGCTTATAAAAAAAAAAGCCCACATTAGTGATTTTTTTTAATATGAATATGCTCGATGTGTTTTCACACCGCCTCTCTGCCAAGACGGCTAGTAAACAAATAAAACCCTTCACATGTCAATATGGTTTATATCTCGATACGGCACAGAATAGACACATCTGAGCTGAACAAATCATCAGCTTCAACGTTAGCCAAATCTACATGCTGTGCTCACCAACGCAAAATAACAAAGGCAGTTAGCTTAACGCTAGTGATGAAGTCAAGAAATGGTTAGCATTTGTAACTACAACTTTATAGATTGAGCACATTTAGACATAAAAAAGGAACTATTTGTAATTTACCGAAAAGGTGATTTAATCCAACCATTTTCAAGAACTTCCAGCGGCCCACTAGATGGCGCTATGAGGCCCACATGTGTAGAAATTAGAATATAAAATAAAAGTATCATTTCATTAACACCAAACTATTTCTACCTAACAGCAACGGGGAAGGTCTACACAACAGAAGACAGACAGACAGAGAGAGAGACACAATCTGCCCCCCAGCTCTGACTTTTTCATCTATTATGGCTTCACAAGTTTAAATCACAGCACATTAATTAAACTTTAATGAAACTGATGAACAGATTTGTTTTCACTGTGACATTTAAGAGATTCCCTCTAATGATCAGTTGCAGAAAAGACTAATTAATCCACCGGGATCCAAAGTCGGAGAACGAGAGAGAGCACAAAAAAGTCAGAGGGGAGAATACCTTGGTGGTGAAATGACGAGTTGGCTAATCCATCAGTCACTTTCATTAATCAGTTTGGGGATCAATAAATGGAATCTGCATTTACATTTGAGGGGACACTTTTGTCCATTAAAAGCAACATAAAAATAATGATGCGGTCCAAGCTAGATCAAGGAGATGCCACCGAAAATCATTTAAAAGCAATTATCAAGCAACAAATCAAAAGAATTTGCTCGTTATAGCTTCCAAAATGAAGGATTTCCTCCAACAATTTGCAAATCAGATGCAACCAAATTCGATGCACCTAATTTGCAACTTCTAGATCTTCGTGGGTGTACGCGGCCCAACCACGCTGCCTTAAGGCCCCACAGGAAGGTCCCATCCCTGCCTGTTCACTCCCTCCCTCAGTGGAGCACTAATCCAATTAGACAGGTGAGGCAAGACCACTCCAGAAAAACCGCCCAAGTTAATATTTAAAATTTGCATGACAACAAATTCAATTGCAAATTCTCCAACAAGCTTTCCGCAGACTCAGGGGTCTCAGGGTAGCAGGGCAGATCCCCTCATGCTTCAGAAAGCTAATGCAGCTCCTGCCTGGCTGACGTTGATAAGACTATCTGTTTTTTTTAAGCAATGAGATCAAACGGTCCGTCTGGTCACCAAGGTAAAGGGGCTTGGATCTGAAGCCGTTAGCTATCCGACTCCTCCTCAGACGTCCCTCGCATCCTGATTCACCTCATGCGTTCTGTCTTCTGGTAGCAGGGAGGCGTCCCACACCAAACACCGTCACCTCCTGACCCCTTAGCAAGCTCCCCGTCTCAGCATTTCCCACATATCCCCTGCTGCTTGTGTGTAGAATGCTGACAGGAGAGAGAGAGAAAGAGGCGAGGCTGGACGATATAATAACAAGCACTGCATTTAAATCAGCGTCAACAACTGGAAGCAGAATACGGTATGTGTGGCACAATTATTTAGGCAATGAGCAGATAAATCCACTTTTGGACACTGAAATATGGCACTTTATGAGGTGAAATGTGCTTACAGATTTTGCTATTAGAGATGCATCAGTATCAGCATCGATCAGAATCAACTTCAATACCAACCGTAATAAATAAATCATGCTTCTGTGTCAAATATCATATAAAATTCAGCCTTTATCAGCAGGAAAAACTTGAACGTTATTCTCCCGAAAGGGGAATTTGTCTTGCAGCCACTTGGGAGTACGAGTAGGCGTTAAACAATCCACACAAGCTCACATGAAACAATATGCATCAGTGACAGCGTGACATGCATCCAGGCATCATCACCCAATCTTCCACGGCTAAGACAGCATCACAGCCCCGCCGACATGACATGGAAGACTGATCACCGGGGGAGCCATACCAGTTAGACGGAGGTAGATCTCATATCTCTGTATCAGGACGTCGTGGGCAATGGTACAAATTCATCCTCCATTTATCAGCCATTTCATTTGGCGGATTAACCAAAAACAAACACTCCCATCTGGTTATTGAATTTCAGTAAACATTATAGCGCGATGACAATATGCCGTGACGGATAGAAGATCTTTATCATAAAAAATGGGCCGACTGGCTGGTTGAACTTCATGAAATGTCATCCTTTTGTTGCATCTCAGTTCAACTTTAATGGGCTGCTTTAACAGGAGACCATCATGTGATCAGAACACGCCAGCCACGTTGCCAAATCGGGCCAATGGGCATAAAGTGTGTGTGTCTGGGTTTGGGTGTGTGTGAGTGTCTGGGTTGGGGGGACTAATGGCCCCTCCTCTACTTCCGGCGCCCTTGCTCGGACCACACCCGTCTTCAAACTCAACCTTCATGTCGATCTGAGCTTCACGCCTTGTAAAGTTTCCCCGACTACACGGCTGCGATGCTTGTTGTGCTGACAGAAATCCACTCAGACATGCAGACACCTGGCAAAGAACTCAAAACCACCTCGATCCCAGATAGGTGTCTCCGGGACCAGAACAATGCCCTCCACCTCACGTATGGCTGAGATTATTTCTAATTTTGTTGCATTCTTGATTAATCCATGCATCTGTTACTCTATTAAAAGGTAAAAAAATTGATTTGTGTGACATCAGGGGGAGATTTACACTGTTTGAAAAATGAATGGACCGTGAATAACAAAGCTGTGCCTTCACAGCCCAGAATCAAGTCTTGACAAACACCTGCCTTGCTGTGTTTGCCTGACTGGGAGCCCTATAAATATGCTGTATGCAATATGGCAGATCAATGGGTATTGATCAGTGGGAAATATCAAGTAACCAACAAGGAGCTTGGAAAAGACTTGAGCCAATTTCCCTTTGAGTTGTATTTGATTGACTCTCGCATAAGAAGGTCCGCAGATTAAAGTGTCAATTCCACCATAAAGATGCATCATAAAAGAGTAGTCTGTTAGGCCAATGCATGAAATATTATCAGAGGAATGAGGCACCTTGCCAACAAATAATAAAAAAAAAATCAATAATGTCACCGTGCACGTGCTCATATCTCACCTGCACTATTTTAAACATACTATCCCTGCGTGTCATTCCCACCTTTAGAAGTGTTTCCGCACTAAATGCCAGCGCTGCGTGAAACACGAGACGAGTCAACTGTGCGCAAAAAAAATCACCTGAGAGAACAGACGCGCGTGCCCCTCGAAGAAGACACGACAAAAAAAAACACACGCGCTCGCTCAATGACACTAAGAGAAAAAACACACACTCACGTCTCGGAAGCGATTCCAGTGTTTGATCTTTCGCCCGTACTGGGAGACGGTTGACAGCCATTGCTCATCTTCCATGAAATTCCCGGCTTTTGCCGCCTCTTTGCCACTTTTCACGTCCACCTGGAGGGAGAAGCCCACCAGCAGGCAGAGGCGGGCGACGGTCCGCAAAACAACCATGTTGCTCAGGCAGTTTGGTCCTGGGATGTATCTCCTGCTGCTGCTGCTGCTGTTACTGCTGTTGTCCTCTGGCCAAGGATCCACATACACGACTGCTGCTGCTGCTGCTGCTGCTTCAACAGACTGAATGGAAATGAGAAAGCGAGAGAGGAGGAGAGGGAGAGAGGGGGGGAGGAGGGATGGAGGGGAGGAGGAAGAGTTAAAGGAGAGATTACATCCTGCACTCATCAGTTCTTTTTGCTTCATCACTTCAGTTTTTTGTGTTTTTTTTCAACACACACTGCAATCAAAATCATGGAACAGGTGTTTCATTGTTGCACCTCAATCAGACTTTTATTGTATTACATTTTTATTTTTTTTAAAGGCCAGTTTGTGTCAGTGAGGGTCAATTAAATATCATTGGAAGGGGGGAAACATTTATGGGAAAATTGCTATAATTGAAGGAATATGAAGCGCAGCGGTGCAGAGACTGAGCTCTGTGGATGGTTGAGGATGGCCTCGGGACAAAAGAGGTTAAATTTAGCTTAAAATTAGTGCAATTTCATTCTTCATTTGCTCACCAGCAGAGAGTGCGAGAAAGAACGTGTTAGAGTCAGAGCAGCGGTGTCTCTAACGTGTCTTACATAAAACCTTATATATGCAGTAAGTACCGGGAACAAGGCTTTAGAGGAGTTCCAGTCTCAACTTTATCAAGGCGCTCATTCTATGTGGGAATGACTGGGGAAATAATAACTTCAGGTTTAAACAGCTCATTAAAATGTGAACCCAACATTCTCCTTGCATTTGCTTTTTTTTTTTTTAAGTTGTAGTATAGTTTTCTTTTTCCACTTCAGCAGCCACATCGCAGTCTTGTGAAGTAATCAAATCCTCCACAAATGCAATGATGTCTGTGTGGAATCCTTTCATTTCAAGGCGCAGATCCATTTTTCAAGACCGAGAAGAAAAGACAAAAACTTTTTTTCCCCTCCCATGAGAAATGAAATAATAGCAAGAAAAGAAGTCGACACAAAGAAATCCGCCTACAATGGATGATTGTTTTCATTGTTTCACTGCCAGAAAATACAGAAAAATGCCCATTAGGCTGCAAATTCCGAAAGCCCAAGGAGACAATTCCTTTTAAGGCCCTCGTCATGAGCTGCTAATGTGCTTTAGGGGTGCATATTTGCACACAAAAACACATTTTCAATTAAATCAGCACAAAACAGTTGATGCAGAATTAGCCTGGAGCTCTTGGGGGCAGTAGCATACTCTGCATGGTTGCTATAGTCCAACCTTGAGCACACAATATTTCAAGGACCATTCAGACAAAACATGGATGCTTCACAAACACAAGACAGTGAATAGATACGTTTATGCAGGAGTTAGGTCATTTTTATTCGGTAAAAATCTCTTACCCTGTATAAAAAACACTTAAATCAACTCAGTGTGGTGTCATTTGTTGTATAGCGGCCTCTAAAGTACATTTAAGTCCCTTTTTGAACAGGAAAACTGCTTCCCTGTAGATCAAAATCTCCAGTCCTCGACTCAAATTTGAATCTTTTTGTAATTGTCTGCACACTATAAAGTAAGGATGCATCTGTGTGACTGACGAGGTTCGATGTGGGACACAGCTGCTGTGATGCTACTTCTTCTTCTGCACCATCATCTCCATCACCAAGCCCACACACGTCACTGCTGCTGCCCCCTGAACTCTCCGTGCCCTCGCTCCCTCTGCTCTCCGTTTCATCCCCGTCAAGATAAACGCAATCCAGCACTCCTGCTCCGATTCTTTGGAGTTGAAGGTTGCCGACACTGTCCGAGGCCGAGCATGGCATCACGTTCCTGTGATGATGATGATGATGATGATGAGCTGGCCCTGGACTGACTCCGACGCCTGGCAACAAAACAGTCGATGTGGCAAGATGCAGCATTCGGGAAGCAAGGGCAGCAGCAAAGACGTCAGCCAGCCGCCGTCAAACAGCACGGGGACACCGAGAGGTCGTCATCAGTCATGTCACAATCAGGAGGAATGTCCCGCAGATTAACGATCACATCGGCCCCGGGAAGGGGAAATCGTTTAAAGGCTGTGTTCTGAATTGCACCGTTGGCTTTTAAAGATTGTTTCAGAGCTGAGATGTTATTGGGAAGCCCGGTCTCTGCTGGTCTCCCGAGGAAAACCCCCACATGAACATGCAACAGCAATGGAAAAACATGTTGATGAAAGCTGGGTGAGTGGTTCATCTCTTAAGATGCTAACGTTTAGGGATGAGAGGACTCGGAGGATGTGGGTTTTTTTTGTTGTTAATTGCAGACAGCTTTTATGAGCTTGCTCTTCCGCTCCATCGATATCTGAAGGAGCAGCACGGTGACCAGGAGCCCCGAAAGGCCTTGTGATCACAGCGGACCATGTCTGTCCTTGCAGTACATTAGGTACAAGCAAACAGGATTCATGGAGCGTGCTCGTCTTTCACCAGATCTGATCAGATTGAATCCTCAGTCACGCATCAATGTCTCCACCAGATTGATCATTTCAGCTGTGAATGCAGCGGGAACAACCTCAGTGCTAACAGCCCAGTTTTGATCATATCTGTTTAATGTGAATCCCTTGAAAAATAGATTCACTTTTCATTTTTTAGTGACCACTGCAGACCATCTTTGCAGCCTGCAGAAAAGCCCGAGGTGCCGTAAAAATGAAGTCAGTAATAATAATAATTTGTATTTATTTAAATGGCGAGGTGCTCAAATTTCCACACCGAGAGCGGCGAAGCAGACATATTCATAAAGAATATGGACAGGAAACACCAGCTTTTTTTTATATCAGCTTCTAGGAGATGTGACAGCAGGTGTCAGAGCGACTTAAATAAAAAAGATGACTTCCCCATTCATCCATTCACCCTGCTGACGAAGCTCTGAATCGACCTTGAACCACAAATGCAAGATCAAAAATAAGGCACAGCTAAATCCCCTCATCACACATCTAAAGTGTGTACATATTGTCACACAACATTCACCATAATCTTGTATTTTAAAAGCGGAAGCACGACATCTTCCACGTATCAGAGTCATACTGCGGAAGAGTGCCTTTAATTGTGAGGGGATTAACTGATGTCATCAGTTTGCCGTGTTCCTCTCCAGGCAGATGTTGATAAAAACATATCTATCCTGTTCGCCAAGCACCATCGGTTTGCACAGAGTAAGTTGAGAGGGGCAAAGAATAAACAAGCCCGCGAGCAGTACAATGTGAAGGGGTTGCTTATCTGTAAATGTTTGCCGTCTACGCATGTAAACACATCACCTTGTTTTTTTTATTTACAAATCAATAAGGCCTCTGCTGCTTATCATAGCTGTGCATATTCGCACATAAGGTTCAAACAACTCTGCAAATATTGCTTCAGGAATTCTTGATACGCTGCAATTAATTGGATGTTTACACCTTTATTTATTCCTGCCACATTTAAACATTCACCTCCGTTTTCAAACTGCTTATACAAAGTTGTTGTCCGTTCCTGTTCATCATCCGATGTTTCCCCCGCAGCGATTTGCCGTCAGCTGAGAGTTTCTTCATCGGCCAGTCACGCTGAACGCTTCCCATCCTGCTGCCATGTTCATCCATGACCTGCAACACATAGTCAGTGATCAATACAAAGCACCCTAGGGTGTTTATTTTCACCGACAATGACTGTGTTGATTAGATTGATCATTATTTAGCCTATAAAATGTTAGAAAATTGTGAAAAATGTCCAAGGTGAACCCAAAAACCCCAAATGTGTTCAATAAATAAATATATAAAACAAAATAAAGCAGCAAAACGTTCAAAAACATGAATACAAGCAATAGACTGAATAGTGGGTTCGTGTGCAGCCTTTATATTCTGTTTACTTGTGTATGGTGCGTCCATATATGGTTATTTTTAAGTGGCAGCCTGTACTTTTAAGACATTAAATATGGACGCCCCAATCAAACAAATTCTGTTTCTGCACTTCTTCCACAACATCCACCGCTGCTCGTTTGTGGAGCAGTTACTGCCTGTGATAGGTGCTGTCACTGTAAAAAAAAATGGAAAAAAATAAATAAATCTAGCCTGAAAGCAAGTTCCTGGATGGGAAAAAACCATCAAAAGAAGTTATTTTGAAAGTCGAGGAGAGAATAAACCACATCGGGAGGCATTTAGTAAGTAATCTCGAGTGACTTACAGCTGTAAGTGGAGCTGCTCTAAACATGTATAGATCTAATTCAATTGGACTCAAACTGGGTCACACAGCTATTAAAAGTGCAAAGTTAGTTGGGGAGCGGTCTGACAGCAGTTTGTGTTTGCCAGGGAAAGTACTGCAGCTGGTTTCGGAGCAGCGGGCAGCTGCAGCAGCGCTGGAACAGAGTGCAGCACCTTTTTCAATTAAATGCACACAATAGACAAGCTGGCTAATATTCTGAACTCTTGACATGCTCAGTCTCAGTAGATGGTTTTTTCTATTTTTAGTCCACACATCCAGCTTATACCGACTCCTATAAATGAGATGCCCGCATTCCGTTTCACTGCTCTGCATCCCGCCAAATAAGAAACAGCATTAAAGTGCCGTGTGAGGGGATTTAAGTGGATGGATAAAACATCTGAAGGGGAAGTCAGGAGGAGGATTTGTTTAACAGTTTATAGCTTCCGATACAGAAGAGTCTACAGCGGTGAAGCTCAACTATCTTGCATACTAAAACCTGAATTGATCACGGTGGTCGCGACAAGCTGGTTGTGGAGCATTTAGCTGCTAAATAGCGAGATATTTCCCTCATGAGTTGGTGGAGAAAAACAGAAGAGGGAGGGGAAAAAAACATGAGAATGAATATTGGACTGGTATTCATCAGGGGGGCCAGAAACACGACGCCAAATGAATGCTAATGCTGCTCGTTGTCTGTTGTATGTTAGAGTCAATGTTGGGTTTATAGCTTCTTCTGCCCCCAAGCAGACAAAAAAAACCTAAACGATTGCTTCTTTAATGTCCCAGCTGACTAAAAGAATGTGAAATGTATATAAACCAACAAACCCACGTGAGGATTTCAATATTTCATGACATTTTATGAGTTCAACTCTTACCTGCAGAAGCGATAGAGATGAATAGATAATGGGGAATAGTCTGCAGCCCTATCTTACACTCTCCTTGTGCAAACTGTACATAAAGTAAACAGCAGCTGTGCATGGCTACCTGCTGTTCAAACAACACGGCGTTGTGCCTCTCCTCCCTCTGCGAAATGCCTCCAGCGGCAAACAGATGTGGACAGCTGCAGGCAGCCTCCAGACTCAGCACTCTGAATGATAAAGAGCTGCTGCAGGGATCACCTGCCTCCCTCGCTGGAGACGCACAGGATCAGACGTTTCAAACACTCCAGCCTTGGCTGTCCATCAAGGCCGCCCGTGGCCGTTAGAGACCGGGTGATTAGTGTGACATTCAAGCGGCGGTGACACTCAGTTGGAGAGTCACGTCCGACATGAGGGGACAGTCAAAGGAGGGTCGCGTTATCATATTTCACCGCCAACAATATCCAATTTGAGAGATTCCTCCAGCAGAGAACCTTAAGTAACTTCTCGGGGATTTAAAATGTGTTTGATCGATCAAAAGGAAGCAATCTGAGGATTCAAGCTTGAAGGAGAAAACATGACACCGGGAGTACAAAGCCACCTACAAAATGCCATCTAAATGCGTCCCTGTTCACCCTTTCAGTTAATTGGATTTGGGTTAAAATAGTCTATGAACCTGATCAACATTCCTGCTTTAATGTGCACGTGTGTAAAACTTAGAGTGACCTTAAAAAAAACATAATTAGGCGCTTAAAATCAATTTCATGTGTGTTATTACTCCGAGCGTACAAATCAAACGTATCTACTGTGTTAAAAGGTCGCGTCTGTCAGACATCGTCTTCCTTTCCGGCAGCAAATGTTAACACCGGCTCCTCTGAATGAAAGCTTAATTTCTAATCACACTACGGAAAATTATAAAGTATAGGCTCTGAATATCAAAAACCCCCAAAAATGTGCTGTAAAAAAAAAGTTTGATAATTGATCAAGTAAAACCCCTTTCAAACAGCCTTTGCATGAAATGAGGCTACTTTGAAAACTGGCATGAAATTAAATATGCAAATTGGATGGAAGCCTAAACAATACTTGGTTGAGATAACACTTCAGTTACCAAACATGAATGAATTCTCATTATTGAAAGGTTCAGTCTTAGTTTTACTGGCTCGTTTAAGTGACTGCTTTGCTTTCAATTCAGTATCACAGTCTTTTTTTCCCTTCACTTACGAAGAGAGGAAAATAGGGTTTTACATAGCAAAGGCTGGTTTTGTAGCCTCCTGAACATGCAGCCTTTTTAACTCATCAGTGCATCTAAACAAGCACATGCAAACATGCCCGGCAACTGTTTAACATTTTAATTCAAACCCAGCTTCTGTGTCTCCTCAGATCTCCAGAAATAAGGATTCACAGAGGAAACACAAACAGACACCGGGGTCTCATTTACTCGGCTTATTGAAAAGGGACCAGCCTCTGAATCTTAAGGGGTCAGGTTGGAAGCTCCCACAGCATAAAGCACACAGCTGACTAATTGGGGTGAGAGATGTGGCAGGGGCAGAAATATATATATATATATGTATGTCGGGCAGTGTGCAAGCAAGCTCACCCACACAGACGGCATAGGGACATGATTTTGTCGAGTCTGTCCAAAGCATTACTCACAAATCAGCAGAAATCCAACAAACACTGGATGCAAGATTGTGGGGAAAGTTCTGCTATCATCACATTTACTGGTTCTAGGTTCTCAAATTTAAGAATCTTCCACTTTTCTCAGTTATAAATATCTGTAAGTGTTTATAATAACAGGATAATGAATGACAATATAGTAAACAAAGCTGTAATACTACAAAATATGTTTTCCTAGATGTTATAATTATGAGAAAATAGTGTGTATTAATACATACATATGTCCCGAGAGCTGCTTAAAACTACATTATTGTGTTATTAACTATTATTTTACTGACTAAACAATTGTTAAACGAACCAAGAAAATAATCATCTAATGGGCCGATCGTTCATTGCAGCCCAATATGTGTTTATCTAAGCACCAAAACACACATATGGCCATTTAAAAACACAACAACAACACCACGTACTCTGTACATCTCATACTGAAATCCACTGACAAATGAAATGTCTTCAGTGTCTGAATGTGTCTGCGGATGACGTATGTTCCTTCGTGTGTGTTTTCAGTGCGATCATTAGTGAAGACATCTGCCCGGCGCGTCCTTAATCATGTCCCTGCCAAAAGAAACAAGGATGCGCACTCTCGATGAATTTCATTAACTCGCAAATCATCATCTCTCTCTCTCTCCCTCGCCTCTTTGTGCTTATGAACAAGTGATGCCAATAACCAGAATCCTCTCTGTATTGGTTACCTGAGACTGGCATTATGCCGGCTGCGTTCTCCTGATCCACTAACAAGCATGCTCTCAGGAGACAGAGTGGGTAATTAGACGCCTTTCGTGGGTCTAAAAAGATACATTTATAAGCCCAGACAGCGCCAGAGTCGATGTGTGGACGGTTTCGGAAAGGCTGGCTGTTTTCCGATGATGAAATCTGCATGTCCCTGTCAAATGGCATCTATTGGCATGGCTGTAGGACACCAGGGGAATAAAAGAAGTCATTCCGCTGCTGAAATGTGAGGGTGACCAGCATGCGATGGCAGAGCTGACGCACATAACGTGCCCTCAGTTTTTCGTCAGTGTAACTTTTGGCCGCTCTGTGCTCACCCTCCTGAATGCCAAGCAGAGTGCACCGCCAGCAGAGGGGAGGGCTGAGGAAAAAAAACGCTCTGACGGGGAGAACGAGAGGCCAGGCCTTGCGTCTGATGTCTGTATTCACTGACACACTCGACAGACGGGAGTGGGAACAAGGCTGTGGCTTTGTGTGGGTACTTTATAAAGGTAGGGTGGAAAAAAAAAAACAAGACCAGTGTAATAAATCATGCCAGTGGTGCATTAACACATTCATGAGGCAGTGAGATGAAAGGAAATGGGTAAGACTTGGTTACGGATCAGTGCGAAACCGTGAAAGTTTTCCAGTTTGGCACACAATCTATTTTGAACCGATATTTCCTTGTAAACTTCATATGTGCTAAATCACCAATCTGCTACTGTGAGCTCATCAAAACATTGGCTGAAGAACGGTGAGAGAACTGATCAGCTATTTCAGCTGTTGGCGACGGTTGCCTGGTCAGACGGTGCAGCAAGATTCCTTAAATTATTCAGAACATTCATCATTAATATAGACTTCCTGTATGGCCGCACTGAATGTATATGAGTTGTGCTGGCCTATGACCTCACAAGAACAGACAGGTCGGGGCATTTTGGAAGCTTGTAGGGTATTTGGATGTCAATATCTACCAGGTTTGCCTCTGAAATACAGGCCAGTGAGGTATAAAGACATACACCAGTACCTTAAAGTTGAGGAAATGTATTGTATTTGTTACATTTGCCCACTGTCTTCGACAAAAATGTCTAAAATTATATATTTGCTACATATTTAAAGACAATCTAACCCTGACATTAACCTGAGCCAAGACTGATTTAAAGCTTTTATATCTTCTACAACCCAATTCCACACACAAAGTCAATCATCTCCTCGAACAACAAATCCCCAGACATGCAAAAGTAAGTCAAAACATCAGTAGTGACATTTTTGTTTTTTGGGCTCTAAATTCTTGCTTTTTTTCATGTTTCCTTTTGATTGCCTGCGCCATTAAAAATGTATTTCATGCCATTTATGTTGATGCTGTTTGATTCATTCCCTGAAGAGAGCAGAATGTCTCGAGACCAAAGTACAAAAACAAAAAATTTGAATAACTAGAGCATTTCAGAGTGATTTTGCATGCGTGTTTTCATCCTTTGAGTTTGCTTTAGTCACAACTTTCAATCACGCTGCACTCTGATCATTTTATTTTTCTGCCTAAAGTGTTCTCAAGCAGTTTTAGAAAACAATGAATTTGGTTCAGATACAGGTCAAAAAAAGTCATTTGCAATTAAAAAACAACATAATGCTGCCACCTACTGGACAAGGCTGTAATAATGTAATAAACTGGAAAGTCTCTTCATGACTGATTCATACCTGAGAACATGCTCAGCCATGTTGAAGCTCATGAGAAGTTGGCGCTCCCTGCAGAGGTGTAGTAGCCGGTACAATCTGTTGAATATCTCTGGGACAGCAGGACGGTATTCAGCTCAAACTTTCCAAAATGATGAGCACCGAATTTCTGTAATAAAAACAGTAAATGTCTTGAATGAATGCAATATAAACATCATTATACCTTATTTTGCTAATATTTGCAGATTTGAAAAAGTCATCTAACCATGAAACAATTTGGAGAAGTCAGCACTGTGTTAACAAAATGGTGTTACCATGGTTACGGATGACTGAGCAGTGGGTAGGCACGCTTGTGTAATTTTTCGAGAAAGGAAAATGAAGGATTTTTGTTATTCAAACAAAGCTCTTCTCCACACCAGAGAGGAAAGGAAGGTATATGATAGACATATTTTTTAATTTGCGACATCAACTTTCTGTCACATTTCTGTCAAACCAAAGAAACTGCACTTGGAAGGTCTCGCTCTGTGCTGCTTTAAAAAATGAAACAGAAAAAAGAAGCTTAATTTATAGCCTTGTGGAAGGGAAAAGCATCTGGAAAGGAAAAACCTGTTCAATTCTGGAGCGGATCCAGATCACAGATTCGCACAGATTATATATTGACTAATGGAAACGAGCTTGGTGGAGGTGTGTGCTCTCTGAGTGCACTTCTGATTATTATAGAATTCTTGATATGTTATTCTATTTTAGTTTTATATTACTCTTAATTTATGTGTCTCGTTGCATTCTTGAAATGTTTTCACTTCATAATTTGGTTTAGAAAAGTGTATAAATAAGGTTTATTATTATAAAGATTACAATTAGCATTGTCTACGCATTATAACATTGCCTGTCGCACACCAGAGGACCAAAAAAGCACACTACTTAGCCATTTTCATAAAGAAAAAAAAAGTGTTAATGCTTCTCATGACACCTGTGCTTTTCCTACATTGACAAGTAAAAATGTTGCTAATTGCATTTGACAGATGGTCCGGGAACATAATCCTTTCATGCTGTCCCTGAAATCATAACACCATTATGAATTGAGTCAGCCCCAAAATGAACTTGATTATCCTCTGTGCATGCTAGAGTAGTATTAGAGTGTTCCCAGCATCAATTTTAAAACATATTAACTGGCGAGCTCTCATAACCCAATGGGAATTCATAACCAGTGGAAATGTCTTTCATCAAAATCTAGTTTATTTCAACATGTGTTTTGTTTGAACATTCCTCATATAGTACTTATTTTTGCTAATAATAAAAAGATAAAAACTGTCAACATCAGTAATTTAATATGGTAAATGGAGGGTCATTGGACTTTATATAGTGCCTTTCTAGTCTTTAAATCCTCATTCACAAACCGATGTTAAAGCCGCAAGGAGAAATCAGTGGACGACCCGCTCTACCACCTGAGCCGAGTGAGCACAAGTCTATATGTTTGCAATCAAGCAGTATTTGAAAGGGCATGCAGGAGTAAATTTCCTCTCACCTTTAATACGTTTCTGGCATCAAAAGCCTCTCGTTCACTCATGGCTTGTCTTTTGGGACCACCTGTGTCTTCAGCTGGAAAAAAACACCACAGTGCAACAGACAAGCCAACAAATGTAACACAGAACAAAGAAAAGCAAGTGTTTTCTCCTGAACAAATCAACATGTTTATTCACTGCTAGCGTGGGAAATAGCAAGGTGGCAATCACTGTCATTTAGTGGTGAAACAGGGACTTAGGAGGAGAGAAAAACACGAGATTTTAATCGGCTAGATCTTGGCAGCAGTGACACAGCCCCTCCCTTGTGCTGTGTTGTTGGTCAGCTCAGTACAAATTTGAGAACTGGGACTGGACTTTATCCATGGCCAAACTGAATGAAGCCATTGTCAGAGTACTTGGAAAATGCACCGCTCGGTGCACGTAAACAGGGCTGTGGGCAAACAGAGAAAACAGCAGCCTGATGCCTATCTGCAGGAATTTGTTATTGTAGTTGCTGGCGATCCAGCTCTGTCGTCACTACGACTCCGATCCAAGATAAAAGATAATGGGTACGGGGTAGGAGCTACCAATGCGGTCACAGCAGATCAATAACTTTGCTTTTACCCAAGCTACCGGCACATATGCTGCTTGTATGCAATGCGTACCTGTGGAGTCCTTTCTGAACAGGGTGTTGATCACAGTGCCATGCAGCTTCACTCTGTCCCACTCTCTCACCATCAGCCCTGCTGAGACAAAGTGCTCTACCAGCCGGTCGGCAATAACCTGCAACCTTAAGAGCAGCAATCAAAGAAAACAATTACGAGGCGTAAATGTATTTGATTTTTCAGCAGATTTGTTACTCATCCACTTACTTGTCAGAATTGTCTTTCACATTGACTTTGGCATACAAGATGTCCACCATGGCCGGGTCATCGTTCATGTACTCTATACCCGTCACCTCCAACAGCAGAGGACTTCCTTTTGTGATGTCCCTGATGGCACACGGCAAAAAGCATCAGGTATATCATTTAGGGTTACCTTTAGATTTTAATGTTGTGCTTTTCAGACACTGATTTTGAGCAATACAATAGAATAAAATGGTGTTTTTTTCTTGAATATATGAAAATGAGATCACTGTAATCTCATCTAAGGCATATTTACAGAAGGTTGGTGATAACTAAAATTGTATCTTAAAGAATATAGCTGGGGTTATTCTATATAAACCAAAAGAAACAATAATACATAATAAAATATAATATTATAAACATCTATCACAAGATTGAATCAATAATAAAGCTTTTTAGTTGGACAGTTTCAATCTTAGTATCAAATAACCTTGTCCGGCCCCTACCTGATGAAGTTTTGACTCTCTTGCAGGTGTTCGCATGCTTTTCTCACTTCCGTGTCGTTCAACAGAACCAGGGTGCCGACTGTCAGGTGCAGCTTTGCAGGGTTCTGAAAGATGCTTCCGTCTACGCCGTGATCCTACACATCAATTTGTGAAAACAGAATTTATAATGTGCTTGTCTTGAAACAATACATGGCCACCGCTGCTCCTCATCATTGCCCTCCATATTCCATTTGCAGTACCTGTGAGCACTGCTTCAACACCTCGTCTTTAAAGTTCAGGAATCCTTCCTGAATTTTTGCATCGTTCAAAGGAAATGACAGGAAATGCGTGAAAGGCTGCTTCTTCCGGAAACTCTCAACAAGGACCTCGACCCGTGTGACGGCAGACGACACTGCAGCTTTTTGGGCACCTGTGATAACTGTCAAAGGTAGAGGGAGAAAGCAGAGTTGGAAATCCTTTGTTTCAGAAAGTGCTTTCTAACCGGCTTTTAGGATGCTCTGAATCCTCACCAATCTGCCCCTCCACTCCTGGTTTTGGGATGCTGATGGATGTTTTGGTGTCAAACTCCAGACGTCTGCGAGTTTCTCCTTTCTTTCCAATGATGTATCTGCAGAACAAACAAGTGATGCTTCTTAGAAACAAAAACATCGCATGCATTTCAAGCTGGGATTGATGCAGAACAATGAAAACGTGTGCAGTTGTGTAGTTGACTCACTTGTAAAGGGCACTTGGGACATCAATGGCGCAGCGGTATCCCTTGTCAGTCTGTTCAATTAAGTGGGTATCACAGGTTTCATCTTCTGCAAAGTCTTCACAATCTAAACATGTAAAAAAAACACAATACAGACATATTTTTTTTTTTTTTTTTTAATATAACGTGTGGCTACAGCCTCTTACAAGCACGCCGACAGGACTCCATTTACCTGTTGGTCCCATGTAGGACAACTCTTCTTCTTCCTCAAAATGTTCTTCCTTAACGACATTCCTTCGGTATATTCTTCCATTTATATTGATAAGAGCTGGACGTAAAACGTCCATAATGTAACCCAGCTAACGTTAGCCACGCTAAGCTACCATAACAACACAGAAGATACACTCGGAATTGCTCGCTAGCAAGCTAGCTACACGAAAATGTGTAAATTAGCAATATATAGCTTGTAAAACACTTGTTTTTGATAACAAGTTGCTAGTTAGTTGCCGACTGAGTTGAGTTCATATCGTTGTCTCTACTTTACGACAGACAGGTCGGGGGGTTACTTTTCAGTAGATCTACAAACGGAAATGAACGACCGTTCCCTCAGCGATGACGCAGGCGAGCCATCCCCATTAGTTTGTGTCAAGAGTGCCGTCGCTTCAAACGTAAAACGCTGTCTGTGTCGTAAACTAGTGGCAAAACAAACAACACAAGCAGTTGCGGGGATTCAAAGCCGACATAGATCCATTCGGACGTTGACGGGGAATTAAGGTTATATTGTTGAAACAAAAGAGGTTAGTCGTTGCCGTGTTGTGTCTCGTAACATCAACGATGACGTGCCGTTGCCTCCACCGGTGCCACCATGATAGTTAGCTTTCTTGCTAGCCACCTAGCATTGTTGTCGCACTTAACTTGTTTTCGTATTGTGTTATACTTTAACGTAAAGGCAAGGAGAGCTAACCAACTAGCTTAAGCTTTCTAAGGCTGGAATGGCTATAGTGATAACTAAAACCCCAGCACGCTGTGCTTTTGTTTAGAAGATTACAGCAGTGGCAACAACAGTACAACCTATTTTATTTTGTGTGTTTGTTTTGTGTGTTTTCAAGTTTTCTAAGGCGATGGCAGCGTCTTCTTCGTCCTCTTCTGCTGGAGGGGTGAGCGGCAGCTCGGTGACTGGTTCTGGATTCAGCGCTTCCGAGCTCATCCCGCCCAGGAAAGTCCTGTACACGTACCCTAAAGGTGCAGGTGAAATGATGGAAGGTAAGATACCACACATTAGCTTTCTCTCTCTCCTCCCAACAAAGCGATAGCTATATGAATCATGTACTCACGTGTCTATTCGTAAACGTCACAATAGTGTTCAGGCCTTATTATTAACTGAACTATAGTAAGATACATTTCATATACAGTGCTGTACTGTATTATAGTGTATTTGAATTGTACACAATACAGTATACGGTTATTTGAGTTTAAAATTCAGGAAATAGTGAAGTGGTTTGATTCATTACTTAAATGCTTTAATTTACTTTCACATTATAAAAATAAAAAAGACAAATATGTGGCAAATCTGCATTAAAAATAAAGATAAAGTTCTAATAATCATTCCCATGACACAGACAATCCCACAAAATCCCTTTCCACTGTATTTTACAAAACATTTTAAAATACATAAATACTACACTAACAACTAAAGTGTAATAGCGTGCCATGCATCTTTTGTTGTGTGTTATTTTATAATCACTACGGATGCTACTCAGTATAATAGCTCATTTGGCGTTCACTTCCTGCAGGATTACCTCCACTTCAGAACAATTGATGTTTTTTCCCTAACATTTGGAGTCCCGTGTTCCACCCTCTTTAGACTTTCTTTTAGACGTTTCAATTTCCACGTGCGAGCCCAACCCTGCGGTCTCGTGCCATTTTACAAGGATTGGCCGGCCGTTTACCTGCTAATAAGAATCAATTGGCACACACCTTTCATTTCCGGGGATAGTGGGATTCATAATTATAAGAACTGCAGGCACGAACAATTCTGTAGTTTCTATAGAGGAAATATAAGAAAATAATGTTCTCACAAGGTTAGATATTGGTGAATGTGGCCTATTGTACTTCCTCCGATTTGATCTTGTGCTGAAATTTACATTCAGGTGTCAGAGCTGAGCATATGTTTTCTGAATCATGCATGCAAGCCAAACAGACTGTTTTGAGGATCCAGATCCCTAGAGGTTTCTTCCATCCAGCTGAAGCAACAAAATAATAAAAAATGAAAAAAACAAATAGTTTCGAAGTTCATCAGGCCAAGAAATATCTAGTTGCTTCTCCCAATGTACCCACCAAAATGAAAAGCTCAGAACATTATGTCTTCACCACCATTTAACCTCTGCTTTACTCCCGTGTCTTTCTTTTTAGATGGCTCTGATAGATTTTTATGCGAGTCCGTATTCAGCTACCAAGTTGCCTCCACGCTTAAGCAGGTTAAACACGGTAAGTCAGCATCTCCCTATGCAAACTGTGTTTGCTTTCGTTGATCCATGAAAACCCGGTGCTCTACAATTGAACCATTGTGTGTTGTTTTAGATCAACAAGTGTCTCGAATGGAGAAACTCGCGAGCTTGGTGGAGGAGCTGGAAGCCGATGAATGGCGGTACAAACCTATCGAGCAACTATTGGGAATCACACCGTCTTAGATAAAGAGTCAGTCAAATAGATGGAGATGATTTATTTCAGTTCATAAATTATATTCCTTTATGGTTTTGTTCTATATCATATGTGTGAAATGTTATGTGGAGATACTGAATGTGAAATGCTTTCTTTTTTTTATTTTGACTTGTTTTGCATACTATAATAAACCACTGTCAACAAAAAAACCTCCTTGTTATATTCTAATAATTAAACAATTCCAAATGTTTATTAATAGATATATCAACTGGTTCAGGCTAATAAAGGTGTTTGCAGTTCAATCCGCTCTTAGCCTCAGCGTTCAGAGGTATAATATCTTTAGTAATATAACACATCCCTTGAAGTCAGGCATTTTGTTTCCACATATCTGGACTGTAACTCAAAGCTTAGAACTTGCTGCCTGCTCAAGTCTCTCCTCACAGCTGCTCGCTCCAACAGCAAAACAAAGAGAGCTTGTAAATAAAATTCTTGGACATTCCTACTGTGTGTGTGCTTGGTGTTGTATAGTTTGTTACTGACCCGACTCCCTGAGTTAAATGTCTAATATTGAGATGGGCCACTAAATCTTTGTACCCTTTTGTTTAATGCCAAAGTCTATATTACTCAAGCGTGTCGAGGTCTGAAACTGTCGGATGTGATTGTTTCCCTTTTTTTGCTCCGTTGACGGCGAGCAAAACGTGCTGATCTGAGTTCTCTGCTCATAGAATAAAAAAACAAATGAGGGGTGGGAACGTACAGAATGTACTGTTTTGTTTTCCGTGAATGTCTCGGGACGGTACTGGACATTTGACACACCTTCAGCCGCAGCTATGATTTCCTGTTTAAAAAGTTCAGAAGTTCATTCTGCGTGACGCCTCTCCACTTTACAGGCTGCTTGGAGAAGTTGTTCAAAGTTTTCCGCTCTTACATGAACTGCTGAAGACTTGAGCTCACATTTGTTGTATATTAAAAAAAGGAACTTGTTTTGTTTCCTCCATCACAACTTTCCAGCGAGGTCTCTTAATTCACAACATTCCCCTCTGAACATATTGTGCCTGCACGTGTCTGTGTCTTTCAGTTCCTCCCCGATTTAAAGTACGGTCCGTCCCACTCACGTGTAACACAGCATCTGGCAGCTTTCCAAAACATTTTTTTTTTCTTCAAGCCAACATTGTGTGTCATGTACAGTACAGCCCTGCCAGACAGAACCGCAGAAGCCATTTCTGGTTTGTGCTGCAAGTTTTTCTTGGTATTTGCTGGAGTTGAGTTGCTGCGTACCATCTTGCACAAACAAAATAACTCCTAAATTCATTCCCATGCAGTGTTTTTTTTCTCTTTCTCTGCCTGTTTTTCCACACATTTACCTACATTTTCACTGAAGGGAAATGTAGAAATATGCACATCTTGGGATATAAACCCTATTTCTTAGCATTATTTGTGCTGTGTTATGCAGCAGATTGTTGTTTACACCTCTGTGTGGCAGCAGATGAAAAAATTCTGATGTAATGCTTGAGCAAAACAGGTGACGTAATGCGCCACTGCAACACTCCTCCAGCTGAGGCTAGCTTGCACGGCTATTCACTGCTTTTAATATCCCGAACGCACGTACAGCGGGACAATTTATTTATGCTTAAGACATATATTAAACAAAGGAATACAATATGATGTTTGCAAGCCCAGGCATGTCCCTGTATATTTCCACAACACTGGGGTCTGCTATTCATCACCCAGACCCCCCTCTCTCCTCCTCCTGTTTGTCTTTCTTCTCTGCTGGCATGTTACCAGGCAAGATACAGCGCCGATGCCGTGCCTCTCTTTTTGATTGGCTGGCTGGGAGCGAGTGGGCGTGGCCTCGCAGCCCCGTATATATACATTGTTGCAGGATAAACCGCAGAGCTCGGCAGCTGGTCTGTGGATGAAGGAGTGCGGGGAGAAGAAGTTACCAGATGCTTGTTTTTGCAGACAATAAGCGTCGAAATAGCTCTCTTGAACACCCTCAGCGGACCTGAACGACACGGTTGTCAAGTAAGCTGTAAGTACTTTATGATAAATGTGCCGAATTTGCTAGCTTGGTGGCTAATTTGAACAGTTTAACCGCAGCTAGCCGTTAAACAAAAATATGTTCTTCCTCCAAACTTGTCCTGTCCCGTACTTTCCTCGGCGAGATAGACATAAAATGCACGTTTACTTCGGTCGATTTGTCAGCGAATTCTGTTCAACTTTCCACCGCTGTCCTTTGTCTCGAGTTTGAGCAGTTGTTTTTGTCCCCTCGCAAACAGCTGACCACAGAAGCAGCTGATGTTGTTGAACACTGCCAAGAGGACGACCATGCCTGCTCTCTCTGCACCCACTGAAATCGGAAGCTCACCCCCTTCTCCGTTGGACAGCAGTCCCAGGAGGCTGTCCTGGGGTAAACTGGTGCAAAGATTGACCGATTTCAGCACCTCTGGCAACAGCAGCAGTATTGAGTCCGTGTCCAACAACGGCAGCAGGAGTGACCTCTCAGACACAGGTAAACGAAGCTGCAAAGGTTTCCAACACGTAATAACAGGTGAATTAGCCTCTCCTCTTGATTCAAGGCTCCAGTTCTAACCCACTGTGTCCTGCTTACAGGGTCAGACGTCTTCGGTGACCTGTCTCGCTGCAACGAAGACCTGTTTTACGACCCAATGGAGGAGACCATCTTGAAGGAAGTGGTGGACCTCATCGCAGGAAGCCTGAGAGAGGCCAAAGAATCGGACTGCGCCCTGAGGTGCGCCAAACTGCTCATCCCGGAGAAACTTCTGGAGCACGTCGGACAGGAGCTCCTTCACCTGGCAGCTAGCGAGCCCTGCGGCCTGAGAGGGGCTCTCATCGACCTGTGCGTGGAGCAAGGGGCCGCGTGCGAGAGCATGGCACAGCTCTCCGTGGACCCCTACCTCGTCCCCACCTTTCAGCTGACGCTGGTGCTGAGGCTGGAGTCTGGTGGGCTGTGGCCCAAGATCCAGGGACTTTTTAGCACAAAGTCTCCCTCTGTTCCAGTCGTGAGACAAGCTATTAAACTGAGCACCGGTTTCCGAGTGATCAAGAAGAAACTGTATTGTTCCGAAGAACTGCTCATCGAGGAATGTTGAAGAAACGAAACGGGACTGTCGACCTTTCATTGTCTGCGTTTCTAAAACGCCCAGTTAGCTCACAGAAGGGCCTTATTACTGTAACTAAATGTACATGACGGCTTCTGAAGTGTAAGGATGGATTTTGTCATGACGTAGCCTATTGTTCCCACTGTAAGGGACCTTATGGTACCTGGAGCAGGTGTCGCTTTATGAATAACAATGTGTAACCATCACGGTATATGTGGTAAATAGGCATTTTTGCGAGTATCAAAGCGCGTACCTCAGTTTCTATTGAAACGTATAACGGCAGCTAGCTATATGATCATAGTCATCGAAGACCATTGTTTTTTTTTCTTTTCTTTACATACATGGCAATTAATTGTAATGTACACCAAACAAGTCATTAGGGAGCCTAGTGACCGCTTGAATCCCAAGAGCAAAGGCCTACCAGCACTTGCATTGTGCAGTTTGTGTGCAAGCTGCAGCTAAGACTTCAAATGTAACTTGATCTTGTATCTGTGTAGACCTGTCTTGCTTTCAACTTTATTTATTTGACATTCAAATACTCATAACATTGCACTGTTTTTTGTACTTTCATGACTGCAAATAAATTATTTTTTTTTTAAACAATTCTCTGCCGTCTTATTTAATTGACTCAAATTTTGTCGCTTAATATCCAGGTTTGCTGTGGGAATTTGGGAAAATCTAACTACGCCACAATGCTGAGATACATGCCGCACTGAGGAATAATGTCCGGCTGTATCTTAATATAGATCAGCTGATAGGTAGCTAGTCATTAAAGTTTCAAAACAAGAAGAGAAGTTTGTGGGGAAGAGTGTTTACGCCAAAACCAGATCTGTACATCTGCGGTTGAAAGATTGTGACACTAGTTCCTGTCATGCACGTGTAGCACACCCCCACCCCCCCCCCCCCCCCCACCCCCACCCCCAAAATGTGAACGTGCACAAATCCATGTTGCCTGTCCCCTTTGTCAGCCAGCCAGCCAGCAGACTCGCTGTGCTGACTCAGCGTTCGTCTCCACATTCTGTGCTCGCTCCGCTCTGAGCAAAATAGTCACGTCCGACACGTTTTTTGTTGAGCGTCCATATTTATTTTTTCGTCTGGAAGTAAAAACATGGTGGAAAAAGGGGTGAACAAGGACTGCACTGTTTTCATAGTCTGATAATCCATTCTTTTAAAAAATAAATAACACAAAAACATAAATAGCACAGTATAAACAAAAAAGTTGTGACGGAAACATAAATAGCGTACTATAAACATAGAAAGGTGTGACAAACATCGCTTTCTCCCAACAGATGAAGTTCATCAGAGCCATTACGCTCAAGAACTTGACTAGGCACGTCTCTCATTCCCTTGGCTTTTTATTGTGAAGTGCCATCAAGTTACCGCATATGACTCTATCCTTAACATAACTTAAAGAGGCAAAGTGTAAAGGGACCTTTTTTATTCTAATTATTATCGCACACGCAGCAGAAGGTGAGTGTGTATTCAGAGGTTTCACATTATTCCTGCATAGTTTCAGAATATGCATTTGAAGTCAAATCAGCAGACCACTTTGAAACTCCCCTCTGCTGATTTGACGGTGTGAAATGAAAGAGGAAGCGTTCTGTGGGTTAATCTAATAAACGGCGACATAAATAACAACCATACAATAACATATAACGTCACTATGTTCTGGTTTCTCGCAAAAAAAACCATCAAGTGACCTTCTCCCAGCTCCATGGCTCCCATTCAAAACAGGCCTCGGAGGAATTCCAAACCCCTGTCTTGTCAGGAGGAAAAGCTATATTAAGTGTTTGTTTTTTCTTCTTCTCCATAACATTATATTAACATTATATTTTA
Organism: Eutrigla gurnardus; assembly: GCF_963514095.1. Lineage (NCBI taxonomy): Eukaryota > Metazoa > Chordata > Actinopteri > Perciformes > Triglidae > Eutrigla > Eutrigla gurnardus. The sequence continues at coordinate 6,714,514 of NC_139933.1, read as the reverse complement.
ATTTCACATTCTAAAATTCCATTAAAATGGCTTCAACCAGTTTGTGTGGTCAGTTTGATGCAGCTTGGTGCTGGTTTGTTTGTGTTGCTTGTCGTCATCGTCAGTCTCCAGATTGTTAAAGCATCTATTTACAGCCAATAATCTTTCACAGCCAAGAATCTTTTTTTTGTGTTGGTTCTGGAAACCTGGAGACAAGAAGGAGAGAGAGAGAAAAGAAAAACATTTTCACTTTGAGAAATGAAAGAAAACATGCAGGTATTTGCTGAGAAATTACAAAAATGTAGAAGACTTGCTTTGAATGATGAAAGCAGCATCAACCGTGGAGCGAAGCTGTGATCTCCGACAGCTTGGCGCAGCTTGGCGTGCGAGCCTTCTGAGCTCTTTGGTACAGGTCGGTGTCTCCGAAATAGCGAGCTCTGTAGAGCATGCCCTCCTCTGCAGGAAAAAATAATGAAAGAAACATGATAAACAAAAAGCAGAATATGTCTTTAATCATTTCCACATAAACAACAATCGATATTTGACTAAATAAATAAACCGTTTTGTGTTCCTGGCCAAACGTACTCTGTTGTTTCTCCTTCCAGCAGTTGTTGCGAAGGTTGGAAATAAAATCGTCCTCCACGGTCCGCTCCACGGTCTTCAAATTCAGTCCCGTGATCTCCCTGGAGAACTGCTCCCCCACATAATATGGCACCTTCAGGTTCTCAGTCATCCTCTTCTGCGTGTAACCGGCCGACCTGCGTGCAGAGAGGTCAAAGTGTGGGAGAGACATCGCATGACTGAACACGCCGTCCGTTTCCTTTCACATTAGCGGTGGCTGATAACGGCCCCGCGGAGGAGCATCGGAAAGGCAGACATCATGGAGCCAGCGATCCTCGCAGAACACAGAAGAGGTCTGTTATCATTTTTCTTTCTAAATCAAACCAGAAACTCAATGCAGTAGATTTGTCTTCGGGCTGGGATTGTGACGATAATCTTTGGTTTAAGTCTATTGGAATTCTGCAGCAACAACAGTTGGTCTTGTTGTTTTGAGATCACACTCACGGCCTGAAGCTGAGGCTGTAGGGGGGGCTGTTGACCATGATCTGACTGAGGGCCGACACAATAACCAGGATGAGGATGGGCATGACCTGCACGAACAGAGCAAGGCCTCCCTGCAGAGAAAACATATCAGCAAAACCAACGATCGCTTTGTTTTTAAAAAGAAAGAGAATAATGTTGAATGCGTCTCAGAGGCTAAAACTGACAAACAGCTCAATGTCTCCCCCTGCTGTTCAACAATAACTTTACATTATATTTGCACATCTGCAGTTTGCAGGAGCTCCAATAACAACGTCGGACTCACCTCGCGCCGTTGCTCTCTTCTCTCTCGCCTTTGGTAACGCATCCGCCCGTTGGTGTACACATTAGCGTTACCTACAGTTAATAGACGGATGAATCAATCAAAAACGAGCATCACAGTGATAATGCCGTATCTCGCGAGCTTGGCGTGAACAACACAAAGCGGCGGTACTAACTTGACGGGTAGCCTCCTCCAAAGAACATGTTGAAGAGGTCTTCGGGTGAAATATCTGGCTCAAAGTTTCCATTTGCGTCCGCACTGTGTCTCGATGGATGCCTCTTCTCTTCTTCGCACTGGTCGTACTGTCGTCTTTTGTTGGCGTTACTCAGAACGGCGTACGCATTCCCGATAGCTGTTGGATATGAACATTTAAGAGGTCAAATTACGTTCGAGCATTACTGCACGATGGATGAAAGGTCATGCGGGTCACCTTTAAACGCCTCTGTAGCACCCGGAGCATGATTCTTGTCCGGATGGAACCTCAAAGCAAGTTTTCTGTACGATTTTTTGAGTTCATCCTCGGAGGTGTCCGCCTGGACCCCGAGGATTTCATAGAAGTCTTTGCATTGTTTTATCCTGTGTAGAGATCACATGATTCTCAGTGTTGGGCACATCAATAATCCCACTGAGTAAATAGATGATCAGCATGTTAATCAGCCTCACCTCCTCACAGCGTCTAGCTGGTCCGCCGTGTAGGATTTTGAGGTGTCGGAAGACTTTTCCTCGGGTCTGGCATCCTGGCTGTTGGTCTGCCGCTGTCGAGGCCCCGAGGACCCACCGGAGTCTGAGTGGGCCCCATGTCTGGGTATAAATCCATTCTTTGCTATTAGCTCCAGTAGTACTAGAAGGGATACAATCACAGGATAAATATATCAGGACAAGCATTCAAAAGAAGTCTTGATAGGATAGATAACTATTAATTTAATAGTTAAATTAATACAAAAAAGTGTTTTGTTTTGCTACGCCTGTATTTGTGTATTATGGTATCTCTTGTTCCAGAGTTGGGAGGAATGGGATATTATTCTTCTTATTATTAATATTATTATTATTGTAAAACCAATAACCAAAGTGACACTGGTTCTCTGGGATCTGGGGGTCTTGTAGCTCTCTCCCTGGGCTAAGCTATCTAATGGAACAAGTAACTGATAACTGAAAACAGTGGACATTACATATGACATACATTATCCTTCGTACACAATAGCTACAGTAACAGTTTAGTTTTAGTCTTTAACTGGCAACATAAATGGCAAATTAACCCCATCGGCTAGCTCGTTAGCCACCAAAGGCCCCGGCTACTGCAGATGCAGGTGATGCTGCGGCTGATGATGCTGCGGACCTCGCCGGGCTGGGAGAAGAAGCCCCCCTTTTTCCCCTTCGACTAGGCCATCTTTAACTCACCCTTCGCCTTCTCCGTCGGGAAGAGCCTCTGCGCCTTCTCCAGGAACCGCTGCGCCTTCTCCGGCTGCTCGTTGGTCAGCGCCGCGGTCGCGATGTCAATGCAGCGCTCCGCTTCGTCCCTGTTTACTTCCATTGCGGCGGCTAGCGGTGCTGGGCTAACTGGACCAGAAGTAAATACGGGCGACTGCTGATGACGTCACGTGGACGCTACATATATATATAACTGGGTGATTGTCAGTTGACAGGTTTTTTTTAAGGGGGGTGGGTGTTTGCTGAAACCTGACCTACAAAAACGCGTGTCCTGTTTGCACCACGGATGTGTGAAATTAGGTCTGCACGGTATGAAGTGCCTCCCTGTGCTGCCTCTTTTCTCCACTAGATGGAGACAAATGTGAAGGTAAAAAACTTAGGGATCTGTCAACCCTTTTTTTGTAGGGGTTTGGATTATAGAATTGGGACTGTCTTCTCAGTTCAACATCTATGGAGTGTAATTGATCTTACAATGTGCAAAGTATTACATCATCTACAAATCATTAAAAATGAAAAAAAAATATATATATATAATTGTGGACCTTATTTTTGGGTATTCACAAATGCGCATGTTCCAATCTACACACAAATGCCAATCAATTTGAAAACGTGTAAACAGTTTTTTTTTTTTATTATTATTATTTTTTCCACAAATGTACACACCCCAACCTGAAAACATGTTAATGATTTGCTCATTTTCACTTTTACTTTACAGGTCTTATCACCGTCACCTTCAAAAAAGCACGCTGTGTTAAATCATGTCTGGAAATAACTGTGACATTCTTTTGTAATTATCCGGCGATTGTTAAATGTGTGAGCACGGATCGCCTGTTACGCGCGGATCAGGTTACATCCACTGTCTCCGGTTCAACACAGATCCACGAACGTATGCCGCGTTTATGTGCCAGTGGAAAAACTGGGACATCTGGCCTCTCAGTGAGGAAGATGTTTTTCTCAATCGACATCTTTAAATATAAATGATCTATAACCTACTTTTTTATAGTGGTCATGGTAACTGCTGAAAATCACCCTGTGTCACCCAGGATATACAGTTGTTTTTAGGATTTAATTTAGATAAAGATGCGAGTTGTTCAGGTTCACAATGCCTTGCCACTTTTTTTATTTCTTTTAGGGACTATATTATTTTCTTATTTTATAATAACTGCACTACCTGTTAGTCTGATTGGTTTTATTAGAATGATATTGATGCCTGAAAAGTAATAGTTATATAAGCAGTGGGGATGGTATATATAACGTGCTTTATATTTATTATTATTATTATATATTTCGTCATCATGTAGTGCACACACAATGTGACCATTTTGTGATCAATCTCCCCTCCATGCGTCCAGGCCGCGGCGGCTCTCTCCCCCAGAAGGTAAGCAGTATACATCTGGCAGAAGAATGAATAAAAGGTGAACAGCAGATAACCAGACAGCCAATGGGAGCCCGACTTCGAGGCGGCATCCGAGCGCTGATTGGCTGGTCGCACCTCGAACTCCGGCTCTTATTTGATGCGTTTTTTTTTGCTGCTGCGGAGCCAACGATCACTCTCGCTCTCCCGCTGTAGTTTTCACCAGCTTCTCCGTCAAGCAGACGGACTATCTTTTCCCACTTTACCTCTTCGGTGAGTTGTTTATCTTTATATGTACATTTTTATTTTTAATATTATATATAATATGACGCAACGAGGCACACGTTGGAACCATATGGTGGCAGCGTTATGTCAGCCTGGAAGTCAGCATCATCGTTGCATATCCTTTTCCTCGCTAGCGGGCTGAAGCTAGCGCAAACATTTACATGTTTTGGGGTGTTTTTTTTATTTAATCACACATTCACCGTTGGACGCCATTGCATGTCGCTATCTCGTCGGCCTCCCTCCTCCCCCCCTCCGCTAAAAAAAAAAAAAAACACGCTAAAAAATTAGCGCTATCTCTCTCATTTCTCGCCGCCCAGAGCATCACCCGAACCGCAGCCACGATGACGGAGGCGGAGGCGCCGGAGAAGCAGCAGCAGCAGCAGCACACGTCGAGCAACGGGACCCTTCATCCAGACGCCAACAAATACGACACGTTCGACCACACGTACAAAGAGAAGGAAGGCCCCAAACCTCCCAGGACCATCGTGTGGAGGAACGTCTTCATGATGACCCTGTTGCATATAGGTGCCGCGTACAGCGTGTGCCTCATCCCTTCAGCATCTTTTATGACCTTGCTCTGGTGTAAGTAAAAGCAAAAAAAAAAACATGTTCTGCACAGGCTAGGTGTTCATTTAGGTGTTTTTTTCTGTTTTTTTTTTTTCGTTCCCCCAGCTGTTATGTCACCACCGCTGCATGCAAAAAAAAAAAAGGAAAAAAAAGGTGGCAGCACAGCTTTGTGCATGCTCCTCCCAGTATCCTGCATTTAGTGGGATTATAGATCCGGACGTATATCACCAGATTTCATGCCACGGTACATTTTAGTGCAAACTGTACATTGTGTCCTCCTCGGGGAAAACAACACAGTTCTTTAGTGTTGTAGGTCAAATGAAGAGCAATTACACAAACAGTTTTTTCCTTCTTCTCAGAACTCACTGGTAATGTGCATTTCTCACGAATGCAAGACCACACTCATGAATAGACTTCCAGTCCTTCACACAATCATCAGATGTTTTTTTTTTCTTTCTTTTTTTATCTAGCCGTCATCTGATATGACGTAATTGCATTGCCAGGAGAGTGCCTCCGTGTCGTCATGCTACTTGCCTCGCTTCCTTCATGGTTGTTAAGCCCCGTTGTGAAACCAGGAGGATCGCACAAACCAGTTCAGTCAAAGGCACATTTGAAGATTTCCCGGCTAGATGTTTGTATTGTGCCAGAAAGCTGGCGAGATGATCGATTTGGCGTTGCCTTTTTAATAAATAGAAAATCCTTTGCATGTTGAACAAATGCAATAGTACATGAATGACAGTTTCAGTGTTTAGGGAGTGATCTCCCCTTCAGCTAAACCGATATAATAATGCGATATGGATGACTCACTTGTTGCAGGATCATCGTCCCAAGGCATTAGTGTGCAGAAAAAATCTAGACTTTGCAGTGTGCAGCATTTTAATTGTTAAGCAGTACTAATTCCTGTATACATTTCTCCCCACAGCCTTACTTTGTTTTTTGATAAGTGCTTTAGGAGTCACCGCAGGAGCTCATCGCCTGTGGAGTCACAGATCCTACAAGGCCTCGTTACCTCTAAAGATCTTCCTCGGTTTCGCTAACTCCATGGCGTTTCAGGTAACGCGACAGATCGCACACCTAAGATTGTGATAATGGCCGCGTTGTGTCCACGGTGTGAGTAACGTCTGCCCTCGCTCAAACCCACAGAACGACATCTTTGAGTGGGCTCGAGACCACAGGGTTCACCACAAGTACTCGGAGACGGACGCCGACCCCCACAACGCCGTCCGGGGCTTCTTCTTCGCTCACATCGGCTGGCTGATGGTGCGCAAACACCCCGACGTCATCGAGAAAGGAGGCAAGCTGGAGCTCCACGACCTGATGGCTGACAAAGTTGTGATGTTTCAGAGGAAGTAAGTGGTTTCAGTTAATGATTGATCGTGTTTGATCCCAAATTTAAAGATGCACTTTACTCGTTTTAAGAGCAAACGTTGGACCATAAACGAGCAGAAGTCTTAAATCCAGATCTTTCACCCACCGCGGCTGCAGATTTGTGTCAGCAGTCATTCTGGTTTAACAGGGTGACGGTTGCTAACCTGTCTTTTAGAGCGCGCTGAGATTGACTCAAGGTTGGCTTTCAATGAAAACTGTCACGACGACGAGCAAAGCGATAGCGGGGACAATCCCTCGTCTGACGGGCGCGTGTGTGTTTAGTGTTCACGTCGAACCGAGCGGGCGCCTCCATTCATTCCGCTCTCCCACCCCGCTCTCGTCTCAACAGGTATTACAGGCCGTCGGTGCTGCTCATGTGCTTCTTCGTCCCCATGTTCGTGCCTTGGTACCTGTGGGGGGAGACCCTGTGGGTGGCCTACTTCATCCCGGCTCTGCTGCGGTACACGCTGGTGCTGAACGCCACCTGGCTGGTCAACAGCGCGGCTCACATGTGGGGCAACCGGCCCTATGACAAGGGCATCAACCCCAGGGAGAACAAGTTTGTCACGTTCAGCGCTATAGGTAAGCACCACGCTCGCAGCGTAACAAAAGATAGAGAGATAAATTAAACTGGAGCTCGGGTTAGAGCTGCCAGGGAAGCTCCACCTCCAGACAAAGTGACTTTGGTGGGATCCCTCAGGGTTGATATCTGCCTTCAGTTGCCTGCTCAGTTGTTTCAAGAGTTTGTCAGTTACGCCTAAACTAGTTTGGCAACTAATTGTAGGAAAAAGGTATGAAATGATCAAATGAACAACTCATCTAAACGCTGAAGATTCGATAAAATGGTCAAGATTAAAGTATCAGAAAGATATATATTATATATTTATTCATTATTTAATTTATTCCCTCCAGTTTTATGAATCTAAATGCCTGGTTGCCATTCTATCCACCTCAAATTTCACTGCTCTGTCAAGTAGTTTTCAAAATCCTCACCCCAACCATCAAAACAAGCTAAAATAATCTTACAATCACAGGAGGTCTTACTGTTGTTGCTTATTAATCCCTGTTTTTTAGTCAACTTCGTCCAACACTGTTTCTCCTACCTTACAGGTGAGGGATTCCACAACTACCACCACACGTTCCCCTTTGACTACGCGACCAGCGAGTTTGGCTGCAAGTTGAACATTACCACTTGTTTCATCGATGCCATGTGCTTCCTGGGCCTCGCCAAGGACCGCAAGAGGGTCTCCCACGAGACGGTCCTGGCCCGGTTACAACGCACCGGAGACGGAAGCCACCGGAGTGGCTAAAGTCGAGGAGTTGTGGTTCGGCTTCGAAGGCGAAACAATCAAAAAAGAAGAAGCTTCACAGTCCTTTGACAGCTATACATTTCTCATCCACTGAAGATAAAAGTCATCTTCATGAGGGCCTTGACCTCATTTTGTAGCTGTAACTAAATAATTTGTTTAAGATGGAAAAAAAAAAGAAATAACTAAAAAAACAAACAAACGAACCCATTCTGCTAAGCTCCTTGCCTTGGTTTCTATTGTGCTGGGCCACGGGCTTGCAAAGATGCTTTAAGTCTGAAGTAGATTGATTTAAAAGAAGAAAAAAAAATGAAAAAAAAGTCAACTTCATTCTCTGCTGTTTTTGCCACTTTGGTGTGCATCCTTCATGCAAGGTCAGTCATGTAGCCGATCATTTTTATGTAAGTATTACTCGATTATTAATCAACGTAGACGAGAAGTGGAACACTGAGAATGTTGGGCCACAATGTTTCAGCTGATAAGGTACGATGCCCCAATCGGAGAGTCGGTCTTTACTGTTACTGATCTACGAGCGCTTTAAGATCCGGTAATGTTTGGTGAAAAAAGTTGTTTGGCGAAAATATGGTGGAAGAGTGAGGGAACCCAGACCTTTCTTCTTATAACCTGACTATACTGACGACGGGAGTTGGCGCGGCGCGTTGCGGCGTGGAACCAAATATGTAGAAAAATACCAAGACGAACACATGTTTAGTCCGCGTATTAAAACTGCTGTTCCATATTAACAGTTAATGATAAATGCGATTTGAACTTAGAACCACGCGGTGTTTAATCAACTTTTTGTTTGTGTGTGTGTGTGTTTTTGATGAATATATCATAGTGCCAAGAGCGTGCCAATTGTCGACATATTTATAACAATCTCGATGGTCCACTAGAGCACACTTAAGTCGATATTGCTTCTTCGCGTAACATCATTGTGGAAGTTTTTTAACCTTGTGGCATCAGTGGCTTTGCTCCTTTTTTTTATTATTTTCTTTTTTTTTTTGATCCAACGTGTCCCCTCTTTTTGTCCAGAAACATCTGCATTAGAGCTCTCATTGGCTGATGTAGCAGCCAGTCATGTGACAGTTCTGGTGTTACAAAACAACATGCCACCCATGCATGATGTTATACTGTAGTAGGTGTTGTGGTGAGGTGTTTTATCGGTGACTCCAATGGCAGAACTGTGTCTATTTTTGTAACTTTTGCTGTTAAGCTGCATCGCTTTTGGATCATCAGAACTGTTGCCGTGGTGATTTCTGGAAAGACGGGGTCTGGTTTCCCTTTGATGTCCTATACGAAGCTGATTGTCATTGCTAAATTTTTCCGGTGCATCAATGTTTATGCTCATCCTCAATTCTGGTGTGCGGAATGCTTATATTACCTTATTTATGTATTTATTTTGACTTTAAAAAAAAAAATGGAAAAAAAAGATTGCTCTAACCTGAAAACAGTTTTCTGCACTCCCAGATTTGGTAGCAAGATATATCAAATTTGAGCACCTGTTTATTTTTTAAGAGTCAGGATACAACCTAATGCCTTATGACTTGCATCCATTCCTGATCTTCTTCGCGTCCCGTCAGTGAGGACAAAAAAAAGGCTCAAAACAAATCAGACCGAGGTCCATGTTTACAGGCTGAAGCACCTGGTGGAAGGTTGTTTTTATTCTGGAAAACCATTACATTTAGGGCAAATTGACATCATGTGACGACATTGTAAGTGCAAATGTGGAGGGGGTAGAAGTCTCAAGCTGATCCAAATTAAAACGCCTGGTGCAAAAATGTTCAATCGTTTAGATTTCACTTGCTAAATCCGGGGCCCTGATGTGCCAACTAGTTTCAACCCATCAGGGTCTCGGCGAGAGAACCTCCCAACCAAAGGTGTTGCTGTGAGGGATGTTAGATCATCAACAGTGCACTTACCAAAAAAAAAAAAACCCCGACAATATCGGAAGCCATGCAAACAACTCCTGCTGCCCAGGGCGCCAAAATCCATATTTTCCTAACGACGAGGAGGATGAAAAGGTTGTCAGTCTGAATGATAATGTCAAATCTCAACTGTATTCTATTCTGAAATAAAAATTCACAATATTTTCAATACACATAATTCCATTAACAGTCGTTGCCCTTATTGGTTTCTGTTTTCTTTATTGTGTCTGAGAATAATCTGCGTTGCAAGAACCATTGGTGCGAAGTTAGACACATGTCTGAGAGCTGGACCTTAGTTCTTTGTCTGGGTCGGCCAGAAGTGAAACACTGATTCGGCTGCTGCTCGCAGAAAAACCACCTGCAGGAAGTATTACATCCTCATTCTGTGAAGAAGGAAAGGCTGTCGGAACTTCAATACACATTATTAAGGAATATGCCGACTCTTCTGGCTGATGTGACAGTTTTTGATATTGCAGGATGTTCAGTTATGGAATAATCAGATTTCTTACTGAAGTAAAGGCAGCAATAAAACACTATAAAAATACTCCACTCCTACTTAAGTATTAAAAAATGGAATAATGTAGTATTTGAGCTGCTAAATCAACTTTACTTGAATATGTTACTGCAATCTGCAGTTTCGTGGTAACAATCTTGGATTGTGGGACCCGTCTGAGGATTTTCTGTTCCCTGGATAGTCTCTGGTGAAGAACTCAACACTTCCACTTGGCTGCTGACATCCGTGTGCAAATCGAAGATATCCCAGCTATTTAATTCTGCAGTTATTGGCTCTTGTCTGCAGACGAATGAAGCGCTCTCCAAATGTGTTAACTGGTTTAGACAGGGCAGAGAGGAATGTAGGACCAGGGTGCCGACCAGAGACCAGCATATATTACGTAATACTGTTTCAGGTTGAGGAGTGTTTAGTTAGTGGATGTTGTGGAGCAAACAGACCCAGTGCTGCTTGTTTTGCACACTTTCTATTCACTGGGATTTGCCCCCTTGTTTTTGATTTTGTTTTTAAATAGACAAATCAGATAATACATTCATTCAATGTACCTTAATTAAACTTAAACAACAAAAACAAATACTTATTAGGGGGAGGACAATATACTCAAAGTATCAAAGGTAAAAATAATAATCCACTTGCAGAGTATTCTATACTTCCATTGTGTATTATTACTGGTATTACGTCATCTGTGGTCTCATCTAACCCTCATTCTATCACCTGATTTATTTTTTATACTGAATCTTAATGCAACGCCTTTTCTCTACAGATGATGCAATGTGTGCACAATATTTCCCAAGAAGTAGAAATAAGCAGACGATGCGAGTACTCAAACCAAGTACAAGTACTTAGTTACTGACTGCCACACTACTCACTTCATATGCAAGTGGGAAACTAAACTTTTAATATAATTATTACACATATAAATGTGTATATATGTTGCAGCTGGTAATGGTGGAGCTAATTCATACTCATCTATAATAAAACTTCAGAATGTTTTGTACTTATAACGGGAATTTGGATGTAGAGAAGTAGAAAGTATTTTTTTGACATATCCACAAAGTCCTGTTGTGTATCAGAGGGTCGTGTCGGGGTGACACGCCGCAGCCTCGTCCGACTCCCGGAGCGACGGTGTCCCGTGAAGGCGGGGGTGCAGCGTGACTCAGGACGCCGCTGTGGTGTGATCTGTGATGGTGAAGTTTCATTACCGAAGCATCACCCCAGACGGACATGACGAGAGGTTACTGCAGTTCAAACCTCCCCCCAAAAACCACCACCACCCCTCCAAAAAAAAAAAAAAGTCTCCACGCCACCCAGCTCACAGCGTCTGACTCTAACCGGCCAATCAGCAGCGAGGTCCCGACTTATGATCCTCCTGGGCCAATGGACGCGGAGCGCGTGAACGCTTTTCGTAACGACCACATGGGAATGAATCTTGCGATATATGTGCGACCTGCGTCTTCACGTTAAATCAGATTGTCGGCTTCCTGTGTATTTAGCGGTGGGATAAAAGAGGTATCACGCCATTTAGGGTGTTGCACTTTATTTGGGCTTCCGGTTTACTTCACGCACGATTGACAGGAAGTAAAAAATCGAACACACCTGTGCGCGCAACCAGGTGGTAGAAGCTCCACCTCCTGGGAACTGCAGTCTCGAGGACCCGTGAGTCACGCTCGCGATAGGCTACACTAAAGAGCAGCGAATCTAGGAAAACAAACCCGGAAACACGCCATAGTAGCATTAAATTGTAAAGAAATGCTCCTGTATGTGATTCTAAAAGGGTTTTCTCACTTCCTAATAAGTTATTAATAAAAGAGCCACAAGTTGCACACTTAAAAAAAAAACAGGAAGAGTTAATTAAAAACTTTAGAGCTTTGAAGAGTTTATGAATTACTAATAAACATGTCTTGAACCATTAATTAAGCCATTCTGAAGAGTTTGAGGTACATGCGTCAATAAATGACTCGAGTCCAACAACCTTGAAAGTGACTTTTTATTTGAAAAAGATACCGACATGAGGAAAAGTAAGCAACGTGGATTGTATAAATATCTGTGCAACCAAAATGAGCACATGGAGGCACTTTACTGCCTTCTGCTGCCATGACACGCCTTACTATCCAGCTTTATGTCCTCGATCATATGTTCTCATTTGTCAATTCATTTAAGTTGATATTGTATGATCTAATCTAAAACAAACACGATTAAAAAAATAACACCCAACTACAAAAAAAGGATAAGACTCAATCCGGGTTGGAACGATGAGTAAAAGCATCTTTAACAGAAGGGGGGGGATTCAATCAGTTCATTCGCAGTTCCAACATAAATTAATGTGTTTTTTTTATGAGCTACCATGTTAACTCTGTAGGGAAAACATGCACAACGAAGCAAGTCTAAGGTTAAAAAAGAAAACAAAAAGAGTCAGTTGTTCACAGAGCCGATAAGGAAATAACAGTGCTTAGAAATGAAAATAAAACAGCAACTTGACAATCACCGTATGGCATCTTTCTGCAGTGCTTTGGCCCAAAAGCCCTTCAGTGGCACAATCAACCGGACACAATCTGTTACAGCAGGTGAAGAGAACAATCAGTATTTATCTTACAGCGTTTCCTTGATGCTTGTTGGGAAACGATACACATTTAAAAAAAAAAAAACATGAGCGTCGGCGTATTTCTTCCTCATACAAACTACACCGACAGGATAGAAAGTAAGTGCAACCCAAGTTTTATTCGCACCATTCCCACCCCTATTGTTGATGTAAGAGCTGCTATTCCGGGTGCTTTTGTTTCCTGCAGACGGGCACTGCATGTTTTCAATCAAAAAAAAAAAAATATGCACAGGTATAGAGTGTGATGTGGATTACCAAAATGCAACTACTTGAACAAACACCGCCTTGATTCAAACTCTGTATATTACATCAACCGTCGAATTTACACAGAATCACGACTTTCAGAATACATTCATTTTATCGTCAAATTACCACGGCAACATCAACAAATCTCTACAAAAATCCACCTCACCGCCCAAACCAGCCTCCAGGAAGGAATATGTATGGAGTTATGAAGACCACAATCTGCAATATCATCATTTTTTCTTGTTCTTCTCATTATCAAAGCACATCATCAGGTCAAAAAGAAATAAATACATATATAACAATATGATAACACTGAAGTCTGGTGGGAAGCACCTCCCCCCCCCCTCTGAGGGGGGTTACACGCCCAGCTTGTTGGCGATGGTCATGAGCACTTTGAGGATGGGCATGAAGGCGGAGATCTCGCTGAAGTTGCTGCTGCTGACCACCTGGGTGTGGACCTCCAGACCCCGCTGGTAGTTGTGGCTCGCCACACAGCGGCTGATCTCGTGGAGCCCGTTCAGGATGTTGTGAGAGAGCTAAGAGGACGGCAGGGAAACGATATGACACGTTACTATGTGGCCCCTGATGTTAAGCCTATAAAATATCAGAAAAAAGTACATTTTTCCATGAATTACTTAAATCTTAGCACAGAAGAAGGTCTTTTAATTTTGGTGAACGTGCTTTGAAGCTCACACTGCTCCGACTGCACCTTGATGTGTGCATATTCAGAAAAGCACCTAAACTGAAGAGTGTCCCAACCCTGGAGTGTCTCTGTCTGTTTGCACATGATTGACTATCATTAGGCGAGCTACCGAAGGTATGCTGAAAGTAAACTGATGCTTCTTTTGCTTTTTAATGATTGTAACAGTGAATAAAGAACTGTGTCGTTCCTTCATTTCATTGCCTTCTGTCTCGATGCTTTAGCTTCTTTTGACATTCTGGATATATCCTAAAAAGGTATCCTAAAGGGTATGTTAGGGTCTTTTCTTTATGGTCTGGGTGGTAGGAGAACTTTCACTAAACTTTAAAATAAAAATGGCCATGCGGTTTTCCTCGACGATTAGCTTTTGTAAAAGTCGTCATTTCTTACCGACTGCTCTCTCAGCTTGTCGTACAGGTATCCCAAACGTTTGCCTGCATCGTCAAGTTTCCTTTTCGTCTGCTGAAAAGGAAATTGTTGTGGTCATGTCATATGCAATAAAACCCAAACTTTCCACTTGAATTGACGCAAGTTAGACTATCAACAGGACACACATACACACAGTGAGACTTACTGGGTCTCCCGCTGCAAGCTGGCAGCGCTGCACAAGGCTGTCAAAGGTGGATTTGAGGACCATGTGGTCAGCGGGGATTTCTTTCTGCTCCACCCTCTCTGCCGGCAGCTGCTGGAGGAGCTGAGGAAAACAAGGGCACAAATACAAGGTGGTGACGAGTTTGCAGTGTGACAGATCAGGTAACGGCCCCATGTCACACACCAACCTGCACGCTGGGCTCCTGTGGGGCTCCGGGGGGGACTTGGGCAGGGTCGTGGGGCTGAGGGGCCTCCACTGGGAATCCCATCACAGGCGCAGTGATGGGGGCCGGTGGTGTGTAATTATCAGGAAGCTACAAACACGACACAAAGATACATCTCGTCAGGAGAGGAAGGTTAGAAAACACTTATCATTTAATGTTTTTTTGGCCACTTTGAGGTGGAAGGAACTCCACAACATGCTGTATGACGTTCATCTTCAGTTAGCTTGTTGCTAACTTTGTCGGTCTGCCTCTTGAGGTTGAACAGGTAGCAGGTTTATCAGAGCTTGTTGGCTGAAAACATCCAGCCTCTGCTGCTGGAAAATTAGGTTAATGAGGGCAGAATCCTAATTCTCTGAGGGTTTGTCACTCAGCACGACCCCTTTCAAATCACATTTAGTCATTTAATTCACTGTTATTAATCAAATATTCATCGGTTTAAGACCGTACATCAAATGATTGGACTGAGCTCCTGGTGGCTTGATTGTTTACATTTGCACAGTAATAGTAAACGGCACTGTACTACGTCTACTGTGCATTTTAGAGGAGCGATTCTTGCACACAAATAGAATAACACAATAATTTGTAATAATACAATAAGCAGATAATAAGATAAACTAAATGAAGAAAACACATATGCAAGCATATTCTCATTAATCCTATTTTTAAGGAAATAATACACAGATTGGACCAAATTGACCTGAATGACCTCCATGATAGTGATGCACGCACAAGTACCTTCTTCTTCCTGGGTCCACCTCGCATTGCTGGCGGGTCATTCCAGCCTTCTTGGGATCCTAAACCAGAAGATGAGTCAGAATTTGAATAGTGACTTGTGACATTTTTTTTTTTTGGGTGCTCACACTCAAGCAGTCAAAGATTGTCAACACAAGACAATATCTTTGAACTAAGGTTAGTGCGAATGGCAAAAACGCGTCATTCAGCCAGACATGTCATTTCAGCAGTGTATGCAGAAACGTATAGCTTTACTGGTGTTGCTTGGGGATTGAGTCTTTTAAACTGCAATTAAAATAAAGCCCCATCATTTTTAAAGTGGATTTATACTTAAAAATGCATAATAAAGTAGGTAAAACCTGCAAGATCTTCGTTTTAACCTGGGGTCCTTTCATAGACTTTACTGAATAATTTACCTTTCACTGAAGGTATTCTTTATCTGGTTATAACCACAGTGTTTACATAAAACATGTTGCTTGTATTTGTGTACAATGTTGTTTACTGTGTTTAAAGATGAAAGTCACTGTATTTCCCTAAAGCATAGAGTGGCACAAGCAAACACAACCAAAAACACACTGAGTGAACAGAAAAATATTCAAACCCTGTACGGTGCAGTGCAATCTAATACAAAAGTAATGGAATTATTGTGTGTTGTACGGGGGTTTCTCTGGTCACTCAAGTGTATATTTCGATGCACTCTTATTCCACATCCAACCCTAACTTTGTCACCTTGATGGTCGGAATTCAGCCAGGGAAAGTATCCTGCAAGTCAAATCAGGTGGACAACTGAACAGGATTCAATAACCATTAGTAACAGTTTCCTGCTAACATCTGTTACGTCTCAGTCTCGGAAACGTGTAAAAAAAGCAAATGTGTTGAACGTAATTGTGATTAGCAACATGACATCTACCTGTGGGAGGAGGAGCGACAGTCGGGGCCGAGAAGGGCTTCACAGCAGGAGCTCCGGGGCCTCCCTGTGGGTACCCTGATCCGAGAGGGGCATAGGGACCAGATGCCATGGGGGGTGCAGGCCCCTGGTTGTGGAGGCCCCCTGGGTACATGGGAACCGGGGCTCCGGGTTGGGAGCTGGGTGGCATGGGGCCCGAGGGTGAAGAGGTAGACGGCATGAAGCTTGTCGGTGGCACCCCGGGGCTGGGCATGGGTAGCATGCCTCCGGGGGTCGATGATGGAGGCGGTAGTGCAGGACCTGATAAGTTAGCACCTGGCATAGAAGGGCCTGGAGGAGGGAAGCCCAAGGGTCCGCCCATGGGCATAGGCTGAGGTTGGAATGGCTGATGAGGAAGGAAACCTGGGAAAGGACAAGTACCATTAGATCGCACTATAAAACACTAAATCTCTCTCTCTGTGTCTGTCTGTATGTACTTTGCATATCTCGAGAACTGCTAATCCGCTGGATGTATTTTTGACTTGGAGTAACCCGTGACCTGATTGTGTTTTTCAGTTAGTGAGACAGGCAAACACTCTCTAGCTTTACTTTACAATAAAATCACTCTGAAAGTAGAAGACAAATAGTTAACCATCCAACCTGGAGCCGGAGCAGGCTGTTGGGGGTAGGGAGGCCTCAAGGCAGGGCGGGTTGCACTGGGCGGCAGCACATGAGAGTAAGGTGGCAGGCCAGGCCCGGTGTTGGTTGGAGCTTGTGGGGTAAAAAACGACGGCATATGAGGCGGCTGTTGGGCAGTCTGGGAAGGAGCAGAGGGCTGGTATTGACTCTAAAGTTGGGGGGGGGGGGGGGGGGGGGAAGAACATTTCAAACACCCATTATTACATAGGAAACATAATCTTGCAAAGTATGATTTACTAATAAGTGGCAATAAATTTATACCACAATTTGTGCTTTTGGTGCAGGAGCCTGAGCAGCAGGAGTGGGCTTGGCAGTGGACGCATTGACTCTGTTTGAGGTGTTTGGAGGCTGCTGCCCAACGGCAGCCTCTTCCTGTGCATGGAGCAGCCTGTCTTTCAGCATCGTGATCCCAGTCTGCGGAGACAAAACGTGAAAACGTGCAATGATATGTATTTTTTGGGGAGGATTGGAAATTAGGTTGCTTCTATGCCTCTTACTTGGTCCGAGTTCTCAGGCAGGTAAGTCATGGCTATGGCCAGACTGCCCTCTGCAGCCAGAATGCCGGCGTAACATGTCAGCTTCTCGGCCAGGATGGGGCTCTGCACCGCCACCTCGCTGTTGCGCAGGCGTTCAATCGACTTACGCAGCATCATTACTTTTTCAACCAGATCCTGAAAAATACAGACGAAAAAAGTTAACTGCAACAATCCTCAGGGCTCTTACCTTAAGGCTACAATGGTTTGTATGTGCATGCATGTGCTTGAAGCCACAGAGTCATTAGAGAAGTATTTCGTGTTGCAAAATATTATACCTCGAGACCAAGAGGGGAGGAGCAGTCTCGATGCAAGGCCCAGCACTCCACCAGCTTCTCAATGTTCCCAGAGCAGATGTAACACAGACAGGCCTGCAGGCACCGCTTCTCAGTCTTCTCATGCTCCAACCGGCCTCCCAGGGTATCTAGCAAGAAGAATTGCAGAATTAAACGAACAATATTAAAGAAAATTCATCAACGTAATCAAAGCCAAAATGATTGCATTGTCAATGCATGCTTTCCCCCGCATGCATTCAACAAACTGCACCTCGCAGACGATCCTCTAAGTGCAGAAGTACTAAAGATAGATACCCAAACATTGTGGTGCTCTGTAAACTCTGCAAATAGGAAATTGCTTATAACAGCTGTACACGTGCTATGCCCGAACCGAAATTACTCCAGTGGTTATTTTTAGTTTAAGTCAAGAACTCAAGTAAATATACTGATTTTCCAGTTATAGAAAAGGGTTGCTATGACGCACAGTGATTTAATTAATGGGTGTCACAGCAATCCTTTTGAAGTCGAGGTCCAGGTTCTTTCTGATCAGGCATCCGACAAATAGAGTCTATTGTGTTGTTACACGTGTTTGCTTATAAGATGGTTGAAAAAATCTTGAAATATAACTCATATTTTGGGCAAATTAATATGTTATATTCATAGGAAATTTTAAAAAGAGTCTGATGAATTTGAGGAGCAGCCTTAGACTGAGAGAAAGGCTGCAAAGAGAGCGGGGAGGATGAGAACAAACAGAAATGTTATTCAACAAGTAAAACAAGTACTCCCGTTAAAAAGGTACAGCTCGCCCGTAAGCGGGGCAAGTCGCAGCACGATTACTGCCAAACTTGTGAGCAACTTACCACACAGACGGGCAAAATCTTCAGGGTGAGCGTAAGTCAGCAGAGCGGCGAGAGCCTCCTTCCAATTGTCTAACTCGCAGCTTTCCACGATGTCTCTCCAGTTCTGGGTCACCACTGATGATATGAGCTGCAGTCGGAGACGGACACATTAAATTAAGATATTCTCCTTGTGATTGCACTGAAACAGAATGAATCAAACATAGTCCTACCATTGAAATGCTGTTCTTTTGATTGCTTAGATATTTTTGCTGCGTTTTCTTGAGCAGCTCCTCTCCTCCACTGATAGACAGCAGGATGGCCTCAGCGTAACGACCATCGTTCAGACACAGATCCACGGCGCCCTCAAAGTTACCAACCAGCAGTGCCTGGCTTATCAAACCATCAGTGTCTTCGAGAGGATGACAAGGTCATTAAGCATCCATCCACCAACACAGTACGCCGTTACATTTCCAATCATGACCAAGATGTGTGCAAGTGAGGGCTTTACCACATGATACGGGGATCTGGAAGTTGGAGTTTTCCTTTGGGGTCTGAGCAAAGAAGTCTGCCGGTGAAACAGAACCAGAAGTTCTACTCTCACCTACCCCAGTCGCTCCATCAGACCTCTGGAAAAACAAAATCACTTTTACTGTAAACAAGCGCTACAAACCTTGGTTTGCAAACACCAAAAATATTTAAATTAAAAATGTTCTGTGCAGACTTGCCAACCTCAGTTGAGAGCCGCTGCATCTTTTCTGCCAGATCTTTGGCATCTACTCCGTGTCCATTGTGCTGAAAACTCTTCCCCAGGCACTTTGAAATCTGAAAAACAAGGAGGATATGAGTCACAAGTGTTTTAATATGACATACATCAGGTCATAGCGACATTGACAAATCAGAGGCGGAATACCTTTTTCTCCAATTCATCTTTGCTGAAACCCAAAAGTCTGAGGAATTTAATGCGGGCCTCATCCTCAAAATTCACCTGTAGACAGAGAGAGTGAATCAACCACACTGACTGACAAACTTAATGTTATGCCTCGATATGAAGAGAACTGGAGGGGCCCACCAGAAGGAACTTCCATATGTCCTGCTCGGCGTCTGACTTGGCGTTCTGAATCTTGGCCTGGCAGTAGGTGTTGAATGAGCCCGACTGCAGCGCTGCCTGCAGCTCCCTGGAGCGCTGGAGGAACTCCGTCTCCGTGGTAACCTGGCTCACAAACACTTGTCTGGGGACAGGCTGGGGGCTCTGCACGGGAGGCAACTTGGGATTCTCAAAGGTTATCAGCTTTCCACCGAACTGAGGGGAAAAAAATACACAACACCAGATCAGAGAACGCCTTCTGTATCAACAAGCTTTTAAAACATTTGCACTTACAGCAAAGGAGGCGCCCACTGGCCTGCGCACCCACTTAGGTGGCTTCTTAAGAGGGGAGACTATGGTGTCCTGCACTGCAGGCTGAGAAACTTGCAGGGGAGGCAGCACCTGCCCTGTACCAAAGGGATCCATTGAATTAAATGATGAAGATATCTGTTAAAAAAAAAGTTAAATGTAAGAACAATTGATAAATAAAAATTCCACTAGTTTCTAGCTTCTCCAACGCAAACATATGCTGGTTTTCTAGCTCTCCTGTGACTACAAAGTCAAAGTAATTTAACCATCTCTAAATTTAAGTATAATATTGTTGTTCATTGGTCGATGTCAAACCCTTCACACCTGCACCATCTTGTGGACAAACAATGCAGCACAGCCTCTGCGATTAAGTAGATCCCATTAAGAACAGCCGCTACCTTATCAGCTGTGCTTTGCTGCTGACCCTTCAAGCTCCCTCCCATAACAGAGTAGACGGTGATTCTCCCATCAAATGAGGCAGTTGAAAGGAGGGCTGGATTCCGGGGACACCACTGGACATCAAAACACCACTGGTTTGATGTTGGAAGCTCATAAATGACCTAAAATGAAGGGAATGACACGTGAGAATCCACATCATCGTCATTGAGTCACAACATTAAGGCAAGGTAATTCAGGAAAAAACAGAGAAACAGGAATTTATCTTATATACCTCTCCAGTGTTTGGATTCCAACAAAGGATCCGGTTGTCTTTAGCACTACTCAGTAGCAGCTCAGAGTCAGCCTGGCTCCAGGATATGGACAGAATTCCCCTGAAACCAAACACCAACACAATACATTATATTCTGCAACATGACTGAAAAACTGAATTGAGAACAAACTGCTCAAGTCTTACCTTGTGTGGTTCTCAAAGACTTTAAGGGGTGATGTGGCAAAGCGGAGGTCCCACATCTGGATGACGGGCATTCGGTCATCCTCAGAGGCCAACACCAACTGGGTGGCCACGTCGGGGTGCCAGAGCATTCCCGAACAGTGCATCTGCAGTCGCGTAACAGAGGAGTCCAGCATCGTCATTTTGACCTCGTCTAACTGGCAGGAGGCTTTAACACGATTTTCAAAACAAATGCTGCCCCATAAACATTCCTGATTTGAGTCATCAGTGAAGAAACTTGATGCTTTCATAAAATAGACATTCGAAAACAGTAAGAGACTCGATATGACTATATGAAAGCAGTAACAGCAGTTTCGTGTGGGTTGGCTGCTCAGTAGGTGAAAGTATTGGGCAGCAGGCGTGAAGAAATATTTTTCTCACTTTCACAAGTAAAACTGTACAGAATAAATAACTAGTAATAATGCTGAACATCCATCTCAATAAAGCATTAATTATTAATTTCCAATAGTATGAGTACCTATGATGCTGGATACAGTACATTAATTTGTTTTTATGTGTTGTGAAACAGAATTTAGGGGGTATGGCTTAGTGATGAGGACCATAACAAATCAATCAACCTGCTTCAAATGTTGAATCATCTAAAAATGTTGCTGATGTGTGGCAGATAAGACATATTTGATTCATGAAAGATACAGTTTTTTTTGGGCAGAATATAACTCTGGACTCTGGATTTTGTAATAAAGCCACCAACCCTGTTGCTGTGGTCGCTGATCTTGATGATGGGCTCGTTCTTTCTCAGATCCCACACGACTGCTTTCCCACTGGGGTTGGCAGAGGCCAGGATGTGTTGAACCTGCCTGTTCCAGGACACAACACTGATGTCTTCAGCCGGCTAAAAGACGAGACAAAGGCTGTTATTGTCAAAGCAAACCTGACCGTGAGTCCGACACAAACAGATACTTGAAGATAAAATAACAAAGCCTGCTGAAAGTGTTGTAGGATCAACATAATAGGTAAAATGAAAGTGTTTATTTAAAGAATAAGCTTGGAACATGATCATTTTATTAAGAAAATTTCCATGTGGCACAGCATCACTAACCCCATTGTCTACGGGAAGATACATGACACAATACATGAAATAGAAAACCTTAAACACAACTTCCTTGTTGCTTTCAGTCCGAACTCACATTCATGAAACAAAAATAAAGCTGACATGTTATTTCCTGATTTGGTACAGTGAAAAGGTCAGGATGAAAAGAAATCGAACCCATCTCTCACAACAGACGTGTGAACTTCCTTAAACCCGTGAACTCTCCGTCTCGCACCCACCTGTGACTTTGCTCCCGGTGTCATTGGACTGTTAAAGTTGTTCAGATCCCAGATATATATCTCAGAATCATTTGCTCCCGAAGCAAGAAGATTACTCTGAGGGATGGAAAATGTGAGAATGATTAGTAATGTGTACTACAGCTAAACTGACTAAGGACAAGATTTTGACTGAAGACATTTACCTGAAAGGGATTGAAATCGAGTGCTCGGACGGGTCCTGTGTGTTTGTCGGACTGTCCGACTACAGCATCTGCACCGGAGCTCATTATGACCTCTGGGTTATATACGGTTAATGTGCCATTTTCACTGCCGCCAACCAGTCTCCCTCCAGTTCCATCTGCTCCCATTCCAAAATTCACCCACACGATACTGTGCAACCTTTGGAATATGAAAAGTATAGTGAGTTATTGGCTACAAATGGCATACTAAAAGCCAAAGCTGAAGTATACATGTTGGGGTAAGCAGTCCTCTTCATATAACATATTATTTTGAAGCATTTACACAGAACGCAAATATAGAAAAGGTGCACTGCCAGCTTGCACACTGACAATAAAGGTGTCAACGGATCACACTGTGCAGAACAGGTTTGAGCTGCACATATATCTACATCAACACAGAGGCTCGATATTCCGAACCATTACGGCAACACTTGAAATCACAGCACATACCAGATCCACTCCTTCCGTAAACGCCCTAGACATATAATATGAGCAGGCAAGCAACTCATTTTCATGCTATATATATATATATATATATATATATATATATATATATATATATATAAGAAGGAGATAGAAATCAGATGGGAAATAAGATTAAATCAGAATTTAGTGTTTTAATTCGGAGTGATTTCTTTCCAATCGTGGCCAAAATGTTTGAAGGGAACTACCTGGAATCTGGAGCTTCCACATCACTCTCTACAGTGGCCGATATGGACAGAGGAGATATATTTCATGCTATTTGTGTACCACCTTTATGAATTACCTGTTTGAGGTGGGTAATGATCCTCTGAGCTGCATGTCCAGAGATGGATCGGAGAAGTCCACCTCAAATATCTCGAGGGCAGCTGTGGTGTTGAAGGAGGCATCAAGCTGCTGTGCTGACGTCCCCAAGGCCAGGTAGACGGGGTGGTGCTCGGCCGGACTCCACGCCTGGTGGGCAGTCCTCTGGATCTCCTTCAGCCTCATATTCCTCTCCAATGTTCAAGTCCTGGACTCCACTAAACCAAAGATAACGCAATATATTGTCTTAACATTTTTTGTGGATTAACAATACATTGTAAAGTACCTTACAAATCGGAACTCACATGTAAATACCCTAGCATCTAACTTATCTCCAACAGGGTGCCACCCCTCACAGGTTGTATCCGACTATTTCCTGGAACTGCTGTCTAATCTCAATTTAGGTTTGCCCAATACAACTAGCTTCCATCGGTGTTACAAAATGTTTATTATACCAGCATCATAGGTCAACTCCGTTAGAGGGAATTCACATACATGTTACCGGTGATATTATCTAGTTACGTTAAAATAGTCCAGTTGGAAATCAAAGCAACGTTAACTAACGCTAAGCAGCTAGTGTTAGCATTTCGCAACTGCGGCTCCGAACATGTCTCATACCTTTAGCCTTAGTGAGTTGACACTGAACACCGACTATCGCACCGGCGCTATTACCTAACTACTAAAGGGACCCGTTAACGTGTCATGCATGCCACCACATAGGAAGTCGATGCGCTAAAAGGTTAACGTTGCATCTTGCCCACAGTGTCTGGTAGTAGCCAGTGCATAACCGGAGCCGATGTTGCTCCTAGCTAGCAATCAACCTAACAGCCACCACCCTAATACCATGTTTCAACAGAAACGTTCAAGCACACGCACACACTAACACAATTTAAATGGTTTTTCAGAATAACTTACATTAACTGTCTTTATCACAGCCTGACTGTCCACATCCACAACAAACTGGCAAAGCTAGCCACTGTCAGCCACAGCCAGGCTTGTAGTTTAGCCGCAGGCGGATTCCGCTCAAAGTACTTTGCCGTGTTGTCACTCAACTACGGTGGCCGAAACGGACATTTCGCATTTCGTCGTGGCCCAAGGTAACCCCGATGTCACCGTTGACCCAGCAACACAAAATTAATAATCATTTTTTAAACTGTATACCGCTTTCATTTGGGCAACAACAATTGTGAAAATGTTATTTGTCACTTTTATGTCAACAAATTAAAATCCTTTCATTTGTGAACCATTTGGCAGATTGACTTTCATTCTAGACACAAAATGACAGCAACACACGGAGGAATGTATAGTCATACACGTCTTTATTTCTTGACAGCAATATATGTACATAAGTAGAATGAGATCTTAGTCACTAGATTTCATAATTTTTGACATCCTCGGGTGGTTTTTCCGGATCTCCTCCTTTCTCCACGTACAGGTCATTATAGGGATACTGTTTCGGTGCCTGGAAGAGAGACAGATGCTTTATTGGAAATGTGCATTTAATTAAATAAAGGGGATGCTCGTAAAGCATCTCATCTACTTGCGACACATCATTAAAAAGAAACTCAAAAACTAGTAAACATATATTTAAATATTCATATGAGCGATTTGAGCAATTGCAAATCTGAGGATGGAGGTAGCCATGAAAGAGTAAATACAGCAGACAGGGTTCTTCATTTCAATTCAATGAATATATACAAGTCAGTGTAATTAGCTGGAAATAATAATGCTATACATTATGGCTACTTGACTCTTTGGGAGTGACATTTTATAGCAACAAGTGTAATAAAGACTTTACAAGATTTACAAGATACCAGCTTTACATATCTATTGGTTAGTTGAACAACTTTTTATCAAAAGTTGTCCTCGGTGTTTGTTTCACAGAATGTTTACAATCTTATGTACACATATGGAAATATGTTCTGAAATATTATTAATTATATTATATACATTTGTATTCAGATGTTGATCTACATACTCAAATTAAGAGATTTACATAAAGGAAGAAAGAAGAAGATGAAGTTACACCATATGATTTTCTGAGGTTTTTTACTGTATCTATTATAGGATATTGTGGATGGTTCAGGTGAAAGCATCGGGGATGATTAGATAATATAAAGAAGTGAAAAACAAATTATTAAATAAGCCGGGGTGGTGAGTTATAGCCAGGAATAGTCTCCTTTTTAGCAATTGATTAATTGATTTCACATCCACCAAAAACTGAATGTATTACAAAAAAAATCCTAGTATTGGTGTGTACTTACAACAGGTTGGTAAGATGGTAACTTCTCCCCAACGTAGAACATAAAGAGCATGAACCCGATGAAACCAAACAGCTGTTTGGACATTGTGGACCAGGACACGGGGCTGGGAGACGTATCCACACGGTTCCTGATGAACATGTCAAAATTCCACTGCATCTAAAAATAGAGAGATACAACACTGGTTAAAGGGAAATCTCTTACTGTATTGTATGAACTGCATACGGATATAACTATTGTTTGTATAGAGGCATTGCCATGTGTGGAGAAGGTTGTGCCTCTGTCATTAAAATCAAGCAGAATACTATTTCATTATACAAAAGCAATTGTCTCAATAAAGGGAAATTATATACTGTGGACTTTACTGTGAAGTCTAGACAGAATTATGAACGCACCTAATGTATACAATATTGTCTAACAATACACTATGAATACATATAACATTGAAACATATTGATGGGAATATCATAAAATCTACCTTCCCTTTAAAAAGATGGTAACAACATATAATACTGAGGTTTCCAACTTACAACAAACATATCTGGCCTCATTTTACAGAAGCAGTTTGAGCGCAGCTAATACATATGGTGTCAGCCTTCACTTATGGCACTTAGATACAGCAGATTTATTTGTTTCAAGGCCCTGGTATGGTTAGGCACGAGTCACATGTATGGCGTTTGTTTTGATAAGCGAACCATATCAGAATGAGCAATAAGGAAAAATATTTCTTGTTGAAAACCATGTTGTAAATTTGGTGGAACCAGCTTATATACTGCAATGTTAATTATAGCCTGATGTGTTCACCAATGCTCATGTATATGTGATAAGCTTTTATCTATAGCCAATATGAGTGGGACATGTGCACCTGATACAAAACAAAGTATTTTACCGGCTCTCCCCAGTTCCTCCTCAGGTCAGGGTGGTCCCACTGGTACCAGGGGTCTCTCTCATGCTGAGATCTTTCTGGCAGCATCGGATAATCACCAAAGCTACAAAAACAGCGATGACAGTTTAGCTATCACATGTAATGGCTTAGTTACTGTTCATTAACGCAGTGGTTATATGCCTGTTAAACATGGCAGTTTGACTGATTATGAATAATAACACATCTCACCCCTCGCCTTTGTCGGGATATGGTTCATAGTCCTCAACCCTCATGTTGTACTTCTTTGCAGCAGCAGCTTTCTCCTCGGGGGTCGTCGGATACGGACCAGGTAGACTATCCTTCGACACACCAGAGGCTGAAACACGAAGCGTTGCATGTGTGAAGAAACCAAATAAGTCATGAAGTTCAGAAGCAAATAAAAAATGAAGAAACAACAATGTTATCCTGTCCGCCTTCACTTTATGGATGCATACAGAGCGCTAGCTGCTCAGCTAACGTTAGCATGTCAAGGTTACGCTCATTCGAGGCTTTAAACGTTAAACTCTGACACGTATCAAAAAGTATGTGTATCAGACAGTATGGCGGAAAGTTGTGACACTACTGACCTGCTCTAGATCCCGACAAAAGTGCGGAAATGCCAGAGCCTTTCCCTTTGGAGAGGAGCTGGGCCCACCGTCGGAAACCAACACCAGCCATGTTTACTGGCCGCTGTCTGTCTGACGGAGTAAGAAGTACGCATGCGCGAGTTTGGAAGTATGGGTCGGCATGAGGCCCAAACCATACTAAACAAGTAACGCGGGCCATTAATAGTGTATTAATATCAGAGGCGACAACAAAAACAACTACTAGAACATGTCTTTCATAGTTTTTTATTCATTTGGATTCATTTTTTAGTAGCATACACCATCACATTAGAAGTGTGACAGTGACATGAACTCTCCTCAAGTGGCCGAAGGGAACTTGCTCTCAGGGTGAATGCACTGAAGCCCCGAGGCCTGCTCCTCTTCGCATCAGATCCAGCTCAGGTGCACAAGTGCATTTACTGGGGGATCGTCACTCTGCCACCGGTGACAAATTGAAGAAAATCCATCAGAGAAGTTCTGCTATGTCCTTCTCCACATTCTCAATGGGGCAATGAAGTTCATACCTGCAGTAAAGGGAAAACATTAGAGCCACTATTATGTCTGACCTAATGAAGGGCTGATCGGGTTTCTAACTTGTGGTCTATGATGTATAAATTCACCTTTTGAAGGGTATGCCATCTGCAGTAATTAGAAACTTCTCAAAATTCCACCGGATGTCATTGACATTGATTGGGCACCAGTAGAACTTCTTCATATCTCCAATAACAGGGTTCACAAACGGCAGAGATTCCTGTCGCGGGAGAGAAATGACAGTTATTTGGAGCAAAGCGGCTGCAGCGGTGACAGTACAAATATACTCTACAACTAAAAATGTACTGAAATAATCTTATTTATCCAGATTCGGTGTAAAACACACTACCTTTAGATAGGTGAAAAGAGGCTCTTCATTTATTCCATTCACCTCAACCTTTCCAAAGACAGGGAACTTTGGCACGAACCCACCGCCAGGTCTCACATACTTCAGAATGTTGAGGGTTTCATGATTCACCTCTGGAAAATTAAATAAATTATTAGCAGAAAATTTAGTCCAAAACACTCAAAGTATATAGGCTACTCATCTGAGGGGTCATAAGTTGATTAATGGGGGAAAAGGAAATCACTCCTTGACATGTGAAATGTGACTTGTCATTAACGATGTATTGGCGTTTATAAGACTGTCATATGTTTTACTATGTTAATGTTTTATGTAGCCTACAATCTTAATATGATAAGGAATATAGTGATATATAGCTGAAAAGTACAATATTCCTCTCTGAAATTAAGCAGAGTAAAACTATAAAGTAAAATAAAATGGAAATCTTCTAATGTACACACCTCAAAATGTTTTAAGTACATTATTTGTGTATGTAGAACACAATATTCCTCTTGTGACAGTATATCACCTAAATAATCTGTTATTTGTGTCACATTTCCAAAGCTTCGAGTGTACCCACCAGGTGACTGGAGACCGAATTGGTTGCTGGGGAATCCTAGGACGGTGAAGTTGAAGTCGCCAAACATTTCCATGAGTGCATTCAGTCGGTGGTACTGAGGGGAACAGGACACACACAATCACATGCCTTTAATAAAAACAAATGACTAGGAGATAATGTGATCTCCCCTGCAATCAATCAGCTCTCTAGTAGAATATTACCTCTTCTATTGTTGACCCTCAGAAGGTGGCAACGTTGATGACGAGCAGCAATTTGCCCCTGTAGTTACCGAGCGGAACCGACTGTCCATCCAGGGTCTCAACAGAGAAATCATAGATTGATTTATGCGCCATGCTTGTACTTAAGCTTGTATATGGGATTGTAGTCAGTCGAGAGTGAGTATTCACTCGGCTATCCTGTTGGCTCATCTCATTCACTGAAACATAACTCATGGGTCAGCAATTGTTCAGCGTGACTGACTTCATTGTTCTCCTGGGCAGAGGTGAACGCCGGC
This sequence comes from Eutrigla gurnardus, assembly GCF_963514095.1. NCBI lineage: Eukaryota > Metazoa > Chordata > Actinopteri > Perciformes > Triglidae > Eutrigla > Eutrigla gurnardus. The sequence continues at coordinate 6,685,813 of NC_139933.1, read as the reverse complement.
AGGGTGGTCATTTGTTGAGCACGCGTGTTCCAGGCCTGCTAATACGAGCGACAGCTAATTGGCTCCTTTTTTTCCAATCATTACAGCAAATATGTAAATTACTTCAACGTGATCATTGACGTACAATCGAAAAATTTACGATTGCTGCGTTCAGGTTAATCGTAAACGCGCAAGTCCATCACTATATTATAACTAAGTCACCTGAATGCGACATTCGTGACATTGAAGAAGCGTACTTTTAATCTTAAAACGACAATCAGTATACTCCATAAAAGGGGTGACAGTAGGATGCTTGTTGTTTTACACGTTTTAAGTGGAATGGAGCGTAATTGGGTAACTTTGTGGTTACTAACTGAATGCAATGGAAGAAAATGCAGACAAGTTGTTGATAACAGAGTGTATTTGTGGGGTCATCACCTTTATCATGAATGCTTGGCTTTTTGGTAGAATCCACAACCTTGTTCGGTACTTCACGTGCCATCCCTCCCTGTATTCATGAAGTCCGACAGTCCCTGAACGCAACATCATTAGGTTCGGTTTACACCTCAAAACGGTTGCAAGATGCTAAAGGAAGATACGTTATTTTGGCATTTGCGTGAAGAACAACACGTCATTAAACATTCCGTATAACACCGCGGACTCAGAATGGACGGAGAAGCTCAGATGCTAACGTAAGTGCCTTTAAAGAGGGAGCGGTGTGTTTAAAAAGCAGCTGGATCGGTGGCCCCGGCATGCTAGCTTCTCGGCTAAAGGCGTTAGCAACAGCGACCAAGTCACTGAGGGCTATAGCTGCTTGTTGTTGCTCCCATTTACTTATTCATGGCGGCTAACTTTAACCATACAATACCGTGCCATTGCTAATATGACATTAATTTCGCTATATAACAAACAAACAAACAAACAAACAAAAATAACATTTTGCGCTTGATTGTTTCGAGCTTTTTGCAAGCAGTGTGTCAAAGTTCAAGCTGCTGTTTTCTCCAGCAGATGCCATCTTTTGGACTTGCCTTGGGAGGACGTACTCGTTCCGCACATTCTATGCCATTTGCCGCTGCAGCACCTCGTCAGCCTGCAGAGGGTGAGCAGGCAGTTCCACAGCCTCATCCAGGTGTATCTGGCCAACTGCAGGACCTTTGATCTGTCCACGGTGAGTCCTGGTGTCTAAGGGGTTTTAAAAGTGCATGTGGAAGTGTGACATGTTTGTTGATGGGCGTCTGCTCTGTTGTGATGCTTGCAGATTGGACAGACCATTTCCAAAGAAGCCTTTTGCTCCATGTTAAAGGACAACAAAGTCCTCCACAGCCTGTCCCTCCAGAGCTGCTCGGACTGGGTGACGGACAAGGAGCTGCTGCCGGTTATCGGCCAGAACCAGCACCTGCAGCGAGTGGACATGAGCGGGTGCGCTTGGCTCACCCGCCACTCCCTGGTGGCGGTGTCCCTGAGCTGCATGCACCTCCAGCACCTTGGCCTGGCGCACTGCGAGTGGGTGGACAGCCTGTCCCTGCGCAGCCTGGCTGACCACTGCGGGGGGCTGCAGTCCATCGACCTCACCGCCTGCCGCCACCTCAAGGATGACGCCATCTGCTACCTGGCCAAGAAGTGCTCCGATTTGAGGTCTCTATCCCTGGCAGTCAACGCCAACATCACGGACGAGTCGGTGGAGGAGGTGGCCAAGAACTGCAGGTGCCTGGAGCAGCTGGACCTGACGGGTTGCCTGCGGGTCAGGAACCAGTCCATCAGGTACATTACGTCTTATTTTCAAGTGTAATCCAGCTAAGTTTTACATGTGCAGCCACCCTTAAGATCCGCTGCTTGCTGTGCTCACAGGACTCTGGCAGAGTACTGCCCGAAGCTGCAGTCCCTGAAGGTGAATCACTGTCACAACGTGACAGAGTCGAGCCTGGATCCTCTACGGAAGCGCAACGTGGTGATAGATGTCGAGCCGCCTTTACAGAGGGCTCTGGTGCTTCTTCAGGACGTGCTGGGATTTGCTCCCTTTATCAATCTCCAGATATAGCCTAAGGGGCCATCTATCTGTCCCAACAAGTGCACACAGGTGGGTAATCTGATGTGTTAATATCCAGAAGTCAACCCCAATTTTTTACAAATATTTGCAGCAAATTCAGGTGGTGACCATTAAGATTGACCTTCCTTTTGTAACAGGTGTCGTCATCGCTCTCAGCTGCATCACATACGCATGTGAGTTGCTTCAAGACAATCCGAGAAGACCTGGATGATTTAAACTAACGTGGTCTGAGAATTCTTAATGGAATGTGATCAAACATCCATATTTAAGATCAAACTGAAAAAAAAAAGGTTTTGAGTTCGTAACGACCGAAGAAAGCCATGTACTTTTAAGATGTCACTGCACTATTAGTTAATCATTCGGTGTTGTAATAGTGTGGCTTTATAGCCAAATCCTAGCTAAACTAAAGTGTATTCTTTTGTTGTTGTTTTTTTTAACAAAGTGCATTTTGTATCTGACACATAAGAAACATGTATGTTTCATTTAGAAACCGTAAAAAAAAAAAATGTTTGAGTTTAATTAAACATTTAATTTTGCATGTACGTGTCAGTTTTAAAGGATTAATTCACCCAAATCACGCTCAAACACTCTCTAACTTTTGGTCTTATGTGTCCAGGTTTTTATTATCTTCACTACTGAGACTTCTGCTTCTACACCAGTACAACTGAGGTGAAAGCATTTTTGTTAGCGATGCTGACCGTGTGTCTTCCAGAAACAATCCTGTCTCTGTCAGGATAATCCACAGACCTCACTGTCTACGTGTTTTAACGGCCTCCCAATGAGAAACTATCTGCATGGCTATATGCCACCAAGGATTAGTGGGTAAATGTTTATACATGTTCTTGTGATGTGGGTGAAGGAACCCTTATACTCATGTTGTTAATAATTGCATACTTGTGTTGCCTAGTATTTGTTTGAAATAAGTATCGGAATTTATCATGACTGTTTCTATTCATCCCTCCAAATGAGTTTTGTAAAAAAAAAAGAAAAAAAAAAAGGAGTTGGTGTGTTGAAATGCAATTATATACATATGAAATATTACATTGAAAAATACCGTCAGGAAGTTGTCACATTTCCAATTTCAACAAATGTGCTGTGTTGTAATATAAGGATGCACAATCCACCCCTTTCTCGCCAAATACAGATTCCAATACCTCAGTTTCAACGATTCCATTATTTCTGAGTTTATGGGGAAACAAATTCCTGACTTTTATAATGTGAAATGGTGAATGTCACTTTGTCCAAACAACTGTTGAATATGAAGCTTAAAGACGGTCTAAAAAAATACTCTTCAAGGACATGTAACATGGTTTTAGGGCATCCTTGATGGATTTAATACATAGAAAAGTTCAATACAATCCCAGCCTACTTTTTTATTTCAGCTTCTGAATCAGTGAAACCGAGAATAATTACAGGTGTAACCTGCTGTGAATGACAGGATTCCTATCATTCTTTTGATTCTCAAGGATAAAGAGGTTCTGTCAAATCTGCGGTGCCTCTAATTCACAGCTGTTTTGTACCTCAAAGTGACACAAGGTGGCAGCAGTGAGTCAGGATATGTTTCTTTTAATTCTGTCTGAGAGGCTGCATGACTTCCCAACTACTAGTGATAATCTACAATGTTAAATATGTCAGAACACAGTGTCAGGTTTATATGAAAAGGCCAGTTATTGTTTTCTCTCTAAGGTTTAATCCAATGTTTCACTGGTTACACAGTTTGTGAAAATAAACAGCATATAATTTCGTTACCACTTGCAGCAGAATGTAGAATATTGGTGCTTCCCCTTGTTGCTGCGTGTTTCCTCTTTCCTCTGGTGGTTTGATTGGCAGACTATATTGTAACTCGCCTCTGTGACAACACAACAGGTCTATTTTCCACTCGATGGTTTACTCCATCTGCTGCGTTCTGTCCACGAAGCTGAATGTGCACCAACAGAGAGCTGCGTCCGGGGGGGCTTCGGGGGATCGACCAGCATCCTTCTGTTAGCTGTGCTGATCATCGTACTGTACCGCTACGAGAATACGTCACAGTGTCCTCAGCTATCAAGCAAATCTTGAAATTTCAATGCATAAAGAAACTCACGCCGCATATCCTACAGTGGATACTCACATTTACAAAATGCATCTCACATTTTAAGTAACAAATGATGCACAGTGGATAATATCCTTGTGTCAGGAAGGGGATTTTAGTTTATTACTGAAACAGAAAAATGACTTATTAGTATGAATAACGTCTTCAGTGTGCAGAGGCCCAGCAGTGGCCCCTCCTTGTTGCTGCTCAGCAGTCAGCGGGTTAAAAACGTTTCAGACTACATTCATCATGTAGAACCTCAATTAGCATTGATCTGCAGATGGGGGGGGGGGGGGGGAAACATAGCTGCGTTATTATATACCATGGAGCAATTTCTGTTCCAGTGATTGAGTGTATGGGGGGATTTCTCAAACATAGCCGGCCTAACATATTTTGTCTTCCTGTCAATAATCTGGCACTTGTCTAAACTATTGATCAATAGCAACTGATCATTTTATACCGAGGCACAACAATGAAGTTGGTCCATTTTATTCAGCATGCAGTTTTAGCCCCTCCCCCCCAGCAGCAGCGTGTAATATACTGTACTTATTAAAACAACGAATAAATCTGAGTTTAATCTGCTTTCAAAGTCCTCTCTGACAGAGTAACTTACTGATGGCTTTTTACTCTGCATCTATTTCATGTCATAGTATGAAAAGTACAGGTGTAACTCACAATAATAACAAGTCATCAAGGCATTTATAGAGGAGGGGATCATGTATTTTATTTCATAAAAAGCATAACATTATGACTCATTTGGAAGCATTTCCTTCCCTAATTTTAAATAGCTGTTGACCTTATATCTACAGGTCAGCTGCCATTTGTCTTCTGTCACAAAGCATCACAGTCACACAAGAGACCTGAATGTCAGTTTCACTTCACAATAGATCTTCATGACTTTACTTTTCCAGACAATAGAGCATATCTTAAACAGCTCGGACACACATGGACCAATCAGGTCACGCTACAAAAATGACATCACTCAATCAACTTCAGGTAAAGTGTAGGAATAAATCCTCGAAGCAATTTTCATGTGAGATTAACCAACTGGATAATAAAGATATGTCTTAACACTTTTTGGGGTTTATTTATATAAATGCATGCTTCTCAAGAAAATAATCAGAAATTGGTGGAGGCCACTTTTCAGCTTCCCTATTAATTAAATGATGTTCATATAAGGTGGAGAGAGAATTACCGTCGCTGTTCAGAGTGGCCCCAAAAACTGTGTCAGAGATTTTGTTCATTTTCATATTTTTAATTAACAGACTTTTCCTGCCGTCTTCCATCAGTGCACGAGTCTTTCTCTCGTTTATTTGATGTAGTTTATCTCCCCCGACCATTCATATACCACCTTATTGGATCGCGCGACTTAGGGATCCATCCTTTTGGCCACCAGAGAAGCATAACTAATGACAACATTAAAGTGGCTTTGTGAGCGTGGCCATCAAAATGTCGATCAACCAAGCAAGAAATAACGTTGGATTTTAAACGTCAGCATGAATAAACATGCTATGTTAAGGATCTGGGGAGCTAAACTGCGAGGGGGTCTCAATTTAGGAGGATTTTTGAAGGTGGTGACGAACTCACCTCTTCAGGATTCATGCGTGTGTCGTTGGATGTGAGGCTTTAATGGAAAAACAGACTATTGTGTGGAGATTCAGGCCAAGCGTGGTCGTGTTTTCAGCAGTGTGGAATGAACGACGAAGCCACACAAGACGTCTTCGGGGTGGCGTCTAATCGAAGCGACATTTGAAGCTTTCCTAGGACTCATGACTGTCAGAGCCATTAGCATCTTCCTACTGCGCTCCTGACCCCAGACCAGACAGGAAACATGTGGTCAGCTCGTTACTCACATCGTTTATGAACCAACAACAGTGTTTTTGGTCCAATTCTTATTTGGAGCAAAAGTTTCACATTTTGAGGAAATTTTGAGATTTTGATAAAGAGACTTTACAGATATGACAATGATAGTATTCGCTAAAATGCTCACAAAATTCTTCCCTAGTGCAGAAAAAATTAGCTGATCGATTGATTCATTGTTCAACAAAACATTTGACACAACAGTAAGCAAAAATATCAAGCGTTCATTGGTTTCTGCGTCTCAAACGTGAGGATTTGTGGTTTGTTATAAGTCATTGTTAATTGAATATTCTCTGGTTATGGACGGTTAATTGGACAAAACTAACAATCCGGAAAACGTCACTTTGAGCGCTGGGAACTTGTGATGAGTTATTTTAAACATATTAATCAGAAAAATAGCGGATAATGGGACTAATCATCAGTTGTAGCCCTTTTGTAAATATGAGCATGACAGTGACACTTTCTCAGCTGGAGGACTTCTAGTGAGCATTAAAAAGAGTGCACCACATATTTAGCGTCGTCAAACACGCAATGGACAGTAATTCCAAGCAATCGCAATCTGGTGCCTACATTACCCACATTGCAACTTGAGATTTGGGTGCGTTATGTAGCAGCTTGTGTAGCCTCGAGCTAGCATCAAGCAGAGATGAGTGGCGGGCTACAGAGGTCAAGTAAACTTGCATATTTCTAACTCCAAACCATCAGATTTCTTTAATTTTCAAACTTCTGATCTTCAAACATCATCATCACCACAAAAACTGGATTGAACATTGATTTTATACAGTAAAATATCCATCACTTTACCACAGTATGTTGCTGTAGACTGCAAACTGTGCCGACAAATATGCATCAGAGTACTATTAGTATGCTGTTGTAGAATTAACCCTTTGCTAAGTCCCACCCCTTTATTGGCCAATCATCACTGTATTTTTCTCCTTCCTGTCATTCCTACATTTTTGCACACTAGTGCTATTGAATAGTTGACCTTCCTCCGGCCTGTGTGTCTCGCTCTGACCCGAAGCCAATTCTGAGCACCCAGAGGCCACGCTCCTTCGTAGCTACGCTCAATTTGCCTGCAATATAAACACAAATATTCACCTACGTATAATAGAGAATATGTATAAACAACGAGCAATGACGAGGATTCGTCCTGGCAGGGGCACTTTGCCCTCTGACGAATGGCGGGCTGCTAAATTGTAAGTAACTGTGTTGAACTTGTGTCCTCCAGTCAGCAGAGATCAGAGTTCAACGTTGTGCCGTAATCACGGATCACATCTCGTTATGCTCAGCGGACGCCGAGAGACGCCCGAGCCCGTCTCGTCATTCTACTCTGTATGGAGATTATGATCTGATTCGGGATGAAGATGGACAACTGAGTTTATTCGCATTGTGCTGCTTGTGTCATTTAAATGACAGATCAGGGAAATCTATGGAATGTGTTGAATGTGATCATTTGTAGTGGGGGTAAAGTCTACCTGCTTTAACCCACAAGTATATAGATGTATATCTGAACGATTAAAAACAATATAAACCCAGAATAGTCGTCTCATTTCTTCTGTGCTGCTTCACCGACTCCAAACTCCGACACAAAGGAAACTCTTATTCGTATTATTTGACAAATGGGGGAACAAACAGCAAAATATGTGTTTAGTACATGTCTCGGCCCGTAGATTAATGACATTAACGAAGTTTCCATTAGCACGGCGATCGGGGGAGACAGAGGCGCCCATGCGTAAATCCACATGACTGAATCACTGATAAGAGAAAATGAAACACATCTCTATGGGCCAAGAGGGGCCAGGAAAACGCCACTCCAAATTAGCCCGCGGCCCAATTTGTTGTTACTTCATTAACCAACCAGCATCTGTAGAGCAGGGGAGGGGAAGTTGTGACCCATCTTCTTTTTTTTTTTCTTCCTAAAATGAAAAATCCTCCTCTGCCTTCACAGGGCCTCTGAGAAATATGAGGTCCCCTGTGCAGAAAGGCAGCCGGGGGAGAGGATCAGCAGAGTGACAGGAGCTCCACCAGGCAGTATTGAGCACAAGAAGAGTTTCATCCATTAGGATATACTGGATGAAACGCATTATATGGACATTTGTGCACATATCTTAGAGTACTTTTGATTTATTTGTGGTTTGGGCCAGAAAATATTAATACAGCAGTTTAGTATTATATTATTAAAGCAATTACATATGAAATTATGTATTTTTCTGACCTTTTATGTGTGGGAAATACTAATACATGGTTGAACAACTGTCCAAAATGTCCCTTTGGTATCCATGATGGATGTTTTTCACACATTTTTAAAAAATGTTACATTTCATACACATGATTGACAGCCTAATTGATAATAAAAATAATCACAAGTCGCAGCCCTGGTGTGGAGGATCCTGACTGGCCTGCACAGAGCCCTGACTTCAATTCCATCCAGCACCTTTGGGATAAACCGCGAAGCGACCGTGAGCCAGTCAGGCCTTATCACCAAAACATCGGAATCCTACCTCGCTAATGCTCTCGTAGGAAGTCTTAGTGCAGGAAGGCAGCCGGGGGAGACGATCAACGCGGCACAAAGCGACCAGGAAGAGTTTCATCGGGGTGTGAATCCCCAGCATGAAAGTAATACGGAGCGTGTCAGTATGCTAGTAAGGGGAGCTTCATTCCTCTCAGGTCGGAGTGAAATTCTTGTTCCAACCTGACAAAGAGTTGCATCAGCTCAATATGGGTATTTTCTCAGTGCAATCCATTGTTTCATTGTATTCAGTAGTTATCAGATAACCTTCATATCTTTGTCCTTTTCAGTGTATTTTAGAGTCCTTGGAGTGTAGAGTTTCAGCTCACAGAAGGTCTTAACCTTCTGACTGTGACTGTGTTGCTGCTTCCAAGAAGAATTTAGAAAGCAGTTGAAACATTTGGAAGAGTTGGAACACTAGAAAGGTACTTGGAGTACGTAAAATACAAATACTGGAAGTAGTTACAGTGGAAATGTCAGTTGGTATGTCAGTGATGAAACCTAAAACGACCAACGTCTCACCAAATGATCTAGATCGATATTTTAGGGTGAACTGTCCCTTTAAACTGTCGCCACTGTTTCCCCTTTTGAATTCAACCTGATATAAAACGTGTTTTGTTCTAGTTATAAGTAAGGAAACAGTGATGGGAACCTCCTGTGTGTACAGTCTGTGTAAACAAATCGCTCCCTCTGAAACCCCAAAGAAAGAAAATACTAATATATGAAGACAAAACAAATGGAAAACTAAAGCTCTGGTATTGGATGAATGCCGTAAAGTTGCAGCACATCAGGCCCCGAAGTGGATCAGTGGAGGTTCAGGTGCAGCTGAGGGGCCTTTTCTGCTCTTATCTGCTGATGGAACTGGCTGTCTAGGATGGCTAGTTTCTTATCTTCCATGGCCCACTAATATCCACAGGGGACCAACACCGTTTGGCACCCTGAAATCCTTTTCCCCTACACCGGATGGGAAATCAGTCTGGGTGGATCACGGGGGGCTTGAGACACGGATGCCATATGGCCCCTTTTTATTCTCTGTGGAGCGGGGGGCCTTTGGGATGCCCAGCATCTAAATGTACACAGGAGATGTTGACAATATGTGTCGTGACAAAGGCATTTTGGCAGTTTATGTTATTGTTTGTGGTTCATTTTTCAGGATTTATCTGTGGACGCAAATGCATAAAACTGGGCTCATTTAGATTCAAATGAAATATTATCAGTGTCTGTTTTCAGTCTTATTATGATCAAGGTTTCTATTTCAAGAGGGACATTTACACAACCACACAACCGTAATATAATACACTATGAACACAGATAACGTTTGACAACCAGCAACAAAACATCAACAGCCACCAGCTTGTATTTTATTGGAGATTTGATTTTGGGCTTACATTTCTAAACACAGATCAAGTAAGGTTACATCTCTCAGGGCTGATTGACGGCGCTACTGAAAAAAAAATAATAATAATAGAAAAAGGCTGCACTACTGCATCTGGCCAGCTGAGGACATGCTTTCCTCAGACTGGGAAAAAAGGGAATATATGGCATTATGCAGCCTCACCTACAAACTGTAATCCAGTAATAAGATTAGTATTATCATTGCAATAATGTGTCAGTAATGTATACTATAATGAGTGGACAGAAACCAGTAGAAACCAGTAGAATTAGTGTTTTTTTTTTTTTATAAACAGCAATCAGATGTGTCAGAATATTTACATTCCCATAAAACTGTATTGTGAATGTACGTTGATTTCATTTGCCTTTGACGTATCACGAAAAAAGTTTCAAATTAGTTTGCAGAAGAACCAAATAATGTTTTATATTTGGTTTTATTTCAATTTACAACAATATTTAATATTTAAACTATTTAAAACGTGTTATCTGGGAAGGGTTATTTAGGAAAGAAAAACTAAAATATAGAATATGATGAGCACCTATTGTGTCTTTCACTTGATAATCATTTAAAGCTAATATATTTGACTATACGTTTTTGATATTTCTCAATAGTTTTCGTGAAACGATTACCACGAGCTCATTGGCGGGTACAGACGAGGGCGTTGGAAAGCTGACCCCGCGCTCTGAAATAACCAGCTTTTCCCACGCAGGTGTAATCCACACTGAGCTGAAGCCCACCGCCGCACAATGTGTTCATGACGCAGACGGGGGAGACCTCCATCGAACTTTCTTCATGAACTAGATTGAGGACAATTTTCCTGCTGAAAGGTGGTCTGCTTGGAGGGCCGCGGCTCCCTGCCAGCTGCATGTCATTTCTATCAAATGTGGCCGGGGTCTGTCAATTAAGAAAACACAGGGCAATCTGTGGCTGCTGAAAGAGATCCCCCTGGCCTGCTCCCAGGCTGAGAGACTGCCTTTTGTTCCCAGGCATGTCTCACATACTTTCAGAGCCCAGATAAGCTCAGGCTTCATGAAGCCCTGCTTTATATTTGCCCACTGTAATGTCTCTGTGGGGTCAGGGAATATGGGGAAGCACTGTTGAAGAAAAGGTAATATCCCCCCCCACCCCCCCCACCCCCCCACCCCCTCCCACACACACATTATGGGGTCAGGAATAGAAGCCACAGGTTAGGTGGTCCAGAGGCCTGCCCAGGGGACTTTTTCGCTGAATGATCCCCTCCTCCCATGTGCCCACCCTCGATCCGTTTTTTTGTTGTTGCCCCTTTTTTACCCGTAAACAGCAAAGCAAGCTGGCAGCCAGCGTTTCCTGAAATCGCATGAACAGGTACGCTCTATTCCTGGATATGCCAGTGTGTGTGTGTGTGTGTGTGTGTGTGTGTGTGTGTATGGTGGGGGAATTTGTTTTAGTAGCAGCCGGACCACCCACAGACAAGTAAACAGGTACATCAAGGTGGTTGGAAATTTAAGTAGAGGGGGGAAGGGCAGGTTTGAGGGGGGTCAGAGGGGATCCGGACCTCTCGATGACTTGGCGTTGTGGTTTATCATGAAATGTATGTCTGGTAAGAGATCGAGTCCAAAAAGGAAAATACTTGGCATTCTTTTTAAAAGCTAAAAGCCCATATTGTTCTAGTCTAAATTTAATCTATATTGAGAAAATGATCAGTACACTAATTGATAAAAATAACCTTTCGTAGGAAGAAGCCTATAGAACCCCGAACTCAACTCCAACACCCTTTGAGACAAACTGGGATGCAACTGTGAGCCAGCCGGGCCTTATCGGCAAAACATCAGCTTCCAACTTCACTAATGCTCTTATGGCTGACTGCGGCCAGCTCCCAAAAACCTTGTAGAAAGACCTCCCGGAAGAATCTGAGCTGTTATTGCAGCATAAAAATGCCTGTAGTTTGGGAATTAGATCAACCAAACAATGGTGTATTGGTATAATGTTGAGGTGTCTACATACTTTTGGCCATATAGTGCATTTTTTCCATTATGAGCTTATTTATTCCTTGCAGATGACTTGTTAATATGACAATAAAGTGATGAATTTCATACAATTATTTGCATGTTGTGTTTTTATTCTCTTAGATATTAAATGTGGTAATTTTCTTCATCGTCAGCAAATTGCCCATGCAGGAGTGAGGTATTTAACGTCCAGTCTGGGTGTGGTTCCATTAGATAGCTTTAAGACCATGCTGAGTGCTCTTGAAAATTAGTTTTTTGGCAACTTCCTAGGATGCACAGCTCTCCCAGCAAGCCGCCGAGGCTTTGTCAGGACCGCGCTGGTTTAAGCTCGCAGCTTTTCAAGCCTCCCATTATGCCTGACTCAGTCGGGCAGAAAGCAAAAGAGCCTTTTCTGCAGTCATGTGGGCATACTGGCATTATACACAGTTCAGTATTAGATATTTGTGAGTCATATAAACAGAAGGGAGGGCACTGAGGCTTCTTGAGGAAAAAAAAAACTTTATAATTGGGGAGTTATATAAGTGTCTAAATCCTCCTCCAAGGATTTAATTTTTTCCCCCATTGTGTGTTTTGAAAAGCAGGAAGACCTCACAGCAGAGGTGACAAATCCCTTGACATCGAAATCACCGCGGTACGTTTAAGGACCGTAAATGAAGGCTCCGACTCCTCAGGTGGGGTATTGTTAACTGCCTCCTACTGTGATTCTTTATTTAAGATTTTGCCGTATTTACCCATGACCAGCCAATTATGTAAGCTGCCAGATTTATGCCAATATACAGAAATGTGGAAGCCTTAAATCAGAAACTAAAATCTTAACCAAAGATCAACCTCAAAACAACAAGGAACCACTTATTGGATCTGGAAAATTATTATATTCCTTAGCTCTTCGGCTGTTTGCGTTGATAGCATTTGCTTCAAATGTATCTATTGCACCTCTTCTCCTGAAATTGCCCCACTTTTCGAGTCTCCTTTTAGACATTCAGGTCTATTTAGCCTCATGCACCCTTGTGTAGATTTGCTATGGTTCTCTTCTTCCTTCTGTAGCCTCCCCCAATTATAAACTGTATAGATTTCCCCATGGTGAGTCCCTGTCCTCTCTTCACATCTACAGCGTGTGCATGTGTGTGTATCTGTGAGCTGGTGGTGTGTGTGTGTGTGTGCATGCATGTGTGGCTCCCTGTTGGCCCAGATGCTGGGGTGTGTACAGTGTGTAAATCTGGGGCTAGTCGGGTCGCTCAGGCATGACCTGGACTATGTCGGGCCTTGTCTTCCGAGCGCCTCCAGCAGTGTTCCCCTCCTCAGCTCCGACCAGCCAGCCTCACAAACAAGGATTTAGGTCATCTTTACCCCCCCTGCATCACCCGTGGCTGGGAGTCACTGCCTCTGATGGTCTGTGGACGGGGAGTTGAAGATGTTTACCAATGTTTGTTTGCACGAAGCTGTTTTAACTGTTGTAAGTATCGTGTACAATGTAATCCATGCATGTGTTGTTTTAGGCTTGTGTGAAATGTCGCTGGAGCAGGTTGGCCCGTTTTTGTTGTAGCAAAGATTTGTTATATCAGCAACAAAAATATTAAATCATTTGAGATTTAATGATTTGAAAATGCAACTTTGGATATATATTTAAGAATAAGACACAGCTACCCCCACAGATCCTCCCTATAGACTGAAAACAAGACACAGACTACATCATTTTCACTATTATAGTTCTCTATAAACAGCATGATTTGCAAATGGACAAAGATGCTACGATCACATAAATACATCTACACACTGAAAATACTCCAATTACACTAGAAAAAGACTAGTGCACTCACTAGAATACTTCGCCAGGTGTGTCTGCAACGACCACTGCTGTATTGTGTATTTGAATGAATACAACACGCCCATCTACACACTAATGGGCTGTAAGGCGGCGTATGCAGGCAATAAGCTCAACGTTTTTGTATAAGACATTGCATGCAATCTTGCCAAAAATGAATAAACAAAAAGCTCCGGCGTGTAGCTGTTAGCCAAACACACTGTCCAAAACAATAAAAGTTAGCAAACCGTTTTCCCCAACTGTGTCGCTCGGCACAGAGTAGCAGCTAGGGGTGATGATGATGCACTCAGCTGTGTTATCAGTAGCGTCCCCTACAGGCGGATAAAGAGTCGTGACTGAGGAGTCAGCAGGTAGTCGATGATAAAATAAAACAGGCTATAAAAGGTGTCTTTGAACCATTCGTGAGGCGTTCAGACGTAACTGGCCGATGAAAATATAATGTTTGCTGCAGCAGAATGTGAGTTTAACCGTGGACAGACACGGAGGTGCACACTCACTCACAGACGTACACTTCGACAGCATGATTTCCTGGTGAAAATAGTAAACAGAGAATTCCAAGTAGATTTTAAATGTGGGTTTTTTTTGCCTTTATGAACCTGCAGAGCTTAAATCTGAACCATAAGCATTATACCCGTGACCTTGACTGTACTAGAGCTGCCATGCACAGATACTGTAGAAAGCGTTCTTGAACGTATGCTGTAATGGCTTTGTTGTGGCTGTGAATCTCTAATGAGGACAAAAGTCGGTCCAGCTTCACAAATGATGAGGGAAAGTGACAGCAGCGTGTTTTGTATGCTGTTCCTGAACCAGCTGTAGTGCTGCTGCTAGCGCGGTCAGAATCCATCCTCCGTCCTCAGTGGCAGGAGGGTACAAAAAGTTCCTGTTTTTCATCACCAATGTGTTGCTTTGTGGCGGAGGCAACTCTGGATTTTGGTCTCTAGTTATTTATTTATCTGTTTCCGTTTTTTAAGGCGCTCCCTCACTGCCACACATACCGCCACACCACATGCACTTAAGGGAGTGCAAAGGCCTCTCCGAGAACAGGCGTACCAGCGCAACATTTACATGGTGCCTCTGAAATCAGATTATGTATGGGTTCAATTGACTTAATGGATTTGAAGAGACTAGATCCTATTAATGAATAGGCTGCCCTACGGCACTGCCTCAGCCAATAGCGAGCTAATCTGGCATGCAAATTAAATCCTGCCTCAATATGCCTGCCCGTTTAATGCGATCCATTACACAGTTTCACTTATTTATATATACTATTATAAAAGAATAGGCTTATAAACAAACAGAGGGAGGGGTTTTCGTTCTACAAAGGGTGCTTTGCTGGCTGGTTTCCCTGTGCAGTGGCCCCGGGGCCAGTGGAGGGAGCAGTGGTATTCACTGGCAGTGTCGTCCTAAATATGGAATTAACCCCTTAATCTGTGAACCTTTTAGCTCACCCTTAGTTATCACTTCATTTCACAGTTTCCCATATTAGTTTACAATATAATTTTCTGTGTTTTCACTGCAGGATGAGGTTATTTAATGCATTGTGAGAATATGTTGTACATATTTGACATGTTTGATTGTGTTTGAAACACTTAAATCCCTTCCCCGCTCCAGATTCACCGCCGTGCTGCGGGGGAGATAAATGATTTGCGCGCGGAGTGTATTCAAAGTCATAATCTGGCACATGATCACGCTGAAGGCTGAGCGGGACGTCTGCTGAGGAGCTCCGGCGCTTCCAGCCCCTTCAGTTCTGCCAGGCTCTTCATGCCTGGTTACCTTAGAGCCCGCTTTGTTATGTGTCGGGAGGGAATGGGGGTCAGGGAGAGGCCAGATTTTCACCTGACCCCTCCTGAAATATTACAACCAGGTTTACTTACGTTTTCCAGCTGGGAGGAGAGGAGCCGGGACGCCGTGGGAGGAATCAGGCAGGGGGTTAATGAGAATATTGTCACAATCTGATGAAGGTTTTTGCCTCTGATGAGGTTAAATCATTGCTCTACAAGTATAATTCCTAGTCAGTCCCCCTGCATTGTGTTGTTCCCTTGTAGCCTGCAGTCTCATGGACCAGCCTTATTGAGGATCAAAGTCTGATCCAATCTGGTTCAAGCGCTTTCAGAGCATACTTCAGCACAACCGGCTTTTTTGAGCAAAATTGAATAAGACGTGAATTGAATATTTTCTGTTTATCTGACACGGGTTCCCTGACAAATATATATAAATAAAGCCTTCCCAATGCAGGTATGCTTGAGCGTTTGCACCTCATTTCAAGCACAATTAACCTGAAATGGAGTGCTGCAGGATCAATAGTCCCCATTTGATTCAGGGGGGGTCTGTCACTCCATGGAAATGGCACACATATGGTAATACAGCCAGCTTAACAACAACTTAGAGGATTTACTGTTGCCGTTTTCAGGCCAACGTGAATAACAAACAGTGGGCCACTCTTGGGAGCCATCTTCTTTTATCTCAGCTTCAATTAATCTTAAAGAGAGATGCCATTTAAAGCTAATGAACAGGGGGGGTAAAACTAATGCATATTGATACCGAGAGGTGAGAGTATCAGAATGAGATTGTCGGTGATATTCAGAGGCATAGAAAGGGGAGTCATGTTGCAGAATTCCGTTGCTATAGGCAGCCGGGCCTATAGAAGCTTGCCTCAGAGCACAACATAAAAAGATAAATGAACACTGAATGACCCTGACGTAGCCCTGTTCCTTCATCATATAAATAACAAAAAGCAGAGCGAATAAAGCAGACTGTGCCGGGGCCAATTCCCCAACGGGTGCTTATATGAAATTCAACTTTCAGGCGTTCTCCCTGCTCAGAATGTGGCATTTATTTGCAGGACTCTGTTTCAATTTAAAGGGAATGGCAGCTGAAGGAGGCACAGGGGACAGTGTCTCATCACCGCCACTTACCACTCTTATAGGCCTGCTGCCGGGGAAGAAAACCTCAGCAGGCAGCACCACTTAAACAGTGAAGACCTCCACCAGTCAATGTAATGTGCAAGGCTCTGATAGCCCCATATTCTCAATCCTGTTTGAGTGTGTGTGTGGGCAGTTGTTCCGATGCAACTGTGTGTGTGTTTGTAGCAAGTGTTGCACACTGAAAGGTTTGTTGTGTTTTGAGGAAACACTTGTTTTTGTAACGCTTGATGTGTTTTTTTTTAGGTTTTTTCATATTTGGTCTTTAACCACAACTAAGATGAAATAGACGTATTACTAAGCGATCGTGTGTGAAAATGAAAACATTTGCAAGTTAAACTCCCAAAGTACAATTATTTTATTATTGTTGAAAAAAAAAAATCCCTTTATCTTCACATTCTGTAGCAGTTCATGCAACGTCTGCCCACCCTCGCCGACCCTTAAAGGAACAGTTTGACATTTGGATAAATATGTTGGGTTTGTTTTGTCGCTGCAAGTCAGACGAGCCGATCAATACCACTCTCATACCTGTCTGCTGAATATAGGGCTAGAGCCTGCGGGTGGTTAGCTTAGCTTAGCACAAAGACTGGTAACAGTAGGAAACAGCTAGCCTTCCCCTTTCCAGTAACAAAACCTGCCTTGCAGCACCTTCAAAGCTCACAAATAGTTGTGTCTTTTTGTTGCCTTTGGAGTTCAAACTCATTTAACGCTTTTATTTAATCGCAAAAGACATCTATATATATAATGCGTTTTAGTTCAATTATTTTTAAGATTTTCACTCTGAGCTATTTAAGTGCTTAAAGACACCATCCCATTGGTCACATGTTCTGATGCTGAAAAAAAACAACCCCCAGAAATTAATTATCTTGTATTTTCACTCCAGGAGTCACCGAGGAAGCCAGACTAACTGAAACAGTGTGACTTCCTGCCCAAGGACGTTCCCGGGACCGCTGTTGAAAAAGACGGCATACGGACGTTTCTCGCCCAAAGGGTTAATGTTGATGAAAAACAAACAAACGTGTCCATAAATAGGTGCTTTCCCTGGAAGAAAGGCTTTATATGCTACCAGCTCATTTGAAATTCAGCTGAATGTCTCGCACAATGGTCGAACATACAGGGCTGACGATGGGGGGTAAATTAGAGCTCGGAGATGAATTATCAAACAATTAAAAAAAAAAAAAAGAAAAAAAAAAGAACAGCGTGGCTGAGCCAAAGAGAAACAGAGCACAGATGATATTGGCAAGCGTCTTTTTTTTGGAGACGCTCTTGTCTTTCTTTGTGGGTTCAGTCAGTCTGAATTGTTTTATCCTCTTTCATGCTTTCGACCGCTGTAATGCAGCGTGTCATGAGTTTTTTTAAAAAAAAAAGGCCCAAACAGTAGGAAAACAAATGGTTTTATTTCAAAATCTATTTCTCGGCAATCAAATCGCATATGAGGTCACGTGAGGCGACGGCGAGGCCGGCGACGGATTGTGTCCGTCCCCCAACCCCCCCACTCTCTCTCTCGCTCCCTGCGTTCCAGCGATATTCATTTTGATTTCAATTAAAGATCCTGAGTGTGACTCTGGGAGAGAAATTGCCTGCCTTTTAATTAGGTAGTCTAAGTTCATGGAAGCAATTGTTGTTTCCCCAGCACTTTCAATTTGATGAGCCAAGGACTCCCATTTTATAGCTGTGAATGAATATGGTATCATACCCCTCAGGTTCCCTGTCCTGCTAACGGCCTCGCAAGCAAACGGAGAATATTACTCGTGTGCTCCTCATTCGTTGTTGGGGTTATGCTGCATGTGTGTGTGTGTGGACTGCAGGTGGGATCCTCTGTCTGTGATGAAGAGGTCAGGAGCTGGCCAGGACCACATGGTGCGGTGCAGGCCGCTGCCTGCTGGTCAATAATCTATTACAGGACATCCCTCCTCCTCCTCTGTGTGACTAATGCAATGCGCAGAGATGGTCTCCCAGAGGTTAATGCGGCTCGGCTGACCCCGCTCCCCTCTGACAAACACTGTCAATGCTTGAATCGGGGGGAAAAGCTCTTCCTCAGCCAAATATCAGGACGCTTCCGCGATGAAGGGGGATTCACACGTGGATCCAAACATGCGGTAATATGTCAGTGTAGCTGATTGCAGAGTACATGTTGCACTTTCATGCCACAGAGATGATTCAGTGATATTCAACATACAAAAGTGCATTATTTATTGATGTAACAACGCGATGAAGGAAAACAGACATCATCGTTTGTCTAATGGCGCTAACCTCAGCTGCACAATACATAAACCAATCGCGCACTTAAAAGCGCTTTAACGTACATTTCTGTTCAAATTGTTTGGGCGAAAATTTGTGCCTCGTGTGAAACGGCTTTTAGACACCGTTTCCAAACAAACGGCTCAATTAACAGCCAATGACTCATTTGCTAATGCTGAATGGAACAGTTCGAAGCAGTTAGCCAAAATTACTTCTGGGTTGCCAGGTTTCGGCTGGTGTTTCCCCTTGTTGTCGTGATTTTTTTTTGACTTGATGGAATACAGTAAGAACCTTTGATTAATGACTTATTAGCATTGATAGCTTACTCTCACTTCTGCTGTCGTCTTATTAGAAAATATAGAAACCCAACCCCTTATATACAAACTTCACTAATGGGCTCAACAGAGAGATTTTTCACAATGTTGTTCTAAATGACTTCCGTTCTATAAAATGTTACTAAATGATGTATTAACCGAACAAATCCATTAAACTGACAGTGACAACCCACATAAAAGCTCTTTACGAAGGGTAACTTATTACCAGGACGTGGTGCCAAAAGTAATTTTGGAGTGAACGATGCGTCTTTGAACTACTGGGCTCTGCTGTGTCTTAGCCAGGGTGCCTGAATGCAGCACTAAATAGAAGTCAGATGGGGCATGAAACAAAAGCAATCAGATGATCAGATTACTCCCCCCCCCCCCCTACAGGTTGGCTTAATTGGAAGAGAAAACAAAGGTGAACTCTAACCGTTATTTATTGTGCACTCACTTTTGGTTTCACCTCCAAATAGAGTGTCTTAGATAATCTGGCCACTAAACCGTTGGCTTGTTTACAACCCGCTCCAATTTGAATTTAGATCTCAGCATGATGGTGAGTACAATGTTACACTTTGATTGTGTTTACATCCTACATCGGATTGAACCGTGCGGCCCTTTTTTCCATACATGCCGTCGTCCACCAATTTGAAGGGCACAAAAAATAACGACACATATGATTAAAGCTAAATGTCAGCACTTTAACCTCACAGTCGTTCTCAAATCCAATGCTGGAGTATAAAAACGAGGAAAACCACATCGCTGTCCCGTCCCGCGCTGTACCTGTCAGGTATTACGTGACTAAACGCTGTCCGTGTTTGGGCCTGTGAGGTTTAAGGTGCCTCGCTGCGATAAACAGAGCCCTGATCTCTGATTGGTGAAAACATCGTGTTATTCTGACAACCCTCACTTCCAATCAATTTATTCCACAAATTCTTCACTCAAGCATCGCCTGTGGCCTTGTTCCTCCATTTCCTTTTTTCCCTTGTCGGGTTCTCAAGCCTCTCTCTCTCTCTGTGTCAGTTCAATAAGAGGCAATTATTTGTCACATCCTGACAAAAATCCATCCAAATTGTTTTGTTTAAGAAAAACAAAAAAAAAACATCTTATTTGCACTGTGCTAAAATGGATTGGATCACGGTTTCGTGAACATTACATACTGTATTCATTGTGAATATTATTCACAACGCGAAGGCAGCGCCTCTTTGTCTCACCGTTTCGCTTACAACGTATCACCTGCTGCCCCCCCGCGAGAAGCTGTCATTTGAAATTCTAGCAGCGGGTCTCGTCTGAGTCGCGATGAGGACCGTGGGCAGGCCTCGCGTCTGCGTGTGGAGCAGAAGGAAATTAGCCGCACCTGAATGACAAGGCAAAGGCTCCCACCCCCAGAGGGACTGTGATCTACACACAAACTCCCTTTTAATAGACTTACACCTCATTTGGCCTCTAAAGCTTGTTGAAGGGTCCCAGAGGACGGGGAGAGGGGGGGTGCGGGCCCCTCAGAGGTCAGCCCCGCTGCTCGCTGTAAACCAGCTGCAGTGAAAGGGAGAGCTTGATTAGATGGCCATTCACACCCAGAAGGGGGCCGCGGCGGAGGGACAATGCCACATTTTCCCTTGCAAAACAACAGGGACATTTTGTCTGGCCTGTCGCGGGCAATATCGGTTATGTTGTGGAGGGCTGTTTAAAGGGATCAGAGGAGGCCGAGTGATCCTCGGAGGGACGATCTGCCGTTCAACCTGCAGTCGCCTCTGTTTAAACAACAACGGCAAAAAAAATCCATGTACCCGCGTGGGTTTGGAAGAGGCCAAATTGATTTTATTCCCTGTGTGGTTTAATAATGTTTAATTAGCTTAGATATTGATAGATATGGATATAGTAGAGACGTGTGAATAATATGTCACAGATAACATGAAAATAAACACACTGGTTGTACAGGTTAGCCTTCATTTATGGACACAATTAAATTATGTCAAAGAAATACGCTTCTATTTCTTGCTGAGAGCATAGATGTATGAAGTGATAAGATGATAAGTATGAAGCTAGCTAGGCAGCTAGCTTAGCTTATAGCCTGCAGCGCTAGCCTGGCCAACGGTAACTCTTTTCGTCTAACTATGCAAGACAGCAAATACGTGCATTTCCCCACATTATTCCCTCCAACTCCGAAAGGATCTTTTCATTTAAATGAAAGCAGATATCCATACATCCTAATACCTAACCTGCCGATCGCATGTGTTCAACCGTGATGCTCATTTGATAAAATGCACAATTAATGTATGAAACGATCAAAATGAGTTAACGCATTGGTTGAGAAAGTCAAAATAAATGTCCTGTCAGCAACTGCTGTGTATCGAAAAGTATCACGGATGAATTTCACTAATTTACTCTACGTTTTACCCTCCTTTTCACTGCTGTTTGTCCTCTTACACTGCTCTTGTATATAATGTATACATTATATATCTTGTCATTCCACCTTCGTAAACTATAGTTGTTTTTACACAATGTTAAAATTACCATAATTGTCAACCGGTAAACGTGTTTCAAGTGTCACATGAGGATAAACCGTGAATTCATTGTCTTTGTGTGACTGACTCGATGCTTCCACTGTCTGTTTTTCTTCTTTACACTTCATTCAGTGACATCCAAAAACATTGATGGTTAATTATTTCTAAGGGGGGCTTTTTTTTTCTTTTTTGCATAGCTCCCGTTTCCCCGGGGTTAATTCAGAAGCATTCCCTTACCTTCCCAGGGGTATAGAGTTTGCATTTTAAGTGAGGCACAGCACAGACACTGAGCAGCATCTTAACTTCCTAAGTTGAAGTGTGGCTGGGGTTAAGTGGTCCCTATGCTCACAGCACCTATCTCAGCCCAAACATGACAGCTGGGGACTTGACTGTTGCTATGGAAATCAGACCCCCCCCCCCCCTTCCCCTCCTCTCTGCCCGTCCACCCCCACGAGTGCATGAAAATGCCCCAGACTGCTCATTTGCGACCATACAAGTCCTCCCCCCCTTCTCCCTCTGTTAACAAGTCAACTTTTTCTGTTGTTCTGCCCTGTTTCAAACGGGGTTTACTGCAAATGGAAAATGGCTCGGGGTGCACTCGGGTGCTTAACGGTGCTCAGCTCGGCTTTGCAGCTGGAACATTTCCTAGAATGGGCTCCAGTAAGCTGGCTGGAGATGGAGACTGAGAAATTGCTCGCTTTAACGTCCTTCCTCATTTTTAAATAACCATGATAGGTTGGTAACGCGAGCACGTACTGTTTATTGGTCGAACAAATTCGAAGGATCATTAACGTGATGAACGTCTCTTCTATCAGGACGGCGGTTGTTATATCCTTGAGATTTTTCATTATAGCAAATATTTCAATTCAATGTATTTGTATGTTAATGTAATTGCTCCTTCGTTAGGATGCTTTGTCAGTGCAGGAGTTTAAAACCTGTGCAAGGCATTCACAGGTACATTTTGGACAAAAGTTGATCTCACATAATACAGAAGACAACAATCTTTTATTTCAGCAGCTAAATAAACCCAAAGAAAGTATTGTATTGCTTGTATATAACATGAATATTTCAAACCTTTTACTAAACATATAGTATATTCAGATACACAATCATAACAACCGAAGAAACTTGTGTAAGTCCATCTTTTCTGAACAGATCATCACTGGTTGTCATATTCTGTGAAACTGGGATGCGTTTTTTTTTGCGTCAGTGACCTTGTGTTTGAAATGGAGCTGCACGATCCAATCACATGTCAGTAACAGTCACGCCGGTTTCACATCAAGAGTACTAGATATATCATTTGAACCATCACGAGGTAATTGGTACTCAGTTGCTGCTTTCACATCACGGCCTTTGTTCTGTAAATAACAGCTGACTGGGAAAAAAAGGTTCATCCAACACCTGGTGGAGGGATATGCATTAAAAAATGTGTAAAAAACACTTTATATATACGTTTATGAAGAGAAAGATGTGGTTCCTTTAGGTGTACACAAACCTTTTCAAATTGCTATAACATCATGATGATCCTGATGTCATCGCTCTCCCCAAAATAAAGAGTAAAAGCCTTCAACCACACTTAAAGAAGTTCTCAGGAATTCATATTTAAAGCTCTCCCTTTAAAGGTTTACCACCCAAACTTGTGGCACAAACACTGTTTATTCCCCACCGAGAAGCTGCCTGGAAAAAAGTGTCGGAGGAGCTCCGTGGCATCGCCACCATAAATAATTATCTGGTATACATTTCATCACTCCCACTCCTTTCCTGTCTCGATCAATCCTGAGCCGAGGAGCCTTGCATGCTGCTGTAAAATGACTGGAAGCTGATGGATACAGTCCCCAGCAGGGCACGTGACCTGTCTCCATCGGCGCTTATGGCACCGCATTTAATCTAAATGTACTCCTTGACAACGGGAGGATCCTCGCTTGGCTGTGTGGGATCTGGGAAAAAAACATATATATATATATATATATATATATATATATACACAGATTACTCCATGTTAAAATCTCCCGTGTTAGAATTGTTTAATTTGAGCATTTGAGACGAAAACAAACCATCAGTTCAGGTTTCCGCGTGCGTTATTTTATGGCTCTGAGACTAATAGTGACACGCTTCAAAGTTGTGAAAGTTGCATCAGTGCTAGTTATGTGAGGATGCAGGTGGGACCTGACCAATCCCGTGCCAGCTCGTCTCCACTCAGCTCCTTTCTCCAGGGCAAAACGTCGGGCCTGCTGAGAGCACACATGAGCGGTCCACAGAAGTGCCGGGATCCCCGACAGTTCTAAACCCCCCCCCCCGCTGACACCTCATCCGTCTTGCAGTGTGTTGGCACTGTGAAGGGTAAACTGGGCTGATCCGTGGGACAGGCGGGGAGGGCACAGGAGAGCAGCCTTCCCACCGGAGCCCCGGACCAGCACGCTCAGATTAGAGGAAATTTGTTCCACAATATTGTGGCCTCCTGCCTTCCCGAGGCTGCGCCCGCACAGACGGCAGAGGCAGAGATTTGGGCGGCGGCCAAGCCTTTTCGTCAGGCTCCTCGTTCGTGCCACATGTGCCGAGCTCGACTCCCTGCTGATCCTTCTAGCTTTATAGCCTCCCTGCCTGATGGAACAAATGCTACATCGCAGAAAATAAACTTATCTCATTTGGATGACAACACATTCCCCCAGGTTATAATGTTGCACCATTTTGAAAAAGGCAGACAGGGTCAATTGTACATTCCCAGCTCAACCGGGGAGTCTTTTACTGTGAAAATGTCTGTCTCGCCACATGCCTGTGGCCAACAGTGAATTTGGAACAATTTGCCTTATTGTCTCCCTCGGTGTTTAGTGTAAAGTATTCTCCTCGTACTAAACATATATATCCTTTACAGATACTCCACATCTTCTTTTTGTGAACAATTTCACAAGATGTATGTTTCAATCCATTACATCAGCCGGCGTTTAGGGTTTTTTTTTTTTTTTTCTTTTCCAGAGTGGAGCTTGCATGACATGATTGATGACCTTAGCAGATTATCCCCAATACAAAAGCCATCATTGAACAGCAGGGCTGCCATTGTGTGTGGGTTGTCTCCCATTGATTTAAGTAGTATATTTTCATGATCTATAAAGAGGCCAGCTGGAGAGAAAATTGTTTGCTCTCAAACATTTAGTGTCTATAAGCCATCACACTCGTGATTAGAAAATGATTATCATTCTTTGATCTCCTTTATGTTTTTTTTTCTTTCTCCCCTTTTCTGGAATATAGTTAAATCCGTGTGCATATAATTGGTTTCAACCATTTGAATTAAGTTAAATTAACTCAAATTACAAAAGTAAAAAAAAACCAAAGTATACTATGTACATCATTTTTGGTTTTATTTGCTAAGGTTTTTGATGTACTGTCTCTTATTGCCTCAACCCCAACACAATCTTAAACACCATGTCTTTTAAAATATGCTGATAAAACACTTTCAATTATTTGATTTGAATAAGTTATTCGAAGTAGGAATGTCCACTCTTCTATCAGTGTCTACATCCTTTCTTCAGGTCTCTTCAGCCAGTCCTCCCATTCAGTCCCAAAACGCTCTCTAATAGACCTCCTCCTGTTCACGGAGGACCTATTAACCACAGATTTGTTTTCATCTCTGTGACAAAACCGGGAGAAGGGTGTGCTTACCACACACAAAAGAGCCCCAAAGAGCCATGAAACAAAAAAATGTGAATAAAAAGACTGGAGGATGTCATTATATACAAATTAATTCTCTCCTAGCTGCCCCGTCCTTTGGCTAAGAATTGGACCGTCTTAATTGCTCTATCGCTTAGCCGTGTGCTTCCCAGCAATCAAGTGGCTTCCATTTAATTCAAGTGCCACCAAGACGGGGAGGAAGTGGCCTCTCCCCGGCCCTGGAGCATAATAGAGAGTGGAGAGTGAGGATACACCCTCCAAATTGGAAAACACTGGACCATAGATTAACAGAAATGAACACCATTAGCCTGGCGATGAAGAAATCATTTTTCGCCCTCAGGTGTTTTGGATGGCACAGTCAGGCTAATCTGGGTGATCTGAATCTCTTTTTTTAAGTTGACCCTTGTGAATTTTCAACAGCCGGGGGATTTGAGACAATGTTTTATTATCAATTTACGGCTTTAATGACAAAAGACAAGGAGATTTATCAAAACATAATCCTGATTAAAGAAAAAAATATTAATTAAAGGAGGGTATCTCATCAACAGACAGTTTTTTTTTCATACCAGTCTACTGGGAAATGCAATGTTATTTTATAGAGAAGAAAAATCACTTTGCTGTTTTTTAATTATCCTTATTACCCCAATTTATATCGAGAGTTTTATACTGGTTTATTACTAAGTGAGGGGATTTTAAATGATCAGAAAGTAATGTCTAGTAATCTAGCAATTGTCTCTCCCAACAATGTAACAAGCTCCAGCTCATACATGATAACAGGATCCTGTAGAAGGCTTAATTATTTTACAAGTTAACAAATGGCAGTACATCTACCTGGTAACAACATAATGATAGGTATCCTGCGTTACCATCATGCTAGAGAAGTCATTGATATTGTTATTCTGATTAAAGGTCACTGGAGGTGTCTTCCATTTTGACCCTAGGACTTCCAGCCCACACTATTCCAGCTACAGTTAATGGTGCTTACTTATGATCTTTAATCTCAGGTCAGCTGCTCTTGTGTTCAGGCTACCTGCTGTTCTTGGGACTTGGAAGTATGATGATGACCCCCCTCTGACCCGACGCCCAGGCTACCCCCCTTGCAGTAACATCATTGTTGTAAAAACCTCTAGCAGTTTGATACTAGTGGTTGTTTCTTAGCTTAGAAGTTTGGTTTCGAAGCATCCATCGGTCCAACATCCTCCCCTCTCTGCTGGGTTGATCGTACGAGCAAAAAGGAATCTAAGAGTGACCACAACAACGTCCAAAACTGGAAACAAAACATGCACATTAGCCACATAGCATAGCATCTTATATATTTGCTCACAATAAAAAGTAAAGTAATGTGAGAACAATTAAAAATGTCAGTTTGACAGAATCCTACCTCTCTAGGATGCATGTGTCATGGCAGTGTGATGTGATGCTGTTTTCTGATGATACGCAGCAGACATCTGCAGACATGAGACTGTTCACTGATCTTGATCAGTAAGGGCTGTTCTCAGACTTTGTGCGGCGCTTGAGACGGAAGTGAATGACAGGCGCATGAAGTAAAGTCCCTCATCACCGAGAGTGTGCATTTTATTCTTAAACGTGGCGACTGGAGTCTTCATTTTTCCCCTTAATGTTGTTTTAGTCGTCAGGAAAATTGACCGGCGTGCATCCACGTTTCTTTCCAGCATGTCCAAGTCCACCAAACTCTTCCTCCACTTCCCTTCAGGTTAATCGGGTGTAATTTAAAATCCAAAAATCCTGACAGTACATTTTCTGATGGTATTGCCTGTATGTTCTGCATGGCTGTTTGGATCAAAGACTGGTTATCTCTTCTATTGAGCTGTTCTAACCTCTGTCCACTCTCATTACAGGCAGGCAGCAGTGAATTTCCTAAGCAATCAGGACTAACGTTCCCAGGCAGGTATAGACCACGACACCTTAACGAGTTAAAATGCAAAGCCAAGTAGAACATTAAATCAGAGTGAATGAGACAGCCAGCCTGACTCATCAGGCTTCTAGAAAAAAAACAAAAAAAACAAGAGACAGAGTGACATGTCTATAAATACAAAGCAGATATTATTAAATTGTACACGAACACATTAGGAAATGTTATTTTCTGATGTCAGTAACTTTTGCAAAGAAAAGAAAAACTTTTTTTTTTTACGTTTTTTTGAGTTGAAAGTACTGTGATGTTGTCATAGTGCCACATATATCTCAAGGAAAGGGCCAAGATGTATAGAATGTATATTTTTTTTAAGTTTCCAAGTTTAAAGTAATGATATAATTTCTCATTTGTTCACACTCATTAGTTACCTCTGTAAGTGTTGTCAGTGGCGGGGTCTGCCATTCCTGATCAGAAGGGATTCACAGTAATTGTACAACATGCACTGGAGAATTGCACTAAGGCAATAGCATAATACATGCATGTATTGTATTTTGTGCATATACACATCATTACACATGATGTAATGATGTAATCCCAAAGGGATGAACCGATGGCCTCGGGAATTTTGAAGAGGAAACAATAAAAGTAAAGCTAGGAATTTATTTTGCCCTCAGGGTTACCCTTAACCCTAACTTAAACCCTGACCCTTAAGGTTAACTAACCCTAACACTAAGGGATTAATGTCTTTTACAAAGAGCTCAAGTTGACCTCCGATTTGGTCTTGGATTTGACTCATAGCCTTCATTTAAACTTTCTCTCGTGGTATGAATATATATAAAATGTCTCTTTTTGTCAAGATGGAGGTTTGACCCTAATCATTGCCACACAATAGCAGAACCCCAACCAGTGACTATTATTGCCTTAAGAGAGGAATGCCATACATTCGGAGAGTTGTGGTGTCCCATAATGGTCTATAGGCTGCTTTCCCACCCTGACAGATTTCTAAGAGTCCTGACGGAAACACTGAGTACTTGTAATTAGTTGACATGAACTCTTGTCTCGCCCGCAGCCCTGATAAAAGAATCAACCAGCATCATGAATCTGGGTTATGCGTGGTATTCAGGGTACACTGAGGGGGTTTTCAGTGGGGTGAGGTGTGAGCGGAGGGTAGATCTGAGAGTTTTCAACGCTGAGACGCACCAGCTGTGTTTATAGATTCCCACTGCACCTGCTGGGGTTACGGAGCAAGTGCACTGAGGGATTAAGCACTGGGGCACTGGGAGTAGAACAAGGAACAACAGATTCGTGTTGTGGGAGCATGTCAACACCTCCCTGGTGTCTGTACTTAAGCTATTCATTGTTGCCGGTTGCTATGTAGGTTTCAAAGTAATCTGTGCTTCTTTATTTCTTAGCTGTTAATCAAATATGCCCAGCTGAAGAGGAGCTGTGCCAATTTGCCAGCAGAGGAATCTCTGCAGAGAGCCGCCGAGATGGAGATGAGGAAGATTAAAAAAAAAGAAAAAAAAAAGCCATTGCACGTTTGAATTTAACTAGACATTTACGTTTTTGCTGGAGTGTGCTAGTTCTTGATTACAATGTTGACATTTTACTTGGAATTAACCTGATTAATGTCATTGGGTGTGAAAACCCATAGCTCAGCATTTCTCATGATCACAGGAGATGGATTAAGAAAGAAGGCTTTCAAATTGAATACCTCTCCCTGCTCAGCCTGCTAATTGTGCCATTTACCACTACTTGAGTCACTGACCGACGCTATTTAGTCAAACTAATGATGATGCACAGTCCAAGCCATCCCTTGATAATTAAACGAAAGCTCCATCTCTTTTTCTGTATTAGCTTCTCTTTTTTTTGGGGGAGGGCCGGGTGGGGTGAATTAACAGGTGCACGCAAAAACATATCGAGCTGTGGTCACTTTGTCCCTTTAAATCACTTGTGGCATTGTTAGCTGGGAAATTACTTTTTTTTTTCTGAATCCATTATCCGTCACCTTTTATTGATTTGCGCAAAATAAGAACTGTTAACATTCTTGTTTTGAATGTTTACTCAGGTGAGCCTGTTTATTGAGCATGCAGCATCAGCTCAAAACAAAAATCTCTCACTTGGCAAGTTTTGGATGTCAGTGTTATGAGGAATATTATATTTGTTGGTTTTAAACTGCTCTTAAGGTCCATTTATTTCTGCGCTACTTTATGTTTTAATCAGCATCTGTCATTTGTTGAAATGTATAAGTCATTTGTTTCTTTTCAACGTGATCTTCCACTATCAGTTTTTCTGATGAATAGTTTTCATTTTGCACAAATGACCTATTAGTTTTACTTTGGTTTTATTCTGTCATAAACCAACCCACACTTATCACTTAAATTTAGCCACGTAGGTATGCTGATGAAAAGATCCATCAGTGAATTCTGAGGTCTCAGGAAGGATTTTTTTTTTTGTTCCTTCCCATGATGGACATGCTGTCTCTGCCTACAGGTTTTTATTCACAAGTTATGACTCAGGCTCAATCCAGATTGGGAGAAGAAAAATCACCTGTACTGTAATGCTTCCCCTTTTCTGGCCTGATTGACTCTGATATCGCCAGCGCCTCCAGAATAAAATGCCCATGTGTCCCTGTAAACACACAGCATTTGTTCTGAGGCAGAGTGGCTCTGCAGAGCTCCTCTCCGGCAGCACTGAGCCTGACCGAGCCAGGGAATAAGTAAATGAATAAATAGGCTGATGTTGAATTTTCCCCTCACTTGCCTCCACTGACACAAATAGGATCTACAGTAATTTATAATGCTGTTAGAGAGGCGGCTCTCTCTCTAACCGCGGTGTCTGTCACCTCGCGTGCAGGAGGCCTCTCGGTGCCAGAGTGGAGGACCTGCAAGCACCCTGACATCCTGCTTTGCTATTCCACACACACGGCGCAAAGGCTAAGTGACATCAAGCCTCATTATTGTCATCACATGCCACATTTGTAACTGGTTAGCGAGCAAATTGTGATAAAATAGGCTGATGCCCCTTCCGAGCGTCTCTGGCTGCACAAGCTGGACTTTCCATAATGTTGGGAAATCCACACGGTGGAAGGAAAGCGAGGACGAGATGTGCGTTTTGTGGCCAAAAAAATACAGGATCTTGTACACTCTGGATGTAACAGACTGCTTCATATCAATTACTGTGATGTTAGGGGGCCTCATATCACTCTGGAACAGGAACTAATGAGCTGGAATTAGTTTTATCACCCAAAAAGGCTAAATAAATAACATTGAGTTCTATAGAGTTGACGCTATATTCTTTCACACGCCGGTGGCTTTGCAGTCTCTGATAGGAGACTTGCACTTGCACATTTATATGCATGGTATTTCTAAATGCATGACATCTCTATGCCGTCTCTGGTGTACTGCACATGTTCATACTAGTCCCTCAGTCGTACAGTTTTTTTTTTTCAATCCACACGCGGGAAATAATGAGGAGGAAAATCTCTTGCTTACATCAACCTCAAATTGGCGAAATGAAAATCTGTCTTAAACAAAGGGAAAGACCCCCATGGCGTCTGGGTCTACAGTTTCTGTCACATATATATTCCTTGGAGGTTTCATGTGACAAAACACAGAAAGTTGCTTTGTCCCTCCTCTTGTCACGTTACACCCCTTACCCATAGTTTTTTTTTTTTCCCTTCCTGTTGTCTGGCTGTCTGTGCTGTCAGCCCATAGCCTGGCACCTGCTCTCATGTTCCTAATTAGTTTCATTTAATTAATTATATACTGCAGCACTTCTCCTTATTTCTGGCTTCCTCTGGATTTCATCGCCTTTGTTTCAAACTTGCAGAGAAGATCAGCTCTCAGAAAGGTGCTGCTGCCCAGTCTACCATGAACGTGCGTTTAAGCAACATACTTTTTGGGAGAGCAACTGGCAACATGGTGTTTATTTTAAGTGTTGTGACTCCCAGGAGGATGGGAGGATTGGATAAGAAATAATTTAACATTATGAGGAAGTTTCTGTGTACGTTTAAGTTTCTGCGTTTCTGTAAAACGCTGTTGGGGCAGGAGAAGTTGCTGTTTTGCTGGTGCTTGTTGTGTCATCTCGGTAAGGAATACCTGATGGCATAAGCAGCTTCCCAGCTGCCACTTCATCCTCCTGTTACACCGGGATGCACGACGTGCTAAAGAAAAGGTTTCATCAAATATTTAGCGCCTGATCGACGTGACACAATAGAAAAAGATCAAACCTTTGACTGAATAGGTCAACCACAGACTCATTGAGTTTCCAGCGGAGAAAATGGAGCCCTGTTTACTGGAGGAAGACAACAGTTGCACTGTTACCTTCTGTGGAGATCTGCATTGTGTTGTTATTTACATTACATTTGAGCAATATGGTTACAGATCATAAGAGGTCATTTGTGACAGTAAATCAGAAAAGTCAAGGACTGAAGTAAATGAGGTTTAGGGGAAATTTATCGAGTCACTTTAGCTGAAAATTTTGAATATTGTAATAAAGAAAAAACAAGTGGCATAAATGTGGACAATAATGTGATAACTTCTTCTCACGATGTAAAAACTTTGTATCACCCCGAAAAATATTGTCCAACTAGATCTGTATAGACTTCTTATTCAGCTCATCATCATGTTAAAAAAAATGCAAAAATAAAAAATACCATGGCCTATGTTTCTCAGTCTACAGTCTCAGTCTGTTGGATTGTTAAAGTTTGGGAATTTATGTCCCTTCACTGAAATCCAGGGACCGAAGTAACAAATTACATTTATTTTTTTAAAGTAATTTTAAATGTGTTTTTTTACTCTGCTTAAAAGTGTTCATTTCAAGTCACATTCGTGATATAAGCTAACCAGCATAGTTAAAAAAATAAAATAATAATAAGCAGCGCACCATCACGCTAGCACACCACGTGACCTAAATCAAACACGCCCATTACGTTGCGCGAACAGGTGCATGCCGGGTGTTAGCTAACATGCTAACGCGTTCAAATGGCCACGGTGGGGGATTCAGGTGAGTTCTGCGTTCAGCTACGAACTTTTAACTTGTGTGAGATGGACTTTCTGTTCGCCACAGAGCTTCATTCAGCTGAATATGCTTGAAACCTTCTAGGAGTTCATCCAGAGAGGACGAGTGGACTGTATCATGGGAGAGAGGCCTAGTGGACTGGTCGCACTGGGACAGAAAGGACGAATGGACTGGGAATATTGCGCTTTAAGAATGAACGAGCAGAGCGGTTGGACCTGGACCAGATAGAGGAGGACTTCGCGGTGCTCAGGACTCACAAATCCCTTCACACAGGTCAGTAAGCTACGACAACAAACTCGTTTTAAACCTGTTACTCTCCTCGGAGGAGTATATCCACGGTAGCTAAGCAACGTGGCGTCATTCGCGCGCGCGCGTGGGTGCACTTCCCGTGTCACAGTTTAATGGGTAATCTTGTATGCACAGATTGCAAAGGGAACTCTATAGGAAATGAATGTATTGTTTTGTTTGGATAGAACATACTCAGACTACTTAGTACATGTACTGTAAACCCACAGAGCATGTTTGTTTTCTCACAGAAATTGTGAATGACTTCAGTAATGGAATGTTTGCTTTGACATAAATGTATTTTACGGATCATGTTTTGTAAATCAGAGAGAATATGTTAGATCTGGTGAGATCCTAACAAGGTGTCAAAAGATGATTCAAAAGGGTCACAAGCTCATCACCCAGGTGGGAAATATGAAAATAACATTACACACATTTTTATTTGCCAGGCTTTTCTCCAATTTTCTTTATATTTATATATATATATATATATATATATATATATATATATATTTATTATGTGTTATAAGGGGAATGTTTGTTTGTGTTGTTTTCGTGTCAAGATGTTGTGAAAGTTACCTGACTGCCTTTCACTGGCAACAGCTGATCAGCTGACGTAACACAAGGCCAGATACTGTTAGTTTGATGACAATAGGGTTTATCCATCCATCCATCCATTGTCTACCGCTTATCCTGTATTTAGGGTCACGGGGGGACAATAGGGTTAGATTTTCAAAGTGGGACCACACCTCTGACCAAGTGTGACAGTTGTTTTTGAAAGTTTTCAAAATGCAACAGCCGTCACAACACAAATATTTGTCTAACTCTGTGAATAATTACGTTCTCCTGCTTTGATCCGGGGTTTATTTCTAAAGGACCTGTTTATGGAGAGGAAATGACAAGAAGTCGGGTTGACAGGCCTGGAGTGAGACAGTTAAATGCCCCTTGCTGCTCTGGATAATTAATAAATAAAGTACCAGGGGAGTCCTGTCATGGCTTCCTCTATGACAGGGGCTGTCTCCAGTGCGCTAAAGCATTAAATGACCAATTCCTGTCAGGCTAACTTCCACTGCACTCCCTTGGCGCCCTCTCTCTCTCTCTCTCTCTCTCTCTCTCTCTCTCTCTCTCTCTCTCTCTCCCTCTCCCTCACACACACACACACACACACTGTCTCTCCTTCTTCCAAAGAGAGCTACTTTGCTCTCTTTGCTCTGAGTTTTTCAGCGACTGATGGCTCTAGTTCATTTCTGCTGAATTAATTGGTCCCTGAATGAATTCTGTTGACAGGGCAATTCATCATGTGTTTGGCCTGACAGTGACTGGGGTGTTGGGAGTGTGGTGGTGGTGGTGGTGGGGGGAGGCGAGGTTGAGGGGAGGTGCAGGAGAAGCTGGGGTTATAGGGGGGTTGGGGGGGGTGGAAGGATGTTGATGATTCTGCCCTCTTCTACCCGCTTCTATTATTCCCTCTTCCCAGCAATAGCCTGCATCAAATTCGGTTTTCCCTCCTCACTTCTCTCTGAATATTTCCCAGCTCCCCCGGTTGCAAACAAACACGCCTGGCTGACAGATCCAGCTGATTAGGGAGCTCCTCTGTCTGCTTTGGAGGATGTCCTCATTACTGGCCAGTCAGGTAGCAAGCCCCCGTCAGCCCAGGACCACCGGCGCCTGTTATGTGGGACCTGACACGTTCACTAAGAGAGGTGCATTGCATTAGGCTTTAATTGCATCATGTATCACACAATAGCCATTAGGGTAATTATTTACTGGTGAAGGGTAAATGAGGTTTGGCGCGGGGCTGAGCCAGCCAGGCAGCTAGCCTCGCCTTGGCAGA
Source organism: Eutrigla gurnardus (assembly GCF_963514095.1). Lineage (NCBI taxonomy): Eukaryota > Metazoa > Chordata > Actinopteri > Perciformes > Triglidae > Eutrigla > Eutrigla gurnardus. The sequence goes on along the minus strand of NC_139933.1, from coordinate 6,651,490 downwards.
GGTGTGGCTCTCACCTATACGCTAGCAAATCTAATCGCCAGTCACTTGCTTCATTTGGAAATGTCCTGTCATCCACACCCCACTGTACACCCCCTTCCTTCCCCCCCCCCTCACACTCGCTTTCAGTCAAGCAGCGCACTTATTATGTCCAATCAATCAATGCTCACTCATTAGGAACCTCCCCTCAAGTATCCTCTGGATGGCCTCACACCGCAAGAGTCAAAAATTACCTCATAATTGCTGCTCAGGCATCATAACAAGCTAGGCTGCCCCAGTGACACGGCCATACAAACAGGTCTAACACAGGAATTGATGGATACTGGAGAATCGTATTATATATTGCCATATCCAATTAGATACAGCACATAAAGCAGCAGATCCATTCCCCTCCTTTCGTAACATCCAAACCACTACTCGGATATAAAGACGTGAAATGCATTTTCATATTTTCTCCACACCCCCCCCCCCCTCCCCTCCCCTCGTCTTGGTGTGTCACAGCAAATGATAACATCCTGAGGATTTATTGTACATTTGACACACCAGTAACCAAATTATAATTCAGTTGCTGCGGCATATTCATAGAACCACTGTACAAATCGCACAGAGTGTTCAGTCAGCATGTATTTGTGCGGTGCGGCTCGAAAAGGTCAACAGTTAGATCTGACACTGTGGTTTGAAGTTATGCATGATGAGGCTCACTGTTATGCTGTAATACCTGAAATAGGAGGGGATTCTTATTGCTGCCAAAACTTTATGTTAATGTTCATCATGCCACATGTGGAGCTCCGACGTGTTTCTTTTTTTTTTTTTTACTTTTAAGGCATAATAATTCAACTTCCTCATGAGCAAACGACAGAATGAGCCCCACACATTAACTTAATTGCTGCTCATCCGATGAGGAGTAATAACATTAATGTTAAGATATAGAGGGAAAAAAGTTGAGTATTAAAAGAAATAATAAAAAGTATAAAATGTAGATGAAGAATTCACTACTTGTGCATTAACTTGATTGCTGAACTAGTTTTTCATCTGAATAAAAATGTCTTCATGCACCCGTTTATTTATAGATTTCAAATACGCAATTTTTATATGTGAGCTTACAGTTAAATTCAGAAATGTTGTGCTCTTACTGTTGATTTTTTAATAGAAACTCAATGTTTGATGAGCAAAGACAGTGAGAGATGCGATTACAGCCAATCAGATCATCCCACCACTCTTATATTTATATATATATATATTTATATTTATATTCCAGAGGATGCTGTCATCTGGCATGCTACAATGTCAATTTGTGCTTGATTGACAGATACATCCAGGTTCACACTTTATTGGTTTCGGAGGAGAGAGCCAGATATGCCAATTTAGACAGGAAAGTGACAAAAAAGTTTCCATCTAAATAGAATAATTCTGCTTCTGGGAATTCTCAGCTGGGAGGAGAAAAAGAGTCAAGCTCCTTTCTCCCCCTCCTCCTCCTTTAACAAGGGCTGTGAATGACAAACATATACGACAGTTAGGGGCTGACAGAACATCCACTTTTGATGCTTCACAGGGGAGCTATGAAATAAACAACAGGCAGAGAAATTGAATTACAAAGCAAAAAAGGGGGTCTCTCCTTGTAGACCAGAGGCATCAGAGTGTACCAAAAAAACAGCCCAGCTCAGTATGCCTCCGAAGAGCTTATTTGCTATTTTTACATTCTGGAATTTTGTTTGAAATATCTGATAAAACGATGGAAGTTTATTTTTCTCTACCTAAAAAAATGAATTATAATATATAAATGTAATATAATATCACTGCTATCCATGCAGGACCAGAGAGTAAAACTTTTCTCCATTTAAAATAGCGCTTGCACCAAATAAATGCCTGTCCGATTTAACTGAAAAGCTCAACAACTGTATTATACATTCCCATTCTGCCTGACATCGTTTCAAATGTACACGCCGCTTTATCGTGCGCTCCCGCAGCCCAAATCCTTTGCAAATCGCACAGTGCTAATCAGGACAGTGTCCACTTGTTGTAAATCAATAATGATATAACTAAGTCATACAAGGCGGCAGCGGCGGAGGGATTACGGAGCGAAGAAAGAGTGAAATAAGCTCTAAGAGGGATTTCATGCATAAATCTCTCCCTGCAACTTAGCACAAATTGAATTCAGGCACACTGCTAGAAAAATTAATTCAGCTTTACAAGGCGAGGAGAGGTTAAACACTTTATGTGCTGCTCAGTGATCCGAATCATGGAGAAAACATTTAGAGGCATTCTCACTGTAGCCCCCCCAACGTGCACCATGTGGTCTCTATACCTGAAACATAAATACTTTTATCTCAAAATAGTCTCCGAGTACCTGGACTTACCTGCCATTGTTGAGTTCAACTTTTCTCTAATGCATCAAGTTATTTGTCAAATTTGTCCATGTTTTGTCCTTAACATGTTAACACTTTATTTTAACACATTGCTGTATATAAACGCTGTGCACACTATCATTTAGTTATAAGCATTAAGTATTGTTCTTCTGCAGAATGGAAGCAGGATCTTGTGTACATTAGTAAGACCATTGTGGGTAAATGTTCTTTTTGGGCTGGTTGAAAATATCTCTAAGCTAGAGTTCCAGATTTGAAAGATTGGTTGAATGCAGTGATAAATGAAGCATTCTGTGAGTCTGTGCTTAATAGATTAAAAGGTAGTTTAAAAGACAGGACTTCCTCCTTTGTTGTTGTTTTTTGTTTCTTAAACCATATCTTGTAATAGTATTTCCCTGAAATATGGTTTTCTTACTACCATGTTTTTCGAAAAACAAGCATCGATAATACAGTTAATGAATGACGTAATAATATGAAACAATATTTTATTCATATAAATACTATTTGGATGATGCTTTTGTGGGTAAGCACAGCAATGCATCATCATTTCTAAACTGATTATTTGAATGTAAAATAAAAAAAAGTAAAATGTTTAAATGCAAAGTAACAAAGTAACTAATTGATAAGGATGTAGTTGAGCAAAAAGTACATTGTTACCCTCTGAAAATTGAATTTAAGTACAGTACATGAGTTAATGTACTTAGTTACTTTCCACTTAGTTACCTAACTTAATGTCATTACATTGACAGATTGATTAAATTCAGTCTTATGACACTTTTTGCATTTCTAACCAAATTTGGACAACAAAGGGTTAACATTTAAGACAGGACTTCCAAGGCCCATTCGACACAACTTCAATGTTATTTTTAAAATGTTAAGTTCAAATTAGATTACCTTATATTTAATTTAATTTTTATCTGTTGATTATTTATTATTATATTTTCATTTGCTGGCGTCTTCAAGTTACTTTTTTGTCCAAAACCCATAATAAAAAGAGCTCAGTACATTTTGCTGAATAGATAACTAAAAAGATTAATCAGTTATCAGAAATGTTGTCGATCAATCTCTTTTTTTTTCAGCTCCACTCCGGTTAGTCAGACACACCATGCAGCCCACTTTTGCGTAAAAGATTTCAGACACTTTTATTATTGTACAAGTGAGACCAGCATAATGAAAGTGATAATACCCATGAACATGAAAGACATTTTTTCTTACTGTATTTACAGAGAAGTGTCTTCACATCACACACAAAAAATCCTTCTACAAAATGAACAATTTGTAAATAACATAACAATTAAATAAACTCCACCTACCTTTAGGTTTACAGCTGAATATGCATATGATGACCATCTCTGCACTGCATAGAATTTATACATATACTTTTTCCTCATGAACAACGTGGGTTTTTCCTAATAATAATAATAACAATAATAATACTGCTCTCATGATGCATATAGGCGGCCTGTAAATAAACATGAACAAGAACTAAGTCTTTGGCAAATGCAAATACATTCACTTGACAGATGAAGAAACCATCATTCCAGCTTGATTCAAAGGAAAAACTTGGCCTGAAACACGTGATGGTGCTAAAGTTGGGAGGGAACATGTTTAAGGCATTTAGCTGAAATCGTGGCCCTGCTTTTTGACGTTTATTGGAGTCGTCAGAATCAGAGTGAATATGCTTCTGGCATCAAACTGGACAAATGATACTGGTTTAACTTGGGATGGCTGTTATATCCTTTTCCGTGGTTGAATGCCAAAGACTTAATTAAAATAAAAAAATAAAAAAGTCAGCTGTGAGAACATAGTAGTGCAAGTCAAGGCAGTGACATGATGGGCCTTGAATTACAGGGAAAACTGTAAGTGCCTTTTCGGACTGAGACTAAACAGATTTACAGTCAGTTTCATGAAACAAAGCAAATATGCATCATCATTTTTCTGCATAATAACACTCCAGTGTTACAAACCTCCAACATAGTGCAAAATTAACAAAAACAAAACAGAAAAAAACACAGGTTTTGCCTGATGACCTCTTGTATCCTGACAAATAAGAAATAGTAAAACGCTAGCCAAGCAGTCTGCAGTTTAGTTGTTACGAATTATAAAAAAATGAAATAAAAAAATCATTTTTAAGAATATATTTACTAGTTTCTTGAAATCTTGCAAATAGCAGGCCATGGTGATATACTGTCATGGCTCCCTCTATTTTCAAACGGATGTTTCTTTATTAATTTCATTTTCATTTTTACATCTTGATTGTGTATCACAGAGAACATGTCCTAATCTTCTCATGGCATCAAAAGCGATCGATTTTACTCATGCTGGATGTTTGGTCGGTGACTGTTCAGATGGATTAAAAACAACGTTTGCCCGCCACAGCCTGCATGTGCTGCCGCTAATCTCCTCTGATCTCAATGCGCTGCCATCTGAATCGGTGTGGGAGACGAATAGAAACGGGTGAGGGTGGGGGGGGAGGCCGCTGCTGCTACATTTTAAGCTCCGGACAGCGTCCCTGCTGAGAGCCGTCAAGAAAAAGGAATGTACAGTATTGATCCGTGATGGGATGAAACTGTGACACTGCCACAGGGGGAAAATATGTTTTTTTCCGTTTTTTTTCTTCTGTTTATGACTGCAATTAGCCACAGTTTTCATCATGTTTTTTGTGTGTGCAGTGACTTTCAGTGTCTCGAGTCTTTTTTTTTTTCGTCGTATTTTTTTTAATTTTTTTTTTGGCTTTGAGTGTCCAAAAAAAAAGCTGCGAGGAGAGAAGTCGTCTGGAATCCCCCCCCCTCCAAAAAAACGTTTGTCATTGTGTGAGCCGGGAACATTTTATGCGCAGTTGCTCAGTGTCCAGTGGACCATGCCGCTCACACCGGGGCAATATGGAGGCTAAGGCCATGGTCCTGCAGGTTGATTTGGTTTCCATGGTAACTAGTGACGGTCATAGGCAGTGGCAGCAGTGGGAGGGGCGGAGCCTCTCGATGCGGCACTATAATAATAAGGGGAACCTGAAAGTTAACAGAAGAACGGACCATTTGAAACAACAACAAATAAAATTCCATTCACCAAATGTATTGTCATTATAAGTGGTTAAGATGTGTTTTACACATTATTCCATACTGAAAATCTCTTTTACTCTAAATATTAATGGTTAATTGACCGTTGCTCAGCCCCATCCCCTCAGTTACTGTTGCTATGCCTGTCAAGCTTTCTGCTCTTTCATGGGCACATAATGTGCTTGATAGTGACACTTGAATAAAAGAAAAACCTTGATATCAGGTGACATAAGGCTATTTCTAATTAATATAGTGGATGATTTTAGAAATAGAGTGAGACTAGAATGGACATTGGTCAAAGCGACAGCCATTTTTTTTATGTGTATGGTTGCCATTATGGGCTAACTCAATCTATTTCTATGGGAGGAATAAGATGCTGTTCCTAGTTACGGTTGTAAGGCTCCAATTGGACAAATGCTGTTTGGGGGGAGGGCTTTAGCGAACGGTCAATTAATCCAGCTTCTCTACTCACTTAGTAATGCTGGGTTGCTGAATCGCCAGGCGTCATTGTAGGTCGTGTACTGCGGGTGACTGTAGGGGTTCCCCGAAAACTCACTCCCTGCAAAACAAAACAACAAATCAATTAGCATTTCAATGCATCAAACCATTACCCCGTTCACATGCAGTCATTTCTCGTCATTCAAAACAGGATGCAATTTAAGGGGGGAAAATGATAGTCATCGATGTGCGACCAGTCAAGCAAGTAATTTATTTCTTTTTCATTTCACTTAAGTTATGCAACACTGAACAATACAGGATGTGACACTGAAGGCGGCTTTCCCCGTCCCATTTATGGATATCTACCCATTCTTCTTCCTCCACTATATTCCAAACCAGTCTAATAAATACAGAGTGGTAATAAACAGGTTCATGCATACATTTTTGATATGCTGCAATAAATCCTGCAGCCTTTTCTTGGTGGAATTTTTTAACATCTCCAATCTGAACGCCCTCCGGTCGGTCTGAGCTCTGGGCTTCTGCTGCGGCAGGATTTCATTGCAGGGGGAACTAACTTGGAGCATGTCAGTGAGCACTGCTGTTGGTTCAACACGTTTCTTTCTTTTACGAGACAATAAAGGCTAGATTTTTATATGAAGCTGGTGAGAAATGGCTTTGCTTTAACAGTGTTTTGTGCCTGTCACTAAATCTTAGTGGTTGTGTATAGGATGAATGGTTGTAGCACAAAGCCACAAGCCATGGGATTAAGGCCCTCATCTTTTGCTTTGTGCCACATAAGAACAAATGGAAAGTAGAAGTATATTTGACTTGACGCTTTTCCACCTTCATGATTTAACAGTTTTAAGGTGTCAAAATCCCAAAATAAGTCCAGTCTTGGTGCTACGTGTTTAACAGGTTATTGTTAAATGGACTCAACTGTTTGCAGAAGTATTACAAAATGTAAATTCCCTATTTTCAAAACAGTGTTTCACAACTGAGACAGATGGAAAAACTCGAAACCACTTAAAAAGCAGATGTCTACCATGTCCAAAAATGATTTAGACTGAAAGGCTGATCTAAATGAATCATTGGATAATATACATTTTTATGTGGCAGATTTTTTATTCAAGAAAATTTACTTTTTCAATGCTTTGAACACCAGAAATAAAAATCAATTCACCATCATTGTGTTGAAGTGGTAGGAAATTAAAATAATTTGCTCTCCAAGATTCCACTGGAGGTAAAAATAAATATTCGTCTTTGAAATTTTGGTTAACCGACACTTCCTTTTGAAATCCTTACTTCATGACCTTATTTTGAAGCTTCAATGATATACAACAAACTAGCAGACTAAAACAAATGGCACAGTTAATTTAACCCTCTTGGCTGAGGTGATAACGAAACTCGCCGCCGCAGCCCGTCATAAAAGAGAAAAGAGGAACAGCCAGAGCCTTTGATGGGTTGTGTGATTGCTAAATGATATGCAAACACAGGACACACTCCGCTGGTTTTCCCCTTCCATGTGGTTTAATCACATCAAAGCAAAATGCCGGCTGCGGTTTGGTGAAAACGTGTGGTGACGCCGGAGCCGAAGAAGCGTATAAGCCCGGCACCAAAACTGCATCCCTGGCAGTGAAACACAAGCCCGACCTCCTCAGAGAGACAGCAATTTGAATATTTACTGGGCTCCCATGCCTCTGCCTTTTGACCCTTAACTGTTTGCTGTGAACCTGAACTGCAGGTTAAGTAGAGGAGGGGAAAGGGATGTGCTCTGGAGCGCAGACGCTGGGGAGGGCCGGTAGTGCTGTTTATCGACGGTCGGCGTGAACGGCCACGTGGGGAGATAATGAGCCAATAAGGCAGAGGGGAAAGCAGGAAGGACGGAGAGCGAATGTCTTCTCCACCGTCTCTGATCGCTTATTCAGCCTGTCTAATCCAATCATACACACAGAGCTAATATACGGATGTGTGCGCGGCTCACTCTGCAGGTCAATATTTATCGCCTCTGCATAATTTGGCACTAAAGTCTCTTCACTTCACTTCATTTTGAGGGCAGGGCCACCTGTTAGATAGAAGGCTAATGACAATATGAAGCCGGCGACGTTGTCTCTCACTCACCAGGAACCATTCCAGCGAGCGTGGAGGTCGGGTAGCTGCCCTGGCCTGTGGGGGGGACGTGAGGGGGGTACCCGGGTAAAGTTGTGTTGGCCATATCCCGACCTGGAGAGACAAAATGAAAACAGTCAAAAAAACTTCCATCAGTGCTTTCCAGTTTTACTGACTTTAATCTGCATAAAAAAAACCCACAAGTGACTGGAAGAAGTCTTCAGATCAGCATTATAGCATTGAGAAAAATAATCTTTTAGAAGTAAAAGTCCTGCATTCAGCTTTGGTTGATCGTCATCAAAATATACATGCAACAATATTCAACATGTAGATTAGCCCCTTTCAGTGTGTTGTTGGACATAAATGGAATTACTGTGTCATTATTACTGCATTTAATGATGATGCATCCTTAAATTTGTCATATTTTACTAATTTTATTCAAAGTGCTAGAAGTGTATAGCTATTGCCGTCAGGTAAAGAGTCATGGAGTTGAAGAAGAGGTTAAACTCTTCATAACTCTACTTAAATACTATACTTGGGTGAATGTGCTGCTTGGTGACTTTCCATCTCTGCTTTTAGTGTTTGATTTAAAAATGCAAAACCAGCTACTGGAGTTGTATGATAACACCATTTCAACACGAAAATATGACGTTACTATAGACAACATGACTCATGGCGACCACTGCAAGTCAGTCAACACAACGACGGCACTTTGGTCAGTATAACATCTTGCCAAAGGACTGTCCTTTTCAATAAATAAATAAATGAAATGAAACTTTCACTGCAGTTTATAGAGCGTTATCAAAGAACGTAGCATCATTTAAACCTTTTTACTGAACACTAGAAAGCCTCGCTGCGCCTCCCTAACCGTTGAACTCCAAAACAAGATAACAGCTGCTGCTTTGAGCCAACTGAATACTGGTCACATAAATGTGTCTCCTCATTACACGGTTCAAACTTGTCTAAAAATGGAAGCCTCTCTTTCCCTCCGTCGCTGTAAAGTCCGAGCACAGTGGCCCCTCTGCATAGAGTCACCCGTCCAACTGCAGATATTCAGCTCTGTAATTGAGAGTGACGGTTGGGGTTGTCCTCGCCGGCCACAGGGACTTTGGACAAAACAGCACGTAACCCCAATATGCACAGGGGCTGGGGTAGGAGAGGCCCCTGTTATATTGTCAGCTGTGAGGGCCAAAAGAAGGAAAAAACAAAGATCTCCCAATGGAGCTTTAATGAGGAACTAGTGGACGCACCACAACGCCACAAGAAGACTGTTGTCCGTGCTACAAACTTTTGAACTACATAAAGGAACATTTTTATCATTCCACAATAATTTGGCTTTTTTCTTTTTATACTGAAAAGTGATCCATTAATTTACTGTAAACCAAAGTATTTTTCTATCCTGTAACATATCAGGATGATCAATGTACTACTTGGTTTTAGATGGTTTTGGAAAATTGTCACCATTTATTCATCTTTACTTGATATTGTGTGTAATCTTATTTTGTTTTTAATATGTGGCAGTCTAAGTCTGTTTATGTTTATAATGTTGTAAATGTGTTCATGCTGTCCTCTTGTGTGTGTCTTGAAAAATATTTTAATTTCACTATTACTTTTGTTGGATTAATTTAAGGATAATTAAGATATGGCATTTTTGTACCTGGTAATAAAAACCCTAAGGTGTTTGGTTTGGTACCCTGTGGCACACCTGACATTTCTCAAACACATAGTGGATCATCTGCAAAAGAATCCAACAATAAATGTCCCGCTTCATACTGAGAATGCAACGCTTTACCTCCCAGATACAGAAAACACATTTATCTGTCTGAATATCGGAAACTGACTCGTGCTGTCAATTAGCATTGCTAATGAGAGCATAAACCACAGGCAAATTTAGATATTGACTTAAAAATCCAATTCATACACGTGCAATATCATGAGCAACTTATTTGTTTAATTGAGGGTGAGTGAATGAGCCCTCTGGGTATTGCAGGACCTGCTACTACAGGCTGGCAGCAATACTGGCTGCAGTGGGGGCTGCGGGGGAGTTGAGGAGTGAAACGGCTGGTGAATCTGGTGAAGAGGCAGGGGGGCAGGCCTGGAGGTCCGCGAGACTCATGGTAGCCTTGCATGGCTATTACACTCCGTTAGGACAATAAAAGCATCTATAAATGTGTGTGAAAATATGCAAATTATAGTTAGATGACTTGTTTCCAAGGATGTGACCATTTTATCAGTCTGTTTTAGATATCCAGTGGCAGAAAACAATGTGCATTTACTCAAGTGCAGTTCTACTTGATGCGGTATATTTTGCACTTTTACTCTATAAATAGCTTTGCAGATTAAGATTTTACATACAAATATGATGCGTATAGATTAAACCACTTAACGGTATTTAAGAAGTTGTCAGTGTGTTGCTCAAGCAAAGAGAGATTAATTCAAAGCCACTATACAGAAACACAGTATTACAGAAAACACACTTGGGAAATCTGAAAAGGAAAATCTGAAAAAAAAATAAATGTGTGATCGTGAATCGTACGATAAAGAAACGATTCGGTCATCGCTGCTCTCTGTTATTTGCACATCTCGGCACTGATCGCTGTATTGTTACCTATTGATACTGTATTGTTTGAGGCCTGCTGAGATGTGACTTTTGGTTAAAGCTCTGAGACCGGAGGGCTGCGGCGTTAAAGAGCTTTACAGAGAAGAGTGAGGTCATGCCGGACCTTTCATTTATAATAAGAATTAGTTAGCCACAAGCCAGTGCACATAAGTCAAAGGGAGCCGTGGGAGTACTGTAGGTGGGGGGTCCTGCAGGGGTGAGGCCATTGTGTGTGTAGACATTGGTAACTATTGTCTAACTGTCTCAGCAAACACTGACCCAATCTTTTCTTCATTATTTTTGCAGCAGCTACAGCAGTCGTACACATTTAATAAAAGTAAATACTCTTATCTCTTCATTACCTCGCTTCAGAGAGATGAAATGCATAATGAGGACCAGATCCCTGCCTTTACCCTTCAGTCGCAAGGTATAATTTAATCACTTTTCAAATTTGACAAAACTGCAATGCAAGAAATGCAATTTTTTACCTACAATGTGGCTTTTATTGCCACTACAGATGCCAGACATGCTGTTTTCTTGACTTTTCCCTCTTTCTGATACACCCATACACCAAATTCCATTAATATTTGTGCAAATTTGAATGATATTGTTCTAGAAGATTTATAAAATTGCGTATTTACACATTTATAACATTAGTGAATGACTGAGGAAGGGTACTTAATGTGGGTCAGTCACTAGCCAGTGAATTGGATCAGGGCATCAACATTTTTAAACTTAATTCTAGCCTATAATAGCAACAGTAAAACGCATGTTTTGATTTTTTTTGTGTGGGTCTATTGCCATCAACTTCAGCCCTTTCCCATCATGTTGACTCTGATGATAATAATAATCACAGCCTGAATCCTGGTTTTGTATATTCCAGGGTACAGTTGGCAGTGACTGCCAGCAGCTCTGTGACTGTTGCTTTATGTCCCCTTTAAAGCCCTCTTTCTGAGAGGCGCCAGTTCGCAGAACTCTCTGTACAGCAATGATAGCCTCATTAGCTGCTTCCTAGCCTTTGTTGTTTTTACAACAGAGATGTGTGTCCAGATTCTCATTAAAAGATGGGCTTCTTTATATTGTCTGCTTCCTCTGACAGTCCCCTTAGATTGAACGCCAGCAAATCAAGCTATTTATTTTCCACTCTGCCCTCCTTTTTTTTCTTTCCCTGCGAAAATCAATTCAAAGATTTTTTGGTTTGCCGTTACAAAAGCCTGTTGATTTTTGTCTTAATTTGAGAAGTGGCTCGCAGGAGTCGCTGCTGAGCTGGGCATACGGGATTTCCTGCTTTTAATGTGCCTTGAAATATCAGATTTTTACAGACAAGTTTGTTTTAGTCTCCTGCTTTCGCAGATATTCGACAGACTGAGAACAAATGATTGATTTGAACTACACAGAATGACTGAAAACATTGTACAGTTTAAACCACTTTGTCAACGCTTGATTATATCGTCAGAAGAAAAAGATTCATGAGCTTTATCTTTAGCAACGTGACGAGAAACTATGATGCGTGTTTATTTTTCTGCATTAACATCAACTCGATATCTCAAAACACAAACGGGAAAGCAAGATGACCTTCTCTCCGTTTGGCACGGGAACAAAGTCGTTCGTGAATGACTCTTTTGCTTGCAAGAGTATTAAATTTAGCATGACAGGGACACCTTCATGTTTGCTACAACAACAACCAAAAAATCTTTGACCTCCGTTTTCTAGGCTATATGCAGAATGGGGCAATTTATCACCAGCCAAAAAATCTCAGCACCCTAATTAATTACAACTAAGTAAAGAATGTTTGGAGAGCCAAATTGCTTTAATTCCCCAAACACCGGCTGAAAGTCATTCATTATCAAATGTGTGCTCAAAGGTTAGTTTGCTTTTGTGAAGACGAAATAAGCATTAATTTTCCGAGCCTGCGTTTCCCCCCCGTGGGGAGACGGGCAAGCGGTTTGTCACGAGGCCACACATCACTTACGGCAGGTTCGCCGCCTGATCTTTGCTCGCTGCTCACTGGACAACAGCGGGTCCTGGTACTTTCTGTGTAGCTCGCCAAGAGAAGCACTCGCTCACCTTAATTGATTAAGTGCGGATGATTGTATTTGCTGGATGAAGTTTTTGTTTAGAGAATTGACAGGAGCGCACAGGAGCAGCTGCTGGAGGAGGAGAAGTGTCATCGACACGAGGGCTTTGGAGGCCTCCATTAACAGGCCCAGCAGGGAATACGTTTAAAGAGTCTTCAGTATGCAGTCACCGAGTGGAGATGTGTAAAACTCCCACTGAGGTGCTCGAGGGAATGTGCTCCGTACTCGGAAGATGGCTCTCCAGCCTCAAGCACCATCAAGAAAACAGGTGGACTCTTAACTAATTTCAGGAAATACAGAATACTCTCTATAGAAATAGTGGACAATTGGCCGTATCGAGGCCATCTCTCCATTTATTTCTCAAAATACACACACACAAAAAGAAAAAAGTTCAGAGCTCCTCCTTCCGCTATTCATAAATTCACCCACGGCTCACACTATTTGAATTTTAAGCAGTTGGACTGAACAAGAATAAGAAGCACTTAGATGAAAATCCATCTCTCGGAAGGGAATTCATCAAAGAAATTACTTCCCATATCAACAATAGAAATTACCTCACAATATGCAATTGTCCTATCCACATATTCATGGAACCCTTTGGTGTTTTTATGGGGTAAGAGGGACTATTTAGCAGGTAATACAGCATTAATGTGGAGGAGAGGGAGAGAGCAAGAAAAAAAAAAAACAGTTTTAATGGAAGTGGCTTCTTGCCTCTGAATTTCGATGATGTGCACAATGCCCTTAAATCCCGTTCTTATTTGAGGCTGCTTTGCAGGTACTTTTGAGCCTTAATAGGATAAGCAGAGGACACAAAAGATTTCTATCTCTCAGTCTTTCAGTTCACTGAGAATCCCGATCTCTGGCAGTGAGCACTTCATGAATCATTCATTTTTAATAGATTATGCAAATTCCAGGACATAAAATCAACAAGATCAATAACTGCAGGCATTTTAATTGGTGTTGGAACACATTTTAAGGATGAACATAATCTCCAGTTCTTTCCCCCGTAAAGACACAATTAATTTGAAATTGGATCTCAGCCTAAATACTGCAGATAATTTACTACTTTTTGCATGGCTTAAAATTCCTGTGGTAGGCTTATCGCTGGCAAGTAAACTGTAATACTCAGCCATTAGAGAGACCACACACCTGAATATCACCTCATATGCACACAGGCAGCCACTGAGGGAAAACCAAGCAGAGGAGCCACTAACCAAATACCAATTACCAAGTCGTAAGTCGGAGTGATGTTTGTTCCATTAGTTTGACCCCTGGATGCTTTATTTCTCTTCCTCCACTGAGATCCGCCACCAGAAAGAGTCATGGAACAAACTTCTCTACTAACACAGAAGCAAGCAATGTGCTTTTCACATGCACACACACTCAAACACACACACACACTGCATACAATCCCATCTTTCTTCCCCCTACATGTCTCTTTGCACCTGTAAAGCAGTAAGGAGACCCTCTCTGCAGACTCCATCTAAAATATCCCAGGTGCAAACAAAGCCGCCTGCAGAACCAGGCCTGCATTCTACGGGGGGCCATCAGTGCACAAAGGACAAACACACACCTTTCTTCTCAGGAGGCCTGCCTTACAGGGGAAATCTACCTCCCACATATTAATGAGAAAAGGGTCCCTTTCTTTGCTCATAAGGACGCTTGGCTATCATTTGAGAGAGGGGGGCTGCAGCAATTTTCAATCACCCTGTCCTCCCCCACGCAGAACTCATTGCCTTTGATGGCTGCTGCATAATTATATGAATTTTAATAAAAGCTCTGTATATTAATCTCAGGCCCCCGACAGTCCTCGTAAACTTTCAGTAAACTTAACCTTCTTCTTGGTAATAACACGGCAACAACGAAACAATATTTCAATTAGCCAGGCAGTCATTAACTGTGACAAGGAGAGGAGACGACGAGAAGGGGGGGGTAGGAGGGTGAAATAAATGATCATGGTGTTAGAGTTAGGTGGCAGAAATGCCAGAGCATATTTACCGAGGCACATTACTCGTGCTTTGAGACACACAAACTGTCTCCCGGCGAACAAATCACAGGAGCAACACAGCAGCAGCCAACGAGCAGTCAGCCCTGCATGGTGGCCTTTTTTTTTTTCTTCTTCTCTTTTTTGCGAGACCTTGCTCTGATACACAGTCATAGTTCTGATGTGCTGACACCCAAAGGTCCTTGTCCAGCGGTGACTGAACAGCTCCCCGCCCCCACCCCACCCCACAATCTCTCTTTACTGTATCGCCCTGCTGGCTCAGCAAAGACCCAGACGGAGGACAGCTGCTCAGCTTTTATCGCATCGCAGTACCACCTTTTCAGCTCAGAGTGAAATGGTATTAAAAAAGTCTTCACACTTAACTTTTTGGGTTGGCTTTTATTTTTCACACATTTTTATTTTATTTGTTTATTTTTGTCAATTGCACAAGCATTCTTAGTTGTTTGCCTCGCTCTTTTTACATTGTTCCAAATCCCCTCAGCTGAAGCTGTGGCTCGGCAGCATAAAGGCGTACTGTATGATCTTACCTACAGGGTAGCTTTGCGACACACTGGGGCCCAGGTCTGGGTTGACGCTAGAGGATAAACTGGGCTTGACTTCGTCCAGGCTGGAATTCAGGGCAGGGAGCGAGTACTCATTAGCCTGGGAAAAGGACAGTTGAATCATTACACAACCAAACAATACCAAGATGGAAATCCTCCCTTCTCCTCCTCCATTAAGCGCTCCACACAGGCCTGTGCGAGTATAAATTTGTATGAGAGCATTGTGTGTGTGTGTGTGTGTCTGTTCAAGCTGCAGGGTGGCAGTTCAAGCATATCATGAATGTATTTTGGTATTGTCTGAGAGGAAGTGGGATTTTGAGATGAGTGAAAAGCCAAGGCGTCAGCTGGCCCTTTGTGCTTGACTGCCGTCCTAGCCCTGATCAGCCAAGGGAGAAAGCAGTTCTGCTTTGTTACAGGCTCACCATGTGGCCCTGTTTGAGAGACACCATTCACCTTCTTTTTGCTTTTTTTTTTTGCTTTTAATTTGGAGTCCAAGCCACCTAAAATGTCATTACCTCTTATCTGTGAATTGAATCACTTGTACAACTCGCACTATTTGTTGTTACATTTAGCTGTTTTTACATTTGCTCCTTGCGTGCGTTCAGATGTTGTATTATTGTGACTAGTTCCCACAAATCACACGTTAAACCTAGTTTTTAATGCTAGTATCAAGCGATGTGAATAATTGCATGTGGTCATGAAATGTGGTGAGTGGAATTAGTTTGTGCTGTTTTTTTTTGCAGTGGTGCAACAGCTGCTGCAAATATGATACCCGAGTTAATTCCATTTTTTGATACCTTACTTTATTTTTTAGAACCCCTTCTTTTAATTTAACAAATGAAATCAAATGTAGGAAGTTTTCTTCAACACAGCTGAACCCTAAACTGTCTAGAATCTTCAAAATTATGATTTAAATCTGAAGATATCGTTCAAAAACATGACAAAAAACAATCAATCAGACCGGACATCTGTTGCCAAAATTATGTCTTGTCCTGGTTATTTCTGAATAATCTATTTTTTATGTTGATTGTTCCTGAATAGAAAGTATTTTTAGTAAAAAAACACATTCACAGCCAAGCCTTATAATAATAATTTAAAAAAAAATCTCCATCAATCTAAAAATAATCTCTCATCATCATGTTTCTTTTTTTGTAAATCCACTAAAAGACACTCGTGGCAGATGTTAGCAGTTTTTTTTTTTTTTTTTTTTTTTTAATGAGATGAGACTTCCGGAGCCTGAGTGTTGACAATGTTTTTCCAAAGCCCAGTGTGAGCCTGAGTGGCTCAGTGGGCCGCGCTCCCACAGGGGGACGCCCGTGACCCCGCTCTTGTCTGCCACTATCACCGATAAACTCTAATTGTCTGCTACAACTGTTCACTGGCACAATGTCGGATGTTTTCCTCTATTCTCGGAGGCTTCAGACGCCAAACAGACGTTTTATCATGCAGATAAAGGGCAGAAGGGGGAAAACTGAAAAGATGGGTCTGAAAGGGATGACCAAATGGCTAGCAGAAGTGTGGGAGGGGTGAAGCCATTGAATTTTGCATCTCCAGAATGGCTTTTTAATGCCTCGCTACAGAACCCAGACACTGGCTAATAGGGGAAAAAGAAGAAGGGGAAAAAAAAATGCGAGGCACCCATGAAAGAGAAACTGCTCTGATTAATATTGCATTAAATTAAACCTGATTTTTCTAGACTGTTCCTGGCCTCTTTTTTTCATTTTTTTCCCCTCACTTGCCCTCTTTTTTTTAGTCTAACCCCTTTTCCCTCTGCCTTTTAATACTCTCCCTGACGCTCTTTGTGATTGCAAGTCATTTCCAATTCGTTTTGGTATTGATCTTCCAGTAGAAATCAGTTTTGTAATTAGCTGCAAATTAGGCCCTCTTCTGGAGGTGAGGCCTGTCCCACTGATTTATCACCTGCGTAATTCGCCCCGATTGGAGAGAAATTAAAATGAACTCAATTAGGGCGACTGCTTTTGCTTTATGGGTCTGACTTGTAGTTCGGTGGGAGAAATTAATAGTCTCTTGTTGTTTAATAGTATAATGAAAGTAAATAAAGGTTATCCATTGTAATAAGCCCAGAGCTTTTAATAAGCGGTGGTTTCTGGCTGTCGTTTTGGCGTGGGGGGGGGGGGGGTGGCTGGTCCCCAAATGCCTCTTAATTTTTGAAATGAGGATGGATGGCGATTGGGATTTCAACATCAGAGGCAAGGAGCAGGAATGCATGCTTTCATACGTCCCATTTGGTGAATGCATGTTACAATAAAGGCGGCCTTGGAGACTGCGTCAGCCATTAAACATCAAGATGTGACACAGAATTGGAAAATAAACAACACGGGCAAGGAGCAGCAGTTGAATAACACAGCAAAAAAAATGGAGAAAAATCTAGTTATTGATTAATTTAATGTCGCCTTACTGTTATTCTCAATTATAGGGGATGCAAGGAATGTGTTTCTCATCACAAAATCAATAATGTGTGGGAGTTTTCCTGGTGATCCCTCCAGCTTTATACATTTCTGGTTGTAATCCACTGCTTGGACATCTCAGACGTTTGTTTAATTAGCTTTCTGGGTATGGTTTGGGAATATTTGTGACAAAGGTGGGGTTTTTTTTAATGCTTGAATCAGCATCACATGCACATTTTGGGTGTATTTATTTGTATGTGAAGGAAAAAAAAGGCAGAAGGTGGTGATTTGCAGTGCTACTAACCTGTTCAGGTTTGATGTGCTCCGCTGTAGGGAAGACGTCGGGGTACGAGGGGCGTTCAAAGACCCGGTCCAACGCTTCCAGCTGCTGCTGGGTGAAGGCATCTGCCCTAAGGTGTTTCCGTAAACTCTCCACACTACCCTGAGAATCACTGTTTGGGCCAGAACCATCTGAACCATCTACAAGAAGAAAGAGCAACAATCGAGAGACTGACCCCGGGAAGCTGGCCTTTACTTCAAGCTATAGCACTTTATATTCTCCCCATGTATTTTCTGTACCACCTCTGTGGGGGATCTGAGGAGGACAGAAAAGGATGGAGTGCAGGTTTTTCCACTCCTTAATGGCTGAGCCACTGGCTACATCACACATGCTTTTTCCCTGCACCCCCTGCCACAGTAGTAACACCATCATGATCTGAAAGCCCTCTGGTAATTGATGGATTACCATCGCTTGCAAATATATACATGTTGTGGCAAGGATGTATACTAATGAAAGCATCAGCTAGCCCATTATAGAGCCTTTTTTTTTTACCCCCCTCCCTCCTTTTGTTCCTCCCCAAAACCCCTCTTGCGCTCACTGAAATCAAAAGCAGTTTTTTTTTTTTTTTCTTCGAAAGCACAATTTCCCTTTCACAATTCAATACTGCTTTCATTCCCTGCGAGTGTGGCGGTTTCCATTTGGAAACGGTGGCGGAGGACAAGAGGCTGAATAAAATCGTACAGTCTGGTTCTATCATCCTGCTCTCCAAACACGGGCATTTTCTCCTGACTCCTGACCTGATTACCCGACTGTTGGGAGAAGGATGCCTTAGCTTTTTCCGTTGTCACTTGTATGTGACGCTTTAAACCCTTTACAGACCACCCTACCATACATCCGCCCCCCACCACCACCACCACCACCACTTCTCCTGGCTGCACCGGCTGTGTCTAGGTCTCCTCCCAGCATCCCAGAAAGCTTCAGCTCCCTTACAAATCTGTCATTCTAAATTTGCGGCAGATTATGTTCTCCCCTCGGTGGGAGAGTGGTGATATATGATATGCAAGGCCCCTATTGATTGCCTGATCTGGTGGCGAGAGGGAGCTGAAATGAACTTGAAATGAACATCATGCCTCAACTCATTGTGCGTATAATACTCTACTTAATCCCACATTTTTCTCTGCCATGGAATTCAATTGATCAATCATGTCTGTGTGATAGTACCATTTGGGAGGGTTATTGCCGTTCTATTCTGCTGCTTGACCTTTTTTCACCGGCTGAGGCCAGAGGATGAACCCGACTCTCCCATGAAGGAGCTATAAAAGCGAGCCGGTGTCTGAGCATGCGTGAGTGTCCCCTGAATTTGTGCTGGTAGCTTGCGGAAATGTCAAATGATAAATATCGCGAGTTTGCTAACAACGTCTTGTTAACGACTCAGTTTTTCGCCGCGCAAATGAATGCAGGACGTATTTACGAGGGATGCGCCGATCTGATGTGTCGGGATCTTCATCGGTGCGATGCTGAGCTTATTACGTCGATTGGGGTTTGGCCGTGACGTGACGGATTTCCTTACTTTGTCGCCGTCATTGTAAAAATGAAAGGCTTTTGTTGTCGGTTCATTCAGTCGTAGCGGGATGCTGAATCAGATTTTAGTGGCACAGTAATCCCTGATCTGATACCTTACATAAGGGTAGAGGTAAGATAAAGGTTAATAGGTTTTAAATATGGGGAAAAGGGATATCTTTACTCGGCAAATCCCATGTTGAGGTATCGGTATCGACTCCAAGAATTTGAATCGGTGCATTGCAATCATTTACTCCTCACACTATCATCCACTGTAGTGTTTAGCATTATTTAACCCCTAAATTTGCTTTGATGTCGACGAACATTTGACTCTCCAGAGAAACCTTTTAACTCCAAATTGTGTGCGTTTTAGATGTTTCTTAAACCATTTAATAATTCACCATAATATCTCAAAAAAGCTTTGTCATCCAGCTTCAATGTGTTTTTTTTTTTTTTTTGGAATGGACACTGGTGGGTGGAGTAATGTAGATGAATAGTTAGACATTTTTGGAAATACACTTTTTTGCTTTCTTGGCGAGAGTGTGTTAAATATGAAGCCACAGTCGGGAGATGGTTAGCTTAGCTTAGCATAAATACTGGAAACAGGGCTAGCTCCAGTTTGTATGCTAAGCTAACCTAACCGTCGCCTGACTGTAGCTTCATATTAACTGCAGAGATGTGACTCTTTTCTGGGAAGAAAGTGAAGTAATGGAGGTTAATACAACTGCCTAAAAAAAACCCAAACCGCTCTGTTTCCTGATCTGTTACTCATCTGAACTTTTGGGACCGTTCAGGTGAATCTTTTCCTACACAGCCTAGAGTGAAGGCCCTCACCTACCATGGCTGCTGCTTGTCACTTTATCAAACTCAATTGTTCTCTTTGCTACCAAAGCAAATCGAGTCATTAATTACTTAACATCGGCTGGCCTGAGCCACAACACCTGATCAATAACTCCCCTCCCCACTATATTTGTCACTCACCACACTGTGGAATACACTTCCCACACACAAGACAAACCATCCTGGGTCAACTTGCATACTCTTCCTCCCACTCAGACCGAGGACAGTCCCATCTGCCCTCCCAGCCACCGACTCCCATCTGACAAATCAGCAACGACGGTGTTTTTGGTGATGAAGACGATTCCGGTGACACATGGAATGTTTATGTAGCTGCTTAATTAAGCTTCCTCGAGGTAAATAAATCATTTTCGAAGACGGTCCTTCCCAGGACAAACTATGGCATCGAAAACACCATTTCTTTCCGTTCAAGTGACAAAGCCCTCTAGCGGGCACAGAATCTGTTTCCATTTCCTTCTGATGGTCAACGTTGGTGTCATCTATGACCACGTGCGTTCTCTACAACCGTCAGCATGTGGTTATTGTTGCAACCATGACAACTTAGGTTCCCTATCGCCCCAACCCTTGCTCTCCCTTACACTAACCAAGTCATTTTTATGCCTAAATCTTTTTTTTTTTTTTTTCAGATGCACAAATTATTCAACAATAGACAATGGACCTGATAAAGCAGATTAATGGAGTTTTTTTGTATAATTTAATTCTAATACATTTGTACCGTTTGTTCCAACTTTAACTTTTTTTTTGCTTATTTGGTCACAAACAAATATCAAATAGAAATATCTACAATTTCAAAAAGGTGTGCTTTTAAGTATCTAGAAGCACTTGTCATCCCTGCAAGAAGTCAGCTCCTTTATTTGGACATTTCCAAATCTTCCCATTATGTGGCGGTGAAACTAATCTTTGACCACGGTGGCTTTGTTAGAGCGTTACACGCTCGTCCCGCTCTGTGGTCGCTTATTGATCATCGCTGGAGTTGAGTGTATTCATCTTGACATCGGTCTGTATTAACACTCTGGTAACGAGGGAGCAGCCTCTATCAGATCAGATAACCGCCTCCATAAAGCAGACTCCTCTCTGCGGGTTTGGCACCCAGAGGTCACGACCCCTCGCAGGAGGCTTTAGCCAAGGCAACTGTGGAACCGGGGGTGAGTCTGAGTGACTACTCGCCAAACAAAATCTGAATGGTAATCATGAATGAAGTGCCTGTCGAGGGTGAATAGTGGTTTTAATTTAAAAAGTCTCTTTTTCTAATAGAGGGAAAAAGAATGATTTCAGAATAAAAGTTTTGAACTATTTTTTTCACGCAATGAAAATAGTTTCTAAGTTCCCGTCGGAGGCATGAGGAGGTGTGCTGGCACCTCGAGGTCATGAAAAGCCCCCCTCAGATAAATGAGCTTACCCCCCTCTCAGTCTGCCCCTTGTTTAAATAACATGTCAACATACATACGCTCTTGTTCCCTTAACACATTGTTATGTATTTCACAATAATACACCTCTATAATTTCCCGCCTGACTCAATTCTCGGCTAAATGAAATCAAATTAAAACAAATTGGAGGAACTCAGCTGCATTTTGTTTTGTCTAATTGAACGTTTTGATTATGTCAACATGAATGAAATACTATGATCTGTTCGTTCTGCTTCGCCAATGATCTGCGATTCGAGTTTTGATAGGGATTAGAATATACATTGATGGAAAATTAATCAACAAAACAGTTTCTGCTCCTCACATGTGAGAATTGTTAATTGTAAATTTAAAATGTTGGGCAAGATGGGAAGATTTCACTTTGAGCTCTGGAAAACAGGTGCAATATTTTGTATTTTTTCTGATATTTTAAAGGTTTAAATGTATTAAAAATAATTAAGATACTCCTTATTTATCTGATTCCTTATAATAAACAGAGGGTAACATTTTGAAGACCAGTGCTTATCGTCAATTTGCCTCGATGTTCCTGCGCTTTTAAAGGTTTTATTAATCTAATTTGGAGGTTGCGTTTAGGTGCTGACATTTTGCTGCGCTCTGAGTTCCAGGTTTGATTCTTCCTCTTCCCCTCCCCATAACAGATGCTGATACACAGAGCAGGGTGTGACGGCGGCCCGCTTCATCACTCATCTCCATCCACACACATCGGTTCAGTCCTCATGACGCTCAGAGATGAGAAATAATTAATTCAACAGCTACTGAAGCACAGAATCACATCCATTCTGACTGCCACTGGCTATTGTTGTTGGCTTTTGAAAATATATGATGATCATCTTATCATGAAATTTCTCTCTGGGTATTTTCTGTAATAAATCAAGACGAAAAGCGTCCGACACAAAGCAAGAAAGCGGCCAGAATGGCTGAAATTAAGAATCGTCTACGGTTCCGATTGTGCAATTTGCGGGCCGCTCTGAAAAGGACGTGTGATATGACTTTGAAAAAACCGGACGCACTTCATGGACGCTGCATGTTCTCAACAGACCTCCGAGCCGTCTGCTCGGGTCAATTCAGCTCACTCAAAACGCTCCCTAATAACAAGGAGGGGAACAAAAGCACCGACGAAAGCAGATTTGTACTTAAATGTCAGATACTGTACGACAGATTTGTATTTGACCCTGAGAGAAGCAGCTTCTCCTTTTTTTTTTTTTTTTTTTCCCGGAGTCTACAGTGTCAGTGGGGGTGGGATGTTAATTTGTGAGGTAATAGCTTTTCTCTGCCGAATTGCAAATTCTAATATATGTCACTTTGCAAAAGGTGTGGACAGCCATGGTCACCGAAGACACCATCTCCAGGGGTCTCTCTCTCTCTTTCCCACCGCTCTGTCCGTCCGCAACAATGGCTGCCAAGTGTAACATGCTACTTTTAATTTGCAATAACACGTGACAATAGCAGATTAATGGCTCTTATGACACCTGCGTCCCTGAAGCTCGTCTCGCCGAGACCCAGTGTACATAACGTGTGTCACACTACATTATCTCTACATCCCTCCTGTAATGGGGGACCTTTTTTTTTTTAAGGGCACTGCTGACTTGGAAACTTAGGAGCTGTCTGGCTGCTTGGCAGAGAGCCACGGCTACTGCCTAAAACAAATACTGTGTGCTACACAGCCAATCCATTTCAGCAGGGTTTGTGTTTCACACCGCCCTCCCCTCCGTAACCCGTTCCCCTCCTTTCCCCTTCGCTCATTTTTGTTCATGTTTTCAACCCGCGATAATGAATGCTTGTGCCACAATCATCATGAGGCTTACCAAGTTAAATAGGGATCAGGCAAGCTACTGTGCTGCGAAGAAATTTAATCCAAGCATTAACCGACTATAGACTACTGTGTACTGAGGGGAGGAAAAAAATACATCTGAATAGGAAACAAGGTTCACGTAAACACAGACCTCAGCTTATAAAAAAGACTGCTTTAACACAAAAATGACCATGAAACACGTTGAAAGCCGGACAAACGAGCTTCGTGTTTGATTTTGAGAGATACGGATTGAAAGAAATATTTTGCCTTGTTTGTTTAGGAAAAAAACGACTAACCATTTGATAATTTCCAGACACATTTCTTACAAAGTGATGGAATGTAAATGACAAATGCATGAATGGAAGCAAAGAAAGAAGACTCCTTTAGTAAACGGCGTCTATAGCAAATGATGGAATGATTTCCCTTCAACAATACGTCCCAAAAAACACTAAATTGATCATGGTTGCAAAAATCTCACATCCAGAATCTTTTCTAATTGACCGCTACAACACCTTTTTTTTATTTTTTCAGAGGACATTTCAGTCTTCCAGCTGCAAAATCTTGAAATTGTGTTTTTTGGGGGAGTAAGGGGGCACTTTAAGAGAAGACAGCAACAGGACAATAGTGTCTACAGGGTAACATCGTATGTAATATACTATTCTTACAAACTGTGGCTCCAGGCAAGACATTGCTTTTGCAACCATGTGTGTGTGCGGCCAAGGCCTGGGGTTTATGTTTTGGAAAGATAAAGTATCCCTGACCCCGTTGTTCCAGGTAGGCACCAGCTGGCCGTCGAGAGAGTATATAAGAACCACAGCTCCCTCCGTCACCCTCGGTACAAGTCCTACCCTCATGCAAACACACACATGCTCACACGCGCACACACACCCACACACACAGCTTTCTTCTCTTTCATCGTAATGCTGGCCGAGCACCTAAATCACAGAAATGGCAGCACATCAGGGGAATCATTTGAGACTGAATAGCCATAGAAACATGGCGCTGTCACCTGGAAGACCTCCACAAAACAGGCCGGCTCTCCTGCTCACGCACACACACACATTCCTTATTCCTCTCCATGCCCTTTAATACCTCTTTGCCCTTCAGTAGCAATCTGCATAGAAATGTGTGCATTCTATCATTCAGGGACTAGACATTACACCCTGGCTAATATGAGAGGTCCTCGAACGGCAGAAAATGAACTCTTGAAAATACCAGACGTTTGCATTATGCCTCCGCGATTGCATCTCTTACAGGGGAAAGACTTGATTATGTCATTTGCCATGTCCACGTCATGCTGGTTTTTATATCTTTGCCAGGAAATCTACCTCTTGACAGGTCATTAGTCATCCCTCCCTCTCCCTGCACGCACATAAAACATCAATTCCACTCAATATCCCGCAAACCTTCCGTGCTTCTCAACAAACGCCATAACAAAGAAGACGCTATGTAAACTGCTGCCGTGCTCTGATTAGCTCTCATTCCCGAGCACTGCAGAAATAAGGCACTCATTCCCCACCCTGTTTGAGATAACTGCCCCCTTTCCAGCAGCCACATCATCCCTCCGTACCCACACGCGCTTTGGAACATGAGTGCATCTGTTTAGCTATTCTCATCAGACTTATGTAGTGACATTAAGGAAGCCTATTGCTTACAGAACCAATAATCTATATCGCCTCAGGCCCCCTTATATCCACTAACCTACTGCTTCAGCAGCAGAAGTGGAGCCACTTTTCTTAAATGGAGAAAAAAAAAAAGAAGAAGCCCTCCACAGAGCTGCGGCAGCTTTCTTGACTGACCTGGGTGGTTGGCTACATCATCTTGACACGTAATTATCTAAAGCCCTTTAATCACTTCCATAAAGATTAATTGCAGGAGACAACAGCGGAGGTCGTGTCTTCAAATCAAAAGACTCCTTGGCAGATTGACACAGCCGTGTAGCAGAGTTCAGACTTAGGTGTTTTATAAGGGTCATCTACCAGAACTGAAGCAGGGTTTTAATGCTGTAATTGCAAGTTCAGCAAACTGGGTTTTATAGCGTAAAGCTGCACAGAATTCAATCTTTGTAGCATTTTTTTGGGGTCAGATTTGAGATATTTTCTGCATGCTAATCCTGAGCTGAGCTTATGTGTTTTTTTTTGTTTTGTTTTTCTCCCCCTCCTCAAGACAGAAGAATTATCTTACCGTCATCTCTTTTCCTCTTTTCACCGTTGGATCGTGGAATACCCAGAATCCCATTGATGGAGTAGGATCCTGCAGGGTCGTTGGAGGCGCTGGTTACAGGCGGAGAGGTTGTGCTTGGTACTGTAGGGAAAAAAGACATTTTTTTATTTATTTATAATGAACACGTGCATGTATAGCAATGTGAGCGTGATGCCATATAATGCCCCATGCTGGAGCTGCAGCATTACCTATAGTATGACCTGGCGTCGACAGGGACGACCCGTCGGGAGATGGATGGAAAGGCTGCTGGACTTTTGTTCGGATGATCCTGTGGAACAAAAGGAGAGGCAGATGTCACTGCTGCTTTCCCGTGACCAACTTCCCTTCCTGGAGATTCTCAAATTCTCCCTCTAACAGCAGCTACTATGGAGATTTTTGTGCGATTAAGATATCAAACATTACTCCTACGCGAGAAGGGATCAGTGCTTCTACCTTAAAGGTGAGGCCTGGAGAAAAGTCTTCATTGCACTTTTGGTCTGAGTGATCTTGCAAACAAAGCATGAAATCACATCAATTCACCTCAATGATCAGCTTCACTGACTCTACCTGGCCCACACTAATCAGCTCTTCCCCCCCCCCGCTCTCCCTCCCTCGCTCTCCCCCACTGTGGAGGGAGTTTCACCGGGGCCCTATAGTAGCCCTTTGCTTCCCAGATCAAACATCTCTATAGAGCACAGCGGCCCCCATGTGCCAATGCGGATGAGGTTGTATTGATCGGGGGCTCGGGGAGAAAAAGTTGGGGATTAGTCACACGGGCAAACAGATGCAAATAGAAAGCTATAAATTATATGTGACAGGAAAGCAATAGTTCCTTATTGCCTTGCACAAGCTTACGCCAGCATTAGATTCCTTTAATCTGAATGGCACTTGGGAAGAACGGGAGCTGTCACAATAATTTGTAAACTTTAAAACTATTCATCATGTATGCCACGGGAGCAGCTTCGGAGCACAAAGAGGTTGGGCGAAGCCTTTTTTAGGGTTGATTTCTTGGCAGAATTCAGATTTAGTTTCTATGTTCTTGTTTTGTTGCATGTTTTATTTCAGCGGGATGAAAATATTCACCCGATCACATACAATTTTGAACCTCTTATGTTTTTCTCCATATTATCCAGAAAGCATCAGATGATTTGGATATTTATGTTGCTGTTTAGGTGCCAGAAGGCTTCAGAGGGAATAAATCCAACTCTGTCACAAAAGAAAACTCCCCTTGGAGGCAAAGCTACCTAACAACAAGCCTTTCCACAGAATGCATATTGACGTTTTAATTTTTTTTCACTTCTCCCCCCCGTAACAGTTATTCGACCTCTTGACTTGTGTGTGCTACATAAATTCAAAGACTTTATTTGGTATCCATGTTCTTCATATTGAATAAGCAATTTGGGCGAATGAATTAATGACCTGGCTGTTGCTGAAAATCCCCTGAAGAAATATTAAAATTGCTTTCCTTCTGAATCAATAAAATCGAGCGCCATTGAGGACTTTTTTTTTTTTTTTTTTAATGTCTGCCAACAGGGTAGCGTTACTTGTTGGTTGTGGTGGCCCCGACTCGTAGTACAACACTATCTCTGTAGCATTTAATAATGCATGCAGGCGAAAGGTGTTTAAATAGAGCATCCTCTTTTGTCAACAGTCCTGAGGTCAGACTGTCTGCCACAGAAACCCACGACTGGCCCCAGTCAGAATCATCCAACTGGAAAAGACTGGCTCCAGTCTTGCGGCTTTCCCCCCTGAATTGTCTTAACTGGGGGAACCCCCCCCCCCCCCTCCCCAGATTCAACACCTGGAGTGAAAACTTCTCGACATTAATCTCAAGACACTTTTTCTATGGATTTTCAAACAACTCGCATTAGATCTGGTGATCTGGAGCAAACTCTGCAGCTCTAAAGATGTTTTCATTGATTTTTTTTTAACAGACTGCTCCTTTAGAAATGTATTAGAATTTATTGAAATATTAACCTCCAGATGAATCAAAACAAATGCGTCTCATTTGTGTGCGTGCATGCATGTGTGTGTGGTACAAAGCAACACATTGAAATCTTCCGCTTTAAAGAAAAAAAGAGAAAATATTCAGCATTAAGCCGTAATAGAAATTCAAAGTAGCTCTCATATTTAGCTGATAGAATTACAGTTCTTTGTATTCACAATTTAATTTCCCACATAAACAAAGACGCATAAGCCCCCACCACCACGGGTCCAAAATAGAAAGCTTTAATTGGAATTGGAAGAAAAAAACTTTATAGGGCTCTTTTAATGATATTAATGTACATTTTGAATTTATCACATACATGTGTCTGAGCCTCCTTAAATGGGGCTTTTTAAGCAGCCACGAAGCATGAAATGAATTTTCTTCAGCCTTTTCTCTATTTAAAAGATGTCTTGTGTGGAGCTGTCCATGCTCTTCCATCAGCTCATTAAAATGTAATGCTGATGCTGGCTCTATGGAACAGTGCCTCTTAACCAAAGTTCATCACCAGGGATCTCTGGTGGGGGGGTGAGGAGGGGTGAGGGTGGGGTGGGGGTGTCCTGGGTCCTCCTGAAGCTGCCACTCTCTCACTATGGTGCTGTTCACAATTATTTTTTTAAGCATGAATAATGGCACTAGAAACGTGAAATAATATCAATTTACCCGATTATGAGCGTTTTTAAAGCAACAGTTGAGGCACAATTGATGCTGCACTTGAACGCGTCATCAGAACGTCACGTTACAGCAAGATGTACCACCTCCGGTTCCAATGCCAGGGTTGAAATCAACAGCCTTTATTTATAAACTGATGGTGTTAATTTCGCAGTGATGCAGTATTTCACAAATTACAGCCAATCGGTTTCCCTTTAATTACGTTTTCTTCAAAGTGAAATCCTGCACAAAGGCCACGAGAGCCTCTCTCTCTCTCTCTCTCTCTCTCTCTCTCTCTCTCTCTCTCTCTCTCTCTCTCTCTCTCTCTCTCTCTCAGCTCCAGCACATTAGATGTGCTAAAGAAAATTGGCCTGCTTTATAGCGCCACGGGATCTGGTCACCGAATATTGATCGGTTTTCATCTCGACAGATTCACTCAGTCCTGGATGTACTGCTGATTGTTGAGGGAGTTCGGCCTGAAAGATTGAATTGCACCTCTGAGACCTGCAGGCAGACCCCCTACACCCCCCATCCCATCCCTCCCCTCCACCCCCACCCCCGCGTGCGCAGGGCGACCAGCGCAAAGTTGGTCAAACAATATTCTGCTGTTGGTTTTGGCGCACAGATGCACAGCGATGAGTGACTTATTCATGAAAGTGTTTTTGCACCCCCGGTGTTTTAAAAGCAGCTACATTGACAAAAGCACACAAAAAAAGGGGTCACGTGTTTAATTGTCCTACCTGTTAATGGACGAGACGCTGGGAACGGTGTCGTTGTCGCAGACGCCCTCCGCCAGCAGTCTGTCTCGGATCTCCCAAGCAAACATGGTGGGGTTCTGTCTCTTGTAGTCCGCGATTTTGTCCACCACCTTCGGCGTGGCCACTTTCGGTTTCGACCCACCGATCACCCCCGGTTTGATGCTGCCAGTCTCGTAGTATCTGCAATAATAATAATACTAATAATCAGAATTATAAAATTCGCCAATTATGGCTTGCTATTTTTACAAGTATTCACCAATACCCCCTTAAAATATGCGTTTAATATTATTTTTAAACGAAAAAGGGGAATTATTTGTATTTTTTTTTTACAATAAAGTCTCTAATCGTCAACTTTTCTTAATCAAAAACATCCAACTCGATTGTTTTGAGTCCAACAGGCGTTTTCAAATACATATGACGCGTTAAAAATGCAGGAAAACGCACTGGCGCCATGAATGCACGGCAAGGATGTCATCCTATAAAAAAATCATATTGAATAATATCAGTAAATGATTAACTCTGCTAATATTCTAACATAGCGTCATTATAATAGAATTAAAGCTATATTCTAGAATTAAAAACTGAGTTTTGCAGCTTGAACTCCCTCCTCCACCTCCTCCTCCTCCTCCTCCTCCTCCTCCATCACTGTACATATTCATGCACCTCCTCGCGCCCAGCAGATCGCTCCTGGCCGCGGGGCTCGTCCGGGGACCGCTCACCCACCTGCCCAGGATCTTGCTGACGCAGCCGTGGCTGACCCGCAGCTGTCTGGAGATGTCGCAGGGCCGGACGCCCTGGTGGGCCAGCTCCACTATCCGCTGCCGCACCACGTCCGGGAGGGGTCTGCCGTTCACAAACACCCCGCCGAGCTGGTTCACACCTCCGTGCCCTACGTGGGACACAACAGCAGCACACAACACAACCGTAACATTACATAAAGTCGTAGCGGAGGGAGCGAAGGCATGGTGAGTTTGTTCCGCAATTATACATCTTAACTGAAGGTCAGCTTCCTGTGTGGAGCAGGTGGATGTACATGCATTTATCATATGAAGGATGCACCTTTTAAAGCATGCTATTCATAATAGCATTAATAATAATAACTTATTGAAAATATATTATTTTTTATTTTATCTTTTTTTCTGGAGAGTTGCTAGGCATCTTACTTTTCTGTTTTAAACGTTTCATAATTATAGTACAATGTCCCAATAATGTTCTCAGTTATTATTCCAAATAATTAGAAATTATTAATGAGTAAAATATGAATTAAATGACCTGGTGATCGAAGAGAAAGCAAATAGGTGATCACATTACTGTAAACCAATCTCCACAATGAATGAACACGTTTTTAATTATTATTTTTTTAATGAAATCCACATTGCAGCTGAAAATGCTTATTTCTATGCATATTTCTGGCCATGCTTGTTGGTCTGTATTTGTCCCTCCCTTTTAAAAACTATAAAAATAACGATTTATAAGGTCGTTATCGTATATAAATATATATGTATATACAATGTGTTTATAAATATAAATTTGAACAGGGTTACATTCAATTGCTGAACGCCTAATATTACAGCATCTATCATTTTTCATCTAAAACACTGCAGCTTGTGCAATTAATGGCAATAAATCCAACCTACATATGCCATACATGTGTGGGTTTGTGTCATAACTGCCATTTAAATTCTGAAAATAAATTCACATTATTTTATTATAATAATTTGAGTCTCTTGTACATGAATGTTTTCCCAGCAGCTCCACGGCTCATGTTATGGCTATTAAGTTACGAGCTCTCTCATTTTCCCCATGCATGCACGGTAATTTTAAATAATTGAACGAGCTTTGATTCCTCACATTACATATTATTTAGTAAACGAAGAGGTCGTCAATTATTCACGCGCGTTCACCAAAAAAAAAAAAAAAAAATGTGCAGGCACCGTACATGGACTTAAGTTGGACTCCCAGACCTCTCCGACTATTCCAACATTTTGAATAATAGATGTGTAACTGACTTATTAGGCCTTAACACACACGCACGTGCACGCACACACACGCACACAGCGCGGGAAGCTGGACTGCGATAACACGTGTAAATTACAGAGTACCTGCCAACGCATGTTCTTTGTTTACTATGGCAAGTTTAATTTCTGCACATCGGAAGTGTTGTCATTTTTTTTTTACAGCATTTCTGAAGCTGACTATTGGCTGGAAACGCGCGCACATAAGATACGAGGAGACTGTTTACTCCGCGACGTTTCCACGTTTATTAGCCTGTTTCCACCTCACAAATGTGCCGTGGTGACACGAGCAGGTTCCCCCGCTGCAGGCCTTCTTTTTTTATTTGTAATATGCAGGAATGATCGCTTTATTTCTATCCGCATATACGCGTCAAAAAAAAAAAAAAAAAAAAAGCTGCAGAGGAACTCGGGTTGTGCTACTTACGGTGCATCGCCGTGAAGGGGTCTGCTTTGCAGTGAATATCCATTGGATAGCAAAGGAAAGACAGATAATCAACTGAAGTCGCCGTTTCGCCTTCTATGTCGAGGATGAAAATGTGAAGAAAAAAAGCGGCGCTTCTACTCGATGGAGGGACTTAGTTCGCCCCTCCACCCCTTCGCTTCAGCAGCCGATCTGACGGCAACTTCCTCCCCCCAACCAAAAGTTGCCCGTCTCCTCTTCAACAGTCCGGTCCGGGAGCGGAGGTCTGGCAGGTGCGCAGCATGACCGAAAGGATTGTGTCAGTAAATACGACCTGGGCTTTAGTTTGTTGTTGTTGTTGGTTTTTTTCAAAAGCCTTGACCGAGCAGAGGTAATTCTCACAGCGAGCAGTTTGTTGGGAAAAAGGGAAAGGTGGAGGTCCAGCGTGCTGCGGGGCCCGGTATCTCCTCAATCCTCGGTGGCCTCGATTCACGCGTCAAACCGGCGAAAAAAACATGCGCGCAACGCACACACACGCGCACACACACTCACACACGTCGGGCTTCTCTTCGGCGCTGGATGCGTTAGGTGGGATCTTTGGGCTGGGAATGAAGCCTCTCTGTGTGTCTGTGGTTCTAAAAGCTGCAACCCTCCCCTCCTCCTCCTCCTCCTCCTCCTCCCCCCCTCCCCTCCGCAGACCCCCCTTTTGCTTATATGGATGACTTGTCAGACAAAGGCAATAGATGCCAACACTGTGTGATTCGCCAACGCTAAAAAAAAAAAAAAGGGTCCAAATGAGGAGGTCTCTGGGTCTGACACCGGCAGGAAGGGGAGGGCGATAAATAAGGGATGGATTCGGAGTTAAAAATATCAGAGTTTATAGACATTATAACAGCTGTAAATTATTTGCTCGCTTACTGGAAGTTTTGAATCAATGAAAGAGATTTTTTTGTGTTTCTTTATGATCTTTTCCCCTTTTATTACACGGAATAACAGCCTGCCTCTAGGAATATACACGACATGTGTGTGTCCTCACAAACCGGATTTAAGGCGATTCTTCTTTAAATTTCAACTTTTTATTTCACATTTTTGCTAATCTGCATTTATTTCCCGCGCTGGAACCCAATTAGGCCAAAAATAATTCGTTTATAGCTTCATTTCCGGCTTTAATTTGATGAAGAAATGTCGGCTAATACATCTTAAATGCAGATGCATTGAGCGTTTTCCATGCGGCGGGCGGTGTGATGGTTGCAGTGGTCCAAACTGGGAGCAGTGCTGCTGGTTTGAAACTGCTCGCAGCACTGCAGCTGAGCTTCTGTAGATGGCGCTGTATGGTCTCTCAAATGTAAAGGCGCTATAAAAGTAGTTCCAAAAAAAAAAAAAAAAAAAAGTAAAACTTGGGGTGCACTTGAGTGTTTGTGATCACCCCGAGAAGTCAAGATCTTCTTCTGCAACAATAATCCATAAGTTATAGATCCATGTAAGGTGAATTCCACAGCAGGTAAAAGTTGGCCCAGTTTGACGTCATCTGAAGTTATAAACACATGATTGGGTCATGAAAGTCAAGGTGATTCTTTCAGGATTAATATTATATTTTGCACAGCTATTTGCAATATCTTCAATAATGAAAATATTATATCAATATTTAGACAAATAGTTAATGTTAATTATATATCAAAATATAAATAATCATGATAAACTTAATTTGTGAAGCACTTTTCTTAACAGAGCAACAGAGTTGCAAAGTTCCTTTTAAGGAGGGGCAATACAATAAAAAATAAAAAACATCAAAATAAAATGTAAAATATACAATAAATAAACATTAATAAATAAAAATATCAAGGTGATCGAAATTTCATTCAATTAGTCATTGGTTATTCGTGCATGTCTGGAGAGACAATAATATTATTAATTCAAAGAAAAAAAAATGAAAACCAGAATTCAATCATAATGATATAGCTTCTCAGATTTCAAAATAAAATGCATACTTCCAGGTCTGATTTTCCTTGCTGATATGCACGCGATCTCGGCACATATTTGACCGTTTATTGGGGGGAGGGGGTGGGATTGGGGGGTGGGGGGCATCTCTTAGGGGCAGACGGCCACATCTCGCGCTCTGCCTCCTGGTCAGGTTAGGGGATGATTTCTCTTTTTGTTACTGTTTTTGGAGTGAGCTTCTGGTACAATATGTAGCACTATAGGCTGTAATTTCACAGCCGGCTGCACATTTCCCTTAAAGCTACATTCTTCCCCCCTCTCTCCCCCCTATAAGACCCCCACCACCACTACCGTCACCCCTCCCTCACTCTCTCCCGTGCCCTCCTGCTCCCCACAATTTGATCTCCTCTGCAAAAAATTAAGCAGAGGGAGAGGAGGATGGGGATGGGGAGGGAGTGAAAAACAAATTCCCCTTTAAAAAACAAAAAATCAACACGCAAACGAAACGAATGAACGTGTGATGTTTGACTTTTGTTTGGTTTGTGTTTGAGCAGCACGTGTGGCGTGTTTGCCTAGCGGTCAGCTGGGCCCTGTAACCCCTGTCTTTGTAGGTAGGGGCCCGCTCCATTCAGCTGCCGCCACACGGGGTCAGAGAGCTGTTTCAACAATGCAACCTCTAATAATCAAACATTCATGGCTTCTAATGACCACTGGGGCCAGAAAACAGCCCCAAAATCCACCAGTTTCACACTAAAAAACGTTAGAATTTGAACGCAATTACTCACTAATCCCCACTCTGTCACACGACTGCGGTGTTTAAGGCGATGCCAGTGCATGTCAAGAGTTTGGAAAATGTTTTTGGAGCCCGGCTGCACCCATTAGGAGAGGTGTAATGTATTGACACAGAGCAATTTATCTTTTGCCCCGCTTCCTAATGGCCTGTGCAGAGAGGAGAGGTGGCATGGAGGAGGAGGAGGAGGAGGAGGAAGAGGAGGAGGAGGAGGAGGAGAGCAGCACCGAGGGGTCCAGCGCGCAGCTCCACACGCCGAACATCAGCTCACACTTGCAGGCTACATGTGGAGAGGATGACGGAGGTGATGGTGGTAAAGAACTTTTATTTCTAAAGGTTGGATAGGCTGTCATTTCTGTTTTTTTCCCTCCTCCTCCTCCTCCTCCTCCTCCTCCCGTGTATAGACTTGCTTGTCTCGCGTTATTCCGACGTCACCAATCGATCCGAGCATCCCCGCAGAGAAAAGCGAACACCACCGGGTTGTAAGTTGAATATTAATCCTATTTTTTTTCCCAATTGAAGGGAGAGCTCTGCTGATTTTTTGGATGAATTTGTTGGAGTTGCACATTCTGTAAAATCTGAAATGAGTGTCCAAGCACGTTAACTGCATGCTGAAATAAATGATAGATAATAGAATTTTCGGGCTCTTTTATGCAAATGAGTAACAATTTTTTTTGGAAGTCTTTTATATTGGAATGAAGTTCAAGGAGGAAGTTTGGGAAGTTCGTCTGCATCCTCTCACCTCCACACAACCCTGCAACAATAACAGACACATCTCTCGACACTCTTACTGTATATTAGATTTCTCCCCGCGTGTCCGCGAGCTCCAGCAGCGAGCAGCCTCAAACACTCCCGGGCTACAAATCTCTGGCTGGCGTGAACAGATGGAGCATCAATTTGATTCCATCCTCGACACCGTGAAAGATTGATTTTGCACTTGCTTTTAATTTTGCCCATAATTAATTGGATCATTACAACTGTTTTCCATTGATCCCCTCGTTTAAATGTAAAATTAGATTGTGATCTATGTTTCTTATCGTTCGTTTTATTTATTTATTTATTTATTAAGTTTGGTGTTTGTTCTATAGAGGTGGATGCTACAGTAAAATATAGTATTTTTTTAAATATATTTTTAAAAATCATTATTTGAGAGTTTGCAACATTAAAAGCAAATTAAAATGTAATATTGCAGAGTTGTAAACTCATTATAACCTCAATGTGGTTTATTGATTTACAAACATACTGGTCCTATAACACGTTATAGTTTTATGTGATTTGTAGCTGTGAGCTGAAGTCTATATGATCTAATATCCCTGTAATTATCCAGCAATATTTACAATTTCGGGTTTGATTATGGGAATTATCGTAATCAACCGTTTATCAGTCATCAGTTGTCAGGCTGCAACTCTTCTTTAATGCACATATTTAAAAAAAATATGTAATTAAATAGAATAACATGCATATGTCAGAACTGCTTTTGTCAAAGTCCACACTTTCAATTTCCACGTGCAATTCACGTGACAGACAGGATTGTGGGAAATCGAGATGATCGACCAGTGTGTCCCACATTATAATCATGTTTTTATTTATTCTTAGTCGTCTTCCTCGAGTCCACGGACGTGTTGGTGAGTAAACCCAGTCACTTCCACATGGAAACTAATGTTATGTGTTGGTAGAATACAGTTTAAAAAGCTGGGATGCTGATTTTTTCATTTTTTTTTAAGTCGCATTTTTGTTTCTATTGTCGGTTCGATTGCCAATTTGCTGCCACCTCATATTTAAAACCATCACCGAAGTGTGCTTATAAATAAATATGTCAGTTTAATGCAGCCAATTTAACCGTTTACTGTATTTGATGGGAGAACATCAAAAATTAAGAATAGACGTAAAAGTCAATGCGGAAGTTTACAGCAGTCAGGGTCGTATTTCAGATGATAAAACGCACACAGGAAGGACTCTGAGTTGCTCGCGCGCTTTAAAACTGATATCCAGTTTGGTAAAAATCTCCAATTAAATGCATGTGATATCTGCTGTTCAGCAGATGATCTGTCCCGTCATTACCCACACACACACACACGCACGCGCACGCACGCACACACACACACGCCTACTGAGTGGTTCCAGTGATTTTTGTATTGCATTAAAGATCCGAATGCAAGTGAGATCAGGTTACATTACTTTGATTAGAAAACACTTTGTTAAATTACTTTTCATACCCTGAGCACAAAAGCAGTCAGACAGTCGAGTTTCTGAGGTTTTCCATGCCTCAGGTACAGCAAATCATTAAGAAAAATTAACATCTCATTTGCATTTAAACGTGAAAGAAAGGAGGGCCAAATTACAAAAATATGTAACATTATCAATAATAAAAATAGTAATAATGATGATTATAATGGAAGCCTTTATATCTAAGGTACAAAAGTATAATGAGCACATTTCTTTTTTGTATATAGACTAAATAAATAAATAAATCTAATATTCAGACTATTTCCCACACGTTGTCTTTCCACCTCCCACGCAGCACACGAAGTTGGGGGAATAAAGTGCCAAAGACTTAAAAATACACACTCGCTCCTCATTCATTATGCAGATTTGCAAGTAATTGTTAAATATGCCCCGCAGTGCTGGATTAAAAATAGGACTGTATCCTGTCATTTTCAACCAAAAAAAAAAAAAAAAAAAGTATTCTCCGTGTTGCATTTATTGTACTGGGAACAAGGGCTGGATCCCTTCTCTATCCCCCATCAAACTTTCCACATGAATAGTTAAATGTGTGCCCCTCTGGTTGGAACTCAACAAAGACCGGAGAGGCGTTACAGTAAAAATGTTGAGGGCATCGGAAACTTAAGGCTGGTATATTGAGAGGGATTCATCGTCGCTCTTTGGACAAAAGGTCAACCTGATATCAAACTACGACATGTCCCTGATTATTATCCCAACACACAAACAAGTCACTAAACAACCAGCAGAGAAGCCTCTTTTCCAGCAGATAAAGGCAGCACACACCTCCCATAAGGCTGTGGGTTCGTCACCGTGGGAGAAGCTGATCCCACGTCTGTATCCTCCAGTGTGTGTGTGTGTGTGTGTGTGTGTGTGTGTGCAGCAGAGATCAGCCCGAGGCGGCTCGGAGGTGTCCCGCCAGCTGCCTCTGTCCCAACCAGACAGCCAACAGCTTCCAATCACATGTCAGCAATATGGGAAACAGAGCTTCTGTCCAGTGGGCCGCTGACGTGTGTTAGCCTATGGCATGTGAATGCATAATGTAGCAGTCACCTCCTGGTGGCAGGCCGTGAACTCACAAATGTTTTTTTTTTTTTTTTTTTTTTTTGTACCACACACAAGTTGATTTCTTTAATTCCACCCCCCCACCCCCTCCTCCTCTTTGTCTTCACTGGTTGTCTTCATTGTAACGATGATATGATAATATGAGGAATGTCAGCGGCACATTTTGCTGATTAGTTTGTGCGTCTGTGTGTGTGTGTGTGTGTGTGTGTGTGTGTGTGTGTGTGTGTGTGTGTGTGTGTGTGTGTGTGTGTGTGTGTGTGTGTGTGTGTGTGTGTGTGTGTGTGTGTGTGTGTGGCTGTGTGGCTGTGTGGCTGTGTGGCTGTGTGGCTGTGCGTACACATATATATTCCTCTCCCCAGAAATCTACGGATGAGCAGCTCCTACATAAGCTCCTGATCACTTCTGTAAATGCTTCCTGTCACCTTCAGTGGTGTAATGATCATGAAAATTGTGACCTTGATCTATGGAAAGCCATAATGGGACTGAATGGCCTCCTCCCACGCACTTTCTCGCCGGCTCCGGGGCTCGGAGGTATATGCTAAAGGACGCCTCCAAGGAAGATTGTTTAGTGGTAATAAAAAGCCAGTAGTTTGGCTTGTAATGGTTCGGGCATTTCCTCCTCTTCCACAGCCATTTGGCTAAATCTCCGGTGATGGAGGCCCGTGTGAATTTAGATGAGAATCTGGGAGATGTTGACGCTTGTCCTCGGGCACCGGGGGAGATTTTTATCGTCTGGTGGTCTGACATGATCAAGCACATAACTGTGTTTAGGGGATAGAAGGGTGCAACACTGATGTTATGTCCCAAAGCTTATCATTTCTACATAGAATTTAAAAAGAAATCACAGTGTTATCATAATGTTATCACACACATGTCGGTTTGGACGCTGTCCACCATCGTTACTCGCACGGTGTTTTGTTCTTTCAATAAAGTATCTGCTGATATGAATTTGAATGTGTGACAGTGTGATATGTTTGGCACAACTTTTATTTTCCTCCCCTCGCCACAATGTTTGTTTTTCATTCCTGTTTTTTGCTCCAAGTGAAGATAGGAATGAAAAAAACAACAACAACAACAACAAAAAAATCCATCTCTGGCATGACGTTGCTCGAATTCTCATTTAGTCTGGAAAATCTGGTTCGAGCAACATTGTTTATGATCACACCCTTGCCAGCTTTTCATATTTAAACGAGCAAAGGTTTAATTACCAAATGATGACAGTGTCATATGGTGCCATGATGGCACAGGGTGTCTAATGAATGCAGAGGAGCGAGGCATGCGTACGCGACACTGAGTGACAGTGGGATGCACAGATCAAAACAGGGGGGAGAGGGAAAAAAAAGAAGAGGGAGAGACAGTAAAACATCTGTAATTTGCAATTCACTAATGTTCAATGGTTGCTCATGGATTAAGAATTTTAAACTATTGTCTGCCAGATGGAAGAGAAGAGGGAGGGAGGGGTTGTAGAGGAGGAGCGGTGGGAGGGGGGGCTTCTAAGCAGCATATTTACATCTGTATATCAACCCTGGATTTAGTAATCAGACAGAGGAGAAACCAACTGCCTCCCAAAACACTCTTGGGGCGTTGCATCTATTACCTATTTTCCAGCCGCACAAACATTAGAGAATGATTCTTTTTTTCCCTTTTTTCTTCTTCTCTTTCCGAGGCGTATTTAAATTTGCCAGGACAGCTTGTGGATTGTGGGGAGTTTCTGTGCTCCTCTATCTATCTCGATATAATCACCAGACAGTTTGGAGTGCCGGACCCGGGGTCCGCTCGACCCATCAGAGTTAATTTAACCAGGATGTTGATGTGCCCTGAAATATATTGCACCGAAAGTAATATCAGTTAGTGGGGCCGCCAAAAAGATGTACACGCTTAACCGGGCGTGAAACCTAGGCTGAATTACACCGTATTTATACTTATCTCAGATCAGCACATTTGTCATTAAAAGAACTTCCGGTCCGGTCGCCGGGCTGTTTTATGGATCTGTTTAATGATGCACCGTGTAATGGTGTTACAATCTATAGCCCGTCTATTGGCACATTTCACTCGCCGGCATCGATAAATAATCGCAGCTGCCTTCAATGTTCATCACAATTTTCACGTATCCCAGAATCCTCGTCGGTTCTGTTGAGTCTGTTTGTCTTCCGCACAACCTTGTCTGCTCCCCGGCAACAAAATTCTCCTCAGATCCTGTGAAATACTCTACTACAGTTCTCCAACTGTGCAAAAGTAGAGTTGTACCCATCATACTTGTTACTATGCATATTATAATATTGTTTTATAAAGTGTAGCAGCATTTAAATCATTACAAAATGTATGAATTTTAATAATAATGCTGGCATTGATCTATAAGAATGTGTTATATTTTAGAAAAAGAGAATGTGTTTTGCATGTTTACTACTATTGTAGTGATACAAGTATGTATATACTCAAATTAAGAACCTCAAAAGGTACAAAACTTATTAAATTTACTTAGTTATTTTCCAACCCTGTACTTCATAGTTCTGCCTCACATTTTCAAAACAAAAATGTTTATTTGTGTGTGTTTTCCTCCTTTTTTTAGACCTCCATTAATTTCAAAAATTGTATTAAAAAACATTCAGCAGGCTTTTTGAATGCATTATATTTGACTTGACAGCGTTCACGGTGATGAATTACACAACTCGAGCAAGTTTCAAGAGCCTGCTGATTGATTTTCATGCCATACGGAAATTAATGGAAAGCAATGGCTGTCTACAGCAGTGGGTCCCCAACCTGGGGGTCTAGACCACACAGGGGGTCGCAACGCAAGTCTGAGAGGCCACAGGATGCCACGTATTACTGATGCACAAAATCAAGCTTTATTTTTTAGACTTTATTCCGTTACTTGTATTTTTATAGTGAGGGTTTACCCCTTTCAGCCCTCTGAATAATATAATCTCCTGGTTATTATCACATTCCAGCCCTCCATGTCATCTCTTGTCTATCTATAGATATATATATACATAAATAAATACAATGAAAAGAAGCATATTGCAGTTTAGTTATAGAAAATAGTCAAACCATTCACGACGAGGTAGAAATGGCAAGAACTATCAATGTCACTGGTATGCTCTTTTAAATCCTGGATTCACTCAACACAAGCGGACTGTGGAGAGCTCACCCTTTCATTGGTAATTAAGTGCCGTTGTCACGCTGTGACGTGATGAGTTTACCCCGGCCATCCATCCTGCGACACCGAGGGCTCCTCCCACCGAATCACACACACCAGGAAAAACGGCCGATTAGCTTTTCAAACGCATACCTGTAGCACAGATATTTAAATACGTCTGCCTTTTACAGCCTCGTGTAAAAAAAAAGAAAACTTGTCATTTTGACTCCTTGTTTTTTCGGCACATTGCTGGATAGGCGGACACATGTTGTAGCAGTTGTTGCCTGGCGATACATCCTGGCCCTCCGACTGTATACTGGTCTCCCATGGCGCTCTCCCCAGGACTGTGAAAACATCTGTCACGGCGGCTGCCATTTTCCTCTGTGGTCAGAGCGTCAGGTGAAGGTGCTGCCTGCTAGCCTCGTGACATGGTACACATGGGTACCTCCAACAACAGTGCTCATTAACAGGCAAATGGAGCAGGAGCCCCAGCAAATTGAGCAGCGTTTCGCCAGGATCGGGGCCCTGCCAGATTGTTCAGATAGCCAAAGTGACATCACCAAGTGCCAGCCCCCTTCACCACCACACCACCACACCACACACCCCCACTCCGAAAAAATTAACATCCCTAATCATCTGCCAGGCTAAACATTATTCTTCATGATTCAGATCAGCCATGCTTGCCCTCTCGCAGAGTATCTCTCCTCTCTCTGGGCCAAAAGCAGCCAGCCTTGGACTGATTGCTCAGCCTTTTGTGCCCTTCGTTTGTGAGAATGGCAAATCGATTCAAAAATCATCAGCCATGAGCAGCTCTCATGCAGAGCTGGCCGCGTGAGTGTTGCAGATATGAAATGGAAATCAGGAAAACAGGAAGCAGGGGGCCCCCTATTTTTATTTTTATTATTTTAAGGAGAAGTGTCTGAGAAATAAACTAAAAGAATAAGTTTTGTTTTGCATGGAATCGGTGCTGGTGTCTCCAATGTGAGTCTAAACCAAAGGGGTCACTCCACCCAAAAAATGTTTTAACACGAAACAAATTAATTATAATAAATTATGAGTTATTTGTGTCAGTAAACAAGTTTTATTTTCATTATTCGGAAACTTTAATTTATTGTATATATAAATATAAAAAATAAGGATCATTCCTTTAATAGCTATCGGGAATTTTTGGTGTTAATTTCCAAATTTTGGAATGATCTACTATTATGGTAGTTTTCTATATTCTCATGAATATCTATATTATATTAAAATACTAGAGAAAATCAATGACTTTTACAAGATTTTGCCCAAATGAACAACTAAGGAGCAGCTCTGCATTTCCTCTGCTCCAGCATATTACTCTATTAGTTGAGTTAAAAATCAAAAAAAGGAGCATCTTCTTTGTGTCGTGCAGATTACCATCCTAACAAAAGAGATAAAATTTGACCAAAAAATAAAGTGCACCACAGGAAGAAAGACGTACAAGAGGAACAGAAAGGAAGCTCGGCATATCTAATTAATTACCGCATATTACAATGTTTGTTTACAGAAACGAAGTGCTACAAGAGGTCTGATGTTAATTAATTTAAAGTGTACTTCCCCCCTCACTCCCCACAATGTGTTGACGACTGCTGCTGAGGTACTTTCATGGCAGGTAAACCTATGTCTCATTGGATTTCCATCAATGGCTCTGAGGTGTGTATGGAACAAGAGCTTGCCACACAGATTAGGGAGAGTGTTAACATGATTGCTGATTAATAACGCCAATTAGAGTTCAACAGCGAGGCGACGAGAAGAGCACGCTGATGACAAGAGCAGAGCGTGATGGTCTGAAGTGCACCGTCTGAAGGATTGTACTTAAACCGGCTCGGATAGCGTCTCCAAACGTCCACGTTAAACTGCCTCGTTGAGGAGAACGCATCGTTATCTGTCTTCTGGCTGTATTTTTGGATTTCGCTGAGTGCTGTAAAGGAGCGAGAAGTGCTTATCCATGTGTCCTGTTGACTTTTTTTGTTGCCACTTTATCAGTGTGTGTCTGGGAGTGAGTCGCAGGGCTGCACACACAGTATAACCGGAGTCTCAGGAGGTCCTCCACTGGACAATGATGTATTTAAGCCCCTCCAGAGGTCAGATGGACTCTGTCCAGAACATCACCTGCAATCAATAGTGTTGGTAAACCAGGCACAACTGAGCGGACATGGAGGGTCCTCTTCTAAACACACTGTGAGGGAACCGCATGGGCCATTGCACTGCTAAAACTGTGAGAAGAATGGCTTGACGTGCTGCTACTTAAGCACCGGCGACTGAGGGAGGACTTATTTATGTGGGGCTCCACTGGCTGACTCCTTCTGTTTGTAACGTTTCCCCCCCAAAAAAACTGGGCAGCAAAGAAAATCCCACTAAAAAAAACATAATATGTAAAAGATGTATTAATTCCCTTTATGAATGTCATGTCAAGGTCTTTTTTACATTCATATACTAAGATTGTTTTGCAGGTTTTGCATTTAAAGATGCATTTGTTTGTTTTTACTTAGCTTTTATTTGACTAAGTTCCCTTTTAACCAGCTCTAAATCTGATTTGTTTGCAGATGGATTTTTAACAAAACAATAAATAGACATTTAAAAACATTTCCTAAGTGACTAGATAACAACACGGGGAGGAAAAATTGAGACAGCGAGTGGTGGAATAAACACTGGGATCTAAAGTAAAGCAATCATCTACATCTCAAACATTTTCAAGTTTTAATAAACTCTGTTGACTAAAACTTGAGTTTCAAAGTCAGTAATCATTTCCACGCATTTAAGTGCTTATTTATTCATTTTTGAATCATTTTGTAGCTCAATAAGCAGTAAATGAGACGATATCATGTTAACATTGTTAGACACTGGCAGTTTATGGAATAAGGTCTGCGCTGTCAATCTAAAATTATTTAAAAAAAATCCTATTCAAGTCAATATAGTTGATATAGTCCATTCATTCCCACAAAGATTTGTTTCAACTCTTTTCTTCAGAATCCTTCAGAGCTCTGTTTTCTCAGCATTATTTGGGATTCGTTTGGGTCGCAAATACGACTTCCAAGTGCTCCAATCTTTATCTTCCCCAATCCTTTTCCAACGTGGGCCGGATTCAGTCACGTGTCTGCAAACTTGAGCCCACCGAAAAAGACAATGAATGCACAGGCACCGAGTGTCAAATGCAAGTGGGTTTTGAAGAATTGGCATAGTCATTTAGGCAGCACCTCACATCCTTCACAAACAAATGAAGCCCCCAGTGCTTCAAAGTGAGATTGATCTCCTTTTGAGACTCGGCACAGAAGACTGGGATTCTGAATATTGAGAAAGGTGGCTCTCGCCATGGAAACCCAGTCTAAGCGCCCCCCCCTCCATCCCCATCCCATCCTCCACTGGAGTGATGTAGGAAAAAAAAGGGACCCGGCGGAGTTTTCAACTTCATCAATATTCACTCATTCATCGTGAATCCTGGCAGCAAATTCTCGACTGTATTACTGGATGGATGTTCTCCTTTGTCACCGCGAGGAGTGTCTGAAATGGAATTTTAAATTAGAATAGAACAATTCCCAATTTTTATGGACTCCGGTCACAGCTATATATATCACTTAATGATGGAAAACTTTTCAATTTTCCCCGTGTAGGTCTTTGGCACAATCCAGCCATTAAATAGGTCAGGGATGAATGTGCATAGTTTACTCTCAATTCTTTAAAAGAGATGGGAAATCCTGTGTTAGCTTTTTTTTTTCTTTGGAAAAAAAACAAAAACAATAATAAATATCAGATTGTTTCTTTTTATTTTAAAAACTTCACTTTGAGTGAAAAGTGTCGCCAACGACGGAGTGAAAATCGACCGCTGATGAAGATGTTTCTCTCAGGTTTAAAAGTCAGTG
Source organism: Eutrigla gurnardus (assembly GCF_963514095.1). Classification (NCBI taxonomy): domain Eukaryota; kingdom Metazoa; phylum Chordata; class Actinopteri; order Perciformes; family Triglidae; genus Eutrigla; species Eutrigla gurnardus. Next base: position 6,606,944 of record NC_139933.1, on the reverse strand, counting down.
AACCCAGTAAGTGAACGCATCATAGCTGGTCACCCTCGCTCTTAATGACCCATGTTGCCATGGGTCACAACATCTGCAAAAGCCTGTGACACCGACGCAGCGAAAACTCTTTTCATGGCGTGCCGTCAATATGTGTTGAAATTTGGTTATTGCGTGATTAGCATGACAAACTGCCTTCAGTGTAATTCGATTAGTTCATCCATATCAGTGTGTGAAAAAGGCCTTTCTCTTTTTCTCTGCCTAAAGATACTTTTCTGTCCATATTATTATTTTTGACATAAACAAAACAAAGCTAACATCTCAGCCCATAATAACGTCTTATCATAAGGGCTGAAACTGAGTTTTGTTGTTGTTAATTATTCCCTCGGTGTGATTCAAAACCTTCCAAATCCTGATTAAATGTGCTTTTAATCGCTCGGCCTCAAACCTGAATTAATTACAAATCTGCTCCCCACAAAAAAGTGTGTTTTGTCATAAAAATGTTAATTACCAGGGGGTACTGACCTCCCTTTTGGCGTTGTGTATCCCCCAGCTGAGGACGGGGCGTTTGTCCACTGTCGCCACTTAATGACGGTAATATTAAACACTCGCAGAATGTTGTCGTGCTTTTGTCTTCATTCATATCAAAATGAAGTTCTTGGAGGCCCACATTTATCAATCACGGCAGGGCTCCAGCTGTTCGCCAGTCTTTGGCCTGGCTTCAACAGCCGGGCTTACAAATTGTCTCTGAATAGCGTCGAGCAAGGCCCCTTCAACCCCCTTTTGTCACTGTCTCCTGACAAATGCTCCTCGGCTGCCTCTCCCAGACACATGCCTCCTTCCTACCTTCTGCTCGCTGCTATCAGATGGCCTGCTTTGCATTCTCGCATGGCTCACTATGAGCTGCTTTATCTCCACTGCTGCTGGAAGCCCCAGCATCACACGGGGTTATTTCACACTAACAGTTATGGTCTGTATCCACACTGCCAAATCCCCCCCCCCCCCATCTTTGGCTTTCAGATGGGATCATTATGCAAAAGATTTGTACTGCTTTCTCTGTTTAGCCAACACGCTTCGATCTTTGATCCAATGATACGGCTTCTCTGTACGTTTTCAGTGATGTTGTCAGGAATATAATATTCTATTATGGATGAAAAATAGTTGCTGGATGAAAAAAGGCATTGTTTATCCTCTGCTTAATGTTGTCTCAATGCAAATGCAGGTTGATCAAACAATAATGATTTAGAGAGCGAATCAATTATGGATTATTCTTTTTTTGGTCCTGATTGACTTCCACCATGTGTTTGTTGGTCTTCCTGGGGTTAACATCAAAAAATAAATAAGAATTTGAAAATGTAATGAGAGAGGGGCAAAAAGGCTGAAGAAACCAAACTGATTTCAACAATTTTTTTTATTAATTAATTATTTTAGCACAATTTACCTATCAGGTTTATTTCAGTCATTTAAACCACATTGATGTGAGATAAATTTCACGCTTGATAATAAATAATAATTGGAAAAACATTTGAGAAAATGTCTAGCTTGGTTTTCTCATGAGTCAGAAAGAATGTTGCAACCAAAAACCCAAAACACGTTTATTCAATACAGCTTAAATCAGTTGTTTTCTGTAATTAGGCTGCAGTGAAGACAATAACAACAAATTCCAAGAACCACATTTGGGAATTGTGACAAAAAAAGACTGTAAAAAGCATGATGTTCTGACCATAACTAGATCACATGTCCCCAAGGGACTGGATAACATGGAAAGGAAACCAAAAATAAGCACCGAGAGTCACAGTGTGAAGTCATTGGCGTCTGAAAACGAGGAGAGGATCGTGCATCAAGAGATAAATAGGAGGATGTGAAACATATATAAAGGCAAATCAGTCATCTGCTAGAAAAGCTTTGTTCTCCCTCCGTCCACGGCGTCGTTTAAGGCTGTCAAACACAGACTGGCCTCAGCTGACCGACAGCCAGCGCCGAACCTACATGTTGAATCATCTGTCAGACTCTGAAAACGCCTGCTGACGGAGACTGACAAGCTACAAGTGCCTCCGACTGCTGCTCGCCAGCACTTTGGAGCTGACAGCAGACCGTTTTCTGTTTTTTTCTTCTTCTTTTTTAGCCTTGAGTGATTCGGTGTTGAAGCACGGGCCGAGCCAGAGTTGTTCTAAAAGTTGTTATTGAAGTTAAAAAGCAGGACACTTCGGTCTCTGAGGCTTAACATGAAGGTTGATGGGAATGTCGGAAAACAATAACGTGTGTTTAATCCCAATAATCTGTAGCGGCACAAAAACTAGAGATTAACTAACTACACTCAGACTTTAAACGCTGCTATAAGACTCTAAGGATTCTTTAAATTTGCCCTTTTTTGATCATGACCTGACTAAAAGTACAGCACTACTTACTCTGTATATAATAAACTGGAAAGAAATGCTGCATCATGTCAAATACAAAAACATTAAATTGTCATCTGATAACAAATGAAATGTTCCGTTTGTCTTTTGTATCCATTTCGGAGGAAATAATTAAGACAGATGGGCGTGTGAATTAGCTGTCCTCCAAGGTCAAACGCTGATTGCCTTATTACTCTATTATTTCACTCCCGTGGAACTATTGCCACTGACACTTTTTCATGATGTTTTTGTCCATCCAGAGAGTAAGAGAGATACAAATTGATTGTTTGGTGGCCGAATCAGTCATAGTCATGTTCGGCGGATGGATTAATGGGTTTGATGGCTGTTGCAGGTCGGAGCAGAGAGACTGGCTGGAGACAAGAGAGATTGGTTTGAACCCCAGGGAGCTGAATGGATGTGAGTTGCATGTAAGGGTTGCTTGGTTTATTTTAGAGGGAGGGGCTTGGTGAAAAATGAGTGGCGGTGGAGTTTGGATGCACTTTTGTTCCTTTGCTATTACAAGATTGACTACCATGTTCACGCTTCCCCAATGTGTGTCAACCAGACTCCCTGCTTAAGATGTCATCTTTAATATCCTGCTTTTTAACTCTGTGGAGTTTGCGTTGTTACATTTCCTCCTGAGCAAAAACCCATTAAAGCTCCCTAAAGTGTTCATGTAAAGATTATGGTGGAATTGGCATGGGATAGACACATTTATGAGGTAAAAATAGTCTTGTTTTTGTTTTTCCTCATGCTGCATAAAGGGACTACAACACTTTTCATCACCTAACCCTGTGCTGTACAATGACAACCTCATAAAAAAATCCTCTGATTCTTAAAAGACCACAGCGAATCCCTAAATGTTCCTTTTGCATTTCAATTTGCTCTTGTATTAAATATGAACACTTCTAATAAAAACTGATCGAAGGTTAATTCAAGCACCCTGTCCCGTCATCTTGCAAATTGAGGGGAATTTGAGGCATTAAATTAAGAAATTGTTGGAGCCCGAGTTAATATTTAGTTGAATGGGACATTAAGGCATATTCAATCTTTCATTCATGATGTTTGTTGGTTAGTGTGAGTGTTTGGAACTTGATTCCCAGCTAAAACAAACTGCTGCAACTTTATGCACAAATTCTATTCTATAAAAATATTATCATGCAATAATACTAGACATATTTAAAAATCATAACATTCATTTTGTCGGTCATAAATATTGCAATTAAGCCTCAGCGGCAGCATGTAACATTAAGATAGTTATTCTGTCAGGATGGAATAGAAAATGATGTTTTCTTTAATGTAGAATCACAGAATGGATAAACCAGAGAGTTTTTAGTGTTTTTAAATTTTGCATCAGCTACTGTAGTTCTTTTGCATGCTTAGCACTTGGTAGAAGTTTCATTTGGTTGCAACCTCACCACTAACTTCTGGCCAAACGACGCCGTAGCTGAATATGTTCACTCCACTCCTTCCAGTTGAAGGAAACGCTGCTCATTCACATTCCTGTTTTTGCAGAAATTCAAAAGTTTGCTTAAAATTCGCTTGACAATTGATTGAAAACATGGCTTCTGCGAAGAATTGTTCCTGCCAGTGTAGAGTTGATGCAATATGAGCTGTGGTCATTCATCAATGGTGACGATCTGCAAAGTTGGAGATACAAATGAAACCGTTCCAACAATATTTCATAGTCTACCTCTCTGCACGTTGAGAAATTAACTAATGCTCTTTGGATAAAAAGACGGAAAGTTGACGTTTTGGAGTGAATGTACAAATAACTTCCTACCTCCTTCCAGTTGTAAAATATCTTCAACTTTCTCTTAAAGCAGAGGCAAGTAAAGTTTATCTCTGCAAAAGAATCTCTGAATCTGGTGAAATTATTCATCTCCACCTTGTAATTCCAAATATTTGTTGCAAGCACTTGATTGGGGTCATTGCCTCAGCACTATATCAGGGGAACAAGGAGTCCCATAATGATTTATTACCAGCCCAGCTGCACATATTATTATGAAATGAGTTTATTAGTTTTAAAGCTAGCAGTAATGTGCTTTTGCTTTAGGGGAGCAGGCATGGGTGACGAGAACCTGCATTAACCACTTGACGTGAAGGCTCCATTGTACTACATGTATCCCTAATTTGGTTCAGTACCGTGACATCATGCACATTGCAAAACAACTCAGCTGTGGTACACGGTTGTATGAGTTGGAATAGTGAATGAATCTTGCGTTGTTTCCTGTCATGTCGAGTGTTTTTTCCTGTGATTCTTTTTTTTCGTCTACAGGCATCTTAAGGTTTACAAGATTTAGGGTCTATTATAAGAAATGAAAGTTGTTGTTTTTTTTCAAATAGGAACGTGCAGCATGTGGTTCCTCACTTCTTGTCTTCATATAGTCACAGGAGAATAATAACTAAACAAGAATGTTGTTACTCTGTAATGGGAGGGAGACTAAATGGTTTCTCTCGCCATTATCAACTTCATTTCTTTCCCTCCATTCCTTCTGATGATCAATTAGATCTTAATGGATAGCATGCTGTGCCGTGAGATGATGACCAACATGTTTTTGTTGTTGAACCACGTAAATGACAAAACCGCACACAGCAGCCAGCAGCACCGATCTGAACGGCCCCCGTTCCAATCTGTCTCTATATGTCTCGGTCATTGATTACATCGTTTTAAATGCGTCATTATTGGATTTGTTTGTTATTTCGGAATCATTTGCTTCCCCTCTTGGTTGTTTAAAAGGAACGATAACTTGTTGAGCCTTAATGAAAGTTTCTATACCATTAAATCCGTTATGGCTTTCGCTGTCGCTGTCTGCTGAGTCTTCAAAGGCGACGGCAAATTGGAAGAATTGGATAAATATGAAATATAAATATAATTTTCAAAAGCAGTTAGCTGTCATTTGAGAGCCAATGTTGCTAGAAAACCGTCAACTTTGACAGTCCTGTATTGATTTGAATTCCAAATGTGTTTATTTACTGTTGCAGTACGAATGAAATCAGGTGACCAGAAGTTAACTTGGACCCAAAGCTGTTGCCTGGCAATGCAATTCGTAAGCTGCTCATGTATTGCTAGCGTTTTAAGCGCCTTTATAATTTTTCACATTTGGCAAGGCCCATCTTGCTATTCATTTTTGTAATTCCCTCAGAAAGTAGAAGCTAGCAAGCTAGGCTAACTCGCCAACTAGCTAGTTAGCCTAGCTCTCCTAGCTCTAGCTAGCTAGGATAACTCGCCAACTAGCTAGTTAGCCTATCTCTTTAGCGTTAGCGCTGATTCCCGCTGCATGGTGCCTTTGTTTAGGGTATGCTGAGACACAGAGCCTGTCTCATCTGAAAAAAAAATCTTGAATTATGTTGTAATGAAAGACCTAATCACTGGTTGGGCTACATTTATCTAGTGCAGGTTGCTATGCTGCAGGTAGTTGCCCTCATATATTGAATCCATCAAATACAGTATGACATCAGTCCAGAAAAATACATAAAAATTAAATGTATTCAAATCAGGAAACAAGTAAAAAAAACAAAAACAATGTACAGATTCTAAGATTTCTGGCAAAAATGTAATGAAATGGTTAATAGCAAAAAAATACAATACTTTTAAGCCTATTAGGCATCCTTACTACACAATTTGCCTGGTTTAGACCAAAGTGGACTCATAACAGGACATCTGTCTTCATAATAGAATACAGCAGTACAACATGGTGTTTCAGTCATATTCTCATTTCGACACAAATGGCAAGTCCCTGTTTCAAATGACAGCACCATTAGTAGGATAAATATTCTGAGTGAAAGCAGCTAAAATCACCAATATTCACCTGATAAGGCGGCACACATTAAGAGTCCTGCTGGTCTCATAATGCTCATCCTCGCACACTGCCTCTCACACAAAAGCCTGATCAACATCCAAGGCTGCCGCTTGTCAGTGGAGGGATATATAAAGATAAATGATATTATGTTAAATTCCACTTAATGACAAATTTTTAATTTTCTGAACATGGTCATTTTCTGGCTAGTGAATCAAGTGTAAGGAGCTAATTACGTGAGGATCTGAGCAAAAATAACTCCTCATTTTCAGGGATAATGGAAGAGAAATGTTGTAGATTAATGGCACTATTTATCTTTTTTAAATTTCTATCTTTCGCTGGTGATGGCTGTGCTCCCCAAGGAAAATATTCATAAAATGAAATTGAAGTCGTAACTTAATAGGTTATTAAAATTTTTGAGTGCATATCACTTCTCTTTTCGCAGCGCTGTAAATTTAAATTGAAGTTTGTGGCGTTCAGAGTCACCAGTGGAGTTTTTTTTCGTCTTTTTTTTTTTTTTTTTTACGATGGCACAATAGAGGAGGAACATGCATATTTGTCAGGAGGTATTTGCTATTCTAATTTTATGGCAAGCCAGATTATCAGAAAAGGAATGTCACAGTGTTGGCTGCTGACAACACCTCAGCCTTCAGCCATGTGTTTCCATTAGGGGCGCTGGGCCGTCCAGGGGTTTGTTCCCTCTATTATTTTCCATTTCAGTCTTTTATCTTGATTTAAAGTGAGGCTTGCTGAATATTCCCTCCACCCCCACCCCCCTGCCATTCGATTCCCCTTTTTGGAAGTGAGAAATGCTACACTGTGTAAGGTTTCACAAGAGGGACAGGTGCTCTCTGGGGAGGTGATGCAGATCGGTTCAAGGTGGAATAACTATCTTTAGCCATGCAGCGTGTTTGGAAATGCAGGGAGGAGGGACAGACGACCTGGAAGGAACCTGCAGCAGAGTGTTTCTCTCAAGGTCGTAGGGCAAACCTTTTCCTCCTAAGCTGACTTTATGATACATTTTCTTTTTACTGAATGCATCTCGGTTATTACGAGGCGAGCCACGGTCCAATAAACGTGTCTTAGTTATTGGCCAACAGCAATGAAACTGTTTTATTTGGCTTTCGGGGGCAAAGTTGGGTGTCTCTTGTTTGTGTCAGTGAACAAAACTGTGGATGAAAAATTGTGTTTGCTCTTGTTTGTGTGTAAATTAGTATTTGTTTTAATATTTCTCCCTCTTACACCAAATCTAGAAATATTCAATGTTGTGTTGGACTATGCAGGAGCACATCTATATTCCTCTTATTTGCAAAAAAAAGTCATCCACAGACAAAAATGTATGTTATCCTACATAACTTACAGCAAATATGTACAAAGTCAAACTCGAAACTAGTTCAAAAATCATGATTATAACCAAATCTCACAATATTAGCAAAAGCCATGGAGCATCAAGGTGATAAAACAATATATAGTATGTTTTTTTAAAAGCCTTATTGTTTTTATATGTAATAGGACAGAAAATACTTCATTTTTAAACTTCAAACTCTCTTAAAAGATCACTTCTAAAGCAACCAAGTCTTTTTTTCAGTGAAGTTACTCTCTAAAATTGTTTCTTATTATACAACCAACTCATTTAATACCTGTATTGGATATATGACAGCGAACCAGCGTGCCCTATTCATATGAATAAGATTGGAAGTGTTCATCTGCCACAGCCAAATACAATTCCAATACAAATGGCCTTGGTTTCCCTTATTTCTTTATATAGGTTCTCCAGCCTGGGTAGCGGCTCTTAATTCTGTATCTGCAGCCATTTATAAAACACTAATAGTTTGGGTGAACAGAGCGCCAGCAAGAAGACAAGAACCGGGGCTTATTATACCGTTTGACTGCTTCAAGACAAACCGGAGCGCAGGGATGCTCCAAAACACTCAGGCTGCACAAAAAAGGCGAGCTGGAGCGCCTGTCAGTCAATCATCCTCTCCAGGAGACTCGTATTACTTACAGTCTGAGAAATTGTGATACGGACGTCTCCAGTTGGTTTGAAATTAATAACATTTTGTTCCCCCATTTCAAAAACGGACACAGTGCAAATTTATCATTTCTTTGGCAAGGGGGGGCTTGCTAGCATCCCCTTAAGGACCCTTTCTTTTTTTTTTCTTTTTTCAATTTCTACTTAGAAATTCTGTGAGCTCAAAAAACCTTAAAGTATAACATATAGGACAATCCTGACCTGTTTATGCAGTATAACGCTGATAGGCTGTCAAGCCCCCAGCGGAAAGGCCCAGAATGAAGCGACCTATCCTTTAAATTGCCGGGGTGATATTTGTAGATAATAAAAGAAATAAATCAGACAATGGGGCTGAATATTTCATTTGTTATCCATATTCCTTATGGGCAAAAAAATGATACAGAAATGTAAAAACAGCAATTCCACTTCATCCCCTCTGGAATTGCAACACTTGAGATGCTGTTTTCATGTCTGAAGACAAAGTGCATGCTTTGCCTCCGCCTGCAACAGATAAATCTAATAGGCAGCTAGAATTACTGGTTGTAATGTTGTGTAGTCTTAACCTAGTCTGCTCTTTCTCTATTTTTATTTCTGTCAATCTCTCAAACTAATGGATACTCTGCAGAAATAGCAGGCGGAATGCTTTTTATTTATAGATTTATAGAACAGTACACGGCCATAAAGAGGTTAGATGACATGATGACTCTGAATATGACATTTTAACCTCGAGATTTCTTTTGAATAAAGTGAATATATTGCCCAAATCTACAGACAACAACAGTTTCCCTGCTTCTCTTCCACCTATAATAAGGAAATATGTCAATGAAGAAGTTTACAACACTGCAAAGTGCACATTTTCCCACATAGGAGTATGACTTGCATTAACACCTATTTGCTGAGTGCGTGTCTCCATTGTTAACCCAATCTAATTTAACCCTATTATCACATTAATACGATGTTTTTCACCCTGTGATTCACACACTGAGAAACACGGCTGCTGCTGCTGCTGCTGCTGCTGCTGCTTTCCTGTGATGGGTCTTTTGCTACACAAAGCCCAGAGCACATCGCTCATCACCAAAGCCGCTGTACATTATCTTTGCGAGATGACACCTCAGACCTCCCACAACCCCTGGGTGAGATTTCCTCCCCTCGGCAGTGGCACTTTAATCCTTATTTCGTCATGTCCGTCCTCCCCGACCTCTAATATACTGTCTAATTTCTTCGTTGCCCATTTTCTGCTAATTCACCACCATCTGCCCTAGCATCTGGTTGAAGGGAGGAAGAGGGGGATGAAAATCTTCAGGAAAAAGTTGGTTTCTATCTTCTTCTTCTTCTTCTTCTTCTTCTTCTTCTTCTTCTTCTTCTTCTTCTTCTTCTTCTTCTTCTTCTTCTTCTTTGTCAGAGCCAAAGCCTCCGCCCCTCTCTGTCTTCCTTTTTCGCATAAGCCTCCTCAAACCCTTTTTAAGTCTAATGCTACATGTAAACCTCAGACCTGCTTCCTCTCTTGTTCATGGAGGCCCCCAAAGATGATGAAAAAAAGAAAACGAAGAAAAAAAAAAAAAACAGGAGGAGGAGGGAGCAAGAGGGGGAGGGAGGGAGGGAGGGTAAGGGTGGGGGTCATATCCTTTCCATGTCCAACCGCTTAGTCAATAACCACTGTCAACAGGAGTGCACAAAAGATCAGAAAAGTGCAATTGTAATTTTCGGACAATGGCAGGGAGCGCTCATAAGGCAGGGCTGAAAAAGGGACACCACCTCCCTGTGTGCCCCTCCGTCTCCCCCCCTCTCTCCCCTCTCTGGCTTCCTCCCTGTCCTCTTTGAGCGCCGCTGACAATGGGGAAGCCTGCTGCATTGCCGGGGAGAGCCACGGGATCATCTCAGTCAGCCTGCGGATTACAGACATTCTTTGGCAGGACCAGTGTTGCTGCGGAGAACCCGGGTCCTCGTGGGCCCTCAGAGGCTGCTGCACCGCCTCGGGCCCCCACCCTCCTCCTGCCTCCCCACCTCCCTTCCTTTTTTTGTATTGTGTTCACATGTTTGACAGACACAGAGCCCATAATAATCTCTTTCCCGCAGGGACCTGCACCATTTGTTTGGCAGACCCTACAAACAGTTCCAATCCCTTTTCTCCCTGCCTTGTCTTCACTGCTGTAGCCCTTCGCCATCATCTAATTAATGCAGCCTCCCTTTTCATCTCCACTTCCTGTTCATTGTTTGATCCTCTCCCCCCCTCTCTTAAATCCCAGATTTAAAAGTCACTGCCTCCACTGGTTATCATACCATATTTGAGTGGCTGGGGGATTAAAAAGGTGTCTTTCCTGTGGATTATGACTTTCTTACATATTCATTGTTTTACCATTACTTCCCTTAATATCCTCAGAAATGTACTTAAAGAGGTCAGGAATCATTTTTAAACAGAGTAAAAAGGATTAACCGATTCATGCTTGCCTTTTATTTGAAGCAGCTTTCATGGAATTTCATTTGCAGCTAATTGTGTACTTTCACATTGTTCATGACATTAGCATTTTAATTAGGATATCCCAAGAGACATATTTATATTCTACTATATGGCTGAAACCGAGTAGATAGCTGTTACATAATGATATATATTCAGAGTGATTGCTAAGACAACAAGCCACTGTGCGATTTTGACCAGCTTATACTTTTTTTTTTAATTATGTATTTTTTTTTCATAATGAGTTATTTTACATTTTCTGGTTATTTTATCTCTATAACAAATCCCTTAATTGTAATTGATGGTGGGGTGGGGTTAATCAAACTTTTAAGACAAATCATAAAACTCACCATATGTAACTAAGTAATTATATTATGTAAACTCTTAGAGACAAGACGAATGATAAGAGAAATAAGAGCCTGAACAAAAAGTATATTAAAAGCCTTTATATAGTCCAACATAAATGGTGTCAAACATCAGGGTCAGATGTAGTAAAAATTGATTATTAACTCAAAAAAAGAGTGGATTTTACAATTATTTATTTACGTAGAACTGCTGTTTCTATGGTCAAGAACAAATTGTCATGCTGAGTAAAAACAGACTGATTACACTTGCTGCTCAACAGGATACAGATAATAAACTGGATGCCAACATTATTCCACCGCTCTCTTCACACCCCGATGATGTTTAATACATTTCTCTTCTCTCAGAATACATCCAACATCACGCCTTTACTCTGCCGTCATTACAAAGACATTTTCATCGCTAATACAAAAATAAAGTTTTCCAAGACGTTTCGAACTTTGTTATTGTTTTTTCATGCTTTTTTACTGTACTCTAGCATGCGTTTAAAAAAACGACTGTTACCTTTAATGACACAGACAGACAAGCATCTCCATAAGGAAAGATGTACAGTGCCGCGTGTTCACAACTATAGCAACCTATTTAAGTCCTCTCCCTCTGAGAGAGAGAGAGATTTGAGGAGCAATAATTGGTTCTCCTCACATGTATTCTCCACAGTGTGCGCCCCGCTCTCTCCACAGGGAGCACTTTGATGATAACTTGCTGCATTACACGCTAACTTTTCGACAATGGCTACACGCTCTATCTTTATTGCCCCGACTCCTAATGGCTATCTTGAAGTGCTGCCTCTGGCAATCCGGTCGCAAATAAATAGAAGCTGACACAGTAATTTACTCAAATCTTCTCTTCAGTTTTGCCCCGTTCTCCCTCCAGAGATTACCCCTGTAACAACAATTATTTCAAATGTCATTGATTCCTGCCCGCGGGGCGCAGACAAAATGAACATAAAATCTTTTCACACGGTCCGAATTAAAATATTTACGGTTTCCGAGAACAAAAAGGGTCTCATGAGGTGGACAACAAATGTAACCATTGCTTGGTTGTGTTTGTGTTCTGGATCAGACATAAAAATCAGCTGTTTTCTTCACCAAATGACTATTAACCTTTATCTAATAGGGGCAATGGCTCTCATTTGGAGAGGAGACCCAGCGGAGGACATATAATTCCCTTTCAGTGGAGTCTTGTCAGCTCGGTGCACTAAACAAGATGAACACATGGCTGTAGCGCCGCCGTCTAGTTGAGCAATCCCGCACAGGACGGGGAATTCATATTTCCACCTGGTATCCTTGCAAAATATTCATCCTGCAGACGTGGCTGAGATCAAAACCTTTTATTGTCATAGTACATAGTTATTTTATATTCCATCCTTGTGTTTGCATGATGTTTGCCCGTGTGTGTGTGTTTGAGTAGCTGAGGGGGGGGTCAGGAAAACGTCTGTGGCTCATTTCCTTGTTTCGTGTTGTTGTGCAAGGCGCAGCTCAGTGGAGGGGATCTTAACATGTCACAGTGTCATGCCAGTGTCCCTGTCTGGTTCTACATGACCTCTTTCACCCTCTGCTCCTCTCCACGGACGCTGCTTGGCCAGACACACACCAGATAATGTAATAAAGATATTTCTGCTCCAATAGGAAAATAAAGAGGCGGTTGCTTGCGTGACCCACTGGTATTGAACCGTGCTCGTCCGTGGACCCGAGCTAACCTGCTGAGCGTACAGTAAGCGTGTTCGGTCGTGGTTCACGTGTAAGATAGCGAGGTACATGATGTGCTCATAGTGACAATAAAAAGCACTGAGAGACTGGTTCCTCACGAGGACCGCACAAATGTATCATTTCAAGTTTAGAACGTTTATTAATCCCATCATACTAATTAGCTGAATGTGATGGAAGGAGTCCCCCCCCCTGCATGCCTGTCCTTCGATTTTGTCGACAACCTCCCACTCCATCGACCTCACACATGGCGGTGCGTATTGCGGAGGACCCAAGGAAATGTAGTGTCAAGTGTGAAGTTGTTAGGATGAATGATTTTTGTGAAAATATCGGAGGCCAAGCAATCGGCCCCTTCCAAACGTGCCTGTTTGAAACGGGGCCGATTGCTTGGCCTCCGATGTGCTGCACTAAACCTTTAGACAATCTAAATGTATCACTTTAAAGCAGCACCTTCCATTATTTTTTACAGATTTTGCCGAAATATCCGAGATAAATTTGTTTATGTCATTTGGTTTCATTTGTTTTCATGAAAGGTCAACAAGAAGTTGGCAGCTGCTTACATGTAAATGGCCTGGCTTTTCAGAGCATACCATTAAGGACACTGAGCTCATTTTTTTTAGGCAAATGTTGTGGGTTTTGAGAGGAAAAATGGTTTTGACCTTTTCAGACATTTCCCCTTCTCCATGCACCTTGAAAGTAGGTGAAGTTGTGCCAAAGAATCCCTGTTTTGTGAGGTGCAGCAACCCGGGGAGACACACAAAGAGTGCGGACTGCTTTTAGGCCTGCAGATGAATCCATAATTTTATTTCTGGCTGTGTGAAGAAAGCTTTGATGATTTTTGATGATTAAGTTAGTAAATTAATAATAAAAAATAAGAGCGTCCGTGGAAACCTTGCCTTTACTCCTCATTATGAACTAAAAAGCAAAGAAAAATAATCCATGTATTCCTTTGCCACAAACTTTACACAATGCAGTAACTTTATTGACAACAAATTACATCATAATATGCTAGAGGCAATAATAAATGTTAAGCAAAACATAAACATGCCATGATGTAATGTCAAAGGCCTCAATTTACACCACAATCAACACGACCATGAGCCTCTCTGGACATTTTTTATTCAGCGGTGTTCATGTACGACCTGCCGTATATGATGATCAGTTTTAGATCAACCAGCCAAACAACTGCTCCACGATTGTTGTCCCTTATAGCTATTGTCTATCAAACACCACATTTGAATGTGATGAGCCCTGAAGCACACCCACAACTGTCCCAGATTGCTCAATAGTCAGCTTCTGGCCCAGTTTGTTGATTAGTTAGCCTCTTTCACATAAATACTCACTCACACAGACAGACACACAAATGAGAATTGCACCCATGGGACAAAATGATTCTATCATACTTTAGCTAAACATAGACTGGGAATTAGTTGACTGGATAATCAATTTGACAGAGTGCCTCAGCAATAAGTGAGTGAAATGCACAGACAGTGCATGTCGGATAAGCGTGTGTAAATCTAACATTTGTCACATAGATCACACGTGTAATCTGCATGACGGAAGAGCCTGGAAAGTTCAGATTTTTATAAATATATATATATATCCCAACCTAAACCGGTCTTATATTTGCCTATGCAGGAACAACAAGATCACACTGGTTTCCCTGCATGAAGCCTTTTGTTCATCCAATTCTGCTTTGGCTATTGATTATTTTATTGTAAAACGTTCACAATTGTAAAAATTATCCCAGTGAAACTTCTTGGAGAAATCAATGTGAGTTAACGGCGCTGCATGTGTCGCAGTAGTAGTCTATATATGTCAAGCCAAATATTATTTTCGAGGGGAAACAAAAAAATCTGTAGGCATCGAGTCAGCATTTTAAGTGCAAAGCAGAAAAGCACTAAACACCTCTAAAAGTAAATGACTTCTGAATAATTACCACCTATAACCTCTACTCACAAGGGAGCAATTTGAAGAGCCCAGATGGCCACCAAAATAGGATTTAGGTGCCAAATTGACAACATTACTCAAACAGGGATTATCAATTACCTACATATCAATTTCTGTAATCTCACTGACAAGGAAGGTGTCTTGGAGAAGGTGTCACTTACTGTGGTGACTGGAAGCCAGGGGACTTTCTTTTTAATGATAATTATCAGCCTTATAATTCACAGTAGCATTAAGGCACTTTATCACTATTCTATATGTATTGAGGTCCACAATTTTATGGTAATCATATATTTAATTATTTGCAAATGGCATTAAAAGCTATAATACATCAACAACTGTATACATCTTGACTCACAAGTGTGTAGGAGAGACAAATGTCCCTCCTTCAGACAAAATCTGTCTCTGAATCCAGACTGGCAAGCGATTTAGCCGTTAACCAATCAGAGCAAAGCACCACCAAAGACGACAGCCTACGCACGTACGCACGCACGGACTCACGCAACGGAACAGAACGTCAAGTGCGCACGACGTAACGAAGGAAAAGTCTGGTAAATTGCTTGTTACGGTCCGTGTATATTTTAATGGTATTCTAAAAACAAACAAACAGTAGCGTCGTTTGAGCTACGAACCGAACAGTCAATGTTTACAACATTTACACACAGGCAGAGCCAATGTTAGCTAGCATAGCATTAGCTGTTAGTTCTAGCATTAGCCTGCTAGCCAAACTAACGTTACATACACGTTTGAGTCGTTTAGGCTAATATGTCCTGAAAGAGCAGTGTTAGCAAGTGGAAGAGGATTTTGGGCAAGATATGCTATAGCAATAGCATATCAATATTAGAGCATTGCTGTGAATTCAACCTAAATGCGTATTGTTTGTTTGTTTTAGGTTAGTAAATGAAACCGTTTCCCAGGGATTGACAGTGAATTAACTCAGAGAGGATGGAGGCTCCCTGTCCTGCAGTGATCTCTAAAAACACAGGTATGTATGTGATGTGAACTGTATGAATGCACTGTTTTTTTTTTTTATTCGAGTATATGACGTTTGATTGATTTTATATCATCAAATGAAATGTTTTTAGTCCGTATGAAATGACACAAAGATGATACGATAACTTGCTGGCCAAATAGGAATCAATACATACTTTATCTTTCACAAGAACAATAGAGATTCTGTACAATGTAATACAGCAGCCCTGCTATACATCCTACTTTTGTGAAGCTTAAAATATCATTTCTTTGTGGAGACTGTCAGTATAGGTGTTCAGCATGTTGTAGGCTGTCATTTTGTGATGGTTTATTTACCCGACACTCATGTCCATGTTATTATACATTTTTTTGCTGCATGAAGTTTCACAGACATTTCTATTAATGTTTTTTATTACGTCTAAACATTATTTATTTATCCGTATAAAGCAGGTGTGTAAATATTGGTGCCTGTACATCCACCAGAGAGATGAGGTTATTATTATTATTTTAACGGATAACGTCTGAAATAGCTAAGAAGCCAAAACATGCATTGTTTAGATGCTTTCATTACTCCAACATCTTGATCATTTTTAGTGTGTAGGTTTTTACGTGAAACCTCTCTCACCTTGCACATTGTTAATTCTCCCATCAAATCTGTAAAGTTTGGATGCATGTAATTAAGTACTCAGGCAATGTAAATGAAACGTCTCAGTAAGTTTTCATGACAGTGATGTATAATACATAGATCATCTTCCCTTATTTTGAATTGCTAATTAATCAACATTATTTATTCGGGGGGAAAAAGCAAACTTTGTAATTAGCAAATGGTTTGATCTGTAGCAGCAGACTCGGCAAGAATTGGGAACTTTGAGTTTGATCTGGAAGTCTTAATAACCCATTAGCATTATGATTTAGTAAATGTTACATGAAGTCAGGCAAAAACAGTGCTGCTAATGCTTGACGTGTGGATGATTACATTAGTCAGTAAATTAACAGACAAATTAATGTCTGGGCAAATAATTCTATAACGTGGTTTGTATGAACACACAATCATTTTTGCATTCAATAATTACAGACGCTTTAAGCCACTGTAAGCTTTGTTATTATGAGTTTTGGTGACATTACATTTAATACAAAGATTAACTTGTACTGACAGGCACGTGCTACCTTCAGTCAGATCCTTCATGAACGAAAAGCAAAAGCAAAAATATGTTTCCTTTCGTGGGTGAGGCTGAAAAGAGAAATTTAGTCTAGTTTTCAGGCCGGACTGGTGCTTTGTAGCAGGCAGTGAGTGAGCACATTAATCTAATGCATCAGCAGGTCCACATTTGTTTTAATGCAAACTGAAGAGAAGAAACGCACCGCATCTCAAGGAAGAAGAAGGTTAAAATTTTGTTCTAATGATAATAGATGATAATGTTAATGAGTTGTCCAAACATAACAAATGGAATGAATTACTGCTTTAGAACCAAGTCTGTTTCATTAAAATACAATGAAAAGGAAAGATTAGTTTCATATGGGAAATAACTTTCCTCTTCTGCGTTACTGATGGGAGAAAGGGGAACATATCAAGGTTGGCTTGAACCTCTGGTCAATATCGATAAAATATTGCTATTACATATTTCAGCCATTTATCTGGGACACTCATGTGACATAAAACTAAATCAAATAATGACTATTATCAGAATTATTGACCCCTCAATAGGCAACTTCATTCTGTATTTTGTACTGGTATCAATGAAAGTCGTCTGTTATTAGGAGGCTAGAAAGTGAGATCCCATGCCCATTTGAAAGTGAGAGGTGACTGCAATACAGTCGATCATTTCTTGGCCAAAACCATACACTTCCATCCGTCTTGATGATCTTATTCCCCAAGAAACGTTCTTCCACTTTAATAAATGTTGTGGCGGGCCTGTGTTCATAGTAGTCAGGGAACACTGGGATTATGTGCTGAGGCTACTCTCTCTCTGAGACGACCTTGCCTGTGTAACAGTACTGTTAGCCCGCGGCCTCGAGCAGTCAAACACACACTCAATCACCCCCTGTAACCCTTGCAGTCAACGGTAGACTGTCGCAGGCCGTTTGCTACAATCTCAATTTGTATTTCGTCTCAGACTGTGATGACTTGACAGAGAAAAATAAGAGGATTTGTCTTGATCTTCAACTGTCCCTCGAGGAAGTAAGTCTTTACCTTGAAGTTTAGAAACTGCATGGCCGCCTGCCTTCGACCAAAAACACGTCCCATCGTCCGTTGCCATTTGTGTTGTTTTACAAAACAGTAGGATGAGTTCACAATTATGTGTAGTCATTTACATTATATGGAATTTTGTTTTCTCTAAAGGTGAAACGTCAGTGTTAGATATGTTGTATACACTGTAAGCTCAATACATGGTTAATGTTTTTTTTTTAATAGGGTTGTTCGTACACATTTTAATGACATTTCTGGGGATATTACTTTCTGTCTTAGTATGTTGCCCTGCTGCAATCAATACTGTGCATGTTGTCTTCCCAGGAACTTAAAGAAATGTCTACTTATATTGGAAAACACAAATATATATACATGTGCATCATAAGATAACTAATTTAAATATTTTCGTGAACAAATTAACAACCGATGATTATTTTCTTTACCAAATGAATCCGCCGATTAATCTGTTAAGTAATTATCATAAATAAAAAATATCAGAAAATCATAGTTTCTCAGTGCCCAAAATGACATCTTAATATGGCTTTTGTGGAAAAAACAGTTGCAAATCTTCACCTTTTTTGAGAAGCTAACATCATGATTACATCAAATATATTGGGTTGATTTCAGTTCTTATTTAGATAATTTTACAGATCCAGATGTTATTTTATTTTAGATGAATCAGTGTTGACTATTGAAGTTGACCACACGTAGTTTTACAGACGTCGCACCGGCCTCTAATGGTAGAGCAGTCCTCAGCCAAGCCTGCATCAGTAAACACTGCAAGCCTCTAACGGTGATGCACTGTAATGGCTCGGACTTGAGCCTGGCCAGAACATTGCATGAGGTGCTAAACAGCAACTGGCTATAAATATAAGTGGTGAGCACTGCCAGTTGCACTCTTGCGGCTGAAATGAGCCCGATGATGGGAGCTTGAGAAAGAAAGGGGATATCAGTGGTCACTAAATCATTCTGTAATCAGCTCTCTATGCAGGATCATCCATGCATGTTCAACGCCCCATTCTGGAAGGCTCCGGCAACAGAATGCTCCAGCTGACCCCATCTGTACCCCATCTCGTTTTGCATTATCCCTAACCCATAAAAGTCCCGTGCAGCACAAAAGAGTTAATGATTCCCTTTGTTTTGTTGCAGGGAACAGAACCAAAGCAAATGACAACAACAAATCCATCAAACTTAGCAGCAGTGAGCACATCAGCAGTTTTTGCCAGCCCACCAGAGGCCTAAAATGCACATATTGCACGCTGGCCCCCCAAGCAGCAGGCGGCCCTGGGACTCGCCAGCCCCTCGGTGGCCAGAGAGGACTTGATAAATGACTGGAGCAAACTTCTCTGTCACCAGTGAGGGAGGCGTCCCCCACAGTAAGCTACATCATCCTAACAGCATTATTCTTTTCATGCCCGTTGTCGATACAGCATCCTGTGATTGGCGTCACGCTTTGCACAGGTTAATTGGAACCCTGAACTGGAAAACAGCAGGGGGAAAAGTGCAAGTATTGTCGCCCAGAGAATCTCCATACGAAGACCAGGAATATGTGCGTCGATTCCAATCCATGACAAAGACATGAATCGTTAACAACGTTGAAGTCCTTAACCGGTTATGATTCCTAACTACAATTTTATCCGGAGCAAGTCCCTAATCTTTTAATTTATGGTTTCTAAAGAGCCGTTAATTGACAGTACAAAAAAAAAACAAGGGATTTTCCCTTCTCAGTTTGGTAACAGGCGTTTATAGAGATAAAAAGGTGTAATATATAATGAAAGCAACGTTTATCAGACTACTTGGGGCTTTAGAGCTCACGTTCCAGGATGCAGTGTACTATTGAGGTCCATTACTGGATTGCAAAAAAGGTAACTCAATCACTGCATGTCTCCGGCCTTATAAAAAGCATATACTCAGACCAGAGGGCACCCACGTGTTCAATGACCTATTGCATAAACACGGCAAGAGCAACACCTTGATAAAGTAGCTGCACATCATGGAAACCCTACATTTGTCACCTCAAACATTACGTGTAACTTTCACCAAAATTACACTCTTGCAATTTTTAAATGTTATCAAGGTTTTGTTTGCTTGCAGCTTCTTAAGCCACATGTCAAGATGTGGGACAAATGCAGAGCCATTCCACTGGAATGGACACCTTTCCTCATCAGGGCAAATAGAGGACAATGTCAAATGACCTTATTGATAAGTTAATGAGGCACAAAACACTCCCTAGAAGACCCATCCACCACCCCCCCACAGCCATCTCCTCAAATCATTGATTTACACATTATTCGCATTGCCGTGTTTACATTGCAGAAATAGTCCAGGTAATTAAACGTTGCCTTCACGCAAACAAGGACGTCATCCTACTTGGTCTTGCCGACATACGTTTGCCGTATTGTGACGTCAACGGGACGGGCAGCGGGAGAAATCCCTAATGAGACCCGAAAATACTTGTTTCATGTTTGAGCAGTAATGGAAATTACTTTTTTTCCTTTTGGAACGGGCGCGCGAGAATCACGAGAATCACAGAGACAGCAGATCAAGAGTAAAATGAAGTATGCAAATGTAATCATATTTATCAGAGAATGCTTATGGCAGAAAGCTATTAATTTCCCCTCTGCTTCTTGACACTTTAACATATGCATCACCTGCTTCGCGCAAATGATTATTTTTGTGTTTTCCATCTCCGTTGACAGAGCATTATTTTCTTTTCCATTGCGTCTTGTTATTTTTCTAAACTTTCTCTGTCTGAAGAGTGTAATGGCCTCTGATTGAAATTTCATTCAGAAAAACTAAGTGAAATACATGTTGTGTATTTAATGGAAAAAATAATTGCACGTCAGATGAAACAAAGCATGACGCACAGTAACCAGCAAGAGTGACTGAAAACACAAGTCAGCAAAGAGGTCAGGCCGCTCACTCTCTCATTTGCTGCAATTACTCGCTACACTCATTCATTTACTCACTCCATCACACTCTCACCTGACTCATCTACTGCTCGCTCGCTCACTCACTCACTGATTTAGCTTTCCATTACACAATTTGACAAATCCTTGTGATACAGTAAAAGGGTTCACATCGGCGAAGTAGAGCTGTTAAAATATAAGTTTTCATTTCTAAGTTCTAAGTATTGATATTTGAATTTTATGGCTTTTCAATGTATCGCTTTTCAGATATGATTGGTAAAATCTATCAAAGGAAATGACCAATCACATTGTCTGTTAATGAGTTGCATACAAATACATTCCAATAACTAACTAACCAAGGCATGTTGTTTAGTTGCTCTTTAAGATCTACCTGTTAATGTCACATAACATCTTTAAAAACCTTCCCGGCCTTGTAAAAACTGTACTTCCCTTCCAATTGTCAACAACATAATCATCTAAAAAACAAATAGCAATGTTGTCAACCAAAGAACAGTAAGCACTGACTATTAAGATCTTCTAGATTACACGGTATTTTAATTTGTATGTCATAATAGTCCATAGTCCTTACACTTAGCAGAAGGAGGCCAGCATTGTGCTAATGTCCGAGAAGCTCTGTAATTACCAGCCCTGATTGTAGCGCTAATCAGCATCAGATGGGCAGATTGTGGCCAAATATTCCATACCAGCATATTTCTTCCTACAGCCCACAAAAAAAGTCTGTAATTCTAGTGACACATACTTTGCACAACTGCAGTTCAAGAAATACAACGTGGGTGTTTATACATATTCAATCTGTGACAGAAAAGCTCTACAGTAATACCGTTAGAAATGGCACTTTAACCTGGTCACTAGTACCATGGAGCGATGACATTGCATCGTCACAGAAGTGAAAAATCCCTGTTTTTGCTCACTCAGAATAAACGTAATACAATGTACTTGTAGGGCAATGTTCTGTTGCTACAATTAAAATAGTTCGCCTCTCAACAGTTGACGATGTAATATTGATAAGCAGCGTTATCCTCGTCGGTTTTGAAGGTGACCTTTGCAGAATTGTGAAAACTGTGAGCTCTTCTGCTCTCTCTCTCTCGCTCCCTCTGTCTTTCTCCGTCTCTCTCCCAGGACAGTCGCTGCATTTGAATGAATAAAAAGCAACATTTCCTGTAAAAAAAGGACTGTCTGTCAGACTACTGTACAGGAGTGCAATTTCAATTCATCGCAGGAGCAGCCCACAGGAATTGAGCCCATATTGAGCTCACTCCTGGGCTCTGCGAGTGGTCAGGAAGATTGATTCCCGGACTAGATCACCGCTCACTGAAGACTGAAGTGCTTTCTGGTTTGAGCTTGTGCATCACATGACCTTGTAGGTTTCGTGAAGGAAACGAAGCCAGAAATAATTTCTGAAGAAGAATGCGCGGGCAGAGTAACGTCAGTGGTCTTCTCGAAGGCGTTCGGTGCCGTGGTCATTCATGATTATCGCCTATCATGACGGAACAGCAGGCGATCATTTCTTCACCGTGTACAGTGAAACGACCTGTGGGTTACTGCGGGGACAGTATGGCGGCGAGCGCTGCATCTGCCAAAGTGCCTTTAACCTTTTGAGTATCACTTATAATTAGCCGGGAGAAGACATGCAAAAAATACCAGATGGTAACATTATTTGATAGTCTCCACAAACCGACGACCACGGTCCTTTAATTCTTGTGTGATGGTTTTAATTAAAATGGCTTGTCAAAACGACAATTTACACTTAATTGATGCTATGCATGATGCTATTAATACAATGTCAGTGACATTCCTATTAATTACCCCGACTAGTTGATATCATACACATCTTCATTATCGACATAAAGATCGGCTTAACTGTTAGAGGACTGGAAAACCCCAAGTGATGTATTCATCTAATATTCGCTCAATATGAATATTAGCTCATTTTGAGGCTGACTCAAGTCATCAATGATGTACTTTACCTGTCATGTATTTGTGTAGTTTTTTTTTTTAATCGTATCTTGCTCTGTGACCTGAGAAATGGCACAAACAATGAAAAGCTTGACAGGGGAAATTGTGGACAAAACTAGGTTTCTTTTTGGTTGACCAACCGGAAAATATGTCTGATGATGTTTGTCAGTTTATTCACTACATGTCGTACAACGATCAAGCGGAGCAAATTATTTGGATCTCCTATTGAAAGTCCACACATCTTAGTTGGTATTACAGAAATTCAGAACCCGGTTGTTATGATTAGTGTGCTGGAGAGAAAAAGCAACGTGCTAGCTAGCTAGAAATCATTTTTGCTTATGAATTATAACCCTATATTTTCATAAAGGTGATATAGGACATGTATAGACAATATAAATAAACTACAAACACAATAAAATTGCTCAATATGCTTTTGGCATACTGAGATAAGGCATCAGCGAACATACTGGCCATTGATCAAAAAAAAAGAAAAGAAATATATATATATATATATATATATATATATATATATATATAAAAGGTTAGTGTGTGTGTTGTGTGAGGCCCAGGTAGCGGAAAGTGAACAGTTCAGTCGGGTCTGTCTGGTTCATCTGTTTTTTTCCCCCCTGACAGGGTAGTCATCTTCATTCCCTTTGTCCTTACTTTGGAGCAGGAGGTAATATATAAAGATCTCTGCTCACGTGAGGAGTCTCCCTCACCTCTCCGCCTTGTCCTCCCGGACTGAATAATGTCTGACGCTTGAGTCTTGGCTTGATATGATGAGTTATATCCTGATTTCAGAGAAGTGGACATTTCATTTTTTTTTATATATAATGTAGACATTTTATGATGCGGTCAAATGATTCCATCCCCTCTGCTTCAAGGTTTTATCGTCAGATAAAACGGTCTTGTACGCGTTATATGCTAAGGCATCCAAAAAACTATTCAATGAATTATTTGTTTTCTGTCCTAAATGATTCACAAGTTAAGGAGTTTTAGAGGATCTTTTTTAAAAAGTGTATATATTCAATAAATGTCAGCAAAATGAGTGAAAGCACGTAGCTGCTGTCGGGGGGATGTCAGTTATTTGATAGTAGCAGTGTATGTTAATTGTCCCTAGTTTATGACTATTTGTCCACACTGTTATCCTTTGTTTTATGGTGCCAACCACAGTGAGCTCAAAGTCAAACTCAATATGATGAGGTATTAGCCTCCACCACCATTTCACTCAGACATGTCAAGGTCAGGTCACTGTGGGATTGTCTCCAACCCCCAGCGGCCGCAGCCACACATCTTCCCTCTGTTGGGGACGCACATTATTTGTGTTCACCTCATCGCTGCTCAGATGGGCTGTGCAGAGATAATAATACCCCCTTTAACCTTCTAAATGATTACAATTGTGAGAAAACAACTGCTTTCGCTGCCACTGTCGCTGCTGTGATTTTTGATTTCAGGCTGGATTTTCATTTTACCCCGTCACAAGAGTTAGCTGTTTGCTTTGCTGTTTGTGCGGATAAATGAGCAACGTGGGTATTTATACAGTGTTTTGTTATGTTTTATAGGCGCTCCATCCTGCAGTGAGCCGCCGATGATGAACCTACCCACCTGGTTGATGAACTTGTACTTCAGAGCAATGAGACCTCCAGTTTTCTGCCATGGTGTTTACTCTGAGGCTGCCAAAGGTGGAAGGAGAGGGGATCCATTTGTCCCAAGGTGAGACACTCTCTCCAACACCCCGATGTTAAATAAACACTCCCAGACCTCTGGCCAGCTCACTCCAGCCACTGGAATACCATTGGTGTGTCTAGATGATGGAGGGCTATTGTTATCTATCGCCTCTGCACTCTACCGAGAGGCCAAGGAGAAGGCTGGCCACGGAGGCATGTTACATATAGACTCGCCCACTCGCATTAAGTCATATTCGTTGGTCCTAAATAAAAATAGAAAAGGAGATTTTCAGACACTTTCTTGGAATAACGTCTGATTGAAGAGGGGAAGAGGGA
Organism: Eutrigla gurnardus; assembly: GCF_963514095.1. Classification (NCBI taxonomy): domain Eukaryota; kingdom Metazoa; phylum Chordata; class Actinopteri; order Perciformes; family Triglidae; genus Eutrigla; species Eutrigla gurnardus. The sequence continues at coordinate 6,582,238 of NC_139933.1, read as the reverse complement.
GAGAGGGAAGAAGAAAAAAAATTAGAGCGCGGCTCAGCGTGTGTTTCATCACCTGCAAAGCCAATGAGGGAGAGCGTCTCCGCGTCAACAACTGTAAAGCGTATCCCAGCTTCTGCCGCGGCTGCCATCTCCGCTGCACGCTACACTAACCAAGAATGTGTATTTCTGCAGATGATTAAATCAATACCATTTTGACAAGACTTGTTGGAACATGCCTCTTTATTTTACGCAATTCCTTCCCTTTCGTCAGGGAGCATTTATCAACCTGCCGGGGCGCTGTCACCTGATGGAGATTGTTCTTTAGTCTGCACTTGATAGAAGGGAACGATTATGATGCATGTCGATAGTTTACAGAGATATTGACACAGGAACAAAGAGCAGACCCTTGCGGCTGATAGCCTTTTCCCCTCAAAGCGCCTTGATCATGTTTCAAATGTGTCTTTTACTTTCAACATATCTCTCCCCAAGATGATTTTCTTTGTTTAAGTGGTCAATTAAGGCCTGGAGGCCCGGAGGTAATAATAGTGTTCCCTGTTTTTTGACACAAGCCAGGCATTCCTTCTTCTACAATCTTTAGGCCTTTACCCTTCCCCCCCAAAAAACAAAAAAAATCTGTCACCTTGGAAACGCCTTGACATGCAGTCTTTTGTTTGGCACACGAGGAGTTAATGATAAAACCAGCCCAGGGTGTGACAACAGCCCCTGAATATAATAAGCTAAGGAGACAGGATTGAGAAAAGGTGGGATGCATATAAAAAGAGGGAGGAGAGTCGGGAAAACAAATGATGAGCTCTACCTATAAATTCTTCATCTGCATTGGCTGATTGGAATGGCTTGACTGTGCGCTCAGCTGTGACTTAACAACTAATCCGGTTTGTAAGTTATTATTTATCTTCGGGAAAGTTTGTCAAACTTGGGCTTTGATTTTCTACCCTGATTTCCCTCTTGTGGCTCGCTCTCGCACATGCTCCCCACATAATTTATGACTGCCTCTGGTCTTGATGACAGATTATTAAAAGTAGAATTAGTTTTTTGCAGGGGATTTCTCCACTGGGAATTGGGAAGGCAGTGCTCTCCGCGGAAGGTCTCTTACGAGGTCTCCATTACTAATAGAAGTTTTTTTCCTCTGATGGGGGGCAAGGAGACTAATGATTTGAATTTACTGTGGCAGCCGTCACGTGGTCTGGAAGGCATCAGTCGAACAGACAAGAGGTTAACTTCCTCCCTGTGGAGAGGTTTATTGGATTGTTTAGCAGCAGAAGGATAATGTTTTTGTCATAGACTGCTGCGGCAAAACAGCGGTGTGGCAGAGAGAAGGGGAGAAGAGAAATGAAGGGAGGAAGGACACAGGGAGAAGGGGTCCAGGGATGGAAAGACAGGAGAAAAAGGATGAAATAGAGAAAACAGCATGATCGGAGCACAGTGAGCAAGGCAAAAAAGCGAGTTATTTCTAATAAAGGTGGACAGATACTATAAAGCACGTTGATAGTATACCATTCCTTTACAGATCTTACATGTGCCCAGAAAGAAACACACTCCTATTCAGCGGTGTGCACAAAACATAAGTACACACCACATTCAGCTTCGCTCACAGACAAAAAGAGAGATGTTAGTTCCTTTCACCTGATGGCCGTTTGGAGCTTGTACTCCCAGCATGCCTCGGCAGTATGGGTACCAGAGGGGAGTCACAGCGCAGCTGAGAGCCTCGGCTTAATCTTATGCATCATTAAGCACTCAGCGGCAAGCCAGCGCTGTTCATATACATCATCCACGCTTAATAAACATAATGATGACATAAGATGTAATTCTAGATGAATTTTCATTTTATAGGGAAATGGAGAATTCCTGTAGAAAGGAAAGGGAAAAAAAGTAAATTATCTGGGAAGTACAAAATAAATTATGTTTTTTTTCCCCACTTAGATGAATGGAGGTGTTTGGTGCATCTGAGTTGGGTGTATAGTGTGTTAGGCTGCATAGGGATGCGGCGCTGATGGCGCTGATGGCTGTTTGGTTGCAGTGTCGGGCCGTGATGGTGTGGCAGGTGTGGATGGGTGAGAGGTGGGGTGGTGGCGGAGCAAGGGGAGGAGAAAAATGGGGGTGGTTATTGTGAAACGTCTGCGATTTTTAATTCCTAATCGCAGGGCATGATGGACAGGCTGAGACACCCCAGAGTGGGGAGCTCATCCATCATGGGAAGGGGAAACCACAGAGAGTGAGAGATGGGAGATGTAAAATTTCTGATGGAGTTACCTTACAGAGGGGAGAGGGAAAATAGATTCCCGATAAAAGGGAAGGATGTGGGAGGGAAAGGGCAGCGGGTACTGTGGGAGGGCATCACAGGCCCGAGATTGCTTCATGTCTCCCTGCTGGGACTCCGGGGTAGCTTGGTCTGGAAATGAGTTCCGCTTTCAGGGACTGTACCAGACATTGAATCACCCTGAGAATCATCCTCGCTGCACTTGTCTTCAGCAGACTAAAGTGGTGATGACCTGGCAATGGTAAAGTGAATACCAATGGGATATAATCAACCCAGGAAACGGCAGAGCTACTCAAACACGAGGAATATAAATGCAAAAACACTACCGGATTTTTCTGTTTTAAATTGTCCCTGCAACATTTCCGCGTCTGGCCCTGGGTGCCGTCATTTGTAAACACATTGACAAATAGGAATCCTCTAGCAGACGCTGAGGTCACTTTCACATCGTTTGACATGGCAACTTTATCCACTAAATGAGTCTCGTCGTCTCCACCTTGATTGTTTCCTTCTTTGTCAGGGCGAGTTCTGAAACTGTTTGTTTCCCCGATTGCAGGGAGCACCCTGAGAGTATGTGAACTGTACATCAAACATGATAATGTCTCATTATGTCTGAGAATTAATTAGCTCCAGTGTGTTGAGGTCCTGGTTGCCTGCCTTTTTTTGAGGCGTAATGCGAGTTTTAGACCTCAGCAAGTTTGGAGCCAGTGGACCATACGAGCCAGTATGCCAGTGGGTGAGCCAAGTCTCTCAATGCAGGGATCATTACCGCCTCTCTTTCTCTCTGTCGCCCTTATTCTCTCTCTCTCTCTCTCTCTCTCTCTCTCTCTCTCGCTTTCTGTTCTACTCTTTAGTTCATATTCCTCCCTTATGTGAAGCCTCCATATTTTTACATTTATTATCCAAACACTGTGTTTCTTTCCCCATTCGTCCAGTCGTGTGGAAATCATATATAATACAATATACAGATTATCAGACTTTAATTTTCAATCCCCATGTCGCTAATGAGGTTGGGCCTATTGTGATGTCATCTTGTTTGGTAATTTACTTGCCCATAATCCCCCTCACTCTCTTTTTTCCTCGAAAAAAAGAACAGTAATAGGCTGAGAACAGTGACAGGATCAGAGAAATGGGCTTTTAACTAACATGCAAAGTGATGAATGGATTGACCACAATGTAGACTAATGGAGCCATGGAACTAATTAGGCCGAGCAGAGCTATGCTTAAATGTAAATGGATTGAGCTGGGTGCAACGTAGGAACAGCTGAGAGAATGATGAGGTCCTTCACATGGGGGTCAATCAATGGCCAAGCAAACACCATCTTTGGGCCTCTGTGGGGGTCGCAGACAAGGAGTATTTTATCTGTTCGAATACAGGTTTCATGAATGCAGTTCGTCTGTATTTATGCTCGTTTGTCTTATACCTAGATCCACCGTATCACTGATATATGTGGCTGACTGCATGACTTTGCAGAAACGCTGTAATAAATCTCTAATCATTTTCGTCCCTGGTGCCTGGCTCTCAGACCCTGCAGCTTGGCACCTACCACATGTTTGCTGGCGTGCCCTCTGACTTTGCGGTCCGTGTAGACAGCTTCTGTTGGCCGCGCCTCAAATCTGCTGCTTTCACCTCAAGAATTTGCCGCAAAAGATAATTAATGCGCGCAGCTACGAACGCGTGACCTCGGCTGGTGCTCCTCACATTGAGCTGTGTTCCTTGCGTTCATTCGGTCTTTTATGGCCATGCTGCGACCTTGTAAACATCTGTGGAGCGAAGTAAGTGACAGCAGTTCGCGGGGCTCGGCGCGTGCGCGTCTCCCTGCTTTGCCTTTGCCCGCTATGCTTCCTGGTGCTTCTTGTATGGCAATTATTTTGTGGAAAGCGTTTCCCAGCTAGGAGACCACGGAGCGGTAACATCCACTCTGATGCCTGCTGGCTGCTGGGATGCAGTCCGTGCCCTCTGGTTGGCTCCGTAGGTGCTGCACATCCCGGAATTAATGCGTGCAGAAATGCAAATAACCCACCCCAGTAAAAGTTGACATTGCCTCCTCTGATAAAAATTTCTGCTGAGGTAAGAGACAATTTAATGCAGAATTAGAAGTCACTCTCCGCCACCATTTACATCCTTAATTAGCTGTAATTTCTCTGCACCCATTAGAGAGAGAGAGGGAGAGAGAGAGGGGACACAACAGAAGAGGAAGAGGTTAAGATGAGCTCTCCCCTGTGCCAGGCGAGTGTGTGTCTGTTTGCGTCTTTGAGTGTGCGTGGCGGGGTTTGTGTACCAGTGTGTCCTCCCCAGCTAGGTTGCCTTTGGTGATTGATACACGTCTTGCTCAGTCACCAGCCATTGGCACTGGGGTGGATGTAAACACTGATTAGAGGGAGGAAATGAGGCCCTCACTTTGTCCTCTGTGTCAGGGAGCACTGCGGTGGCTGTCTCTGTTTGTCTAGTTCTTTCCACCTGAGCACGTTTCAGAGGACACCGTTAGCTACGCTTTATAGCCATTATTTAGATAGCGACACAACGGGATGCTCCTTTTGCTCTTTGACTGACATGCCCAGCCATGTGCTCAGCAATTCAACTCCCCGCACCGGACAAAGTGCCTACAAGTTTGTGAGTGCACAAAAAATGATGATGTGTCAATTTTGTGTGAGGTAGAGGTTGGAGAGGGTTGATTTGATAGGAACACACAAGTAGCATGCAGTCATATGACTTTCTGTCAAAAAAGTTTCTTTTGTGTTTTACCGCCACTCTGTCTTTGTTATGCATTGAATTTGCAATTTATTAATTTCACAAAGTATTTATGTTGTAAATAAAAAACAGACAGATTCTTGATATTGTTTTTCCAATCTCATAAAATGCATAGTATGGTGTGCTGTATGTTCAACATTATTTTGGGGGTATTTATCATACTGTTTACCTGTAATGTTACAATACATGCAAATCATGAAATCGGATACTTTTCCCCTTATAAAATTATGACAAACCATTCAATTTGGACAACAAATCAGCTTCGACTACTTTGGTGCCGCCTTATCAGGAGGAGAACAGCGCAGAAAGAAGTGCCGCGCGGAAAACATTTTTCTTTCTTTGCCAGGAAAAATGAACTGTCAACATTTAATGATAGATATTTGCATTGTGATACAAATCGTGTCCTTGGCCCTAAACATAAGATATAGATCCATTTATAATGAATTCAGATAAAGTGTCCTTTTTGCATTCTCGCTCTAATGGATTTGCGGAGCCAACGTCTCTGACCCTGGTGCAATCGAACGAAAACCCCGTGCCAGTGGATGATCAAGAGAGACATCTATCATTTCCTCTCACACCTTCTAAGATGCGGCTGATGCTTAGGTGCAAAAATGTTTTCCACTGAATGTATGTTTAACTTCTGCAAGCGGACTTTTTTTCTTCATGGTGTTGTGAGAATGTGAGGAAGAAAGGGGGCAAAAAGACATTAGATTTTTTTTTTCCATCATTAAGCTGTGTCTGGGAGATGATGTGCTAGCCGTATGTGGTCCAGGGGAAGTATTTATAGCCCTGCTGGAATCTTGCTGTGCTGCGTTGATAGCAGAGATAATGGGAGAGAATGGGACGCAGCGAACTGTTCTAATGACACCAACAAGACAAGAGAACAGCGAGGATAAATAAATGTTAGCCATTTTCTCTCGCACATCATTTGCATTTTTTCTTGTTAAGGTCACTTATAGACTCAGACAATAACAATGAGGGGGGAAAAAGCTCTAGTCGAATATAAAAACAGAAATAACAAAAAACGGAACTACTTAGTATTCAAGTAATTGATTTTATTTCCTAATAGTGTGACATTCAGTTAAAAATAGTGGCGGTTTTTTAATTTTTAGCCGGTTTAATTCCTGTGTAGCTGCTTGAGTGGGTTTCCTTGTGAAATAGGGGGAATACAAACAAGATTTCACTTCATTACACAGGAACAAACTGTACAGAAATTGCACTTACTTATGGAAATGACTGTTAAACATGCACAGCATTACGTGCTCTGCCTGTGCCGAAAATGCTGGAAACATTAAACCATGAGCAGTACAGACAGTGAGCCAGTAAGGAGGACCAATTACCAAGGACTGAGTTTGAGGAACGCTGTTCCCAGGGATGATCAAAAGGGACAACTGATTAAAGAAATACATTGACCTTAAAATGGGCCTAATTTAATCAGCCACTGTTTCAAACCCTGGAAACACACTCTTAATGATAAACTGACTTTCCATCTTTTCAGGGGCTCACTGTACCACCTAACTCGAATAGTATTCAAACTGCTGTCGGATCGAGCGCCGCCGCCAGGACGCCGCGTGTCGACGATAACTTTTATTTCATGCTTCCATCTGACAACAACAGTAGTCGCAGTAACTTTGTGAAAGAGTGGGTCATTAGTGTAACCTCTGGGCCCCGTTTTGCAGCCGGAAGGTAATGAGAGACAAACAGCACGGTCAGCAGTAGGCATAAGTGCTGGGGTTTATGGGCAGTGTGTTGTGTCCCAGGTTAACACTGATGCCGCCATTTAGAGCTCTGTGTTTTAGCACCCGCCTGCTAATTGAGATGACAAAGGCCATAACAATGACATTGTTGGCCAAACAGCCCTCTCTAGACCTGCGTCTGGCTTCAGTCAAGGACGTCCGGCAAGCTGTAAGTGCAACCTTGGAATTTAAGATGGTGCCCGAGACCGTATGTGTATCTCGGAAACAATTAGCACGGCTCAGGTGGGCCAACACACATTCTCAGACCCCTTTTGAAGTGCCAGAACTGCACCACTTGTTCCGTTTGTTTTACTTAAAGTCACGTAAACCACATCCTCCGCGCAAAAACAATGGCACATAAACGGCTCTGGGCGGGAAAAAAAAAACGCAACTGGAATGGATATTGTGTTGTAATTTCAAAAATCAAGTGAGATTACCTTATTCGTCATCTACGCTTATATCATTACACACCGAGGCATCCTCGTAAATAGGCTGCTGCTGTAATATGCAACAACATCAATTGACACCCCATAAAACATATATAACGTGTTAACAAGAGATATAAACAAGGCCAGCTGTTGAATTATCTTTGACTATCCTAAAACTGTGTTTGTGATCAATTAAGGCTCAGTCTCACAATTTCACATTGAAAACAGGATGTCTTCTGTTACCAATCTAATAATAGTAATGCATATGGCGAGTGTTTTGATTAACATAATGGAAAAATAGCCCACATAATTTATCTTCTAAGTCCGAGGGAGAGAAAGCCAGATTGGAGCCTGAGGACTCAATCCACCTCAACATATGCTGCCATTGTAAGTCTCTGAATGTGGAGTATCTCGAGCCTCGTTCCCATGATATTTATCGAAAAACATTTGACTTTATGAGCTGCATACTTAATGAATGCCTATCGATGCAGCGGCTCAGCAGATGAGGCCATAATTCCACATATAAGTATCGCTATTACACATGGGTCTGTAATGTTGTTTTCTAATTGTGATCTATTCTAATTTCTGTTTGTCAGTCCCACATCGAGGCTGGGTGAAAATGCCGGTCTGCACCACCATTTACGTTGTTGATTTGCAAGCTATTTTACAATGATATATTAGCAGGATAGTCGTTTATTTCCTCTTAGGGTTAATACTTTCTTTCTCTGCCCCGAACCAGATTTTTTCATGCACAATAAAAAGAGACAGAAATCCCGATCTGTGCGGTTGACAGCTGGTCAGCTTAATAAAGCGACTTTTTCTACCGTTGAGATTTAGCTTCTAACATCAGTCAGCTGTGTCAATCCACCTACCATGTGGCGTGGACAGAAACCGCCTCTGCTGGATAGGAATGCATTTTTTTTTTATCAATCTCTTACAGCCTGATGCTATGACTGAACAAAAATACTAGATGAAATCCTTTTGTTGCTACACCTCACTGTAAGGGAGAAGTCGATGTCTGGCCTAGCTCCAGTTTTATACCCAGCACAAGAACAAACATAATTCAAATGCATTGCCTGGCTTATCTTATCTTGTAAGATGGAAAACAAAACCTTGCAAGTAAATCTAATTCATATATTTGTCTGGGAACAGATCTGCAGTTGCTACTTAACACTAGTCCATTGGTTTTGTCTGAGTGATTCACCTATCGAAGGAAAGTTAGATGTATTCCACTGATTGTCTAGCTGCAAGGAAAAATCCATCTTGGAGCATCCTGCGGCTGCTGGGCCTTTATTGACATATCAGATGGGACATTGGAGGAGAAATTGGCCTCATTTGTTTCTCATGTCACCTTAATGGCAGATCTCTTTCAAGGGGCAAAGAATTGACAGGCCCCCGGTCTCAGTGAGCAAACAGCCAAACCTAGTTTATTGGTTTCCTCTTGCAACCACTCTGCCTAATGCAGCTGGCTAGATCAGCCCCCAAAGTTGAAAAGATCCCCCAGAAAATATTAATCAAGTCCTCTGACTGATTGTCTTTGCATGATGAATTATCTGGAAAGGGACAGTGTTGCCGTAGCCCCGGGACATTTATCACACACGTGGGCTGAGTTGGGATTCCAGGAGAGAAACGAGTGCGCTGACAGAGTTGAAGGGTCAATTAGACATTTTCAGTGGGGATGTACTGTATGTAGGCGATGAGATGTTCCAGATTACATCCCGTTTGATCGAACGACTTGTTTTCATTTGTTGCCCGTCGAGCTCCAGGTGTGACAACTACAGTTGGTTATCCACCAGCCATCATCACTGTCAATACTCCATCATTTCCCCTCTTCAGCAGCGGTGTTGGCGTCTTGTTTCCCAGCTTGATTGAAGTTTCTGCGCGTCACTTGGAAGTGAACAGGTGTCAACCTCGCACAGGCACCTCGCAGATGGCAGCATAATTAGCATTGATTCTGGCAGGCTTTCACAGGCCAGGGTCTAGATGGCCGTGACGACCAACTAACCTCCCCACCTCTTGATGGGCTACCTCTGGGACAGATCGAAGCTCATTTTACTCCTAGAGCGGTGCACACGAAAGGACTCTTTAGTAACACACACCATCTGAGGTGCACAATTCCTGCAGTACAGCCTCTGAGAGAAACAACTGACAGATGAGTAAAATAAGCCACGATTGGCGCTTCAGCTCTTTTAAAACGATAATGACGTTAGTTAATAGTTTATTTATTATTTCTGGATTAGTGCTGCAATTGATAATTTCCCTCATGGAATATAATATGTTGATTGTATGGTTTGTAAAATGTCCAAAAACTGCGAATTACCGCTGCAAATCCCCAAAGCCCAAGTTAATCTATTCAAATAATTGTTTTATCCAACACACCTTTATCCTGGTTAACTAAGACAAAAGGAAAATATTCACATTTCTGAAGCTGGAAACAGAGATTTATTTTGTTTAACGTTATCAGAAATGTTACAGATAATATTTTCTCTCATTCAATTTATCGATTAATCGATGAACTGATAATTTCAGCTCTATTGTTGTTGTTGAGATCAATACATTGATCCAGAAAATAGAGTCATTTTCATTTTGTCACGGATCTCAGATTGACTGAGATTTTTAAAAAAAAGTGTCCCTCTAAAAATAGAATTTAATAAATTAAGTAATGTGGTAAATATACATACATAGTATTATAAAATGCTGATGTTCAATTGATTGGAGGATAAATATAAATCACGTGGCAGTATCCCTCAAAAGCAACGTTCACGCCTCAGTACGTCTCCTCTCGCTCGGTATTTGTATGTTGCAGATTGTACGCTGGGATAGGCCAGCCTCTGCACTTCCTGCACTTTGAAATGGATCTCATCTAATCTTATTTCAGCGTGTCAAATGGCAGCATGACATGCTGTTTTACTCCGTAACATTTGGTTGTAGTGAACCAGCTGACTGCATCCGATGCGAGGAGTCCCTTGTTATTATGAACCACTTGTAACGGTGTGTCTGTGGGGTTGTTGTCAGAGTCGGTGGGTCATGCAGACATGTTGGTCACTAATACAATACGCGGAAAATTGCTTCTGTGGCAGACGTGTGTCGTTTTGTTTTCATTCCCATATTTCCGTGTGTTCAATCCATTACAGAAACATTTTCTGAATCGCTAGACAAATTTACACAAAGACCTTTTAATAACATCCAGTGTAGCTTGAACGTGGAATAACAATCGAAATGTCTTTATTATAGCAACCGAACGCAGAACACAAAACAGAAACACACATCGGTGACTCATTATAGTCAGTAGCAGTGATATAAGTGATGATCTCTAGTGCATTTTTCTCTCTTTCAACTCCAAACACTGTCAGCAGCCAGTACTTAACAATGAGAACCACCCATGCTGTATACTGCACTGGTCAGGTGTCAGGATTCATTATATTTGGCCGAGATTTGCATAATGCAAGAGGCATCAAATTAAATTTGCATAATTCCTTTGATTACACTTGTTATTAAATGTGAGTGACATTGATTTACAAAATGGCCTGATATAAGGTTAATGGCTGATGTCACCTTCTTGCGCCGCTGTCTTTTCCTCCGTAATCCCGCAGCTTTGTTCAGGGTGTCATTTACGTTTCTATATCCTTAAGTAACTGCATGCATCTCTGCCTTCACCTCCATACATTACGCTGCCTCTGTGCTGGAACTACCCTCTTATGCTGGGTTTCTGTAATTATGTAAGGCAGAAAGTAATTTAAATAGGATGAACAGCCATAACATTGGTGCGCCCTGGCCCATTTAAGCACATTTACGTGGGCCATTATTGACAGACGGCTAAGTGTCATTTGTCAAGGAAGGAAGAATTGACAGGGCTAAGAAACAGAGTGAAGTAACGGTCAATCAGACCTACTTTACAGGCATAAGGGGGAAAAAGTGGACGTTCCAGCGTTTCATTTTCTACTGGGAGGAAGTGTAACATCATAATACCTATTTTCATAATAATACAAACAGCCTGTGGGCTACGAAATAAGAAAAGGCCATACATACTCTGTGTATCTGTGCATTGCCTGTCAGAGACAGAGGGGTTTCAATCTCTTTTCCATTTCATCCTGATAGCTCTGCCTTTTATTACCGAGGGACAGGAACGTTTCCTGAGGTAAAAAGGAGTGCACATTCCCAAGATAAAGTTGGAGGTTTACAGCTATTTCCAGCCGTAATGTATTATTCCGTTAAAGCAATGATCAGGTAGTGTTGGATGAATGGGAGATGTTCAGCACCATTACTGCCTGGCACATCAGTGAGGCATTATTACATTATCGCTGCTCTTTAGTAGGAGATTGGGTGTGTGACCGGGTTCTGAATACACTCATCCCGCTCTCCACGGCGTAAATTGCAGATTGGCTCATTGACTTCAATGATAAAATGTAAAAATTGCCAGTAAAGAGAACATAGACTCAGGTTACTCCTTAGCTGTTTGTCAACGGCAGATGTGACTCAGTTGGTGCAGAGCATGTTAAAGAGTTCCATCTCCCAGAAGTCAATGTCATTTATGCCTGAAACTGCTAAGGCAATAGCTCATCTTGTCTCTGGTGTGTCATACTACACCGCCTTTGTCTGAGATTAAAATTTGCTCCCGGTGATGGGCTAAAATCCTAAAATGTCATTTATAGACATAGAGCAAGGATTTACTAACAGAATACGTTGAAAGGACATGTAAAAAAATCATATTAAAAATTACAATATTTAAAAAGATACACTAAAAAGGTTGTTCCTCTTTAGATCAAAAGAAAACGGCGATGTCCTCGCACAAATAATTAACAATTACAATACACGTCGCTAACATCTTCAGGATAATTTGTGTTTGATAATTGACAGCTAATTAATTAAATAATGCATCAACCATCCATCCCATAGACCATGTGTTCAATGTGCGTTTTAGTGCCACATCAAAGCAAAACCTGCAAGCATTATTATTCTGCTTATTAGACCTGGGCAGGTTATTCTGGAAATGGATACCGCTAATGTTATTTCGCATGACACTCAAGAAAAGCATTAATCCATGATAATTACCTCGGAAGGAAGCAAATAAAGACAAACTAATGGCGGGGTTGATCATCAATTTCAAACATTCGACTCAAATGCCCTACATTTTTATGCAGGAAGCGTCCAGTTGCCTGTGCTTCTGCTTGGAATGCCTTTTTAAGTGTATATTATCCTGTCCTTGACTGGGGAAGTGCTAGGAGAAATCATTAAAGCAAATTAGACTATTAACATCCTAAAGAGCATTTATCTTGTGGATCAATAGGCTCTCATCTTCTTTAGAGGACCCTTTGGTGTCCTAAATCCATTACGAGCCAGATTATGAGGATAGTCAATTCATTACATGCAGATAGGCCAATAATTATTGACACCACAGGTACCAATAATGATTTCAAGAGCATATCTTTTGCAACTTTTAAATTGTGTTTTAAAAACAGAAAGACAAGCACAAGTACTGTTTGGAGAAAAAAAAAATGAAATGTCTCGAATTCATTAAGTTTTCACACACTCTCAGGAGAATCCAGCCGTGCACTGAAGAGGATATTTAAAGCATCCTCTCAGAAGGAAAAAAAAGAGTCTCTTGGCATTGATGCGCTTGTCGTAGATCAAGCAACACTTCACCATATGATTTTTCCTGCTTTGCTGACTGTGTGTGAAGATGCCATACACTGGGAATGGATTGGATCTGCAGTCTACCATCACAAGCTCCGCGATGCTCCAATCAACACACAAGATGTTCAGACATTTACAATTGCATCATTTTTTTTTTGTAGCGCCCTGCGTGTGACGTCACGGCCGCCTTGTTTGCGTTTGCACGCGCTCGCGTTCATACCTCTCGGATTTGTCAACAAGATAAATCGACACATACGTGTGTCTTATTGCTCCGGTTATTATTTTAGGCATCCATTGTGTGTCAAACCTGCATTTAAAGAAGTGTGAGAGAGGAAGGAACAATCGCGACACCACACCACAAATCAACAGAGCAGCCGTCTTTGACATGATGTTGATTTGATGAACATGATGTGGTACCATTATCTCCCCCCGAGCCTTCGTCAGTGTGTTGACCAAGAAGGGTATTGTTCGAAACCCATAAATCTCACCCCCTTACGTCGTGCCAATAATGGCCCTAAATGGGGATAAAATGACTTTCCCCTTTTTCATCAGTTGTTATGCTAAAAACTGTAACCCTAAAGTGACCGCCGCCATGCATAATGTGCTACGCCGTTTGTTGTGCGCTGAAAAGGCGAGCGGGAGATCCTTCTGTTCCCCATATGGCCCCATTGTCTTGGTAATGCCGTACAATGCGCCCCCCTCCACAGCATGCTCCCGGCCCTGCTGGTGGAGAATAAGCTGTTGGTTTCACAGAGGCGAGCAGGAGGCCTGTGGACACAGAAGTGTGTAAGATGTGAGGCTCCCATGCGCGTGGCCAGTCGATTCCACCCCACGGCCCGCGACAAGCCAGCTGGAGAAATGGAAAGCGTTTCTCTGAGCGGTGGAGGAGGAATTCTGCACCCCAGCAGGGTGTGTTTGAAAAGTTTGTCAGAGGTAGATTGTTTTTCTTCTCTGCTTTTAATAAGAAAAGGGAAAGTGCACCGGGGCTGAATGTGACTTCCTTAGTTAACAGCCTGTTGTTGCTGTTTTGGATGGATTATATTTGTCACCCCTAGTTTTGAAGTACCTTTTGATGACTCACTCCCTGTCGTCCACAATTTTGAAATTCAGTATCAATCTGTCATGGATTTTTCCATTGATGATGATGTAAAAAACAAAAACAAAACAGCTCTTCAAGCATCATTTTTGATTTGTGCTTTTGGACACACTCCATCAATAAATAATTACAGCAACCTCCATCATCTAATAATTGTAAATATGTTTTAATTTATTGATTCTTTAGCTATTGGCACAGCAGTAGATCATAACTGTAGCTGCATGCTTTGTGTGGGCTGTGTGAATATTTCCTCCATAGCTCCCGTCGTCTGGCCCCTGGTAGCACTGAAGCTAAACTAATCAGTCAAGGAGTTGCTGAGTAGACAACAAGCACCCTCGTCCTTAAACCAGACCATTAAAACACTAACTGGCTTTACTAGAGAGCTGTCACATTTAACCCACACCTGGCAGTATATGTAGAGCTGCAAGTAATTATTATTTTTATTATTAATCTAAAAACTTTTTTTTCTCAAGTGTCATTTGATCCCAAAATTGTAAGAAAATAATGAAAAATGTGCATCCCGGTAAATGAAATGTCTTTAAATGTATTCTTTTGTCACTTCTTTTGTATTTGCCCTTTTTGTTTTTCTTTTGTCTGCCCTTCCTCCTTTGTGTCTTCATAAACAGTTGGACATTAATGAGAGCACAGTGGAGACATGGACCAGGGAGTTTGTGTGGATGGAGCTGGAGGCTTTGGGAATGTAAGGGTCACCTGGTCAATGAATATGAAGGCCCCTCTTATTATAACTTTGTCAATGACAAATAACAAACTGTTGGTATATGAAATGCTCCGTTGTATCATTTTGTGGAGGACAAGGGACATTTTAAGCTTGGCTGCCTGTACACTAGCCTTTGAGCTGGCCCTGGAAAAGCTGTTTGTTTGACCCTAAGGAGTGAGAATTGACAAAGCAAGCCAGGAGCATTTGTTTCATCTGCTAAGCCATAGATTGAAAATGATTTCCCAATGCCCCGTTTGAGATCCCCGTGAAGGGGGTCATCAATTATTTCCTGATACGTGACACAATATTGTACCTATTTTACTGACCACTGCTTTCTGGTTGGTCAGATAGCATCTCTTTTATCAGCCCATTATTGATGGTGAATGGAAGCACAGTAAACAGACCTGTGGGTTTATTTCTACTTTCTTTCTGCCCGACTGCTGCAGCTCTACAGGGTGAGGAGTGAGGTCAATAGCACAAAGGATGTTAAAAAAAAACAGAAATGTATTTTTCACAATCATGATTATTGGATGAATCAATGAGGTGATTACAAAAAGTGTTTCCAAGCAAAACTCACAAAAAATAACTGGTTCCAGCCTGTCAAATGTTAGGAATTTGTCTTCTTTATCATATTCGACAGTCATGTGAATAGCTTCCATTTTTTATTTGTTTGCCAGACAAAAGAAGACATTCAATGATGCACCCTTAGACTCACTTGATCACAGCATATGTCACCATTTTCTTTTCATTTTGTAGACAAAATTATAAATTCATTAAGTGAGAAAAAAATGGATAATGAAAATAATTGTTAGTCATAGCCCTGAATACCAAAATATCTTAGTTTCTTTGCCAGAAAATGCCTCCAACTGCAATAATAACACCCTGATTCCTGTTTATTCAACCTATTTCTACACACATACATCACACAAAAGAAGAAAAAAAAAGACAACTGGAACAATTGCAAGACATTCATATACAATAAAACTCTTTTAGGCAATGCTGTTTAATCTTCATTTTGCTGGGAGAAGTGTGAGTCTGCTGAAAGCACACTGTTTTTTGAGCAAATGGAGTTCTAAATTGCTTTTTTTAAGTACCATGCGCCAGGGTAATGTCTAGAGGTACCGACACAGCATTCCGGTGGCAATGATTTATGGCGTGGGGCAGCCACAAATTGACTTGTATGCAAGAAATGTAAATGGAAGTGGGACATTTGATGGAGAAGCTCATTTCCAGCCTTAAATGTTTTAAATTAACCACACAAACTCACAAGGCAAAATGTTAATGGGCATTTTTCACTTTTTCTTTTTTTTTTTTCTTCATTCTTTTTTTCCCCCCCTTGACTTAATCTACATTACAGGTCAATTTATTATACAAACAGTAATATTGCTCTAGATTTGCAAGGATCAATGGATTTGACAAAGGGGATTCATTTCAGGAAATAAACCTTTGAAATTAACCAGGGAATGAGGTAAATATATGAAATGATCTATGCTTAGCAGAGGACAGTGTAAATTACACACAAAGGTACCACCAGAACAAAGGAAGCCAGAAACAGACCAACAAAGACAGCAGTGCATTTCCTCAATCATGAAAGAACACATTAACATTGTTTTTTTTCCTGAAATAGCACCAAAATCTAATCACAAAACAAAGGAACATTTGTGCGGATCCTGATTTTTTGATACCTAACCGATTTGCAAAAATATGAAATCTATGTTAAATGTTTCATCAGAACAGAGAACCACAAACTTTCTAACTTTTTTTTTTTGCATCATTTATTCATCGTACATGAGAGTGTAACTGGATAATAGGACGGAGGAGTGAAACATGGAGTCGTTGTTGCCCTCAGGCTGAAGAAGAAGTGGCCTAGAGGGAGAAATTGTTTTCTAATAACAAGAGCCTCTGGTCCCCCGAGGGACAATTACAACGTTAGCTCCCCTGTCAAAGTAAAAGCCGCTTTCAAGCTGCTCCTTTCATAATGCTATCATGTTTGCCCCTGAGATATGCCCATGGTCTTCATGTCTCTGTCTCTTTATTTCTCTCTATCACTATTGATTGAGGGGCCATTTATATTCACTGTAGGGGGTCTTAATTATGAGTGTGAGTGAGGCCAGCCAAATAGGGCTAAGTGGTAACAGGGGGCCAATGCCTCTGCCACGGGGCTCTTTACCTATTTAACATTCAGTGCCTCACTCCATGATCATTGGCAGTACACTTATAAAATCAACGTTACTCCGTGGAATAATAACAGTTTTTTGAAGTGGCTTCAGTTTAGCTCGTAGGCACGACACAAAAAAAAATTGGATTTTGTTTGATTCAATTGGAAAACAATATCAAGGAATGCCATTTTAAACAAAATGTATATTTGCTTATAATCACCAATGGTGCTTTTTTTCTTGTTGTGTTTAGTAAAACTAGAATTTTCTGGGTTGCATTTCCTGTATGAAAAATTACACTTTGTGGTTTGTTTGTCTCCTCATGAGAAATTACAAAACTATAGCAAATGCTTTTTTTAAAGTCATAATGTGCCTGTGCTGGATTATCTACTGCTAAGTGAAGATATTACAGAATTCACATCCATTTGTTTGTTTTTTTTCCTGATATGGCTGTCCCCATGAGAAAAGCAGCACTGAGAGTTTCGCCTCCTCTTTAATTTAAAATCCCCTTTTTTTTTTTTGCAGTTTGGCAAACAGAGATCACCCAGCCAGTAAATGTTCTGGGTGAGTGTTAAGTCTCTACATTTTAGTCAGCCGGGGGAAATGAGCACACTTCCTGGTGTTGTGGTAGCTTCAATCTGCCGATCACACGGACAAAATAAGTCCTTCATTTCACATTTTTCCAGCTTCTCACAGTACAAATTCTTTAAACGTCGACTAGAAGGCAGAATGGCTGAGCACTTCTGATTACTCAGTGTGTGGGTGGCATCACTCCTTCACTTCATTCACTGGACTCCTAAATATGTGGCAATAGCTTTGATTAAGAAACGTCTTTCGCTGGTAGTTGTAGTTTGAAATAACCAGACCCCGTCTTTTTGAAATCTGACCTTATAGGAGGCCGAGAGCGTTTGGGTTCAAGGCATCTCTCTGTGTGGCGGTGCTCAGTGGCGTGGCCACCATGGTTGAGGCGGTGGTCCGAGGGTCACGTGGTGCCTGGCTCATAGGCCTCTGTATCTGCAGTCGCTGACAGGGGGACATTGTGTTCCTTTTTTCCCCCCGCTTTAACCAGTCAGCCATGGCTTACATGGTTTGTTGTGGCCCCAAGATCAGAAGGAGGAAGCTGAATAATGTCTTCCTATTCTTTAAGGGGAGAGCCACGGTTGGTTGATTATAGAATAGCTTTGACAGACCAGAGGGAACTATGGCTTTTGTCCAATTCCCCACACAAAGAAAGGTAAGTTCAGAAAGAGCTTGGGTTGGCTTTTTTTAAGCAGATGCCGGCTGGCCTACTCCTCATCATGCCATCATAAACCTATAATGCCTTCAGGGACTTTCACCTATGCGGGCTGTCAAAGGACAAGCAGCACAACTCACACTCTTAAAATAAGTCATTGTCATCGAAGGCCAGCATGGAGAGGATTAATTAATAGAGTTCAGGCAGAAATCTTAATTATTTATAAAGAGGCATATATCGACTTAAATTAATTCTGTCCAGACTTCACTACATTTAATTCATTTTTTTTTCTACTTCTTTAATTTGTGGCTGACTTTAATATCATTCAGGTTTATATCAATTCTATCCCTGTGCACATGTGCAACGTGTGTGACCACCACCACACGCGCAGACAAAGACCTGCGGTCCACACAGTCTGTGAGAATTAGCAGTTCATTCAATGTAACAAGGCCCCAATATGTTTCCAGAAGTGCCGCCATACTGAAACAAGCCCCTTTACAAAACAGAGCCCGAGGGCTCGGGGTCTGACTCCTGGGACCCCGGCAGCCTCCACGGCCTATTTGTTCAGCAGAATCTGTTATTCTGTCACAGCAGGCCTGTCACAAGTGAAATCATTTAAATGTCCAATCCTGTATTTAAGCAGACTGTCTCACCACGAGCAGATGAGCGGCACTCTGAATTTTACAGCCAGACGTATCAAAGGGTAAGCGGAGCAGTGTGCGACTTGGTGAAGCAGTGGTCCTGTGGGAGCTGATTTAGTGGCTCTCTCCCTTACGCAACAATAACAAACAGTCTCTCATAATGAACGTCCTGGGTATTCCTCATTGTAAATTCAAATACAGCACTTTACAGTAAATGTGATGAAGGGGTTCTTAACGCCACTCATTATACCCAACTGAATAAATAATTTTTAAAGTCCTACTCCTACTTTTAATCCATCACAGCTATTGTTGTTTCTTGTTACCGCCAATGAATTAAAAGCAGAATTGAGATCAGAAGCGGACTGCTTTTGTCTGCTCCAGACAAATTGTTCTCTGTGATATTTCAAGTTCGCTTGTAATACTTCAAGTGGGACACAGTGGACAAAGGGTTCAGGCCCCCAAAAGCAGTTTGATGTTGGTGTGTAATGGACCTGTCAACTCTGATGGATTTTCAACTCTGCCGTGTCGGTTGTCCCGCTACAGACAATAGAAAGCTAAGGAGACCACCATGCAGGTCTGTATGTGTGGGCAGCGCACCTTGATCAATAGTAAGTTTTTTATCTGCAACCGGACCAAAATATATAATTGCATAAAGCAGATAGGGGAAATACGATGCAGACTGCTCTTAGGGTGATTTCTCATAAACATAAAAGCTGTTTGGAGGATTATAATCAATGGTGCAACACGACCCACCACGTTGATGATAGACTATCATTACAGATTGTTCTCTGTGAGTAATGGGACCGAAGCAAAAACAGATAATGTGATTCCATAATATATTTACTGAAACTATGGAAGAGAAAGAAATGAGAAAAATCTCTTTGAGTAACCCAGAGGCCTTAATTAGAACGTGCCAGAATAGGGAGGATGCTACGAGATCACAAGAGAGACTCCAGTAAGCCGGAGCTGGTCATCGTCTTTCCACTGTATGTGTAGTTGTGTCAGATTTGAAACACAAGTTGCTCTCAGCCCCCCCACCCCCAATGTTTGGTATAGACTCACATTAAGATCGATGATTTGTTTATTATATTTCCAATCAGAATATAATGGCCTTGAAGCATTAGCTGCTGAAGGGTAGCTGTGGCTGAGTTTGTCTGCTGCCGAGCCTCCCACCCACCCTTGTGATTTCCTTGCTCTTCCTCTGAGTGTAAACAGACCAGAAAGAGAATTAAAAGAGATTGTATCGCTGTGTGCCACGCCACTGTGCAATTCCCGAGAGATAAACATTAAGCAAAAGGCAGAATGGCTGTGTTTTTTTTTTCTTCCTTCTTACAGTCATAAAAGACCCCACCCTCTGAGAGTGTTATTAGCCCGGATCCCGGGGAATGTCATATTAACAATGAATGTCTGGTAGTGAGGGAGATTGTCCTAAGTATGAGCCCGGCGGGGTGCTCTCTTTAACTCTAATTCACATTGGAATCAGATCGCCCTGCTAAGATCTCATCAGCGTTATTACTCCGGTGCCCAGCCACCTCCTTCTCCACTGTCCATGTGTGTCCCACCGAGCAAGGCAGGCCATCACATTCTGTCATTACCACTCCCTCTTTCATTTTATATCGCCTAAACTAATGTTGATCAGTTTGAAGGTGGGTCAGTGGGTGGCATAAAATAACCTCTTTCTATTTTCTTTTTCTCTTTCTCAGACCAATACAACCTAAAAACTTTTTTTTTTTCTTTTTTTTTTCTACAGTTGTTGTGGAGGACAGCTGGTGTGCAGGTCTACGATGCGAAGTGATTTTTTTTTTGTTTCCAGTGGTTTGTTTGGTATAAATACCCATCATAGCAGGGAAATAAAAGAGCACCACATGCAGAGAATTAAATTTCATGACCAGAAAACTCACAGGCGAAGACATCCCAGTAGTAGACAGCAATCACGGCTTAGCACTAATGACATACACTACCAAATCTCCCAGTTAGGTATCGAAATGATAGAAGATATTATACACTCCGTTTATTAGTTAGATTAAACTAATGTAGTCTCATACAATCAAACAGCGTTGCAATAGATCCTACTTGCTTTGTACGAGAAGAGATTGCGTAAATTCTCAAGTGAGTCATGTCGATGTAGCGCCACCTAGAGTCACAGTGCTATCGAGTTTGACAGAAGAGGTAATTACTCAAACGATGAATCCGTAATAATTAATAACATGTCATTGGACTCTGAAAATATTCTGGACATCTTTCTCTGACATTTGATAGAAGCAAATATAAAGTCATCAATTGAGAAAACAACTGAATAACTATTTGTTTCAACCCTTTTTCTAATAAAATGTAATGAAGGAAAAAAAGGAATCTCGCAGGATATCACTTTAATACAAAATTACTGTATCAAAAATGTGTGTATATATGATGTTTGTTACGTCCCCCTTCCCTGGCGGTCAGGGAAGGTGTCCTTCCCCTGTGTGGTGGGGGGAGGCGCTGCTTCACTACTTGGGCCATTTGGCTCTTCCCTTTCTGCAGCAGGTGCAACTGATTGACCTGATTGGCCTGGTTGGCCTATAAAAGGAGGAAGACATCCAGCCTGTCGCTCTCTCGCTGCCTGGGTGACTGAAGCTGCTGCCAAACCTCATCGTCTTCATTTTGGTTTTGTTGTACATTCTCATCACACCAGTCCATTGCACATTACACATAGTTAAGCTGCCATCTACACTGATACTTAATTTCCTTGTTAGTGCCTTTTATTGTTAAATAAATGTACCAAGAACTTGTCACTGCGTGTCTCCCAATTTGTTATGCCATGCTTGAGCCATGTGGTCGTAACAAATTGGGGGCTCGTCCGGGATAGGTTTTGCTAAGGTTTTTTTTCATATCTTTCCAAGGCCTGTATAGTTAGTTTGAGAGTGTTATTGTTGGGAGACTCGCAGTGTTTGAGTAGTTGGTTATTTGTTAGTTTTGCTTGGTTGCATATTTGGTTAATTGGTAGTTTTGATCTTTTGTTGTTTGAATATGGGTTATTGAGTTGGCCTGTTTGATTTAATTGATTTGTTTGGCTTGCAGCTTGCAGCAAGGGAGAGCTTGTGAGAGGGATTAGTGGCAGTTTTCCTTTCTTTCTGGTGACCTGGTTGCCGGTTATGATCCTCAGCTGGTCGGTGAGTAGTATGGGATTGTTTGCACCTTAAATGTCATTGAAGCCAGTGGGTTAGTTATGAGCTAAGTGAATCCCCGTGTAGGAGTAGAGCGTTTATCGCTGTTTTTTTTGTTTGGTTTTGTTTGTTGTTTTTGGGTGTGTCGAACGCGCTGGGGTTGCTAGCAACCAAATTGCATGAGGGCACACCGAAGACTAGTTGGTAGCTAGTTAGGGACTTCTACTTCCAGTTAGATACGGGGCAGCTCTGATAATTATCCCTTCTGTGCTTTTGGTGATATATTACGCTACTCACCGTTCTGAGTCGAGGCATTATAGCTGATCACAGTTTATTGGTACTACTGATTAAGCATTTGTGGACCGTTGATTGGCTTACAGTAGGATGGATCTTTTTAAGGAGTTTGTGGCCAGTCCATCAGTCGAGTTGCTTGAAAGATTGAAAGTTGAAGAATTGTGGCGGGTCGTCGCACATTATAGCCTTACCCCCGATGTTATGCAGGGTCGGTCTAAGAAAAAGGAGGTGTTTGCTGCAGTACATGTGGGATTAATTGACCAGGGCGTGTTAGAAGATGACGAAACATCTAGCCCAGGTGGTTCACCCATTAAAGGGGCAGGGGCTGGATTTGTCTCAGTGGGTACGGGTCTATCCTTTGCAGAGCAAAAAGAACTGTTAGCCATGCAGATGGAGTTTCAGGCCCGAGAATGCCAGAAAGAAAGGGAGGTACGTCTTGAGCTAGAGAGGTTGCGCCAGGCAAGACCTGATGCTGTTGATGCAAGGTCTAGGGACATCTTGGGTGATATGGTCCGTCTGATGCCGAAATTTAATGAGAGGGATCCTGATGTATTTTTCTCATTATTTGAAAGTCTGGCAGAGGAGAGAAGTTGGACAGTTACAGACCGCACTGCACTGATTCAGAGTGTGCTTCCGCCGAAGGCTCAAGAGGCCTACTTAGCACTTGACCCTGTAGAGAGGAAAGTGTATACTAAGGTAAAGGATGCCATACTTCTGTCTTATGAGCTGTGTGCAGAAGCCTATCGATTGCGCTTCAGGAATTGGAGAAAAACTGAGACGCAGACATATGTGGAGGTGACGAGGGAGATGGTAAGCCACTTTAAACGTTGGCGTGAGGCAGAAAGGGTCACTACTCTCGATGAATTGTGTGAAGTGTTGTTACTAGAACAGTTCAAGAATGTCACACCTGAGCGCATTGTAAATCATCTCAATGAGCGTAAACCAAAAACCGCCCTTGAAGCGGCCAGGTGGGCAGATGAGTTTGTGTTAACTACCAAAGTTCCCCTGACCGATCCCATTTAACATTTTGCCTTTCCTCCCTTTGACATAAATATTGTTTAATTTCTTTGTTGCCGCAGCCTTGTTTACAGAGGCCGTATGTTGGGCCTCTGTTTTAAGGGGGAGGGTGTTACGTCCCCCTTCCCTGGCGGTCAGGGAAGGTGTCCTTCCCCTGTGTGGTGGGGGGAGGCGCTGCTTCACTACTTGGGCCATTTGGCTCTTCCCTTTCTGCAGCAGGTGCAACTGATTGACCTGATTGGCCTGGTTGGCCTATAAAAGGAGGAAGACATCCAGCCTGTCGCTCTCTCGCTGCCTGGGTGACTGAAGCTGCTGCCAAACCTCATCGTCTTCATTTTGGTTTTGTTGTACATTCTCATCACACCAGTCCATTGCACATTACACATAGTTAAGCTGCCATCTACACTGATACTTAATTTCCTTGTTAGTGCCTTTTATTGTTAAATAAATGTACCAAGAACTTGTCACTGCGTGTCTCCCAATTTGTTATGCCATGCTTGAGCCATGTGGTCGTAACATGTTCAACTGACACAATTGTCACATATTTAGTGCTCTGTAGCACAGTAAAGACATTACATGCAAACTACAACTTTGCATTGAAATAAGTTGCTAAATATGAGTTCATTTTTAACTGCTTCTTCATGCAAAGCGGCTGTATTTTGCACTGGGTACTCTGTGGAGAAGCTTCTTTGTTGAAAGAGGGCTCTGGTTGGGGCGTAATGTGTTTGGTATTGGCTGACAGACTGAGGGGGTCGAAGACTTCACTTGTTTTACTCAGATGAATTGGACAGGCTACTAGAAGCGCCGAGGCTTCAGCGTCTTGATAGCAAACTTGATAGAGCAATGGGCCGTGGTGGCACTGAACATAGGCTTACATCGATAAAATGCAGCGTACTGTGTATACAGTATATACCCAACGAGATGTGTATTCAGTTGAAACCATTAAAATGCTGAGAGAACCCTATAGCATAAATGAAATTGTTGTACATACTCACTGGGCCCTGACCGACAAAATGGAGTGCAAATGTTAAGTACTGTGAGATGTAAAGTACAAACACATTATGGGCAGGTATTAGCTTATAAAACACTGCAAAGCAGAGAAGAATGTGAACAGTCCTTCCACTGCTGTAGCTTCCCCCGCTTAATATCAAGCTCTATTATTGTTTTCTGAAAAAAAGGAGAAAAATTGGATATCATGTCATGACATTTAAGAGTAAGTAAAGGGCTGTGCTTCATGCACTGTAAAGCAGTTATATATTACATTTTTTCTTTTCCCATCTTTATGGTGTTTTAAGGTTTTAGTTGTTTTTTCAGCTTTCAGGAAAACATGGAAACATAATCAGTAAATTTAAGGAATACTTCACCCACAAAATGACAATTTGCATATCAATGACTGCCTCCACGGCGAAAGAAGAATCCAAAAAACACATAATAGCGTAATCAGTATAATCCAAGTCTCATTTATCCAGTCGTATGCTCGCTACTTCCCAAACAAGCGTTCCGCTAAAACCTTACCGTTTAGAATATTTCCGCATAAACAGTCTCACAGTTTCGCAGGCACACCCCGTGTGTTAGCGAAAATACACACTTATATTTCATTTGGGAACTAGTGAGCATACGACTGGCTAAATGAGACTCGGGCTACACTGTAGAAGTTGCATGAGCAGATGTTTTGATAGAGTTTTGCTGTCATTAAACAAACCATCATTTACATCAATATTTTGATTCCACGTTCAAGGATGAATGCGTTTTCTTCAAAAATTCAGGGAAACATTGTTTGCGTAATTGATTATACAAATGGCCATTTTCCGTGTGAAGGATTCCTTTAAGTATGATAAAAACATGTATTAGGTACTGAGCAGACTAACCTAATAAGGAACAGCTTATAATTGTACACATTAACTTGAAAAAAAATCGAATAATGATATATTTAAGCACATTCTTTATCCGTGCAGACTATTTTTTTGTGCTATAGGATGACAATCAGGCACAGCTGATTACTTTAAGTGGAGTTCAGTCTTTTCCTTTAACAAGTGGAGTTATAGTCCGTTTGAAAACCACGTTTGACTACCCTTGGTGGCATTAAAACTGATCCCCATGATGTAATTTAAAAATATACCTCAAACTTTGCCACACTCTTCAGTCTTCGGTCTTGAAGGGGGGAATGCTCACTGATTTGTTACCACTCAGCAGTACTTTTCTTCTTAATGAATTTTTAATATCCTTAATGACAGCAGAAGAATGATGTCATTAGGAATGAATGTTTGGAAAACGCTGACTTGAACTCTTTTGGACGACCATTTTTATAATGATTTAATATAGATTAACGCCCCATAGTAATGAGCGGTTTGGCTTTGAGGGGGGGCAACCATTTAAAAAGTGAGACCCCGCCATTCATTTGGCTGTACACTTTGAAAACTTTTCCCAGATCTATCACTCACACCGCTAAAGTGTTTTGTTGAGTGACAGTGAGATGTGCCGATAGTTTGACGTCAATGTCGTCTAAGAGTAAACGGGAGAGAACGGGGTATAAAACTGATTCAACCATAGAGGCATGAGGAGTACACTTACTTAGTTAATTGTGAAACATGCTTTTCAGTTTCCGTTTCATAGACGGAGTCGACACATTTTCCGAATATCCGTGGCGCTCTCATCTTCCCACAGCTATCTACATCCACTAATGCCATGATCATCTCTGGACAGAGCAGTAATGCCATAGAGGCAGAGAATTAAGATTGTGTCCTCCTGGTAATTTACCTACTGGACCTTGTGCGCTGGTGAAGTGTGAATCAATTTGTAAAGGATAGTTAAATTTCTATAACAACCTCCCCCTTCTTCACACTTGACTATCCCACATCAGCTATTAAAAATGAAAAGGAAAAAAAAAAAAAATCACGTGGCGCCTTATGAAGATGATCAAGGAGAAGGCCACTCGCTGCGAATGATAAAACGACTGGCTGCACTTTCACCCCTTTTTCTTTTTCTTTTTTTGCTGAATGGACGACCTCTCCCTCTGTGTACTGTATGTGTGTATGACAAGCACATACATTAGGCCGAAAGATAAATAAACAAGCCCTGAATATGAAATGAATAAAACAAGAAGGAGGAAGCAGGCTGCCTAGGACACTGATATCCCTTGGCAAAAATGTTTTATCATATTCAGCAAAGGAAGAGCCTTTATTTTATTGATTTAAAAAAAAATCCCAGAGGCACTAAAAGGAACAGGCAATGATTAATGTCCCTCTCAGAAAAAGAAATTATATGGAATAAATTAAACTACTGCGGCAGCAAATTGAAAAATAAGGATGTAAATGAGGTTTGAATACTTAATATCTTATAAAGAAAAATAGTCAATGAGGCCCAAAAATGATGAGGGATTGCCAAAGAAACATAATATTAACTCTAATGACCGAGGGTAGATTTTCCGTACTGTCAGAATTTACCTGTCACAACTGATTTTCTCACATAGACATGAAAAATGAGGGACAGTGCTCGAAGCAATTGAAGGAACTCGCCCTGTTCAGTGGCAGAAATAAGAACAGAGAAATATGAAAGTCGCATTAAGGGCGTAAAATGACTTTAATACGGGCTTGTATTACATCCATGTAAATTCTCAAAATGCTAAATAGCAAAGCCTGAGTGCCACATCTGTTGAAATGCCAGACATTGTAATCACACATCAGCCTATTTCCATAGCATGCAGGTTAGTATGTGCTTCAATGGAGTGCATTATGTTCATATAAGGAGATGATGTTTATCACAGACTTCATCTCCAGGCTCCATCAAACCCAAAAGCACGTCTTTATGTTAACGCAAATGATCTGCGCTTGATTTATCCGGCATCGCGGCGTTTTATTTTTCTTTCACTTTTCTCTTCGGGGAAAAAGGTCAAGCTGCTGAGAGACGCCTCCCGCGATATTTGTCACCCTCAAGTCTTCTTTGTAGATCGTCCTCATCGCATTCACACACTCTCAATTAAGTCACAGCGCGATCTGGAATCTGTCATTCCCCCAGCTATCGCTCAGATTACAGTACACACCGCGCAATGCCAGCCAAACGAGAAACAAGCCAAAAGCGTGGACGCGCGCGAGAGAGGGTGGTGAGATCTGCGGCGCGCTATCAGTCGAAGTCGTTGTAGAGTTGGCCCCCGGTCCTTCCCATCCATCAGAGGTGGGGTAAAGATGAGAGAGTGAGATGGGGCCTGGGGAGTGGCAGTCGGGTGCTTGCATTGCACCCCATTACTTCAGATGGATAGCAGAGGGGTGCTCCACATTAAACACTGTTCCCTCAGTCGGAACCTTTAATTATAACTCCTCAGTATCACTTACAGCAGCCCGGCACAGATGTTAAAAACCTTTCCCGGCTTGGTTACCCCACCTTACTTAATCTCAAGAAGGGGGGAAGATACAGATGGCATATCAAGAGTCTGAGGATATGCTTGATCTCTGACAACAGAAGTGGTTTTCCTGCGAGGGAGGGGTGATGGTCTGTGTTTGTGTGTGTGTGTGTGTGTGTGTGTGTGTGTGTGTGTGTGTTTGTGTGTGTGTGTGTGTGTGTGTGTGTGTGTGTGTGTGTGTGTTAGGGGGGTAAAAAAAATTGGGGCATATTTTGCAGTGAGTCAGAAGTTGCAAAGTTGCCATAAAAACTGGTGAGGGGTAAAATGCATCCGAGCTCATACTGTCACTAAAGCGGCGCAACCAATTCAGCGGGGAGCAAGACTTGTGCTCTTAGGCAGGGAGGGAGCACTGTAAATCAGTGTGCCTATGAGCAGCTTTGTTTACATATTACACTCTTTACTCTAGTCTGAAGGGTTCAGCAGCCCTTACATCACCCTGCCTCTGTGTATGGCTCATAAAACTAAAGAAGGAACATAAAGCCGGTGTGGTTTGCTGCTTCAACGGTGTGCTGTGGCGTCGCTGTCGGTGTCAGAGTTGTACACGTGGAAATCATCAAAGAATATGTTGATGTATATATTTCCAAACACACTGTCCGAGCAAGGAAACAACAGCAATCGTCATTTTGTAGTGACGGAAACGGACTCAGAGGTGATCGTACATTCTCACTTTCAACTCATCAGATGCCACCGCTTGGTGAGTGGCCCCACGCTTTAAACGCCGGGGACTTTTGGATTCGTGGATGGCGTGTGCAGTTTCCACTTGTTGCATGCATAGTGAATAGTGCATAGTTGCTGCTCGTTACAGTCTCTTTTCAAAATAAATCTCCAACAAGGGTTAGTCAAAAAATCATGTTTGGGTTAAAATAAGTGTTTGTTACATAAATTAAGTCAGTTTTGTTATGTCAAATGTTATTTAAGTATATAGGTTTTCATAACAAAATAAAACTAAAATAAATCAACGTTGACTTTTGTTTAACACAAGACATGAACAGCAGTCTCCTGGGTGAAAGTCCTGTGTTTTTCTGACCCATACAACCTCTCCCTCTGTCCGCCCCACACAGCCTTCCTCACTCTTTATACTACGCCAGTTGCTCTGCGTATCTTATGTAAGCGCTGATTGTTGTACATTGGAGTTAGTTGAGCCCCCTGTGCGTCTCACTCAGACACTAAAGTGCGCCTCCTGCGGCGGTAGTTGATGAATTGAGAGCGAGACCGGTTGGATCCGTAGTGTTCAATCGAAAGTTGTGTCTCCTCTTTAAGAGCCGATTTTACCCCGATTGACCCGAAGAAAAACTTTATTTAAAGAGGTTAATATACAGGATTCCTCTTTTATTGAACTTTGGTGTGTGCTGTTGTACACCAACACAGTCATTAAATAAAGATTCTACAAGAATTACCTCTCACAGTCACCCGCATTAAACCAAGCAAGTAAACTCACGGGCAGAGAGCAGCGGTACATCCTACCTTTGCACTCCGATCACTGTGTTGGAATTACATTATACCACGAGAGCGCTACTGTATCTCAATGGGTTACCATTTAAAGGCTGTTACTGGGGTGCAATTTAAAGCTTTGGCAAATAACCTGCCGATGATGAAGATGATGAAGATGCTGCAGAAAAATACAGTCAGGCTTTTGTTTGTCGCTGTTACCCCGCCATCCGCTCATCAGTCGCTGCACACCGACCTTTAACATTTACGATAGCCCGCTCATTTCAAAATGCAATAAATGGCACCTGTGTATTCTTGTAAAATGTTACTTATTGCGATCACCTTCAAGTGTGCAATCACAAAAAACTTTGCAGCGTCTCCCCACTCCTTTCACAGCACGGAATCAAAACACTTTTAAAGGTTTTACTTAATCGCACCTCCATATTTAATTGTATTTACACTACCAATGTGGAGTTATATTGGACCAGTATCAAGGTCGTAAAGCTTGGTTGTTAACTTGGACTTTGTCGACATGTTGCTCACGACTCTCTCATCCAGCTGATTTTATTACACGGGATCTAATTAATTGACCTCTCTTATGCTCTTTTGTTGTCACAGGTTGTCTGTAAAACGCTGTCCTTGGAGGGGGTTTTATAGGGGCCAGAGGATATTTGTGTCAACGCCATGTCAGGCCCGAATACAAGGAGCCACACTCTAAAGCTTTGGTAAGTGTGATATCCTGACATGGAATCCATTTCCCTGAATCTATAAGCCCTGCCTGAGTGAGTATGTTTTGTGTGAACAGATAACTTCCTCCTTTACTCTCTTTCTCTTCTCCATACAAACATTCATTGCTGACGGTGCATGCATGATACCTGTACAAACACACCAACAATGTGTTTTAACAACCACATGTCAGTTTTGACACATTGCCACTGTGATGTAGATGATCTGTCAAAATGTATATATATAAAGCTATTATGGTTATCAAACAAGGCGGGTGAGCAGGTTCACATTACACTAAATGCACCAAATACCAATGCAGTGAAAAAAAGACCAAAAACAGAGCCATGTCAATCACAAGAATGTATTAATAGCAGAACTATAAGGTTCTCAAGGTGGAGATGATTTTGACAACTTTATACACTGTTGTGTGGTAAATCTACAGTATGGCAATACATTATATTAATAATAAACTGATCAAATGTTCAACGTGGAAATCTATTATAAAACAAATATAAGAAAAACCACAATATTTGCCTCTGAAATGTAGTTGAGTAGATGTATAAAGTAGCATAACACTGGAAAAACCCAAGTATAGTACATGTTAACTTGTTACATATTTGTTTACTTTATAGCATTTTATTTTACTCCAGAGATAATAATTGTTGCCAAGGTAACAACTAAAGGAAATCCAAGGAAAAAGTGTCCACATATCAGTACGATTGATCAAGAATACAATGAGTAAAACAAATAAAAGCAGGACAAATTCATATGTGATGGTGTGAACAGCTTTTTTCCCCTTTTCTTTTTGCTTTATTGCTTAAAAGAACAGTTTTCAAAGTTACTGCTGACTACTTTTCTGGCATCAACTAATCAATTAATAGACTGATTGTTTTAGCTCCAGTATAGACAGCATTGTAGCCTGTAGTCCAGAGTTCATAAAACAAGCTGCATCTTGTGAATCTCCCATCAGCTCAGTAATCTCATCATTTGGTGGATAAATTTAGAAACATTAAAAAAGAAAAAAAATCTACAAGATGAAAACGCCTGTGCAGATATTGACTGATGTGGTCTTGTTGTGGCCACTGGTGATGTTGTACACTATAGAGGTGACTTCGCTGCACAGCACTGGAATAGAAAACTTAACTTAACAGTCCTATGCATTAAACATATTGTAGAATACAGTGTAGCATTCATCACTGTCAAGGAGAGAGTTTGTATAAATTTAAATGCACTGAAGCGTTGAGAGCATTTTTTTCCCTCTTCTTCCTTTGTCTATGGGTGGGAGTATATGTGTATCACTATCAAGCTGCCTTGTTTTTCTTTTTTTGTAACAATGCAGAATTAAATAAGACGACTTCAACAACGTAATGTTCTTGTTGTATTTAGCATGGGTCAAATTATTTAATGGAAGCTTAACCAATAGGGCTGGAATACTTTGTCCCAATGTGACGTGAAGTCAATTCAATAAAAAAAAAAAAAACCCAAGCAAAAAGAACTGCATTGAGATTTGTGGGAATAGCTTGTTCATAGATGTAGCCTAGTTTAAAACCAATCATGGCTCCAAGTGCTGAATGTATTGGGGAACCAAGACATGGCTGTGTAAGTGCCTGACAGTTTTAACATTAAAATAAATTGCCTAACCTTTCCAACATCCAGTGACAAAAACAGGAAAAATGAAAGATAATGGGTTATTATTCACTGGGGGATCCTATACATAATAATGATATCATCAATAATGGTACACTAGGGCTCATGTACTAGGGCTTAAAAAAAAACACACAAAAATGTAATAGAATTACTCATTTCACATCATCAGTCCTCGTTTGGTCTTCAAATTAAGAAAAGGGAGAGAGTGGTGTATACGTTGAAAGAGGGGAACTATTTGTGGGGTGGAATAAAAGAAAAAGGGTGAATCACAGTCGGGGACAAAGAGCAGGAGAATGTTATAATTCTTTGAGGACCGTTACCAACCTTGAGCCATGAGTCAATTTGCCAAATAACACAAGCAGAACCACACAAAAGAGGCACATCAGTACCGGCTTAAAGTACATGGCAGTAAGTGGGCAATAGACTTACAAAGCATTGCAGCGCTCGCCTGACAAATGCAATAAACAGCATTATCCTTCAGAGGCGATACCGGTGGTGGCGGCTGTGCTCCACAGCCCCGTGCCCACCTCCTCCTCACTGTGGAGGCCAGGGACAACACACAACACTTGGGAGAGTCGGGGAGCAGTATGGGTAGCGGTGCGTGGGGTGGAAGTGAGGGGGGTTCTTATGGGTGGGGGGGAGAAATAGGAGTTGCTGGTAGACCGAGACTGGCACCGACATGTGGGGAGGTGTGTGTGAGGCAATCTACAGAACAAATGAGGGCACTATCGCCTGTCATATTTCACATTTTCTCCGTTCTAAATAAGACAAAGACCATGTGAGCCGGGTGAGCAGAAAGCTCTTAGGAGGCATAAACAGCTGGAGAATGCAGCACCTCCACTGCACTGTGACCCACGCTGCAATAAATCTGTATAAAAGTGATTATGATGAGGCAAAGTGATCAAGCAAATGAAATATCTGGGCTTTAGCATATAACTCAGTGAGGTGAGGTGAGCTTTATAGCCCTTGCTCTAGGGGAGCCATACCCTGCATGTCCTGGGCAATTTGCTTCCCTTATTGCATGTTCTGTCTTTACTCCGAGCGGGTTTGCCAATGTGAGCGTTGCATGTTTGAGAGCTTGCTAATGTTGTTTGGATGCTTGAATATGGTAAAAATAAAGATTCCATTAATGTGTGGATGCATTCCCACCTCCCACCGTCAAATATTTCACGTGTTGTAAGCCATTTTTCTTCCAACCCGAGCAGTGAGTTAGTCGACTAGGTTGCTGGAATGTAGTTTCTTTTCCTGAGCTGATGATTAGGATCCCCTCAGCCGCCAACAAGTGAACATATCTGAGTTGCTTTGTGTATTGTTTGATTGTAATTTAAGTATTTAATGATACATCACTTGATTTTGCTGTAATGCCATAATTATTGTACCCAAGTAGGATTTGGGTTCCTATAAAGCATTTAGGGAATTGTGACAAATTGCACATTTTTGGAGATGCAATGCTACATTTTGGAGCCATTCTTACGAATGTGTGGAATATAAGACATTTTTGCAGATGCCATAAACATTTGGAGGATGTTGCAACACGTAAAATAATTCATGACAACATATTCCAGGGATGTCATAGTATATTTTGATGTTGAGCTGTTAAAACTGAAAAAACTGAGTCTTCTAAAAATGTTGTGATTGTAAGAAAATACAACATTTGGCTGAGACCGGCCCTGGCTTGAATGCTGCCCTTGCTTTTCCTGACCCCAGTGCAGCATCTTGGTCCCCCCCCCCCCCCAGGCATTCACTCAGTCAGTGAGATTCCCGTCAGTTCAGTAAGTGTCCCAGCTCTCTGTGCTGCCGAGTCTATATAGTGATGATCTAGCAATGATAACTGGATCAATACCTCCAGCCATGTGGACAGCCGGCTGGGAGCTGCATCACTACTCTCACAGGCGACCGAGTTGCAAACACCTCACCCCCACCCCCTCCCCCACCCCTTCCTCCTGCCGCGACTGTTAGCTTCACAACTCCTCTGACACACTTCATCTTTATAATTTGATCAAGAAAAGTGTCACATTAAGCAGATCTTACGGTCATAAATGAGAAATATGTGGATTTTATGAACTGTAAATGAGTGCCCCTTCATGGATGGTTATTTTAGTGTCAAAATATATTAAATACATAGGAAGGGAAGGCTGTACCTGATCACTGATTCCATACAGTCAGCACTGCACTATGGTTAGTTGTTTATCTTATATCAGTTTAATTTACTGTAAAAAAGATCTATTTTTTCTCCAGATTTTTTTAGGATAACAGCCAAGGAATAAACAATATAATAATCTTTACTAAAATTCATGAATTTACAATTCCACACGTGTGCTGGGAATAAATGTGAGGCAGCATTAGAGGTAAAACCGATGAGATGTTACTTGTAGAGGAATGAAATTGGTTAATACAAAGGCATGTCGGTAATAACAATGTCCTTTCTCCGGTGACAAAGACAAAGTGCCTGCGTTTGGAGCGTACAAGCGCAAGAGACAAGTGATGGCTGAAGGTAGACTTTGGGAGAGCATTTGAATTTCATGTCCAAGAAGAAGCAGCCCATCATTAAAAAACCCTAATTTCTGTGTCAGGTAGAGTTACAGGTAATCGATCATCTTGTCACACCGATTTATTTTTTTCTGCCAGTTCAAAGTGAATTCTACTTCTTTCCAATTAAACTTGTTGCTGAAAAAGAAAATGTCTCTGGCTATTAAAGGCACATTTTGCCATGTTAGGTCTTTTTTTTTTCGAAGAAAGGTAATTTCTGAACATTTGGAAGAGAGGAGCCCAAGGGAGGCTGTGGCTTCCCGGCAGTCTCTTATGTAGAGTTGATCGGAACAAAGCAGACATCTTGAGGTTTGCTTTGGATGTCTGTTAATGTGCATAGTCTCAAATCATTTGATTTTCTTTACTGGCATCCGAACAACATAGTTATAGTTATATATCCTAAGCTAGTTGTGTACTGATGTTGCTTTCATGCTGCAGCATATCTGATGTTAAAATGGATCAACTGAGTAGTTTCAAATTCTCTCTTTCAGTTTTTAAATGGTGAAGACAATGAGCAAAATAAAGGATTTCAATAATTATTCGTCATTAGTTTGCAGCAGCAGGTAACAAAAGGCAACTTGGAGCAGCTGCTACATAAAGTGTGTAAATAAATGTGATGTGAATCCAGTTTATATGATAACACAATGAGGCAGCGGTGTGGTTTCACCAAAGGACTGATAGATTCTTTAGGTCTCAAGAGGGGCTTATTTTGGTTTAACTGCCCTGACAGCTTCACTCAACCTGACACTCCTGAAGAGCGGCTGTGGCTGTGACAGTGTGCGCCACCAAGGCATTGGGATATGTCTGCATAAAAGCCATTTATTGGTACATTTCTAAATGTTAACGGTTGTCAGCTTCAGTTTCTTTAAAGACCCTTGCCTCACAGGGGGGGATGAAATGCCCGTCCCTTTCTGGGGAAATACTCCTCTGTCCCTGACAGACAATGACAAAAAAAAAAGCCACTTCTTGTGGCCTCCGCCACTGGCACAGGAGGTTTCACATGGGAGCGACTGCTCCTTTGTCCCGGGGTCTAATTTATTTATGTGGCTAATCTTCAGGGGGTGGAGCGGCTGTGCTCAGAGGTGTGTCATTTTACAGGGAGACCCACCGGAAGGATCAGTGACCTTGCAGAGACCTTGGCATAATTGCTTGATTTATTTCAATTAGCACTGTCTTGTAGTCACC
This sequence comes from Eutrigla gurnardus, assembly GCF_963514095.1. Lineage (NCBI taxonomy): Eukaryota > Metazoa > Chordata > Actinopteri > Perciformes > Triglidae > Eutrigla > Eutrigla gurnardus. The sequence goes on along the minus strand of NC_139933.1, from coordinate 6,547,224 downwards.
TAAACAAGGATCATTGTCTTCTCCCCAAAAAAAAGTCCCCAAAAAGTTCAAACATTGCATTGGAGCATTTAATATCTCTGCTATCCATCATATACAGTTGTAGTCAGTCAAATTACTTGAAATAGTTAGCAAAGTAGGAGGTGTTACTTAACAAATGTATAGTTGACTCTTTCTTTGAAAGTTGTAATCTGGTTTAACGTGAGAGCTGCATGACTGGGCGCCCGTAAGATTCAGTGTCAGAGCCAGGACTGCATTCATCCTTACCCAACAGCATTTATTTGGACAGAGGTGCAATGGCAGCAGAAAAGGAGTGGAGGAGATGGAGCCTTGATTAGCAGCAGCCTTCCCAGCATGCTCTGCTATGACAAATGACTGACTTCGAACAATATCTAAGGCGATCAGGATAAAGTACCAACCATTTCAAGGCTCAGCAAAATTCTAATTCTAATTAGACTTTGCACCACACACCAAATAAAAATTGTTCCCATGGCATTTTGGCCTATCAACTGTTTCTCCGATCGCTGAAACAAAACGAATAAAGAAAATGATTAAAGTGATAACAAAGGCATAAAATTTAAATTATTGAGGCACCACATCTGGGATCTGTATGTCACTGCGCTGCCATTTTTACCCTCTCATTCAGCACTCCATTCTTTCTGCATGAGGGATACTGCAAAACAGAGGGAGGCAAGGAATAAGGAGAGAAAGAGCAGGAAGAAATTGTAACATTAAAAGGTAGAAAGCGAGAACGCAAATAGGCCTTCAGCTTTAGCGTTATTAATGACTCTTCAAAGATCTCCGACTTTTCCAATCTCTCAGAGAAGCGCATGAAGGAGTCTGCAGATGAAGCTGACCTTCAAAATGTTCTTTGGTCTTTAGTTAAGAAATTCACTCGCCATTATGGCATCATTAAGGAAACAAGGATAAAATTACTCCATGGTTAATGGCCTATAGGATCCCCCACCAAAATTTGTTTCAGATCTAATAAAACTGTGCTTAACACACTCGGATGAATTATGAGGACTGTTATGCAGGGTATTAAAATGTGGAAAATAGATTTTCGAGAGCTTGGAGGACTGGACTTTTCAAATCAGATAGTAGAATGGGATTTTCTGGGCAATAAATTCCACCATGTCTCAATTTAATTTCTTTCGGCTCTTAAATCTGAAGGTATGATTCATTGTGTGGTTTTGATCATCTTTAAAATACACCAATCACGGTAGCCAGCGTTGCTATTTCCAAGAATAATAAACACAAGTGTGCATCCGCATGTTATACTCATGCACACATGAACCCATGAAAGGCTTGTTTTCAGACATTATGTTGCTTATAGAACTGCATTTAAAAAGCCGTGTAATTAAGATGTTATGTGAGGGGATAACTTATTGTTCAGATCTAAATTAAATTGACGTTTCCATTTCTATTTGCTTAACATGCTGTTGAGAAAAAGGATTCAGAGTTTATTAGCATATCGCATATATAGCAGGCAGGAAGCTGTAATGGAGAAATATGAAGCTGCAGGCTGTCGAGGCTCTTCATTGTCTCATATACAACCGCATCGCAAACCTGCAGAACAGCGTCATTTGCACCACTTATTACCTGCTATTGTAATCCAGACCTCGATGCCATCCTGAAATACAGACTTATTATAAAGAGGGGGAAAAGTTAGCCCAAGATGGTGCCACAGAGAGGTGGTTTGTGTGGTAATGGCATTTGCTCTCTTTAAACTTTAATCTTTCCTATTAATTCCCTGCAACTGGAGAATGTACGAGAGTTAATGTTCCATGAACGTGTTTCTCACTCCGCAATCTCTTCAAGCTAATTACCTTCAGGTGCTAAATGGTGGGAAATTGCCATCCATTTGGATGAGAAAAATTTCACCTCCTGCTCCCTAGTGAAACATTTTTTTGCCGGGCACATTAAGAAAAAAAAAGGGGGGGAAAGAGGCAGGCCTCCACCTAGGTAAACAGTGGTCATAAAACCACCTCTTCCTGGTCCTTTCTGTCCTCCTGTCTGAAACAGGAAACTGTAGTCCCCATCTCCCACCGCATTTGCTTGCCGGCGGAGGTCAGGTAGAGGTCAACAGGTGCTCCTCTTGACAAGGGGAATGCAGAACAGATGTTTGATTGGCATGAATCATCTATACTGCCCATTAGAAACTTATGATGTGAAAGGATAGGACTCCTGGTACTGTGACACTTTTTAATTTGACGTCTAAACAGAAAAGACATCTTGGAAGTTGCTGCATTTTTAATTAGACTCCTATGGTTGGATGTGTATTATCAATCAATCAAGTTTGTCCTTCAAATCTGTGTGGCCGACAGCATGTTTTTATTGTTTTTTGTGTAACTTTATGAATTAACGGAATTTCGCGATGATTCCTGTCTGCAATGACATTTTAGTGTCGTTGTTGAGATGTGAGATGCATAAGTCAGGTTTCCATCCAAACGTAGTGCAACTTTTAAACAACTTGACTTGAGAATGTGACTAAATGCATGTTAGCATAGCATAATGTCAGTTCACTGAGATGGACAGCAGGGGCCGCTATTTCTCCCTTTTGGTGCCGATTAACTCATTGCAGAAGAAGAAGGCACAACAAAATGACAGGGTTTCAAAGAAACCAGAGACTGCAAAACCGAACTGCACGAGAGTCCCCGGGTGCTTTTTGACAGTTTTGTTCACAGTTTTTGAACTGTTACACCCTGAGTTTCTCCAGTGGAAAGCGTTTTAAATATTCCATATTGATATGTATCGATATTTTCAACACTTGGACACAACTGGGGTCACAAAATGACGAAGTTGAAACGGTGTCTGTGGTGGTGCTTGCACCAAAAATAGTCAGAAAGTAGCAATGATACAATGGTGACCCAGTTTGTACAATAAGAGTTCCTCATGTTGGTACACAAGCCATGGGAAAAATATGTTATGTTCATACGCATAGCTAATTGTGTCCACGCTGCTCATGGAGAGTCAAACCGGTTTGCGAGCCAGAAAACACCGAGTCCATCCAGCTGTACTCAGCCCCATGTGAACTCCATATGAAACCCTCACGGTGCAGTTCAGCGGGTTCTCAGAAAGAGTCAGGAAGATGCATCATACGAGGGGAGTAAAAAGGCCAGCTGGGATGGGTGGGCCACATTGTGATCACTCACCTTCATCCCTGATTTGTAGTCATTATCCCTACCAGCGTTTGAAGATCAAAAACAAGGACAGGGAGAGTGATGGGGGACAGAGAGAGGCAGCCGGAGAAAGAGAATGGGGGAAATGAGTGAAGGAGGGAGGGACAAAGAGACGGCTAGATGTGTGTGTGTGTGTGTGTGTGTGTGTGTGTGTGTGTGTGTGTGTGTGTGTGCGCACGTCTGTCCCAGTGACTGCCATTTGCCCCTGTTTGGTGGATATAGGAGTGTAGGTGGCAGCGATGTTGGGGAGTGGGTGGGGTTGGGAGGAGGGTGGATAAGGGTGATAGCACCTTAAAACCAACCAAGCTGCAAAAGCAATGAATATTAAATTCACGCCTAAATAGCTAGGTCTATGTGAAGCATTACTGTATTATAATTTTAGATTTGTCACCGATGGGACGCAGGTTTGAGTTGGAACAACAAGGCACGTCAAAGCAATCTTTGCCCCTCTGATAACGGCACAGCTGTAAATTGATAATCTTATCATCAATTATTTTTGAATCTGGCTTGTGATGGTCTCGCAATGGGACAAATGCAAATAAAGTGTGTTTTATTTGTACTGCGAAGTGTGATAAGGTAAGACAGTGAAAATAGGAACATATAACAATTAGAGGCAAATATAATTTCTCTTTACCCATCCATGTCCCAGGCAGAGTGTAAATGTTGAAGGACTCCCATCAGGCCATTGTATAAATTAGCCAAACCCTTACTGTGTTGAAATCTATCCCCAACTGTTTGAGTGAGAAAGCAGAGATTTGTCCCTCCTTTTTTAGATTTAATTATCTTTTGTTGTTCTTTTTATCTACCTTCAAGGATTGTCCTCAGTGGGGGGTTAAAAGAATGGGAAGTGGAAAAGACGAGGGGGGTGTCTGATGGCGAAGGCTGGGTATGTAGGGCTAGTTTGTCCTCTGTTTTATCTGATTCCTTACAATGACGCAGCGGGAAATTAAATATGAAACCGAATTAAAGCCACTACTTAATGAACAACGGGGAAATAAAGTTGGCTCCCTTCCAAATTAAGTGAAAGTCTAACTTCTCCTCGGAGCATTATCTCTTTAGTTCAGCTTAGTCTGAGGTAATTTTCGCTTCATTTAGACACAACATTTAGGGAAGTGTTTGATGATTTGTAATAAAATCCCAATTTCGAAGCCATTTATCCTGCAAAATATATCTGGAAACAGTGCGCGGGACACGAAACCTGCGCTGGCGTTGGGCGGTTTGCGGCGTAAGAGCCTGCAGTTTAATTACGCACTTCACTTTCTGTGTGATGTATTGGAGGTGAGTTATCCACAGTGGCAAGCCTTCCCACATATTGATTTAATAGACCTTCTGAAGGAGCTTTGCTTTTTCTCCTTTGAGAGAAACAACACATGCAGAACATAAGCTGAATGGCTGTTGTTAAATAATTTAGTATCAACCTATACTGTATGTGCAGTCATTCAAGTGAAGGCTGAGGTACATTACAGAAATAAAACATCGTTATTGGCAGTTACATTTGTTTGCTTTTCTCTGCCTTGTTCTGTACTCTCAGCTTTAGATCATTGCTCTTTAGAAAATGTCACAACCATCCAAAATAGTTGGCGACACATCAGTTTTCATTTTGTTTTTACTTAATTGATAATTTGCGAAAAATCAGAATGGCATGAGTTTATAAGTGAGGGATACATATCTTGAATTAAAATACTAGAATTAACGTGGTGTATCTATTTGCTATCCCAAACAACATCACTCTACCTGCATGGAAATCATCACATTGTTTCACTCCTGGCAGGGGGAAATAATTTCAAAACTGAAAGCAACAAAAACACCGTGGGATGATGCCTTTGGCAGGTGGAACTGCTCCCCTGCCAAACTGTCACCATTTAGGCCCCGATAACGCAGGTAATTGCATTTCCAGAAGAGCAGGAGCAGATGAAACATGCTGTGGACAGATACTGCTGGCACGCTGGCCCCTTCTGTTGGAAAATTTCATTTTTCCACAAGGAAGCCATGAATGCTAAGGCTGAATCCAAATCCGTTTTTCCGCACTTTATCAGTGTGTGGCCCACCAAGTGGGGAGATGGAGGTAATTCATTCAGCTGAGACTCACCACCCTAATCCAATTTCCAGCCTCCCCCAGCAAGAGATAATTACAAGTATTAAAGCTGTTAGGACAGGGGGGAAAGGGCCCTCTCTCTGAAACTCTGCTGCAGGCCCTGGAAATATCGACTGAGCGGGGGGATTTCTGCTGGGAGAACTCAAGCTAAGGTATTGTTCAAAACTAAGAAAGTGTGTTAACTAATGAGGCAAAGGGATTCTCAAGGTATAAAAGGACACCCATAGCCACATGTCATTACAGACCCCGGGACTTTTTTTTTTTCCTCTTTTTCCACGTGCATCACTTAAGCCTCCACGAACAATTGGTCATTTCATGTGTAAAGACAAGTAAGGGTTCCTGCACAATCAGTATGCATATAATAGTCCTTGGAATGTGTCATCGCCTTTAACTCCATATGAACTTCATAATCAGACATACGGCACTCCGCCGTCTCTAGAGCTCTGTATGATAATACTCTTAAGCTCAAGTTGTGGCACCTAACTAGTCAATTATATGCCGACAATGCTTCTAAATGAACCAACATATAGCGGTTTTGGTTTGTAATAATACCCGTGTGGGGTAAAAAATCTCACTTTCCACTCTTTGTCCTCGCCTCAGCCACTCCAACATCGCAGCCACCTACACCCAAACCAGTGATAAACTATACCTTTTCATGTCTTTGAAGCCTCAATGGAGGACTGAGGTTAGAGCAGCACAGAGGGTTTCTTCTCTTTTTTTGTTTTTTTTTCTTCTTTCCGCTGCTTAAACTTTGACTCCTCAAGGAGCGGAAGCTGCAAAAAGCTCTAATTAACGGAAGCAGAGAACGCTCCTGCGCTCTCCCATTCAGCGCCCGACAATAGACAAACCCGTGAAGCAGAACCAGGAATGGAATATTGAAGGAATGAATGGAAACGCACCCAAATAAGAGACCCGGCATCACCCCTGTCCACTCTTAGTCCTTGCTCTTTATTATTTATCTTTGTTGAAGAGGGTCTGCCACAGGAGTCCCATTCTCTACCAATTACTGAAGATCAAAGAGGCATGGAGAAGAGGCATGCCGACGTACAGAAATGTGTTACTGAGTTTTCATATCATCTGAGACTACTTTTCTATGAATATGTGTTTAGTCACACTCAAATAAGAACTACCTAGTTCCACATAGTGGATTTTTTTTAAAGGCTATGCCCAAGGCTACCCAATCCTCTAAATGCGTTTTTTTTTAGTAGAAGTACAAAATGGTTTTACGCGGCATGTTGTCTGTATCAAAATACACGTAGTGATGAAAAACATGTGCAAGATTGTATTCACTGAATTCAATTGTTCTAAAACAGTTGCATCTCACAATCTTAAGATTCCGAGGTGGGAAGTAACAAAGTTCAAATACTTTGTTACTGTACTTAATTAGAATTTTCAGTATTTATATTTCTGACAACTTTTTACTTTTGCTCCCTACATATCTGTAATTTCTACTCCTCACATTTTTAAAACAGGCTTGTAACTTTAGTTTTAATGCACTTAAGGGGAATTATCTTTCATTTTTTTCTTAATAATATGAAAAAATTCAGTTAGCCTTGCAAAAACACAGCCAGTAGAAATGTCCTTAGTAAAGAAGTCAGTACTTCTAGTTTTACCAGAGTAATTTCAGTATCTGTACATGTACTCGAGTAGAGAACGTATGTTTAAATCACTTGTACTTGGCCCGTTGTCTAACCTTACTGTAATCCGTCACAAAGTTTTTGAAATATCCCAGTAACCAAGAGGAGAGGCACAAACAACAACCAACAAACTAACTAAAAAAAAAACCAGAGAAACTTTAAAACTCAATCTCTTTGGTGAATGTCGTACGATGTATTATGTATGCCATGTAACCGATGTGTTTCCTCATTTCAAGAGGCTTTGTCACTTTAATGAACACTTCTCCATATTTAGGTGTGACAATTTAACTGATTCTAATTACTTGGGTTAAAATAAAGTCAACAATGTTTTCTGTAAGTCACATTTCGGAGACGTCCCACAGCTCCATGCATGTTATTACCAGCCATTATCGAGACATGTTAATCCAATTAATGAGACTCAAACTGGTCCTTTTTCCGTTGCTATTTAGGTGTGTTCAGGCTCCAGAATGAGTCAGTTAGCCTCGTTTGAATGTCGCAGTCATCGAAGAAATGAGCTCTAAATGTTTCTGCAACAGGTTCCATCAAAATAGATGATAGGAATGTAATGTCTGCCTTGAAGAAATTATCCAATTCTGCTCTGACCCGATTTTAATCGTGGAAATCAGACACTGCTGCAATCCAGAGTTTTATTATTTTATTTCATCCCCCGCAAAGTGTCAACAATAAATACTTGACGGTCAATGACAAATGTTACGTTCCTAATGTTAATAAGGCAAGGAAATTGTATTTGCACAGAACCTTTCAACATCAAGGCATTTCAAAATGCGTTCCGTGGCATACAAAAAGACAAGACATCAAATACACACAAATTGGATTTAAAAATAGTCAAATAAAATAGAAGATTTAAAAAAAAATGGATAAATGGTTGCAAATTTCATCCAGAATGAATCAGTTAAAAATGGTCTTATAGTAATTGTTAATTGTCCCTCTTATTAACAGTAAACATGAAGAGGGTCTGAGTGTACTTCTGTTAAAGTGGCAGAAATAGCCTCGCTGCTCATGTTAGTGGAAATACTGACATTCTATTCTTCACCAAGAAGTTTGCTATTGTTTGCAGGCTTTATTTCCTTGAAATATTACATATCCTCGGTGCAGGGGGGGGGGAAACTGCACAGGGTCTACGTGTGAAGTTTTTAATATGTCACAGGCATAGTGTTGTTTGGAAATGCACTGCATTTTACTCAGCCACCAATAATCTATTCTGTTCAGCCAGGCGCACACATTGACAAATGTTTCCAGCATTAGGTATTTACCTAGTGGAATGTAATGGATGTAAAGAGTTTGAAAACGCCTGGCGCACTAACAGCATGGGCAGTAGCAAGACTATCTAGACGGAGGGGGAAATACACTATTCAAAACAGAATCAATGGCTCTGAAGGATGGTGTGTGCATTTGTTGGTGTGTGCATGCATGTGTTTGTATATATATATATACACGTGTGTGTATAGCTGCCTGTGCTATAAAGTGCCTGTAAACTTACCATAAGTCACTCTAGACACAATAATAGTTTCAGCAAAATCCATGCACCGGAAGTGTAAATATTTCTCCTTAAGTAAAGACAATGTGGAGGCATTAAGTGTCACAAATTATTCCTGTCTGCAAGGATAAATGTGTGCAGCCCAAGAATTTAGTGCTGAGAAGTTATTATTACAGGCCGCAGGATTTTTCAGAATACTGAGGTTTTTTTCATATTAGATTAATTCATTATTCAGCGGCAGTTGTTTTTAAACCACAGAGTTCTACCCTAAACATCTATTGATGGTTTGTATGCTGTTTTCAAAGAGTCGTCTAAGCACTGCCACGAATACAATTTTGGTGGGAACACTTTTACCAATAATAGCGTTCAATATAGGAGAAAAAAAAGGAGTTATTAAATGTAAACCACCTCATATCACAGTTAAAACAGCGACTAAAAGAGGAGAAGAAACACTTCTCGATACGTTTAACGATACGTTTGTGGAGCAGCTGGAAGAGTGTGTTTTTCAAAATAAAATTAGCTAAATTGATATTTCAAGTCTGTTAATCTGATCATCACTTGACAGTCTTTGCCTCCAGGTATCGATACCCTGTGTTACATTATGTCTGGAATCAAAACCACTCTTTTAACGTAGATCTCTCAGGCTGAGAGATGAGCGTTCTCGCCGGGACAGATGTCGGTTTTGGGACGGTGTGAATGGGCTGATCCCCGGTTCAGCATGGATTCTCCTCATCATCTGTTGGCTGATCTTTTTCTCTCTCTCTTTCTCACTCTCACTCTCTCTCTCTCTCCTTGGAACAACTTTTCAGCCCTGTAGAGGCCTAGACCTGCCATCGCAGTCATTACATGCACCATGCATCCAGTCAGACGTACAGGCGGGCGGGACACGTTCAGACAAAAAAAGGGGTAAGCTAATTTAAAGTACGAGGATTTTATAGGTCTATTAGAAGTTTAACTAAAGCTGTACTTATCCAAATAGAAGCACCGTTGTTGGCTTTGTATGGAGAAATTGGATGAAGTGACTTTAAAGTCGACTTTGAAACTGTTTGGGGAGTAACGTCAGTGTAAACGGTGGAAAAAAATCAACCATGTGGTTCGGTTGAGGAAAAGGCAGGTCTGACGTATCAAAAGTCCCATATATCTTTCCGAAATAGGATTTATAATCCAGCCTACAGCGGGAGGGCTGCTATGATGTGCAGTCAATATATGGGTGGCTCTCCCCATAAAGGCCTCGGCCTTCTTTCTGCGTTTGATTTATTGTCACAGCACCTCAGCTCAGACGGCCTCGTGAAACCTTTGTCAGTCCAGTAATGACACTGTTTTTGTTATTTGAATCATTTTTGCCAACCTTTAGCTGTTTCTCTCTATTCCTTCACCAAAAGAACTGTTATACTTAGCAGTGTAGCATTTTTCTTTAAACCGAGGACTGAGAGGAATAGCTATATATTAAAGAAAAGGGCATTCATTGTATCAATGCTTTTTGGGGGGATATTTTATGATAATTCAAATCACAAAGGGAGTTGTCCTGCTGAAGGAGGCCTTGGCTTTCTGACTAGAAAGAAATAATGAAATAATGAACTCCTGTTTTTTGATGGCAGTGAGCAATGACATTTTTTTAAACTTTACATCACGGTCAGTGTACAAGACCATACTGTTAGTCTGACACACTGCTGAATATAATTGGGACTGTAATATTTTTATTTGAACAATTATCCAATTGTTGTAGATGGCTCAGGTTCAAGGGTTCACTTACAGTCTTATTTTACGTAGACACATCCTTCAACATCTGTTCTTTATACTTTTAAAGGCTGATGTTTCAAAACGTAAAATACGTTTGTCCGGTCAAAACAATCAGCAGAGGTTTGTTTTGAGGTAAATATGTGCTTATTCATTTAATTCCAGGAGGTCTGATCATTAGAAGTGTTATGAAATTCCATTTTCTTTGCAATTATTTATTTTTTGGTCATTACTCTGTGGCTTTTTGTGATATTTTTAGGGACAGACATGTCAGCTGCTGTATGAAACCGACCTTTGCCAAAATCCCCTTGTAATTTGAGCTTAACGTTGCTCCAGACAAATTAAGTGCAAGTTAATGATTAAGCCTCAAATCTATCAGTCACTTGCTATGGGAAAGTTTTAGGGAGGGATAGCTTGGCCCGGCTCAACAATCATTAAATCGTGTTGACAGCGATGGGAGAGCGAGTTCCCACTTTGATCCGATGACAGGCCTGAACTCAGCCTAACGTCATCCTCCCGCTCTGCCTCCTCACATTTATTAACTCTCGGGTTCAGACAACAACATCTTCCACTCAAAAACTGGCACTTATAATACTTATATGAAAGGTGTTATTGCAAATAAGGATGATAATCCAATCCAGATCTAGAGTGCACTCAAGACTAGTGATGCTTTGTTCTGCTTCCCATACAAATTTGTTTGGGTCATAGATTAGCAAAATAGGAAGTCAAGACTTTAAGTTTTCATCATTTTCCTCATTATCTCGTAATAAGGAGTGTCATTATACATTAAAATGCTTTTATTCAATATTTGACATCTAACAATCACACTCATTATTGTATGTCTTTGCAATGACTGACACTCATGGCAGTCTCTTTTTATGCTCTTATTGTCATGTTTGCAAAAATTAATAAAGTGATTATTTAAGAGATTGTTCAAGACATACTGTAGTTCTAAATATTTGCATTCAACAATCTTCTGCCGATCGTTAAGTCGGATTTTAGTTGCGTTCATTTTGGCATCTGACGAAATATGACGCGGAATAAGAAAAAAAATTAGTTTCTATGAAATGTTTCTATGTAAGAGCACATTGTTTGTTTTGGAAGGCTTTATCTGCAGCCTGAATTGTGTCCTGAGTCGGTAGAAGGTGACAGAGGTATCAGTCAGTCGTAAGCGGCTGCTCCTGTCTAGAAACGAAGGTCTTCTGCTGCCCCCCAGGGGTTTGTAGAGGAGATCACAGGCAGTCCTGCAGCCAGCAGCGCTCTCATTTGAGGTGATGCAGTTTAAACATGTGCATACGCTCATGCTGAGGGACCTGATTTCAGGACAGAAGGATGGACATTGTGTGCTTTTATATGAATATCATGTACAAAACAATGTAGAACTAACTACTTGCACTCCTTAAATTCCATTATACTGTTATTCAGGGCTGTACAGTTAATATGCAAATAGACATTTTCATATATTTGCATTTTTATTCCTGTTATGTTGCAATGAAAAACAATGCACACGACGTAATAAATGATGATTGCGTTTTTCTTGCGGCCGCTTTAAAGACCCATTTTCAGAAGAGAGTCAAATAAATCAGATTGGTATTTAAATGACAATTAGAACATCCGTGTAGTTCCATAAAAAACAATGATGGCCTTTATTGCTGAGCAAATATTTTCTCCAGCTGCAGAAAACGGGGCCTTAACAACAAACCATGTGTAAAGAGACGTCTTATTGAATCGCAGTATGGAGCCTCGCTGTATAAAGATGAAATGCTGAAGTGCATTAGGACACAGAAAACGCTCATAACATCTGTTTCCTTTGTGTTACAAAGGATATCGCTTTGTAGCAAGCGATATGTGCCATCAGTGACTGGTGGAATAATATTTGTGTTCCCCCCCTCAAACAGACACACTGTCACAGAAGCACTTGTCTACATTTTGTAGTTGCTCGGGGAAAATAATTGCCTTATCTGCAACTGTCAAAATGATGAATGCCCTGGAGAGCACCGAGAATTGACTGATGGAATTGGGGGGAAATCTAATCCCTGATCTGAACACTTTGTGTAATACATTAACCCCTCTGGTACAATAGGCTGCACAGAAACAGATTTGTATAGACTTGTAGAAATAAATTCAACGGAGGCTGAAGGATCGATAAAAACATCAGGAGTTATGGCGTCGTCTGCACGCGAGTCAAACAGAGCGTCAGGAAACATTAAGCGTATTGAGATGTATGTGAGAGTCAAAGAACACATGCAAAAAAACATTACGATATAATGCAAACATATCTACATTGTCTGCCACGTATCAAACTGTAACTGATATGGATGAGTAGTTTGTGGGGCATTGTGGTGTTACAGCAGCTAGGTCACATATATTAAAAAAAAAACAATCGAGGATGGAAAAATACAACAGAAAAGCCAAATAATACTCATTAGAATTAATAGAAAACTGAGAGTAGTGAAGTAAAATAGTAACTCTAACATGTATTCAATAAACGGTGTATGACAGTGTTCAGTTATTGTATTAGTTTAGTTTTTAATTTTAAACCACATGGGGTGGAGCCATAACCACAATCAGGTATTGATCTATTTCATGTAGAACACAAAGAGAAGTTAATATGTCTGTACAATCTGGTGAGAGATCAATAATAATAATAATAATAATAATAATTAATAATAATGCGAATAACAATTATAAAAAAAATCTAGGATCATATATTTATATTTAAAATGAATGTCAAATATGAATATTTTTTCCCAAAATCTTGTGTAAAATGTATAAAAAAAGACTCACACTGTTCTTGAATACAGTTATTGTGTTCCACTGTTTTACGCTACATCTAACAAATGTTTTAAAACAAAGATGAGAAAAAAAAGATCTTTATCCTGCACAATGGTGCTTGAATGCAATCTTATCTTTAGCTGAACATTTAAGTGACAATCCCATGATATGCACAGGAGGATGATGGGAAATTATCTTTTGCTCTTCCTCTATCGGTCCGCAAAGCAGCAGAGTGGAAATCTCAGCCAGATATGAAGGGATATCTCTCCTGATTAAAAAGCATATTAACTTTTCATAAGCTAATGTTCTCAAATGAAGTTTTCTAAAAAAACGAGAACGAGTTCTCCCCCTTTTTTGTCACACTTGGGTGGAATACATTATCCCAATATTAGGAGAGAACATACCTGTTACAGGTTAATGACCTCACACTTTCCACACCATTTCACTTAGCGGGCCATAGCCAGGAAAAGCTAAACGCTTCACTCCCAGTTCACTAAATTATGAATTAGCCAAAAGGTGAGGCGATTAAAGATTCAACATTTTACGGTTGGACCAATAGACGGTCTCCTCGTTAAGCTTGGGTGGTGATATCTTCAACCATTAGCTGAAAACCGTCTTGATATCCATTACAGAGAGCATAAATATTGGAAGAGTAGCACAAATAATCCAGAAATTACCAATCAAAGTGTTTGCAACCTCAGAAAGAAATTACTATCTGTAGTATGAATCAAATCAACACCCTCATCTTCATCTATATACATTAATAAATAAATAAAGCGTAGAATCATGGGGATTTTTAAGTTATTTCTCATGAATTAGTGGGAATATTTTCACAGCTGTCACCTTTAATTCGATAAATATTATTTTCCGCGACATTAACGAGCATTTTCTTTACATATTACCTTGCATTTGCACAAAAGCAGTTCCAAATTGAGCTGGTGCTTTTCAAACCGTCCAAAAAACGCTTACAGTCGCCTCGGCGTGTCACACTTCCTCAGCCTCAGCCGCGCCGTAACGAGCGCTGACAGGTCACATGGCACAAACTGTGATGTCTGAATAATTTGAACAAATGCTAAATCATTGCAAAGCAGCCAGAGAGATCAGCGACGTGAAAGTGAAGTGTTTGCGCTTCCCCAAGGCTCAGTGGCATCTGTTCTACATGTGTGCAGCCACAACATCCATGTTTCACCAATTAATTGTGCTTCTATTAGGGTAAATATTCGACTTTGAAGCGTTAAAGCGTTAATCGGGAGGGGAGGGGGGGGATGTTCCGCTGCAAAATATGAGTAATTTATTGGGAAATTCATTTTCAAACAGTGTAGAGTAAGTGTAGCCTTAGTTTCAGAATCTCAATGTTCCTTTTTTTTGTCAACCCCAGTGTTGAAGTGTTCGTCCCGAGCACAAATCAGCAGAATAAGACAGGCTGATGGCTCTCCTTAATTCTGTAAATTGGAGGGTTGTGAGTCCAATTACGTTCTGTTGGTTCAGCTCGAGGCCACCAGGGAGAGCTGTGCTTGTTTCTCAGAGTCACTGCAACAAAGCACTCCCAACACCCTCAGCCCTGCAAAGGAAAGGTAATCACTAATTACCACCACAATTATTTGTGGCTTTGTTTGACGTACAGCACTGTAAAAACGCTTTTGTAATTCTGTCTAAATTTACCAGGTTGAGGTTGTGACTATGGATTCATCAGGAGAGGACACAGATTCTAATATTTGTTTTCCTTGGAATTACAAGTGCTAATGTTTTTTTTTTTTCCCCAATTTGGGACTTTATTTTTAACCTGGCAAAGGAATTATGTACATGAAACCTCTGCAGGATGTGTGGTTGTTAGGGTCTGTTGCTTCTACTGGCCATTAACTGGGGATAAGTGCTGGTGGGGTACACATCCCTTTGAAGGGGTAATTCCTCACATATCCTTGGTATAGAAAATCAGGAAGCAATCATAGAAGAAAGTATGCAGATGGTCCAGACAGGGAAGCTTGTGGCCACTTAAGTCGAGATTAAGACTCGGAGAAGGCGCTGACATCGCGAAAAACATAACACATCAGAAAAATTTAAGGGGGACATCAGAATTAGATCCCAGAGGGGGAAACACTGAGATCACGTTTATTTTATTATTTGTAATTGTAAACAATGTTTACAAGCTTGTGTAACACAGTAAAGCCCCTTCACAGTTTCCCATATATCTGTCAACACAATATATGTGTTGCATGTTCAAGGCTGTCAGACTATAAAAGTGGTTGGACGGGAGATTATCATAATGTCACACCGAGAGGCTCGGAGAGGTTAAGAATATATGTGAGAGTGATGACTGGGCATGAATCATTGTACTGGGGCTGGGGGGGAAAGGGAACGTTATTAGTGCATTATGTTGGAGCACACTGACCTCTAGAGGGACAACTGGTTACTAGAGAAACATCTCCATTGGGGAAACTGGGATTCTGCTGACATTCACTTTTCAAACAGAGGAAAGTCATCCATGTATTTTCATTTTAATTTTACAAAATTCCTCACAGTAATTCCCAATTTATCCAGTTTAAATTTGCGCTTGTTGTACCGCACAGCAGCAGGATCCACACGTTTCTCTTCGGTTTCCTCCGGTGGTCTCTCTGGTAAATTGTTAGCATGTCCAAACCAACCGTACGGTGTTGTATTTAGCAACAGGGGGTTTGTTCACTGTTTCAGAGCTGTTTCTGTCTTCAAATCACTGACTTTGTAAAAACCAGAGACCACTTGGTTTAACTTGCTGACGCTTAATTGGAGGCTAGAGATAGCACTTGTATTTAAAGTTTTCACGTGGGTGTTTACGCCGTTAAACTTGACGTCAAAACACAAACATGTGAATTATCTCTTTTATAAGGTGCAATTCTGCCTTTACACAGTTCCCTTTAGAGTCTGCAAAGGCCCGTGTTATATCTGTTTCTTCTTTGTTGTGATTTGATCTCTTTTATTTATTTATTTTATTTTATCAAATCAACTGTAATGGAGTAATATCGATGAATATCCAATCAGTCTTTTTATTTAATGCTGGCTCCTCAGCTTCCCAAAAACGTAATCTTGTCGCAACTCAGAAGCAAGAGATTATTGCCATCCTTATTTTATATCTATATATATATATATATATATATATAGACCTTTTAAGTTCATGTAGGACCCCTATGATGAGTTTATACATAGATTATTAGATTACATGTGATTAAAAGTCTACTTCAAATGGAAGTAATTTTTTAAAGCACAATAAATATCATACAGGTAAATTGACATTACAGCTAAACAGATAACTATGAGAGACCATATTTAAATTGATAATTAAGAGAGCCAGATTATACTTGATGAATCCACACTAAAGGGAGGCATTGTGTTGTCTACATTTGGTCATATTTAATGGAGTGTCTCAACCCAACGACGTCTGTGGAATTTAACATTAAGGAAGGTTAATACTGTACAGCTATAGCCTTATAGCACTTCCATTCCCATGTCATTGCCTGTGAGATGCACACCACTCCAGATGTGAAACCACAAATAAAGGTTTTAGGTCAGTAAATAATTGACTTGTGCTTTTGGACATCAAACATTGCTTCAATGACTGCAGTCACATTCTCATGTTATCTTTCTTTTAGCCAAACGTCAGCCACATGACCCAGCTGGAGGGGCGCCAGAGCCACAGTCGCCGCTCCCTCTCCCGCCGTCGGATTATCGGCCCGCTGGGTTACATGTCAGCCGGCCGGAGATTTGATTAGCAGCATCTGTGAAAGAGAAAAGTCAAGGGCGAGCATGGGAACTGCCTTATCCGCCTGTGAGCAACTGCTCATTTACGAGGCATGTGAGAGGCCCACGTCGCCTGTGGGTGCTGACTGGCACTTTTGGGGGGTGGGAGGGTCGGGGGCATGGCATTTAACGACAAATTTCCAAATGTATTGTATGGATTACATGTATTAATGTCACAGCAAATTCTTCTACAATTTTAGAGAAAGAACATTTATTATTTGACCATTATTATTCTTATATCAAACTAATCCTGGTTACGTAAATCCCGGATAAAAGGTGTTTTTACCTCCACAGATCAACTGTGCAAAATGTCCAAATGTTAAATACAAGAAACTATCTGTTCAACGGCTGTCCTTGGAAAAAGTAAGGAGGTGTGCCTCCCCCTCAGAGGGGCCTCCTTCCTGGTTGAAAGAGGGGTAAGTAGAGTAGAGGCAGCTGTAACTCAGGTGGTAGAGCCAGTTTACCATTTTCTCAAGTGTCCTTGAGCAAAAACACGAAACCACATTTTTGCTCCAGACGACTTTAGTCTTAAAGAATTTGAATTATTCTCTTCTGTGGAACCCCACATAAAGCCATTAACCTGGCTGCTCTTGAACTCAAAGTGAACGTTTTACCTAACCGTCTGTAATACATATACTTTTAACGTAAACGCACTCAGTGTTGAGTCATGAGAAAAGAAACGCTTTTCTGTCCAATCAGCCGGCGTGCTCGTCTGTCATCAAGCATTAATGAAGGGTCTCGACCTTACCACCTGTTCAGCGTCTTCTAGCGCGACGCAGATGTTTCTGTAGCTGCAGGGGACGTCGCTCCGAGGCCAGCGGTTGTTGTCCTGTGCGGTATGTGCGGCACCCGTCCAGTTCACCCTGTCTATGTGATGACGATAATAATAATAATAATAATGAAAGTCTTCTCTGTTCTTTGCTTAAAAGCCCTCATCAGGACATGCAGATGCACTGCAACAAAAAAACTACTTTTTACTTTGGAATGTTGTAGCATTGGCAGCCGTGGTTCCTCTGAGGAAATGTCTCTTTTTATTTAAATGTAACAAAATCTGTGTTACTGTAAACCAGCTTGATAGACGGAGACATACTGGTTGTGATGGGAACAGTGGGTACTGCCCCTTCAGGAGTGGACCTCTTTTTTTTGTTAGCTTGTTAGAAGCGTTGGCCTCTTTATATAACGTGTTTTTCTCCAAGAGGATTTTTTTTTTTAACAGGTATTTTATCAGCACCCGCCGACCGTACGTCCATGAGACCACAGCCTTGTGTGCTAGAAATAGAGCAGCTTTGTGTACGGGAAATGGCCGGGGCGAAGGTATGAAAAATGTTCCCTTCCTGCTGCCCCAGTCAAAGAGGGTGAGCGACCACTGTGGAAAGCTCTGACTTTTTCCTCCCTGTTTTATACGCCGTGTGTTTACAGGAGGCAAAGATAGAACCGGACAAAAGACAGAAGGAGAAGAAAACCCATGAAGAGTTTCGTTGTCTGTCTCATATATCTCTATGAATAGATGCATTGAATTTGATTGGATGTCCTGGAAATACCTGCACAGATTCAGAGGCCACACTGCAGGTGGTTTGAATTTTTGAACAGCATCTTAAGTGAATAATATTAAACTTGTGGAATAACCATATGATTCTCATTATGAGTTACATGCTGGCCGTCTTCGGACAGGGTCGGTTATTTTAGCACTGTGGTTTGTGGTCAAAAGTGGACATAAGCATATCATTAATATAGGGCACAGCACTATTTTTGTCACTGACCCATATTAAATGTATCACAGTATAATAAATAGGAAAAAGAAATCTTTAATGTTTGCTATGACAACTCCAAATCCCAAATCCCACAACAGGGCGTCACAGTCTGTAATTATTGTTCAACTTATACTCAGAATATATGCTCCTCGGTCAGTGGTGCATGATGCACTTTTAGTGACACAAATGATTCTTTGTTCCTGCAGTTTCTCCTTTGAGAAGAACATTTCAAAGTGAGCACAAAGGTGGGAATGAATGATTTTTACCAAGGTCCATTTTTTTTTCCCCTCTGCGTAAAAAATGGACACTGGCCGTCTGCTTCCGGTGGTCATTCTGATCCGCTGTGCAAACATCTCTGCTTTGTTGGATCCTTTCATTAGTGGCGACCATGCGTCGGTATCACATGGCCGGCGCTCACATGTCATCTGTTGCATCAAAAAACCAAAGGGCCTGTCATTACAGCGTTGAGGCTGGAGATTAATCCACTGTCGGTAAATGCATCAGCGCCGCATCTTTTGGGAAAATGAAGACGTTCTGCTCGATGCTTAATGTTTCCCATTAGCCATCCCCGTTCCCTCTGCCTCTTTTTTAGCCCTCAACTGTAATTCCTGTTTTATTGTTACTAATAATGGGACTAGAAAGGCACTTAACTCTGTATTTGGAGCAAAGCCAGCCGAGTGGGACAAATGGAGCGACCCATTCAGTAGTTCTAAATGTTTTTTTTTTTTTCAAAGACCTCTTCGCTCTAGCTTGGTGCTGACACAAAAGGAGGTATTGATGGGAGGAAAGACTGGAGCTTTGTGTTATTGCCCACTAGAACTGGCTGAGGAAACGACCCTTTCACAAACCTTGATTCAAAATGCAAACGGTGGCACATCTTGTACTTGAGAAAGCTACAGTATGCCCATTTAATGTGAGCTACACTCACACAGCACGTAAACATTAAGGAACGATCCTGTTTTCAACGGGATATTGATGTTCAAGGAAGGTTTGGAGGATAAACACAACTTTTACTTGTTTTTCTTTTTAGTGTTAGCAGTCTTTAGTGGTGAGCTGTAGTGTAAAGGGCTCGGGTCGGCTTCTCTGAGGCCTAAAACCAAGACAAGAGCAGAAGAATGCAGGGCATCGTAAATGTTGTGTGTCTTTCTGGCGGGGCAGAAATCCATCTTGTGGCTTTGAAATGTCACTCTGGGTTTGAAACGTGTGCAGGATGAGTGTATTTACGGGAATGACACCTATTCACTGAGAATCAGACCGGCACTTTGTCATTTTGTTTTTGTTTGCACCACCTGCTGACCTAACCCCAAGTATTTACTTAAACTCTCCCCTTACCCACAAAGCTATTGTTGGTACTGCGGGAGCAGGGGGGCGACTAAATGTCATGCTAACATTACGAAAACCGTGAAAACGTCCATGTTATTTCAAACTAGAATAGATATCTAAATTTAGAGCGAGAGTGTGGGTTTTTTTTTGTGGGACTGGGTAGAGGGGATGTCAGCTCTGTACATAAACAATGAGCTCATAATCAAAATGATAACGGGTGTTCCAGTGAAAACGAATGCAAACTGAGAGAAAACCAAGTAGGGGAATAAAAGATTAGTGATGATACGCGTTGACCACGTCACACGCCCTTTAGTAGCACTCGAACAGGACTTTTCTAGGCAGGAGGTGACATTCAAGACTAAAGCGTCAATGAAACTCAAACACAAAGGAGTCGAAACGTAAATTTACACTTGTGTCTTTGTGAGAGACAAGTTCCTCAGTGTATGTTGGGGGGTATTTTGACAAAAACCTCACAGCGTCTAGACTTTATTGTCAGGATGAAAAGTAGTTACTGCATATGTTTTTAAAGCTACCACAGTCATCACAATTATTGTTATTCAGTCTCTTTATACATTTTAGTGGCTGTAATGGTCAGACTACCCTCTGACCGTATCTCAAGGGCACTTTTCACACGTTTCGCAAAATTGTTAACCCAGAGAAAAGGGGCGTCCGTTTCCGTTCTGGTAAAGTGTTTTCTTGGCGAGGTCAGACAAAATTTAGAGTCTTCAGTGTCACAGCATGATGAAACAGCCGCTGACTTCCCCCCGAAAGTTTGATGGACTCTTAGATAAGAATAAAACAATGGCAGGGGAAGTATGCTGGCATATCTTTGATAGGTTTTTGCTGTTCGGATAATTTGCGTATAAAACAGACCTGTGTTTATACCCATTTCTGCACCGCTTTTGTGAGGAATGTTGACATTAAACATATCAGTGCATCTGTGGCAGGGTAACCAACATAATCAGATGTTTAATGTCTCATGTGTTGCATGTGGAGGGAAAAAAACAGCACTCATAAAATCCCCAGGTTGCCGTTTCCTGTTTATGCTCAAAATTATAAAGAAAAATGTCTGGCTTTATTAACAGCGAGACAGCTCCTTTGACATGTAATCCAGCATCAATAAACGCCTGCAGGGAAAAAAGCAGCTTTTATTCCCTGCGTTTCATAAGAAGCAGCGGGATGCAAAGTTTGCCACAAAGCTTTATACAACTTCAGCTGACACACCAGAAAAACTGCCCGTATGGATTTTATGTATGCTTGTGGAAATGTGCAAAGATGAGAGAAAACTCAATAACAGCGACGTTTCCAATACACCAGCTCTATATGACGGTTGAAAAACTGCTTCATTCGTCTCCTCATCACTCATTGTTGTATGCAGTGACTTGCGTGCATTGAAATTCTGCACCCGCTCCTCGCTCATTATCGCATGCAACAACCTGAGTTTTATGAATTGCATTCCACAGAATGAGATAATCTGCTGCGTATTTAGATTTATGTCTCCTCCTCAGCCGTCATTATCGCCTGCAACGGCACGAGTTTTCACGCGTAGCTCCGAGACACGTCTGAAGTCAACTCACATTTGGGTCTTGTTTAGCACAGATCTAACCCAAGGTATATCATTTGGACCCTAGGGCTGTTTTGCATATTTCAAACCCCTCACGGTTGATGTGGCAGGGCACCATATAAGAGAGCCCAAGGGTGGGGTTACCTAAATGCCCACATTTTACTGCAGAGGGGTGAGAACGCTTTAACTCGGTGGAAAGTGGTATTCTATATTTGCTTTAACCATCAGTTACTCCACCCTCCGCACGTCCCACATAAAGCCGTTCCAGTATAAGAGTTTATGAATGCTCAACCACTTCTCATTAGGGTTTAGACTTGAGCAGCTGCAGACCTGAGCACTTTTTTATTCCAATAGAAGCAGCCCAAACTAACCCGATCATAATCTGTTGATACGAGTGCATTTACTTTTCCAAGTGCTCTGATGTGGTTTTGCCTTGCAACGTGTGACAGATGAGTGAATTTAAAACGTTTTTTGGTGTAAAAGAGAATGACTGAGGCAGGACGACTGTATAAATGTCTGCCTGCCTGCGTTTCTGTAAGCGGGTGGGGTCAGGTGGACGAAAATTACTTGGACCACGTATGTAAAGTCGGTAATTACTAGGTCTGGAGATTTAAATAGCTGGGCCCACAGTGGTAAACGCACTGGAAGTCGATGCAGCTGCCTCCAGTGTCCTTCCTTCTTGGCTCTACAGATACAAAATAGTCAGTGTACAGAAAGTTTCAGCTTTCAGTTTGGATGCAACCAAAAAAAAAAAAAAAAAAGCCAGAGATACTTCAATTAACCACTGAAGAGGCTTCATTGAATGGTTGTGTTTCGTAAATAAAACTATGAAATTGACTGTGAATGTTTCTCTTCATGTGTTTGGGTTTTTGGCTCAACAAACTCTTTTATGCACAAATAAATGGGACTCAATCATGAGATGGCTTACTGGTAATGGGCCAAATAAGAGGAAGAGCTTTATGGGCCAGTATACTCATGTAGCATGCAGAGTAGCTCACATTAATTTCATGAATCTCATCTCATGCCAAAAATTTAGTCAAAATGCCAATCGCAGTACTTTAAGTTTGACCAAACTACCGTGCTAACCATTATACCTGCAAAACATCAGCATGTACGCGTTGTCGTTGTGGGCATGTTAGCGCGCTGATGTTAGCATTTAGCTCAAAGCACCACTGTGCCAAATAGAGCCTCGCGGAGCTGCTAGCGTGGACTCCGTCTCGTTTCAGAATGTGTCAGCAAAGTGTTGATTCAACTGTGATCTTCTTCGAGGTCTGAGGTCGTAGTGTTGTTGAACGTATGAAGGGTCGTTCAGTGTTGGTGACTTTTCATTGCAGTGATCCTGCAGGCTGAAGTTCCAAGCGGACCCCCGCTAACACCGATTAAAGTGGGATGCTCCATTAGCTCGACAAATGTAGTATTTATTGCAAGGCAAGCTCTTTATCATAGACCGTAAGTGCTCCTTTTATTTTAATACACATTGGTATCTTTCGCATTGATCTGACACATCCGCTTCCTTGGGTGGTTAAGAGCTTTGATCATGTTAAAAGAAGCTACTCAAACTGACAAAGATGACGAAATGGGGAAGTTGTACTAGTGACAGTTGTGTGTGAAACTCAAGTCAACTATTGTGACACAGTCATTGATGGAGTATCTTCATGCCAAAAGTCAGAAGTTTTGCAGTTAATGTAAAAAGAAGGTTTATTGTAACAAACAAGATACCAAAGGAACAGACTGGAACATCGGGAAACAAGTCTGGCAGGCGAGAGTATCAGGGCCTCTTTTTTTATCACCAGCCAACAGGCTTGTGTCAACAGACAGAACCTGCCGACCAAACCTCGCACAATCCTGCAAACCAGCTGCAGTTGGAATGTTTGCATACAGTGGCAGTGTAAACATCTGTTTTGACAGAATCGGTCCTTACAGTCCCGAGGACAGCTTCAAATAGCTTTTGGCCAATTACAAACATGCATGTACGGCAAACTACAGTATACGTGTGTGCAAGAAAAAGTACCCCTGCAGAGGGGGGGAAGAACCTGTGGAGCACATTCAGAGCTCGGAGTGTCACTGATAGCAAAGAGGAAATAAATAAATTAACATGCAACATTACTTCCTAAATCTCATGAGTCAATATGACCAGGCAAAGCATTGGTGTTTCTTCCGACTGCCGTAAGCATTGCTATAGAGAGCAATTTTTTTTGGACGATGCATAAACATTTCAAGTTTCTTTGGTGTAAAAGCATTATATGTTGCTGAACAAAGATAACTAACAGAGGTTCCTGGAAGTATTTCAAACAAACCCACAGCTATCTCCCTTAGGATGTCCCTATATTTGCTAAGGCGTTAAATAAGGTTTGCAGGACAAGCCAAGGATATGGTTTGGACAGCGAAAGTAGTTCAGAGTGCAAAAAACAATGATAGCTTCCTATTTTCACTATGCAAAGTCTCAATATATGCCCTTGCTTCAATATTTAAAAGCTTTGTATGAATCTCCCACTCCACAATACATTTTCTTCATCAAACTATTTTAAATATTAAAACAACTTTAAATAGTACACAATCAGAAAATATTCTCTGTATCAGGATAAAGTAACCTAATAAATATGTAATTCCAGAGTTTTCCAAAAGGTTTGTTTTTTCTGCATCAGTGTTCAGAGTCCGTTAAAGTCTATAAAAAGTTGAACACTTTGTCCTCAATCAAACTGATAGACTTATCTGTCAGCATTTCTTCACTGCTGACAAATTTATACCCAAAAAGCCTCAGCGTCGGTCCGCAGACTTTCTGGACCACTTGGGCTATTTTGAATGGTAAACTGAACCTCCATTTCTCCACTTGTTCTGAGGAGTTTTTCTGCGTGGAGTAAACGCCGCTGGTCTCCTTCGAGGCCTGGGTGTTCTTCAGGATCCAGGATTTCACCTGTGGAGTGAACGGGATTCCCGCAAACCTGTACATCTCCGTCGCCTTCCTCATGGGGAACCGAGCGATGTCCTCGTACCGCACCAGCATGTACCGCCTTCGCAGCCACGGCGGCTGACTGAGCCCGATCTCGGCCGACATCCTGATGTTGTCGCAGTTCCCTTTCAGCTTTCTCACCTCGTCGTCGTCGACCGGCACATCCCCGTTCACGGCCCACTGCTTCCAGTTCTTGTATTTGGCTGCGAAGGCCACCATGCGTGAGGCGAGTACGGCCCGAGGATCCCGAACCAGCTGAATGAACCTCACGTCGAGGCGCGGGTCCTCGGCCAGAGGACGGAGGTTCTCCAACTGGCGCACCCTCACCGACTTGATGGCCCTGTGCTCCTTCTGAAGGCAGGACTCTGACGCCATGGTCAGGTTCAGTGGGCCACAGCGCCTGGTGCGGCAGCGATAGCGCTCGAAGACCCCCCTGACGACGGGGCTGCAGACCGACTCCTCGCACAGAGAGCTGCTGGACTCCCTGCGGAAGAGGGCGGCGGTGATGTGGTCCACGGGGAGGGGGTCGATGAAGCTCTCCAGCAGGGAGAAGTCGCAGAGGAAGAGCTGCTGGAGCACGTTGCGGTACGCCTTGGCCGTCGCCGTGGCGTTGGTGCCGCCGGTCTCCAGCGTCAGCATCTTCTCCACGTGCCACAGCGGCTCGAACATGTAGAACATGTTGTCGACCTGCTGGTTGAAGAACTCGCCCACAAACGAGGAGCCCGTCCTGGTGGTGGCCAGCAGGAGGATGTGCTTCCTGGCCTTCGTCGGCACCTCCGGGTGCTGGCTGTAGTTCTCCAGGCGCCGCTTCATCAGCGTGAAGGCCGAGTCCATCTTGTTGAATGAGCTGGAGGAAGCATTGTGCTTCAGCAGCATGTGGGAGAAGCCACTGGTCTGGAGAGGGGTCAGAGGGTCCTGCTTTAAGGTGAGCTTATCTGACACCCTGAAAGTGCGAGAGGAACAACAGTTGTATTAACTTTCACAGGAAGATTCGTAACCGTGTTATTTGACTTTAAGCAATTTATTGTGTTGTTTTTTGAAAATCTGTTGGAAATAAACACACAATCCTTCTGGGAATCACTAAAGCATGCCACTGATCACCGAAATGGACTTACCTTGAGATAATGTTGTTTTCCTTCTCAATGATAACAAGTGCCACAACAAAGACGATGGGTATTGTGTATTTGATCCTCATTCTTGGATGTAGCTGTGCCCGGATATGCTTTTACAGACTGCTTCTTAATGGGTTCTGCCAATCTCCTGAGTCTCCAGTCGCCTCCTTAAAGAGCCTTCCAGTTGTTTGTATTCCCCGTTGTCGGCGATGTTTCATCCTGTAAATGAAATGAACATCAACCTGTCAGTTACACATTTTGCACATTTGAGCACAGCGGTGAGTAAAACCCCCCACTTTGGTCTCAATTCTTTCTGTCGAAACGCATCAAGGTATTTGTTTTAAGCGGGGAAGTTGACAGTCGCGTTGCTGCATATGGTAAAACTGCACTGTGATGCTGAGTCAGCGTTGTGGTTATGCCTCTTTTGATATTTTTTTTATTATTTGTGCACACTATCACTGTTCTGCTAATCCAATAATGGAGGCATTTCCTCAGAGACAAAAGCGTCATATCTTTAGGGGGTAAGAATAGAAAATAGCTGAGTGTTTTCAGACTGAAATTCAAGCCAGTTCTTCCCATGAGGAAGTCCTTGTTATCTTTAAGTGCACCAGTGCATTTCAGGAACATGCCCACCCACCCTGCAAGACAGAAAGCTGGTGCACATAAAAAAAGAAGCTGTTATGAGTCAGTCAGCAATCGTGAGAGCACACATGAAATATGGGGGATTCCAATCAAATGCAATTTTGCAATTAAACTATAATTCCACACCTGCAAAGAAGCTGTAAAAAAACCTCAAAGGTTTGTGTGGATTGGAGTGATAATCCCACCTCCCACTGATAAGTAGCAGAGCAGTCTGGTGGTCCTGACTGCCAGCTGCTGCTCCGTGTCAACACTGGGAGGAGACGCCCTCATTGACACTACTGCTACAGCAGACCATCATCGTGGCAGGTTAATGGCTCGCTGCTTCCTCATAATATGTGTGATTGAGACTGACGGGGACACATGTCCAAACACTGAGAGGTGTAACTGCACAGAGACGAAAATTGAAGGGGAAGAGCCTGCTTTGACGTTGAGCCATGAATCGTAGGAGTCCGAAGCCTCGAGGCCGTTCAGTACTCGTGTTACTCTGCAGAAGGGCAAGCGGGTAGTCGAATGAAGATAAGAGTGGCTTTTAACGATGCCTGTATTTGGGAATGCCTTGTGCATTCCTGAAAGATTGATATTCTAAGATAATGGCAGCTTGGCTCAGATCCCTGACTAATCTTAGGATTTTCAGCGTAATCCTGTTTTACCTTGTCCTCCAGTGAAAGGGTCAATGGCACAGGCGAGAGTAAATGAGAGTCTCCACCCTGAGGAAATTGGCAGTGTGTCAGTTTGATGTGCGCCCACAGAAATGTCAATGTTATAAATGTAGAAGCGTTTAAGTAAGCACACAGAGGGTGTACTGTACAGCCCGCCTTCTAAAATCCCCAATCTGGCTTTGTGAAAACATTTGTATTTTTAGGATCCGTCAGGTGCTACACACAGACAGTGTGTCTGGGATTTCTTATGGATCACTTTTGCAGTTTGTGATTAATGAAACTGCTGTTAACCAATTGCGGACTAGGCCAAAGGTAGTCGTGTAGAACGCCTAATACATGAGCGTCAGTCTGAAAGTCTTTGAGTTTCAACACGTCTGGAGGTCCAGTTCTCACATCCTGTTGCAACTTCTGTCCCCGACTGGCTTCTGTGCCAGTTTCGAGTCCAAGTGACTGCAGTCTAAACACAGGGAAAGTTGGACACCGCCTGCGAAATTCTCCTGAGAGGGAATGGGAAGTTAACAGTTCCAAATAGAGCACCGTTGACGACGTGGAACGGCGTGTAATGAAAAAAGGTGAACCGCTTTGTGCACCGAGACACGAATTCACCGGGAGGAAGAGAGAAAAAAAAAAAAAATCTGCTCTGTCTGACTTGCACCACCCTGCCGGATGCCACAGCCACAAAGGTCTCTTTACACAGGAGTGACTCTAAACCTTCCTTTGGGCTGAGATCGCAGAACACGAACTCCCAGGTCACTCACGCATCACCGGGTCAGCGACTTAACCCCCCGGAGTGCCGAGTCACGTGGCCCGTGTCAGATAGTCGGCTGCACCACAGGAAATGACTCAGTCCAGTGGTCATTCAACGGGCAAATACAGTCACAGCTTGCGTGGGCAAACCAACGGAAGGTCTAAGTAAATATACAGTACACAATATTTGTTCTGTAGTTTATTTTCTACTGTGACTGAACAAACACCAAAAACGAATAAGACATGAGCAGACGATTGGCTGTTCTGTCAGAGGGAAAAAAGATGATTTGAGAACTACAATATGTATTTAAACAGTTTTACTTCTCTTCCTTTATGTTTCTAAATAAACTTAAATGCCACGTCAACAATTCATCAAGAAAACAAGTGCTCTGAGGTTTTGTCATTTATATGGTGAAGTAGATGTACACCAATTATCTCGGCTTATTGCATCTGCTGTGTAAAGTAAAAAAAAAGAAAACACACATGAGCTGACATTGTTGAATATTCAAAAACCACTGAGGCGTTTGACACTTTTGATCATCTATTCATAACTGAGCCGCCACCGCACCATTTATCATCTTGCTACAAATGCTTTTAATAGCTGCCTGTTATTTAATGTAAATCTTATGTGAAGACAAATTAAACACCACAGAGGCTAACCCACTTTCTGAGATGTTGTGTTGTAAACGCACGCAGAATATCACATATAAGGATGTTTGTCTCAACAAAAAAAAACACTATATCAATCTATAAATGTGTCATTTTCTGTACTGTGATATACCGTTTACATCCTAATAAAATATATATTTATATATTCAAAGGAGTCATTGTGGGCAATGCAGGAGGTGCTATTCTCCTAGTTACTTTGCAAACTAAGATTTTACATATAAAAAGAAACACCATGCATTCTTACTTAATAAAACGCAGACATTCACATGTGGTTAATGTGTATATAATGATGTTTCTCGCTAGAATAAGCATAATTTACAGTCCTGACAGATGCATGCAATATCAAGATACAAAACTGCATTTACTGCATGAGCACATTATTTTCTATATCTAATATATGCGTGATATTCACTTACCATAGGAAAACAAGGTTTGTTGTGTTCAATCTTTATCCATTTGTTGTTTTAAAAAAGGTTTGTTATTGGACAGTTTAACTGAGGCTACAGGTCCATAGTTATTCGGCTTAAATCAAAAAGTGCTTTTGGCCAGGTTCTTTGTTAGGGACGAACATAAACACTCTACTATATAAGGACTCTCGCCTACAGTGGAATCTATAAAAGGAGAGTGGAGTGTGGCATGCAGGCTTCAGGTTTAATTAGGGTCGCAGTGTAGGCGAGGTGCATGTCTGTTAATAGAATCTGTTCAGGACAAAGTGTAAAAATCCAAAATAAATCCAGAGCAGTGAAAAAAAAGTCGAACTTAATTGCTGCAACAGGAGTGAAAGTCTTTAGAAAGCGTGCATTGAATTTAAAGGACAAATCAGACAAACTGAACTTTGAATTTGACTTGAAGAGAAAAGCCATGGCGATTTCATGTTGGTTTAAAGTTCACATTGGAGTTTAACAACAATATTAGTTTAAAGCTTTTTATTTACATATAAAGAATCATACCCACCATCACGATGAGGGTTGATCAGCCTTGTCCTCAAAGGGCGATTCCGCATAGAAATACATTCCGTTATTCCCCATCAACGCTTCACTTGTGGGACAGGAAACTATCCGGTCCAGAAGAAAAAACAAGTAGCCCGACCACTTTCAGGGGATGAAACCTGCGTGTCTGATGGAGTCATGTTTGGGGAAGCTGCAGGTCAGGCCGCCCGGTGAACTGAATGACAAGTATGTGAACCGGTCGCGTCTCAGTGAATCACATGGGAAAGTTTTTTTGGGGGGGGGGGATCGAAAGCAGCGCAGCTTCAGGCAGGAGGCGCGCTGACACCGACCCCTCACAGACCCGAACTACTCTGTGATCACTCAAAGAAAGCAAACTTTATACAACACCTGTTATAAGATGTGCATGTGCTGCTGGTTGTCATATTTTATAGGGTTTTTTGAGGGGGGGGTTTATTTTGTAATTATTGATGCAGTCACAGCAAAAGAAGAGACAAGCACTCCACCTAGTGGATAAAAATGCGATGTGCCTTTCAATATACTGTAGACATGGGCCTGCATTTGGATATAATTACAAAACACGGGGCTATAACGTGATTTATGTTATATTAAATTACAAAGCAATTTATTTACTGAAGTAGGCTACAGTAATTGTAGTTTACCAAAATACAAATATATAAAATATAGCCTACTTTTCACTCCCATACATTTTTCGACAGCTGTTAATTTGCATGTAACATGCATGTAACAAAAATTGTCTCTACCGGTTAAAACCTTAACACACAGTCGGGATCTGCATCAGCAGGGTAATAATAAAACAATGATATAATAATATCACTCTGAAAGGGGGCGTTTGTACCTAATTCTGATCCGTAAAGTACCGTTTAAAGTTCCACCTGTACTGGGAAAAATATAAAATAAATTCACACTTTTATTTTGCTGTGTTCAGAATACATTTTCAACCACCGATTTCAGAAATATACGATTTTAAAAAACCCAGCCTGGTTAAAACTACAACTCCCACCAAACCTGTCGCTTAATGATGACGCACACACAGAATTTTCACGAAGGGTTGCAAAACACAATTGCGTCAGAAAGTCGCGCGCACTCGTCTGTCTCTAGAAAGGTGAAGGACCAGCACTCTCTCGGTATGTAACTAGGATTAAAGCTACTTCTAGACGTTTTACACTTCAGAATTGCAGCCAGGAGATTATTTGTTAGTGATAGGAGATAATTTATTTGTTGAGACTAAACGCCGTCACACCGGAAGGTCCCAAAGACTGTAGTGAACTAGTGTACGCAGCTAGCATATGTCATGTTAGCTAACTTTACCGTTGGCTAGCTTAGTTAATAAACGGGGAATGTCATGAAAACGGAGTTAATTTTATTAACTGACGTGTGTTATTACTTTAATCCCATGACGTTGTTGCCTAGCTGGCTTTGTGACTAGCAACGATGCTAAACGTGTACAAATGTGATCATTTGTCAATGTTTGTACCTAACTGTGTTTATATTTCAGACCGATCAAAGATAATCTATCGTGACCATGTTGGTGGCAAGGCTGACGTGCCTGAGGAGTCTTCCTCTCGCCGGGCTCCGTCCGGTGCTGCAGGGCTCCCCAGCCCTGAGGACACCCACTTTCAAGGCCTGTCCACCCCTGCTCAGGTCCCAGCAGGTACCGTGAAGTTACCACCAAGAGGCTGGCATTCATGGCTCTCTAACGCCTCTCTATCTAAGCTTTCTGATTACTGCAGCAACACACACTCACACCACTCTTAATAAGATTAGAATTGGTTAGAAGAAACTTTTATTATTCTTGAGTCACAGAAGCAGATAGTCGGCACTGAATGCCAATAAAACCCTCAGATTCTACCAATTGCCTCCCCAGTGTCTGTAAAATATGATATGTTGGCAACAGTTCAGTGGTCTGACACAAGGCTTAACAAATTCCCCTTTAATTGATGTGAAATCCCTGTCACTTAATCAAGCATTTCAGTTTTGTGTAAAATGTGTTTTTCTCTCACCAGGGTTATTCCTCTAAGGCCAGATTCGGTTTCCGCCGTGGGAAGACAACCAGAGACCAGCTGAAAGAGGCCGCTTTTGAGCCAGCAACAGATACCGCCATTAGAAGTAATCACAATAACATAGTAAAATATACTGTGCTTCTAACAGGCTATATTGCCACAACGCCAAATTTGCTTTGGGGCACAAATCAAACCTTTTATCTGTGACATTCCCTGTGTTTATCTGTTACACTTTTTGATACTTCACGTTTATTACAAAGTAATATAGAAAACATTTTAAGGTGTGACTAAAATAATTGTTTTGTCCACAGTTGACGGCATGGGAAGAATATTTCTGGCTGGAGGTGCAGCAGTTGGCCTTGGAGCTCTGTGCTACTATGGACTCGGCATGTCCAATGAAATCGGTGCCCTTGAGAAATCAGTGTGAGTAACAGGTTTTTGTACCGCAAGCTTTTTTTTATTTTGAAGCACAGGTCAGTAGAAAGTGTTTATCTTGTAAGAGCTCCATATTTACCTGGCTCTTCGCTCTCTTTGTAGGATCTGGCCTCAGTATGTGAAGGACAGGATCCACTCCACATACATGTACTTTGCAGGCAGTATTGGACTGACAGCCTTGTCAGCTGTAGCAGTGAGTAGGACCCCGGCACTCATGGGTCTGATGATGAGGGGATCCTGGCTGGTAAGCTTTATAACTCAATTACACGCAACATAGGTCCTCAGTGCATTACAGCATCTTCAAAATAAATTGAAGGCATATCTAGGGCTGGGCAATATGACCAAAGTGTTTTCATTTCATATCTTGTAACAAGATATAACACATTTTCTCGTAGTCCATATATGAATAGTCTATATGATATTATCACATGATAAAGCCTATTTTTGTGTGACAAATGAAACTCTCATTTAGTTAACGGACATTTGTAAATGTGTAAATATATACAGCCATACACTGATAACGTACTAAATCTGCAGGCATGCACACAAATACACATACATATTAAGACAGTAGTTATATAGAAGTATTCTACATTTTTAGGTGTATGTTCAGGTTACTAATATGAAGTTTGTTCCAACCCAGGCTATTGGAGCAACTTTTGCGGCTATGATTGGTGCCGGTATGCTGGTCAGGTCAATTTCCTACGAGGACAGCCCAGTACCCAAACACCTCGCTTGGATGGTCCATGCAGGTATATAAGACGTGTCTAGTGGAAACGTATTGTTCTGTTACGTTGTCCAACTGTAGTTGCCTTAATTGGACACTAGAGGGCAGTCATGTAAAGGCTCAGAGTAATAGTTGTGCATCGTAAATGAAACCATTACATCTATAAGTATGGCAGAGATCTGTTTTGATGTATTATGGTTTGAAAGCTGTGTTATTCCTTTATCTGTTAATAATAAGGTGTGATGGGTGCTGTCATCGCTCCCATGACTCTCCTGGGAGGACCTCTGATGATGAGGGCTGCCTGGTACACAGCAGGAATCGTGGGAGGTCTGTCCACTGTGGCCATGTGTGCCCCGAGTGAGAAGTTCCTCAATATGGGCGGGCCATTGGCTGTTGGCTTTGGAGTGGTCTTTGCTTCTTCTATTGGTCAGTATAATGCACTACCACATAAACCCTGTCTCAGTTGCAGGACTGAATGCATGTTTAGAAGCTGGGTTAGGGGCTGTGTTGATGGTGAAGTTATTTTTATGAGCAGTTCTGCAAGCAGGAACACCAAGCGTTCTCCCATTCTGAACAGGCACATATAATAATTAGATAATCAGCTAAATAATTATGCAGGTCTGGTTGCTGTCACTTTGAACCTGTACTTAGTTTCACAGCCAATCTTCCCGTCTTCTTCAGGATCAATGTTCCTGCCGCCCACCTCAGCGTTCGGAGCAGGCCTGTACTCAGTGGCCATCTACGGAGGCCTGGTCCTGTTCAGCATGTTCCTCCTCTACGACACACAGAAGGTCATCAAAAGGGCAGAGACGCACCCACTCTATGGTGTACAGAGATATGACCCGATTAACGCGTAAGTCACACCTTCAAAGCTTTTTTCAGCACGATAATGTTAACTATGCACTTTCACCACAGTATGGATCTCATATTCCTCTTTGTTGTACAGGTGTATGGGGATTTACATGGACACAATGAACATCTTCATGAGACTGGTGATGATTCTGAGCGGTGGTGGTGGCAAGAGGAAGTAAACTGCAGCATTCTGACTTAAGCTTACATTTTACCTTTCAAGGAGTTCAACAAAATCCTATTTTATTACTAGCCGAATACTCCCAAGGTGTTATCTCTTAGTGAAAAGTCTCACTTTATTGATAAATAAACATGAATACTTTGCAAGAGTGTGAAGAAGAGACAAATCGCTGCATATTGATACCACACTGAGAATCCTTACCTTGATCGTGGAAGTATCGGGTTCATCCAGCGGTTTAAAAATGGGTTCAATCTGTCATTTTGCCTGCCGCAGATATTGTTTGTATTTTTTTATGTTTTATTTATTTCAACTTGGTGATGTTTTTGGTTTCCAATACGGATGAAGACTCAAGAATATTTGGTCCAGATTTACAGTACAATAGATGACTGTGCACATATATATACACTGATACTCTGGTGGGTTACAGCTGTTGGCAGTAGTTCATATATTTCTGAGAAAATATACAGTAATTTCAACAATTGAATCACTCAATAAACGGATCAAAAATTATGTGATTTGTGCGTGCATATTTGCATTTTTGTGCTCTATTATATAATTCATATACATAGAAATAAATACTATGGCCATGTGTTTAATAAGTTGCAAACTATTTTACAAGGTTATGTTTCTTAAAATGACTTTAATCAATTAAACTCAAAATGTTATATTGTTAATAAACTTCTCAGAAACCCATATGATGTCTGTATGCTGTATGATGTTGGTTAAATATGTCAACAATGGTATTCCACTCAAGCTGTGTGCACTACCACCAGTATTCAAATCATTAATTATGCGCAGTGTGAGGAAAAGTTCAGTTTTTTTCCCTCTCGTCCCCGCTGCTTCTAAATAAGCCAAAACTTATATTTAACTGGAACCAGACCATGAGGGACCAGCGGGGGACCACCTTGTATTTGCCTACAAACAGTCAGTGTGTAGCAGCAGATGACAAAGGCTTAGCACAGTAATCCTCTTGTCCACCAGCTGGCCGCTCCTCTAAAATTAAACCTCTGAACCAGGGCACTTGCAACAGATGCTAACATCTGTAAATATGCAGGTGCTTCGTTAAAGCACGAACACGTGGATTCCCACAGCTGCCAGCGAGTGTTTCAATCTCTCAGATCATGTTCACGTTTAGGACACGTATGATTCATATATACTTCATATTGGGAATAAAAGCCTGCAGATGGGAGGGATAAAGAGGGCAATAATGGATGAGATTGCGGAAAGCTTCAGCATGTGGAGATCTGGCATTACCGGGGATAAAAATTGCTCTCTGGCAGTCATTTTCAGATTGATGACCAATATATGGTGAGGGACCAAGGTTTTTGGCTTTACGTGGGTGGGGGGGGTGGAGGACTTAAAACCAGTTCAGTGGACATTGAATGAGGCTACGGGTATATATATATATATATATATATATATATATATAAAACAGATAGATACATTTACATTTAATAGAGTGAACGTGCAATATTTATATTAATTTTTTAAAATGAACTGAATTACCTCATTGACTATCAGATGGATAGTTGATGACACATTTTTCAAAATATCTTGTTTGTGTTTATTTTTGTGAACCGAGCAAATTCGTCACTGGCTGCCACCCAGTAAGATGCATGAGCGTCTCATCGAACGTCAGACGCTATTTTTATACCTGTGAAAGTAGGAAGTGCACAAGTCTGCACCTCTATGGGAGTAAGTCAATACAGTGAACACGACAGGAAAACGTGCACCAGGTATCACACTTCCTTAGGAGCAGATCTGATTTTAAAATAGGTGCAAAAACTCTTCCAAACTGTGTGAACCCTTTAAAAAAAAAAAAAATCAAAACAGTCATATAACCTCTGAATCTGAGAGCAGCATTTTGGTGATCTGATTCATACCAGCAGGATTTCTTACAGTTTTTTTGCATCATTGCAAACATCTGTAACATTTAATTGAACTAAAAATGCAAAGTAGACTTGCAGGTTGCTTTTAAAAAAAAAAAAAAAGCTTTGTTTTGTGTCTTGAGGCATAGTGATCAACAGGTCACTGGGGCTCTGCGTTGAAAGTGGACTACAAAAGTCAAAGAAAGCCTCTTGGCTGTAAGTGCATCACGGACCCACGGGTGAGGCCGAGGCTTGTTTTGGTCAGCGGGCTGCCAAGGAGAGCAGCCACGGGGAAGTTCAGGAACCCTTAAGTCCACCAGTGCGAGGAGCCAAATGTGCCATCGTGTGTTCAAAGAGAAACAAACGTTTCTTTGAGGTATTATGTTTAATATAACACTCAACCATTTCAACACTGACCCTCTAAAGCGGAAGTATATCACGTCACAGCCTGTGATTTAACCGTTTTCATGGCCGCTGAGCGTCGTGTGTACAGTGTCACACGTGTGCACAGGTGTGATCATCACACCATATTGTGTGAAACCTGAACACGCTTCCCCCCTTCCTGCGCGTAGTCCCCCCCTCTTAGAAATCGGAGAGAGAGAGAGCAGTGCAGTGGAAGATGTCTGTGGAGGGAAGGGATGCGTCACTGGATTAGTGCCTGAGAATCTGCCCCAGCCTCTTCCTCCTGAGCTGCTGAGACGCCTCCAGAAGGGCACATACAGCTTCTCCCCTCCACCAAGCCTTCCACATGAGCCAGCCGGGCCTCGCCTCCCCACCAGGATGAAGAAAGAAAGGAAAACGCACGCTTTACTGTTTCTCCTCCTGCTTCACTTCACCTCGGGTGAGGCTCTGCTTCTTTTTTTTTCTCTCTGATTTGGTCTTTGTGCACGGTTAAGTCTTCTTTCCTTGATCTTATCTGGTTAATCCTCTAAACGCAGAGGGCATGTCCACCTTAGTGGGGACTGCTCATGCTGCCTGTGCTTCGTGTCTAAATGTGCGACGGCACGTTTGTGTTGTGGTAGTGGAAACTTTCAATCCAAATGTGTTTATAATCCATCTCCATCCTTCCTCCCTGCTTTCGGTCCTTGTTGTTTTTTTAGCAAGTGAGTGCAACAGTTATCTCTTATTAATTAGATGTAGAACAACATATACACCAATCTATGTGATTTATGTGAAAGTTCTTTCAGATTCATACAGTATAATAATAACTTGGATCACGTCTGTGTGTTTAAAGGGCAATCTGACTACGCTCCGTATTTTTATGATAATGGTCCTAGCAGTACACATGGAAATATGGCCTTGTTCAGCATCTCTGAGGATACACCAGTTGGTAAGTCTAATTTTAAACCATCACACGTCGGGTTAATGTCAGTGTGAGAGAACCTTCCTTCGTGCCGTTTAGAGCTGTTCATTTTTCATGCGTAGGTGTGAAGATGAAATCATCACACTAGTATTGAGGCGTGAGCTAATCGCTGTAATACCTTTTGGATTGTGACGTACATCGAGACTCGCGGGAAGAAAACAATATAGGTGGAGGCTCATCTGCCCTGGTTATCAAACATGCCTTTACACTGAATAGGAAACAAAGATTTTTTACAGATTTGCATTATTTGAATGAACATAGAAGTGTCATGTTTATTGTTTCTTTGTCATTTCCAACACATAGGGGCAGAGATATACATTCTGAATGGTACAGATCCCGAGGGAGATCCGGTGCGATTTGGTCTGACTTTTGAAATGGGCTCCAAGGAATATTTTCGGGTGGACTCCAAATCAGGAAAAGTGACTCTGATTCAGGAGCTCGACAGAGAGGTGAGCCTGTCGATGAGACTCTTGTTTTGAAGAACTGTTAATATGTTACCACTGTTGGTTTGATGTGATGTTTTTCTTTGTAGAAACAAGATGAAATCTCAGTTCTCGTGAGCATAACAGACGGTCGCAACAAAGTAAGTTCAAGTAAACATTTTTAAAGATCTTATATGTGAAATATTTGTGATATCTACATGCTTGCAGCCTGTTTTTCAGTTATGTATTTAAATATATAACATTTTCTTTTTCTGATCATTTTATGAATACCATTTGTTTTATTTATGAGAATCGTTTTTTCTTGTTACGTTCAGGTTGTTGAGACAGTTAGAGTGTTTGTCACAGATGCCAATGATGAACCACCTGAATTTCAAAACCTGCCTTTCATCATCGACATCCCAGAGGTACAGTATAAATTGAATAAATAATGCCAAAACATCATAATAAATACTATAAATCCTTTCTACAGATGTGTCTGTGATACAAACAACCTTCTTTCAAACAAATAATTGAACATATTGTGTGTTTTTGGGTTATACAACCTCTTGTCTCTTCTAGGATACTACTCCAGGAAGTAGCATCTACAGGGTCCAAGCCTCAGACAGAGATATGGGCTCAGGAGGCAGCGTGTCGTATTATCTACAGGTAACTCCGTTGCTATGCAGATGATGCACAGTTGTGACCCTGGGATCTCTAAAACTGTATCTTGGTGTTAGAGTGCTAGATTGGAGAATAAAACAAGGCAGCCAAGTCAACTTCTGATTCCCTTTCCACTTTGTAATCCATTTAAAAAAACAACAACATATTATTATGACAACTGCACCATTATTGTCTACAAAGTGATGCTGTTAAGGTCGAGTTGACATCATGAGAGCTGTGCTGCCAAGCGGAGGGAGGAAAAGGGCATTCGAGTGATGGGACAGTGTGCGGAGAGAAAGATTAATCTCATACCAGAGAGCAGTCTGGAAATGGTTTTACTTTAGTGGATTAAATTTCAATTACATTTGAGCAAGGCACTGAAGGCTTAATAGGGGCTTAGGTTTGGTCCATGCCAACAGCTGACGGCACAGTCATTGTTACTGTTCATGTGTCAACTGTGAGATAAAAAAAAATTAAAAATGTTTGGCTTTATACATTAACAGACCTCACCATTTGCCAAGTTTACCATCGATGGGCACAGCGGCATCCTGAGGGTCAAACCTGGGGAGACTTTGGACTACGAGACCACGCCCACACACTTTGTGACCGTGGTTGCAAAGGTGAGAGGTTGCACAGGACACCGTTTGTCTTTGGGTTTGTCTCGTGGGCTTCGCCACCATATATTGAGAGGGGGTCCTGAAAAGTTGTTTGACTGGGGTTAGGGTTGGGGTTATGGTTGAGGGGAGGATTAGGTTCAGGTTGAGGGTTGTTGTTAGGGATATGTTTGGGGTTGGGTTGGGTTGGGTTATGGTTAGGGTTGGGGTTGGGTTGGGTTATTATTTGGGGTTAGGATTAGGTTCAGGGTTGTTGTTAAGGTTATGGTTGGGTTATGGTTAGGGTTGGGGTTGGGTTGGGTTGGGTTATGGTTATGGTTAGGCTTGGGGTTGGGGTTGGGGTTGGGTTGGGGTTAGGGTTGGGGTTGGGGTTATGGTTAATTCCTTTTTTATTTTGGCTGTATCTCCGGAACGGTAAGTCGTGGAGACACAAGCTAAAGAAGGTGTGTTCAGAAGGGTCGAATTAGGTCAGATGCCTCTATTCCTGAGATAAAAGCAGAAATGGGAAAATTGGGGTAAGGGTTATGGTTGGGGTTGGGTCGGGGTTGGGGTTGACAAGTGCAAAAGCTTGATTCTGTAGTCAGTTGTATAACTAGGCCTATTTAATTTTCATGTTAATTTCTAAAAACAAGAGACATTAGATATCTTCTAAAAACATGTTAGAACATTCACATGGTGACTTTGAAGTCACAGTTTCAGATTCATCCATGTTATGGTCTCGTCATTTTCAACATCAGCATTTAATCCAATCCAAGCAGAAAAAAAAATGTATGAAATTACAAGATTTTACCAGTAATCCCAACAACCTTTCTATAAGAGCATTACTTTTGACACGTGTGTTACCTTTATATCATTTTGCACGTGAAACAATCGGCAGCTCAGAAACCCATCTGTTGAAAGCCGAAGGTCATGGACAGTTCAGTCACGACTAAGCTTTCTGAACGCCAACACAGAGTCTCGGTATGTGATGTAAATGTGGTGAAGTGTTGCTCCCAGCGTGAGCAACCCGAAGTGTAATCGTTCCATTGTGAGTAATAAATCGATGGAGCGAGCTAGTTTCATCCAACAAATCAGATACTGAGAAATTGAAGAGATATAATATGTAGTCATGTTGTTGGTTGCTTTGTGAACACTTCAATGAGCGAGCTAAGAGAGTCAATCAAGAGAGGGGCTGGCGTCAAAAATATGACAGTATTTTTTTATTGTTTCACGGCAGTTATGTTCCAAAAAACAATAAACACTTCCTCACAAACCTGCGGGAAGGTGCCAAAGTCGACTAAAAACCATTATAAAATGTGTTAACACTCTTTTCTGCCTCACTGTTTCTTTCCTCAGGATGGAGGTGGAAGGTACAAAGGGAAGCACCAGGTTTTGACCTCCACAGCCACCATGACAATCAATGTCCTCGATGCCCAAGACATGCCTCCATCCTTCATAGGAACCCCTTACTTTGGCTACGTCTACGAAGTCTCAGTTCCTGTAAGTCTTCCCCTTTTTTTTTTCTTTACGCACCAGCGAAGGCGATCTGGGTATATGCACAAGATAATCAGATTTTCTCTCTTCCAGGGTTCTGAAATATTCACCGTGTATGCTAAAGATGGTGATCAAGGCAACCCTAACCCGATACATTATTCCATTATGAACGGTGAGAACAAGTCACGGAGAAAAAAACTACATTTACTCTTTTCTGTCTTTTTTTTGTCAGACTCAGTATCAACATGTCTTTTATCACCTTTTAGGGAGCGACGGTGTCTTTGACATAAATAGCACCAGTGGGTGCATCACCCTGTCAACTTATCCAACTCTGCTGAGAAATGAATTATATGAAATCCTAGTGAAGGTAATATCTTTTTTATTCCTTTCAGTCTCCTTAGTTATAATTCCACCCCAACCTGACACGATTATCACGACCGAATGCACTGATTTTTTTTATAAACCCAGGCTTCTGAGGTAGGACCAAACGATAAACTGCAGGACTACGACGTTACCACGGTAACGGTCCGGGTGGTGGATCTCAACAACCACCCTCCGACCTTTTACGGACTGAACGGACCACAGAGCAAGTTTGAAGTCACCATGTTCGAGCATCCGCCCGCGGGGGAGATCCTGCGAGGCTTTAAGATCACCGTCAATGATTCCGATCAGGTACGTCTAGTCCCACGTGTGACAGGTCACCTTGAATCTGATGAAACTTCATTTTCTTATTGTTTTTTGGACAGCTACTTTGCTAATTCTCTGTTTATTTATATTTTTTTGCAGGGGGCAAACGCTAAGTTTAAACTGAGACTAGTGGGGCCGAGTCGAGTGCTGCGGGTAGTTCCTCAGACGGTCCTCAATGAAGCACAGGTGACCATCATCGTGGAGGACACATCTGGCATCGACTATGAGAAGGGATCAACGCTTTCTTTTAAGGTTTGACTTCATATATCATTAAATATTAAATACTGGAATGCCTACATATTTCATCTGGGAAGTATTATATTCTTCATCTTTCTTTTTGATCGTTTTGATCTTTTTGATTGGCTTGTTTTCTCCGAAAAACAGCCAAAAATATATTATAATTTTATAAATCCAGATGGAAATTTCTCAACAACTATTGGATGTTTTGTCATGAAATTTAAACTTTGCATCCTGCATCGTTTCTACTGTTCAACAATGTGCTTTATGATTTAATACTTCCAGCACTAATTACATTCCCATTAGCCTCACCTGCTACTTGCACGTTAACAAATGTCAAAATGCTAATGCACTAACCTGAAACCCTGAATTCAATGACAAAATATACAAACAATAATAATTTCTCATGTAATGTATTGTTGTATTACACCATATAACAATTCACTACTTATGTGTGTGATTTATTTATTTATATTTTAATTCCAACGAAAATGTTGTTATCTAACAATTTGGTTTCCAACCATTACATCCTCACAGAGCTCCTTCTGTGACTCTCCGTGTTGTTTGTCAATAAACCAACCAATTAACCAGAGCTTGATTTAATCACACGTGTCTCTCTGCAGCTGCTGGCGGTGGAGATCGACACTCCCGAGAGGTTCAGTGCCACAGCTGACATCGTGATCAACCTGCTGGACACCAACGACAACATCCCCAAATTCACGTCCGAGTACTACATCGCCAGGGTGGCTGAGAACTCACCTGGAGGCTCCAGCGTTGTGTCCGTGACGGTGAGTCAATCACCATTAAACTCTGCTTTAAACCCGACCAAAGTGATTGCATAATCCATCAGTCCACCAATAAATGCATATTACTCGGTGCAGTTCATCAGATGAAAGCAGGTTTGTCACCAGACTCGCCCGCCTCCCGGCTTTGTTTTTTTTTTTACCCAGTTATGTAAGTCATGTGACACCCTGGCATGTGCTCTTTGTGCGAATACTTCAGACAGGGCTTTCAAAAATACAAATATGGGCACATTTCCTTTCCATTATACTGTATGTATCCTGCAAGCTGCATGCAACGTGTCTAAGCTACGCAGTGTGGGGGTTAAAAGGCTTAATTTTGCCCAAAGGTTAATCATGCCGACCCTCGCCATCACCACTTGCTACAGGAAGTGATTATAGCCCGCCCCCACCCACATTAGTTTAAGACCCTAGCTGGTTAGCCGCAGCCAGTAAAAACAATCTGAATCACCTGGGATGGGTTTGTTTTTTAACTTTTATTAGTTTTTATTAAATGTTTCAGATATGGTATATAATCTTTAGTACAGCATGTACATGTTTCACACTTTATTGTGTGTGTGTGATATAAGTATTTGGGTTATTAATCTCTGTTCTGTCCCGTCCTCTAGGCGAATGATCCAGATTCAGGGCCCTGGGGTGAAGTCAAATACACGATTTATGGATCAGGATCAGATTTGTAAGTAAAAACCTTTCACTCGTGCCAGTTTAGGTTTGGTCCGATCGGAAACTTAACTCCTGCGCTACCGCTAAGCACATGTCATAGACTGGAAAACGTATTTTGATGCGTGTACGCGTTTGGTAAAGTCAGCCAGAAGGACGCCGGGTCTCGATTCATCTTTGTCTCTTTGATGGAAGCGGGGAACCAATTTGATTGGCCCCCTCTGCTACGCAAACAGCTCGCTCTAAAATGGCTGCAAGATGCTGGTTAATCTCCTAATTGGATTGGGGGGTTAAAAATAGCCGGGCCCGTCTCACATAGGGAGAGCCAATTAACATGCAATGTGACAGCTGGAGCCACAGAAATGGCGGCTCGGAGAAGGGAAGAGTGAGAATTTATGCACGTCTTCAGGCGGCGACGTGAGTTCATTGTGTGAAAGTTATCAGTTTCAAGGCAACTTGTGAATTTTCACAGTGTAAAAAAAAGAGGCAGAAAAGGCAGCTGAATTAAAAAAGCCCGATGTTGAGCTGGAAAAGTGCTCCGAAAAGCTCAAAGTTACAGCAATGCTACACATTTCTGAGGTGTAAAATATTCGTGTGATTATGACATGTTTAACATTATTCTGAC
The DNA here is from genome assembly GCF_963514095.1 of Eutrigla gurnardus. Taxonomy (NCBI): domain Eukaryota; kingdom Metazoa; phylum Chordata; class Actinopteri; order Perciformes; family Triglidae; genus Eutrigla; species Eutrigla gurnardus. The sequence continues at coordinate 6,504,543 of NC_139933.1, read as the reverse complement.
GGCAAAAGTTTTTACTCGTAGAAAAGCAGCAAGAAATCAAACAAATGAACCGATTAAAATAAAAAAACAAAGAATTTAAAGAAATCTAATTCAGAATATACGTATATATATATTCACAGACATAAGGTGATAAACTAAATACTTTTCTTTTTATACCATCAGTATATTTTGACATGTTTCCCCAAGATAAAGGCTTTTTATAATGTGCTATTAATGTGAGTCATGTCGAGTTTCACAGGATGTGATGTGCTGTGAATTGGAAACACCTGAGGTGAGAATGGACAGCTGTGATTGTGACTCATGCTCTGTGTGCGACCTGCTCTGAACCTGCAGGTTTGCCATAAACCCGTCGTCAGGCCTCATCTCCACGCAGCCCTGGACCAGCCTGGACGCAGAGGTCCGGTCCAAGTACAACTTCTACGTCAAGGCCGAGGACTCGGAGGGGAAGTACAGCCTGTCCGAAGTCTTCGTCACCGTCCTCGACATGAACGACCACTCGCCGGCGTTCGACGAAACACTCCTGGAGAAAACCATGATTATTGGTACACCTGTCAGAGTCGAGGTACACAGCGTCCCCTTGTACTGAAAATATATGAAAACTCTTGTTTGGGCTACATTTAGAGAACACCGTATGGAAGTCTAGGAATGCCAATATTAAAATGAAATTATCCCAATTTCAATTATAACTTGTGTGCACAGCATATATCACAAAACTGATAAAAACCCTAATGTTTTCAAATTAATAATTACTGCCAACCCTAAAGAATAAACAATATTCTATATTTAATTACATTTTTAATTTATTTAAAGTACGAAATTGTGTATTTTCAATCTTTAAGGAAAACATTTCTCAACATTAGATAATCAACCATATAGAAACATTATTTGGATGGCTATTATAAATTTGCATGTTTGATGATTATAATACCTTGTTAAATTGTTGATAGATATTGGTTAAGCATCTCATTATTAGATTAATTTGCAGTGAATAATAGTAATAAAACAAACACTTGCTACAGAAATCCAGCTGTTGAGCTGTTTATCCTGCTGCTTGTCACAGGCTGTGGATGAAGATGCCGAGTCTCCCAACAACGTCATCGAGTACTCCATCATGACGGCGGATCCCGACAACGCCTTTGACATCAACGCGGACACCGGAGAGATCAAGCTGAAGCCGTACATCAAGTCCATGGAGATCGTGCAGAACATCACCATGCAGAAGGACTGCAAGTGGTCTCTGGTGGTCCAAGCGAGAGACAGGGGGTCTCCGTCCTTCAGCACGACAGCCGTGGTCAACATCGACATCACGGAGGCGGTAAGACTTGGTTCTGACTCGCAGCGTGCTCGCCGCGCTTTCTAGTCCAAGCTTCAGGCAGCAAAAGCTGTAGATTCCAGCTGTTTGATATGATAATAATATGCAGCTGCTAATTCAGCATCCTTGTTTCAGCCAATCAAGCTTCATTGAGCTCATGTTCTTTAAAGGATAATGCCGCACTTTTTTAGGCTTTTCTTACTATTGCAAAGTTCCATTAAGAGACCAAAACCAGCTATTTATTCTACTAACAAGTAAAAAATATACTGTTTTTTGTTTCTTTGTTTAAATTTAAAGATATAAATATGAAATATAATATAACAGCAGCATTATCCCGTAAAGTTTTCAGTCGTTCACATATTTCACTGTGTGTTCTTCACCATGTTTTCATTCATTCACTACATGATGAGATGACTCCGTGTCTTTGGTGTTGTTTCTGTGTCGTGCATCGTGCTTTTCAGATCAAAGGTCGAATAATTTCATACTTCATGGGCCTCAGCAAGCGTCCGCTGACTGTTTTTGGAATTTTTCTCAGCATTGTCACCTCCCTCATTTTACTAACAATCTGCATATCCACCATCCTGTACTGCAACTCGGTGAAAAAGTCCCGAATCAACCCCGAGAGTAATTATATCAAAGTGGTGCGCAGGATCAAGTGAGAAAGATCTGCATTCATTACCTTTAAAAACATTTTTTTTACTGGTTACTATTGTCTGTAAAAGAGTACTGCAGCACATTGAAGGAAAAATACCAAATTATAATGAATAAAACTTTTTTTTTCTTTCTTTTTTTATAATTTGTGATATTTTTTTGGATTGGAGAATGTCAAAAATTCTATATTTTTCTAAAAATATATAACCATCTTTGATTATTTAAAACACAAGAGCGTGAGTCAGACTCTAAGGTAAAGCCTTTTTGACAAACATTCATCCAGTCCGGTCTCGTAGACTCTCGATGTTCAGCCCTCATCTGCCAAAGACAAACCCGAATGCACCGCACTGCCAGACGCATTCCCAACAACTGGTGTCCTGCCTAGTCCTTAGCTGTGCTGCAGCAGTCCTGTAGTGTAGACTTGGAGAGGTTCGGGTGAGTGTGAGTGTGGGAGCGTCACGTTGTTTGTAGACATGTTGTTCGGGCCTCCTCTGTCAGTGCTTTGCTCATCCATCTCACGCTTGCATGCTCTGGATGCTGCGCTTACGCTTGGATTCAGTCCCTCGGACTTGATTTAAACCATTTTTTTTATTGTGCTCTTTCACAGACTCCTCTCAAGGGGCCTATGGCGGCCTTTTTAATGAAAAGTAGGGACAATCCGATGAAAGCCCTAGGCATGGTCACTGTTATCATTAGCTTATTGGTCGGGGTGACCGCCTTGATCTCTACGGCTATGTACATGCGCAACTCAAAGTCCAACAGGATCATGCCGGCGCGTCGCATCATTAAGAGGCGACCCAGGGACCAGCAGCCCTGGATCTTCAACATGCCCGTTGTCAAATTCAACAACCCTGCAGATAAGTTCCTTATTGTCAACCAGGAGAGAAGCCCCCGGCCGAAGCCTCCGCCCCCGAGCGCTCCCCCGCCACCGTGTAGCACGCGGTCCAGCGAGAGGCCGCGGGCGGTCCCGACGATATCCGGTGTGCTGGCCTCCAAAGGTTCCAAAAAAGCGAAATCGAATCGGCGTAAAGAGGGAAATGTCAGCTCCGCTTTGGTGTCGGAGCTTAAAATGAAGCTTGAGCAGAAAATCATTGAGAGCAACAAAGGTTATTATTAACTCTGTCATACAAAAACGTCTTGTTTACGGTTCTTTTTAACTTAGCTCATCACCTCCATGTGATGATCTGGTCGGGCGGGCCTACCTGTAGATTATTCACGAGTAAATGGTAAAAGGAAGGTTTACAGATATGTATGTCTTAAGATGTGATATTAAACAAGTGGGCATCCTCAGTCGACCCGGCTTAGGAAAAGAGAGGCGAGTTGCTCGAGTCCGTCTATGGTACTCTGGTAAATAACTCACCACACTGCCATCTTGAGGAGGATTACATCATCTTAAGAAAGCACCGGTGTAAATAGCCCGGGGAGAGGATAAGACTTACTGTGTATAAAATAAGTTGCATAACTAACTGAAAAGTGTAATTTGATGTTTTTTTAACGCGGATCTAGGATTTCGTCCAACAAATCCTCTTCTTGCTCTTTGGAGCGTGCAGCTGAATGACACGGTCGTGGAAAAAAAAATAACACTGCTTCTTATAAAGTGCTAAAGGACCGGTGTGTTAATATTTTTTACTCTGTTACATCAGCCGCTTGAAAGCTGAGAGGTTGCTTTTTTTTTTGTATGATTTCAATGTGCCACTGTAGGTTTTCACACTAACACTAGGAGAGTTGCTTTTTATTCATTTGTGTGTATAATTCTAGAAAAAAGCTTTTATATAACATCGGTCCATTTTCAGGAAAATTATCATATTTTGTCATACATGCATATATATATACACACACATATACAGTATATGAACATTTCCATGTTGTATCTTGCAGTAGTAATAATATAATATAAACTAACAAACAATAAAAATGAAACCTTCTAAATCAGCCTCATATTTTCAAGCACAGGTCCCTGTGTATATGACCTCACCTGCACAGACGATTCCTTTGTAGATATAGATATTGAACTATAGAGTCTGTGTCAAACATCGTTTGTTCCTCTCGTGGTTACTTTCCATTTTACTCTTCAATGCCTTCAAATGTGGGCAAATAAAATTGTTGGTTAACTTCTGTAACCCATATCATGTATCTGACTACATCTTAACTTATAGCAACCTGAAATAAGTTGAGAAAAACTATATATGTTAACTATAAATTACACTTGCCTGGTCCTTTGAAGTAACATATTTGTACCGTCTTTGTACCGTCTTGATTTTGAATAAATATTTGAAAATAATTTGGTCTGTTATTCTTTTTTGTCACATTAAATTCATCAAATTTTACACTTTCAGCAACATAAGCTGATGCCTGATGACTTTTTTTAATGACATGCTATGGCTTTTTTTGTAATGACATTTTTCTCTTTTAAATTACATTTTTATGACTTTTAATGGCTACACTGACTTTTTTATGATTTTTTTCGACATGCTACACTATGACTTTTTTGTGATTTTTTTTCGACATGTTATAGTATGACTTTTTTGCGATTTTTCGACATGTTATAGTATGACTTTTTTATGATTTTTTTCGACATGTTATAGTATGACTTTTTTGCGATTTTTTTCGACATGTTATAGTATGACTTTTTTATGACTTTTTTGTGATTTTTTTTTACATGTTATACTAGGACTTTTTTATGACTTTTTTCGACATGCTACACTATGACTTTTTATGATTTTTTTCCACATGCTATACTATGACTTGTTTGTGATTTTTTTTCGACATGCTATACTATGACTTTTTTGTGATTTTTTTCTACATTTGTGGAGAAAAATGTAAATACATAAGCTAATCACACATGTTTTAAATTACTACACACACATACACACCCACAGGCACAGGCGAGAGAGCAGCGGGGGTAGGGGCCAAACAATATACATAGGACACATTCCTTAGCGGAATCCGCACAGGGGGGGAGTATATGATATATGTGCATCTCAACAACATACATACACATACATAGAAGACAGCACCCGGAGGGATGGACCGTATGAGCCAGTGTGGGTGGAAATACCCAGCGCTCCAACCAGGCCGCGGCTTGCTAAAATTACGCTCCGCCTGCATCTATTGAATGAGCCAATCAGACTCATGGGGAGTCTCAATGAAATACCCTGCGCACTCTGTGTAAGCGCCTTTTGAGTGAATTCAACCCTATGTTGAGTTGACTATTAGGTCCGTGCACGTATAACTGCCGGAATATGTTTTCCTGATATTTGTGCTAATAAAGCGCTGTTATTGATATAACCCATAGACTCTCCTCGTATATTCAAGCTTACTGTTTTTTTTCACAACACATGCTATACTATGACTTTTTTGTGATTTTTTTTTCGACATATTATAGTATGACTTTTTTGTGATTTTTCGACATGTTAATTATATGACTTTTTTATGATTTTTTTCGACATGTTATAGTATGACTTTTTTGCGATTTTTTTCGACATGTTATAGTATGACTTTTTTGCGATTTTTCGACATGTTATAGTATGACTTTTTTATGATTTTTTTCGACATGTTATAGTATGACTGTTTTTGCGATTTTTTTTGACATGTTATAGTATGACTTTTTTATGATTTTTTTGTGATTTTTTTTACATGTTATACTAGGACTTTTTTGTGACTTTTTTTTTCGACATGCTACACTATGACTTTTTATGATTTTTTTCCACATGCTATACTATGACTCATACTATAACATGTCGAAAAAAATCATAAAAAAGTCATACTATAACATGTCGAAAAATCGCAAAAAAGTCATACTATAACATGTCGCAAAAAAAATCACAAAAAAGTCATAGTATAGCATGTCGAAAAAAATCACAAAAAAGTCATAGTATAGCATGTCGAAAAAAATCACAAAAAAGTCATAGTATAGCATGTGGAAAAAAATCATAAAAAGTCATAGTGTAGCATGTCGAAAAAAGTCACAAAAAAGTCCTAGTATAACATGTAAAAAAAATCACAAAAATGTCATAAAAAAGTCATACTATAACATGTCGAAAAATATCGCAAAAAAAGTCATACTATAACATGTCGAAAAAAATCATAAAAAAGTCATACTATAACATGTCGAAAAATCGCAAAAAAGTCATACTATAACATGTCGGAAAAAAAATCACAAAAAAGTCATAGTATAGTGATTACTATGGTGATTTTTTTTACATGTTATACTAGGACTTTTTTGTGACTTTTTTTCAACATGTTATAGTATGACTTTTTTGCGAGTTTTTTCGACATGTTATAGTATGACTTTTTTATGATTTTTTTTCCACATGCTATACTATGACTTTTTTGTGATTTTTTTCGACATGCTATACTATGACTTTTTGGTGATTTCTTTTACATGTTATACTAGGCATACAATAGCATGGATTTTTAGGACTTGTTTCAACATACTATAGTATAACTTGATGGTTTTATGTTTTTTTTCGACATACTATATTATGACAGTTTTTTTTACTTTTTTCAACATACTATTCTTTTTTTATTACTTGTTTTTCAACACCATACTATGACGTTTTTTATGATTTTTTTCGACATACTATATTATGACTTCTTTTATGATTTTATAACATTTAAAATCCAAAAACACTAAAACAAATTTGCATCATATACAAATATTTGAGGATGTTTATTTGCTTTTATGTAAAAAGAAAACATCCTCTATTTGCCTTCAGACATACAGTAAGCTCTGAGCTGTCATTAAATAGAAATATCATGTCCTGCTGACTAGGATTCAGATAGAAAATCACTGTAATCTGCTTATGAGTGTATGTATAAATGCACGGAAAAAACACTGCTTATGTAACAAATCCTCTGTGTGATTGTGCTAAAAAAAATCACAGTATGTCTCAGCATTCATCTCTGACTCCTCTTTAATCCACATCAAACATAATTTAATTCCGTTACAAGACAGCAGATTTGTACAAAAAAAAATATATATATATATATATTCTTTCAATAAAAAGTGGATTCAAATCTCCTACACAATTACAATTTTGTTTGGTGAAGTTGACAAGCAAGAATTATACAAAATATTTATTATTTACATTTCAGGATTTGTTGCATTCAGTATCAAAACTTTAAGAAAAAAATATATGAAATGCATTTTTATCACAAAACTTATTTCTGTACATGTTTATTAACACAGTTGTAATAAGAAATAATGGCATCTCCACTGAGCTGGTAGCATGAGATATATATTTACTATTACTACTAAGATAGTAGTAATAGCTCCTCTGAGCCTTCTGGAAATACCTTCAGAAGTATTTTCAAATATTTCTCTATTTTTCTAAAAAATGAATGATTTGCTCTGTGACTCCAGTGTAATAACACATGAGAAGCACGCTGACATTATTTACAAATACACATGGATGTACGTTCGACTTGATGCTAGTACAGATGAGCTGCACTTCCTCCCTTGCACCTATCCTCAGACTTCCGCCTCTTTTTCGGCTTTTCCTCCGAGCTCCTGCACAGGCCTTCGTCGCTGGCAGCCTGCAGGCTGTCGAAGGTGCCCTGCCTGTCCGCACCCTGCAGGTTCTGTCCACGCAGCCTGCGCTTCTTCCACAGATTCACGCAGCGATCCACGCAACTGAACCGAGCCTCCGTCGTGCAGGCGAACATCCCGGCCGGCACCGCCAGCACCATGGCGCACACGATGACAATAATGTGGATGAGTCTCTCTCTTTGCTCCAGCTCACTGATGTCACTTCCTGTCACGAACACGATGCATTGGCCTTCCCTCGGAGGATGGTTCTTCAGGGTCACGCACACCTCGTATTTCGTGGCGGGAAGCAGGTCGCTGACGGAGTAGCTGTTGATGCCGGGCCCGATGTAGATCATCTCCTTTTTGGCTGAATCGTATTTGCCAAAGTGGATGGTGAACCAGGTTTCTGCTGGGTTGTCCGTTGCCGCGTACCACTCTAGGGTGATACCGTACACCGTCTGCTTGCTGATGCGGATGTCGATGTGGGCGTTCTCATCGGACGACACCATGGGGACGGGTGGAGGGAGAGGAGCGGAGGAGTCGGAGGAGCTGGCGTTAACCGTGATGCTGACGAAGGAGCTGCCGATGAAGTTGTTGGCCATGCAGGTGTAAAGTCCTCGGTCTGCCAGGTGGAGAGATGGGATCACCAGCTGGGAGCTGACGGTCTCCTCGTCTATATGAGTCTCTGTAACTGCAAGAAGAAATCAGAGAATTTTTGTTTACATCGAATAAAGACATAGCAAGGCAACACTCAAAACACACAGTATTGTTCCTGTATGTTCTCATTAAGCCTGCAGCCTGAAAGTTCAACATATACCACGGTAAGTGCTTCCAGAGCAGGTTCACAGCAGTTTAATGGAAAATAAAAAAAATCTTACCAGCAAATCCTCTGATAATCTTCAGAGTGTACATCCACTGAATGGTTGGGCCTGGTCTGGCCTGAGCAAAGCATGTGAGCGTTGCATTTGCTCCGAGAGGTAGAGTGATATTAGTCTCTGGGGCAGAGGCCACCGGCTTCATGCATGTTTTTAACTGGACGTCGTGGAAAAACTTGTCTGCTTTGGAGGCGGGGCCCAAGCACATCAGATACGAGTTCATGAGGATGATGGGAGGGCTGACCACCCGGATGAATTCGACGAAGCCTTTGAGGCGGCAATCGCACAACCAGGGGTTGTCGTGCAGGGCCAGAACCACATTTGAGACCAGCCCTTCCTTCCCCCACACTTTCTCCGCTGTTTGGTAAAGAGGCCAATTCATGAAGACATCTTTTGATATGATGCTAAGTTGATTGAAGGATAGATCTAAGTAGGTCAGGGCGGGTAAGTGTCTGAGAGCGTGCTCGGGCAAGACGTCCAGCCGATTGTGCTTCAGGTCCAAAATCTTCAGTTTCGGCGTGTCCTGAAACGCCGTCCACGTCACCGAAGTGAGCTTGTTCCCTTGCAGCCTGAGCTCAGTCAGGTTGGCTAGCCCGTCCAGGCTTTTGATGTTCATCAGGGAGATCTCGTTGAAGTTCAGCCAGAGGAACTCCAAGTCACTAACGTTAGAGAAAGAGCCTCGAGGTAACTCGGTCAAGTGACAGTTTTCAATACGGATTTTTGTGAAATCGTGTGGGATGTCCTCTGGTATTTGTCCCATGGAGGTTTCCATACAAAGTAAAGACCTATATGGACAGACGAGATACGTTCAGGCAAGCAAAGTGCATACTGTATCTCAACACTGCAAATTTATGGATAGTGTTTGTAGGTTTGAGAACAATTTGATTACGGTACATTCAACACAGCACGACTACCTCACACTCCTACTTTTAAGAGTTTCCAGTGAGTCACTTACCTTCCCAAGTGGTCATCTGTGCAGGAGCAGCCGGTCAGACAAGTGGACGATCCGGGAGTGACGAGATAAAACACCAAAGCGATACGTAATGTGACAGAAAAGGCGTCCATATTCCTGGAGGAGCATGTGAAATGGGCCTGTGAGGACAGGACACGGGTTGCATGGAAGAAAGCCTATTAGTTTAATCTTCCTTGACGTAACACTTAAGACACCTAGTGACATGCGAGACACACAGTGGTAGGGTGTATTTGCAGCCGTGGTCCACTTTTAGAAAACACTGTCAGAAAGCACAAAAACACTGTGCGATCAATTCAGTGAGCTGACATTGCGGTCTTACTTTTAGGTATGACCCCAAACTGCCTTGCATCAGTTTAATTTAATTTATCCGTCCTCCGCCAGAGCGCAGGCATCGTCATGACAGGAGGGCCATCTGTATTAAGTGGGCCGGAGACCGTCGGGCTTAGCGGCGCAGAGAGGGAGGGCTGCACAGAGACAGAGGGACAGATGTCTGGAGAGGACTGTAATCTGACCTCAATAAGCCCAACATTGGTTGTCCCTCAGGTTGTTCAATGAGCATATAATGCAAGTGTGAAAACAGACATCTACAGTACTTTAGTTTCAAAATAAATCAGACATTGGGTATTGTAGGAAATGTCCCAATTAACTGACAAGTGTTAAATCAAGGATATCGATATTGATGATTTGTATATATTTTACCTGGAGGGACAACAACAGAAGTTGATTCAGCATTTTTATTAATTGAAATACTGCATGCAAGACTGTTCTAGGCTCTTGATTTGAATCATTTATACCCTAAATCTTTATCTGAAGAGAGATGCTAGCTGCTCTGTGAGGCTGTCAGGTGCTTTTTAGCTACCGTTAGCATGCTAACATGCCCACAATGACGATGCTAACAAGCATGTTAAGCAGGTATAATGTTTATGATCAGAGCCTAAAACACAAAATTGCCATTTAAAGGGTAAAAACCTATTATGTAATTTATCCTGATCCAGCTCACGCATCGACTACTGCAAGCACATTTCCATATGTTAGCCTTCTGCATCATACACATACAAATACAAAAAACCTTGAGAGCATATATCAATATAAAAAAGATTTATTTTTTTTACAGTACATTCATACATACACATATATTTCAGGTCACAAATATTTACACATTAGAAAATGTAGGCCTACTGTATTTGAGTCTGTTTTTGACCCAACGGTAAGCCTGGCACATTAACATCATACCGACATACAAAACAGACTAATAACTGCTGGTTCATAATTTTTTTCTAAATACTGTTTTAAGTACAGATTTTAACACAATGCAGAGGTTACATTGAATTGGGTTTTTATACAGTTTAGGGCAACATTTTCCTAATTTTTTCCTCATTTTTCCTCAAAAAAACATCACCTTAAAAGTGCATGATAAATTAAAAAAGGATATTTTTACACATTTACTGTTATTAATACTGAAACCGTGTCATTGTGTATATTTCCCTTTTTTTGCTGTCCACCAAATGAATGATGGTTTTTATTCCCACAAGGCTGTAAAGCAACTTCATACATCCAACGCTGACATTATCAGTGTCCTCAGTCTTTAAAGTCTCTGAGTCATCAAATCACTGAAAAGAAAAAACAAAGTGCGTCCTCTGGAGGTTCGAGGCATTCGTTTGGTTTAGCAGAAGTACTCGTTAGGTGGCCCCTCAGTCCTGGCTGTGGCCTCCGAGTCAACACTGGACCTTGCCGAGAGCAACCTGTTGGATTCGTCAGGATTCATCCTGGCCAGATACTCGCCCTCCATCCCTTTGGTTTTGACTCCGGGGGCCAGGGTCTCGAACGTGACGTACGAGTCCTGCATTTCCTTGGAATGCCCCCGCCCCAGCAGCTTTTGGCAACGCTTCTTTAGAGCCCCGCAGCACACAATCAGTGTCAGGGGGACGGCGATCACACACGCCACAGTTATCACCACCACATTAATGAGTTTCTGGGTGCCACTGGCGCTGGCCGCCTCGTCCGTCGAGAAGATCACACACTGCTCCTTTTTCGGGATCAGGCCTTTGACGCAAACGCAAGCGATGTATTTTGTCTTCGGCACAAGGCCTTCGATGGTGATTCGGTTCTTCCCGGCACCTACGTTGACCCGACGCATGTCTCTCTCACCAAACACAGCATATAGGACGCTGAACTCTGTGGTGTTCGTGGCTGTGGGTGCCCGCCAGTTCAGAGAGACCGTATGGTCGGTGTCGCCAATCACTTTCACCGAACGCACTACCCTTTTCTCCGGGGCTTGCTGTAAGGATGAGGCGTTGGCTGCCAAGTTGCCCAGAGCACCCACCTCCACCTCCGCCGGCTTTTCAGGGTCCAGGGCCTTGCCCCTTCTCTTGGGGACACTGTCAGAGACGCTGTAGCTCTCGATCTCGTACTTCCCCGTCACGCCTTTGCCATTGAGACGTTCAATGATGGGTTGGGCAGACGTGGTGGTTGGCGGAGGAACGTATCTGGCGATGAGTTTCTCCTGGTATGCCGCCCTTCCAATGCCAGTGGGTTTCTTCCCTCTGGTTTTCTTAGAGGCAGAGGAAGCAGGTGGTGGACCTGCTTCCTCTGACCGCAAGGAATCTGTGATCACCAACGAGATGATGGCGTCTGTGGTGCCCACAAAGTTGGTGGCTTTGCACATGTATTTCCCAGAATCCCGGTAGGCGACTGCAGGCACGCTCAGAATCGACCAAATGATGCCCTCCTTTGAAATCTCTTCCTGAACTGTGAAATTAAAAAAAGCAGACGCCCACAAACTAGTTAAACAGATTAGAACAAAAGGAATGACTTTAACCTCGTTGACGCTTTGACTTGGAATAGAAAATCTTCTAATCCACACATCTGGAGTTCGTACTGCAGAACTCACCTGTGCCGTTCAGTTTCTTGCCGTCAGCGCGGCTCCAGGTCAGCTCGGGAATCGGGACGCCGACTGTGCCGCAGCGCAGCAGGACGTTGTTGCCCAGCGAACTTCGCACGCGGGCCACGGCCGTGTGCACCCGAGGGCCCTGGCACCTCTGCAGCTCCGCTTCGGTGAACAGGACCCCGGACAAGCTCTCCGGATCGGCGCACCTCAGCCTGGGGTCGATGAGGGCCACGGACGACGACGGGGATTTCTGAAACTGGACCAGATCGTAGAGCCGACAGTCGCACAGCCACGGGTTGTCGTGGAGACCTGCACAGGAAATCGGGTGTGAGAAAGACACTGTCACTACACCGAGAGTCACTTTAAGACCAATGAATTAGTCTCTCAACTGGACACACGCACACAATAACTATAATTGGACTAATCCCCCGTTTTAAATGGTGTCAAAGGAGTGGTCGTCATGCAAGGCAGCTTAAAAAAAGAGTATGTTCTGGTAACCTAATATGCCACAGCTTGATCCTCACCGAGAATTAGTTTGGAGGAATCGGTGTCATGAGGTGGCTTAACACTCAGCCACATTGTGAGAACGTCGGCGGGAACGGTTGTCAGAGTGTTGCTGGATAAGTCCAGATAGGTGAGGTTCTTGATATAGGTGGTGGCGTCGGCGGGGATGGAGGAGATCTTGTTGTTGTGCAGGTCAAGGAGCCTCAGGTTCGGCGTGTCAGTCAGAGACTCCCAGGGGAAGGCGGTGAGGGAGTTGCCGTCCAGCCGGAGCTCGTCCAGGTTGTTAAGGCCCCGGAAGCTGTCAACATTCAGCGAATTCAGGGAATTGAAGGACATCCACAGAAACTCCAGGCTGTTGAGGTAGTGGAAGTTGTCGCTTGAGATCCGAGTGATTGCCGTCTTCTCAATGCGCAACTTTGACGTGTCGGTGGGGAAATTTGGAGGAACCACGGTGATCTCTGGATCATTGCAAAGTACACTCCTGCAAGAAATGAAAAAAAAGGGCAAAAATGTGATCATTTATTACGTGACATGGAGGAGCGATATTAAAGCTGCATTCAAATGGGCTTTGTTAGAGTGGATTAAATAACAAAAAATATATAATCTGCTTTTATTTGACGTAAAAATAAAACACAGTTGAGCATTTATTTGAGAAAAACATAGTCATCTATTGTTCAGTAACAAGCAAAGCAGATTAAAGGGCAACTCCATGTTAATCCTCCACTCTACAGTGACTGAGCAGAAGCTGCAGTAAAGATCACTTTTGCACGCAAGATAAAAAAAAATGACAAGATAGAACACACATGTAGAATACTGAGAACACACAACAACAACAACAGACAATAAGGTGTAATTGAATAAATGAGCATGTTTACCTCGCTTTGGATCCGTCGCTTAACTTGTGGAAGAAGCAGCTGCATTGTGCAGGACACGAACTGCTCAGCAAAGGAAGAAAAACTAAAGCCAAACAGAGAGCAGCTGGGAAATGTCGACTCATTTTTCCCTCCTGCAAGCTCCTAAACGCTATGCAGCTACGATTCAAAGATGACTACAAGTCGCGTTTAACGGGGCATCGGACGCATCGTGGTCGTCTGCAGGCGCTCAGCTCCATACTGCTCCGGCTGCTCTGAGTCCTGAGATAAAAAGGATAGGCAGGGATTAGTAAAGGACTTGGGTTATTTTCATTCACACGATTAGGGCATCGCCTCCTGGAAGCTGATAGGCTGCATAGTTTTTTTTTACTTTGAATAGTTTTCAATAGTTAATTGGATGGTTAATTATAGACACAACACACCTAAATGAAGTTTGCAGGTGAACAAACATATACATTTTATACATCGTGAATGTTTGATAACTCTTTTTTACATAGAAGTATTTTTAACATGAGGAATTCCCCCGACATATATATAAAATAATAGATTTTAGTTTTTAATTGCATTTATTCGTCTAAATATTGTAATGCCAAGTCTCATCATATACTGCCAGATATTTCCCTAAATGTATATTCTTGCTCGGTTAGCCTGTCCCTGCATTGTGTAATCTAATTTAATACATTTACTGTGGTTTGCATGATGGCTAGAACTTTAGCAACACATGGCCACTAGATGGCGGTGGAGAGTCACTACAGGCATTTAGTGCATTATGTTACTCACACTCTTGTTAATGCATCCAAACTTCAAATGGCAACATTATGTAACCACGTGCACTTGATTTATGGGTGTGAATGTCAAACAATCCCTTCTACAACTTCAAAGAAATCAATGAAATATGTGAGAATAATCTCCATTTTTTTTAAAGATTCCTATTATATCATACTGTATTTAGTAGTAATTTTCAGTAGCGTCCTGAACATGTTCTTATTTTGTGTGTGACACACTTTGGAGATGTCAGATGTGTTGTCAGTCTGAGGGGTTATCACAGGTGCAGAGGTTTAAAGACACGGCTGTCCGGCGGGATTTCAAATCCTTTAATCCAGTCATCTCTCTTATTAATACAACTTTGTTCCATTTACCTTCAGCAGGGTTAAGGTCTCGGGAAAATGTGTTTGCACAAATAAATGTTCCTCTATGACCCTGTCAGGGTAAAATTATTGAAAATGCCCATATTTGGCACAAGTGGTACAATGATGAAATTAAATTTGACAAAATGCTTAACAAGTGGGTATTATACAGATTGTAAAACCCTCTGAAGCAAGTGTACCCTAAGTAAATACAACTCATCATACTAAATTATAAATGTGTATCTTGAATCGGATATAGTGGAATGCATCTCCTTCTGAATGGTTGTGTGTATAAAGCAGAGCCCTATACCTGAAACATCTACTACAGTACTTCTAGTACACTACATTTTTCAGGGTTTTTTTGCCCTGTGTGCCGATAGGAAGGCAATTTCAACAGTGAAACCTTTGTTTCATTGCAAAACCAGCAGATTATGACGCTGCTAATGCTTTAATGTGTAACCGCTGCAAGGGGCAAACACCTTGGAGAAAGAAATATTACAGATTCAGGTCGGTTACATTCAGGGGTTTGATTTCCCTTTGATTTTCATTTGTGGCTCGTCTCTCAAGATGATATTAATCAAGAAGTTAAATGAGATCCTGATTTCTTCCTTTTAAAAGCCCGTAAGTTTATAAAAGGGAGTAGAAATGTGTTCAATTTGCAACACAACGTTGCAAGTCTTTTTGTATCGTAGTGCTCAAAGCATAATTTAACGTTTGATCTAGAGCTGTGACGATGCTGTGAGGTGGTTAAGAGTTCATTTAACAAGTTTACGATCTATTCCAGTTGATCAACCCAGTGCGTTGGTGATGGAAGTGATGATTTCTGTCCGGTCAATATGGGCCGTTTGAAAAAAAAGGGGTATTATTTGGTCTATTGGGACATGTCATTACTTCATAGTTAATGAGTTTGTGGTAATCTGTGAGCAGATTAGTGGTGCAATCAGACTCGGCCCCAAATGTTACATTTTTAAAATGTTCAGGCTGCTGCGAAGGGTCACTTCACTGCCGCCCTTGTTTTTTTTTAGGGTTATTTTGGTCAACGGATTAATGAGAAAATGAGGTCCTGATGCTTTCACAGACTTCTTTTTGACCTTTCACACTCAATGTGGCTGACGGTAAACAGACATGCATTTATATAGCAGCTTTCTAGACTTCCGTCAGAATCTTAACTTACACATCCTCACACCAATAAAAGCTAAATGCTAAATGCATGCTAAATGTCTGCTAAATGCCTTAAATGTAAATGTAAAAGAGAACGAGAACCACCAGCTTTTGAGTTTGGGTCCAAATAAAAGAAGAGATGGTGTTTCTCTGATATGACTTTGACTTTACGTGCTGATCCAAGGAAGTTTTTAGTTTTGTTCTTAAGGGAGAAAGCTGAAAACTAGAGTCTTGAAGGTTCCTGTACACTTGTATGGGAATGTGTGTGTACACATACATGTAGGCACTTTAAATAAAAGTAAGTGTATTCAGAATTTTTACATTTTACCGTGGAAGAATTTTGAAAATCAAAACATAACTCAAAGTCCAAGAGTTTGGCGGGTTCTGTCCATATTCAAGGGATCAAGTCAAGAAAAGTTCAATAATGAGGATGTGATTTGAAAGATTTCCCTGAACTTGATTAGTCAAGTCAGGTTTATTGATTAAAAAAAAAATCACATGGTACAGACAATATGCCACAAAAGTGAGCAATATTATCCACCACAGCCTCTTTATTTCAGAAATAGCAATTTTCATATTTGAAATAAAGCAGCTATTTGACCCAGTGTTGAGTATATTCATTAACACTATCTAAAAATCAGCCAATTAATTAACTTTGGTGAAAAACAACAGTTCCCATGTTGCCTTGCTCTCCTTATCACCAGAGTCAGCTGAGTGGAGTCACCCTAAAGGGGTTTGAGGGGGCAGAAGGTTTCCTACAGGAGTCATACATGCTCTGAAATTGACAAAATCACATCAACGAGTTGCGCAGCGTAAAGTCGCAGGACGTTTGAAGGAAGTCTGCTCGTTAGGACATTCCTCTGGGGATTTCAAAAAGGGGGGTTTTACTCAGATTAGTCTCTTTGTGCCTTTCCACGTGAAAGAGCCTTTATAAGGCGTCGTCTGTGTTTGGGAGGCCGTTGGGTGAGCTATACGCAGCGGGAAGAGGACTCGTCTTTTCTGGGGTTGCGTCTCAACATGGCGACGTACACATTACCGGAGGGCTTCACGGACTTTGACATGTTCACGTTCGGCTCGGCGCTTCTAGTTGGGGGTAAGTGAACCCGAGCACACCGGAAGATCGGAGATTTAAAGGGACAGTTCACTCTGAAACGTCACCAATGCTTTCTCAGTTTTTCCTGGTTTTTGAGCTGATTAAATTAAATTAAATTAAATTAAAGCAACATTTCTCCTCTTTATTCCCTTCCAGGCCTGCTTGGATTCTTCCTCAACGCCATCAGCATCGTGTCTTTCCTCACCGTGAAGGAGATGAGGACTCCCAGCAACTTCTTTGTGTTCAACCTGGCTGTGGCTGACATCTGTTTGAATATTAATGGCCTCACAGCGGCGTATGCCAGCTACCTCAGGTATCAAACACAGTTCATTTCCTTCCGCAGGCCTTGTTTGTTTTTTTTAAACTGCATTTCTTTTGGCAGTCGAGCAAAAGTTTAGTATTCAGTCTGAATAAGCCTTTGAGGTTCATAATCCACTTTATTTCAGTGTGTAAAGTTCAGATTTATCAAGCGGATCTATTGAAAGTTATCTAACACAATCTTAACTGAAACGTAGCAACATTTAAAAAAGAAAAACGATGTATTTTATTCAGCAGTTTCCAACCTGAGCATCGTCAGCACGGCCCCTATTGATCCCCATTATTTCATCCCCTATGTAGGTGATTAAACACATTTATTTAATCAAATTAAGCTTCACATCAGAAAAAGTTGAATAATAAATACTTTTTTTGGGTTAATCTGACTCAACTGCATCAAGAAAAAAAATTTTTATTTTGTAAACGCTGTGTTTTTCAAATATAACCAACATGCTTTTGTAGTCTTATATAAAAATAATGTGAAATTATGTGTTGGCAGTATTTCTCTGCAGCTGGATTATGATCTAAGTTTTGCCGTCTTTTCTAGATATTGGCCATTCGGTCAAGAGGGATGCGCCTTTCATGGTTTTCAGGGCATGATATCGGTCCTGGCATCCATCAGTTTCATGGCTGCGCTCGCTTGGGACAGATATCACCAGTACTGCACCAGTGAGTCCAACATATCACCAGTACTGCACCAGTGTAATCTATAAGACATACCTGCATAAACCCATCTCATTTACACGTGCAGGACAGAAGCTCTTCTGGAGCACGACTCTGACGATGAGCGGGATCATCTGGATCCTTTCCATCTTCTGGGCCGCTGTTCCTCTCATGGGATGGGGCGTCTATGACTTTGAGCCGATGAAGACTTGCTGCACGCTGGACTACACCAGAGGGGACAGGTAGAGTTGAGAATCAGTTCATATCTATATGTCTATACTCAGGAAAAACCATGACACATCCACACTAGAATGCAGATCTTATTTCCCTATGCATCTCCTTCCAACAGGGACTATGTGACCTACATGCTGACGCTGGTGGTGCTTTATCTGGCGTTCCCAGCTTTCATCATGTTGTCGTGTTACGATGCCATCCATAAGCACTTTAAGAAGATCCATCACCACAGGGTAAATGTGCCAAAATTCACTTTTTTTTTTTATTTTGGCGATTGGATTTGCACTTTTTTACTATACCTGAACTCACAGTGTGTGTGTGTGTGTGTAATATTTGGAGCCACCTTGCATCTACTTAAACAATAACGAGGAGCAACAACAACTGGTGCTGCTATCTTAGCATGCTAATGTTTGTGTTGGAGCTGAGTCAGAGTTACTTCTCCGACAAACGTGCAAACGACTCGTGAGATTTTGGAAAAAGCTAATATTCTTCTTCTGGCAGAGAATAATTAGCCTGATATTGGAAAAACAGACATGTTATTTTCCTATTTTCAGCTGAATAGCGATAAAACGAAACCATCGGCCTTCTATTGACTCTACATTGCATGTGTAACATCCTCACTAACTGAATGAACTCTGTTTCACAGTTCAACACCAGTGTGCCCCTCAGGGTAATGCTGATGTGCTGGGGCCCCTACGTTCTCATGTGCATCTACGCCTGCTTTGAGAATGTGAAGGTCGTCTCCCCAAAGCTAAGAATGGTGAGAATGTTTTTTTTCATTCAATCTAAGTCCGTGAGAAGTTACTGACAAAATTATGAAAAGGGAAGGATGGGAACGTTTATTTAATCTGGCTAAACAGTCGGCTTGGTCTGATCATTTGTCTTCTTTGCTGGGATTTGTTGTAGTCAACGTGTTCCTATACCAGCAGTTACTTCGTTTTCATGAACTCAAGTACGAAACATTGTCCTCGGTTGTGCTCACAGGTGCTCCCAGTGCTCGCGAAGACAAATCCCTTCTTCAACGCTCTCCTCTACTCGTTTGGAAATGAGTTCTACCGAGGCGGTGTGTGGCACTTCCTCACCGGGCAGAAGATCGTCGATCCGGTTATCAAGAAGTCGAGATAAAAAAGGACACTCAATACAGTTCTGGCACAAAATCCCAAACCGTCATCGGTCTCTTCTGACGTTGTAAACATCATTGGGCCACTCGTGTGTCTGTACAGTATGTTTTCACATGTGGACAGTCGCTGAAACTCAGGACGATCTCCACATCTGGAGCTGGATTTGTGTAAATCTACAAAAACGTGCATGTAATTTATCAACTTTCAAAATCAGCGCGTTCTTTCTGCAGCAATTTGTCTTCGACCGGCTCCTCCGTTCCACGTTGGGCCACTTCCAATAAACACACTGTGCTGCTGCTCTTCCATTGTATGCTCCATCTGCTTTAAAGTGCTGCTATAAGTACGATTTCTACTCTTGACCGTCGTCCAGACATGCCTCCTCCTCACACCGCATTGACTAAGCGGATCAACCCATTGTGTTTTCATTCGGAGGACCTGTTCGAGGTGACGTAACTTCTATATGCAGAAAGCAGAGCAGTCACTGTGTTACGCAATTACAGTCGACACCCGAGGCAAAGTGAACTCATTTCAAAGTTGCGGCTTCTTTAAATGCATGAACTGACAAACAAAGAGGCAGACAGTGTGGCAGATCCCATGTTGCCTTCCCCTTGGAGCGCTTCATTAAAATGTGATGGTGGCTTCTAGTTCAGACTTCATTAAAGGAAATTATTTAGCAGTTTTTACACTTTTTACATTGTGCTGAACTGTTAAAAAACAGCTCAGCCCTCTCTGGTGAGATAAATTGCACATGAATAATGACAGTAATGTACATTAAAAACTTAATGAAGGGACCAGATATCATGGAAGATTTAAATAAAGATTGATCTAATGAATGTAAAGCAGGTTGAATGACATAAGAAGTAACATAGCTGGACATCCACTGGCAGTGGCACGTCAGATCAGACAATTCAAGCAACACAATGTCTTGTTCTGATTTTTGTCCATTCCCTTAGATGACACGCAATCCTTCTGTGAGGTTATAGCAAGTGTTGGCGTCGGCGAGGGCGAAGAGAAGAAAACACGACAGCACTCTGATCTCAGAGCTGAGCTGCCGCATGCAAGCACTCCAGAAATAAGTCGGTGTCACACTAACCTCAGACGGGACTGACGATCTCGCCAAGCAGTCGTCAGCAGGTGAAATCCTCTCACCGTCTCAGGCAACCATGTCTTAATATAGGAGGACTCGGTCCTAATGAGCAGGATTCACGCAGGTCCAGAGCCATCCAAAGACTTGTTGACTCCTTAAATTAGAAAAGCATTTACGTCACATTTTTAGATTTGAACTGTTATCAGCATGCAGGAACTACACGAATGAAGAAAACTGATCAGTGCATAAATCGGGGAAGTTTTTTAAAACAAAAATCCTAACCTCATTGGGTAGTTGAGACGCTTACATTTCTCCAGGTCCTATAGAATACAACAATCCACAGCAATACTGTATGTTCACAAAAATAAAATAGAGCTTTTTAATAATAACCCAAAAAAATAAGTACTTTTGAGTTTCCCAACTGCTCCTCTGTATTGAGGAGGAAATGTTATCCTCCAAGAGAGAGTTCAGTCTTTGGGGGGAAATATCCAGATGTGTGTGTCCGATGTCAAGATCTAATACTACTACCTGGGTAGGTTAATGTGTGTTTCTTATCTGTGACAACAAATTAATCTGTAAATCCAAGTCCTCTGTGGCAGGTGTTTACAGCTGGCCACACCGCATCCAACACCTTCCACAGCTCTGCTGAGCAAGGCAGTTCCTCTGGTACTCAACAAAAAAAAACAACCGACACAAATGATGATTCCACTCTGACTACATCAACTCCTTCTCTCAATCAGAACAAGTATATACTTATGAAATGAATTGTCATGTATTACAACAATATTTCCAGGGTGTTCCGACTCGATTGCTCCTCTGTGTTTTTGTACAAAACCAAAGCTGACTCAAGAGTGCGGTTATGCAGCAGCCTCTTTAGTCTCCTTGACACATGAAACAAGCTCTTCTCATTAGCAGGTATTACACGTCGGACATAATCATGCACTTCCTCATAAACTCCGTGCTCCTCGTCCACCTCGGCTCATCGGGGTTGTTCTCGGGGGGGGGGAAAGGGAGAGGAACCCAACAGATTAGCATCACATTCCAGGAAATGGCCGTCCCATTGACTGACAGCTGATTACAAGTGTTTGCGTGCTTGTGATCTAATTTGGTTCGGAGCCGTAGATAGAAGCAGCAGTAATAGCAACGAGCACACAGGAATAAAGGGGACAACATGTCACAGACAGATCAAGCCTCAGTGAGCTTTCTTACGGCACATTGTAAATGTGGCTAAATCGGACCACAACCCTTTTCATTAAGTCTGGAATTAGATTACCATCCAGCCACAAGGTGAGGTGAAGGTGTCACTGTCTGTGCATGCATAGTAACCAGGAGTGTGTATAACGCCGGTTACAGACAGATGGGGGGGTTTTAAAAAAATGAAAACAGCACAAACAGCAGCCCCATCACACACACGGGTGCACATGTGACATGTTCAGAGAGATTTAGTTCATCAGAGTCAGATTTTGACCTTAAGAGCATTAGTAGAGCCTGGCTGCAGGAGGGAGAACGTTGAAATATTGAATGTAATACACACTCACTGAGAAATCTTTGATATCATCATCTCCTCTCTTCTTACCCCACTAATGTAAAACCAAACTAAAGATACACTTTATGGAGAACAAGTGGCATTTGAGGCTCTGATACTAGCGTATCAAAGCATATCTGACCATTTCACATTCATCTTTGAGACTTTATTTAATTCTGATCATAAAATTGTACACAGATGAAACTGTTTCCAAGCCTTCAGCAAACTTCAAGGAATATAAGTGAAGAAATAAATGATTTGCCATTCTGAAACTCTTAAAATTATGGGTTTGCTGCAAAATAAATGCTATTAAAGTAAAAAAAAAGCAGGACTTTGAAAAGGAGGATTACGGTTGAAGACCACTTTATTTTAAGCCTTCTGATAATTTGTTAAAGTGCACAAGATCTGCTGCTGAGTTTCAATTTGAGAAATAAATAAATAAGCGGAGCATACCAGACTTTTACTGTGTAAAAGTTGAAGCACAGACGCCATGTTTGCATACATTTCCAAGTTAATCATCAACTTTGTATTGGCTCAATAAACACAGTGGTCGATGTTAAATAATCATTCAGCTGACGGCTATTCAGAGCAGAAAAGCAAAGGTCAGGGTAAATCCCACATTAAACATGACACGTTACAGGTCATGGGTCAGATTAGATGACAGGAGGAGACACATTACATGAAAAAAAACACAAAACAATGATCTTACATAACGCTGCATGTGTCTGCTCATAAACCAACCCATAGTTTCATTTAAATGTGACACATTTCCACAGGATTGTTCTTGAAAGGAATTTTAAAGGATTGCTTTCCAGAGTATAATCTGGATTAGATGATTTGCGTCACTACCCTTTACAAACAGCCTTTCTTCTGGTTTTCATTTATGAAACCTCTCGCGTACCATCTTCACACCGTCCACATCTCGGGACAAAGCCGACGCTCTGACCTGCTGTCGGCACTGCCAAATTACCAGAATGGGATTATCCGTTTCGTCACTCACATATCTGCACTGTCACTCGTATGAAATCTGTATATTAAATAGAAAACTGCAGTGTGTTTAGCTAATGGCTGCTGCTGGGCCAAGCCTCTCTCTCATTAGTGAAATTGGGCATTTATTTCCTGTGGTGTTAATCCTCCTTTTATGCATCACATAATCCACTGAACACACAGGAAAAACCCCTCCACTGTCTGAGATTACCATCCAGTATATTGTTTTAGAACAGTATGTGTTGAAATCAACAAACAACAACAACAAAAATTATGCTCTATTGGCTGTGGATGTTAAACATATGACACTAACATCTGTCATAAAACTACTGCAACACAAATCACATTTGCTAGAAACAGATATATTGTCAAACAAAATTGGTATTATTATTATTTTAATAAGATTTTGTCTTAGTTGTATTAGTAATGGCGAAATTAGATTAATCAACAACTGAACATTTCAGATAAATAATGATATTACGTATATATATCCAAATTGAAGAAATTGACATAGGCCTACATAGTAAGATTCCCTGTTAATTACACATGTTCAATTGCTGTTTTCATAACTAGTTAGTGTTATTAGTTTTGTAGCATCAGAAACCTTATTCATTTACTTTTAAACTTAGATGGGACCAAAGTTTTGGTGGGTGCTCCACTATGTTTTACAGTCAGATCATGGATCAAACATGTATTATTAATAATATTTGCAAGTCTTCACTGCCCTCTACTGGCAAAAGAGAGTAGCTCTCGTTAAGAAATGGAAAAAAACTCCAAGGCATTTACTTTTAACACGATGTAAGTGTGTGTGTGTGTGTGTGTGTGTGTGTGTGTGTGTGTGTGTGTGTGTGTGTGTGTGTGTGTGTGTGTGTGTGTGTGTGTGTGTGTCTTGTTGTTATTCTTGTGTTAACCCAAACTCTAATCTAAAATAGGAATGTAACTAAAGATGACAAAAAAAATCATTAAAAACCATCTGTTATTGAGGATATCATTAGGTTACAGTACAGTAGTTGATGTAAAATATTTACTTATCTTTTAACGTCATGGACAACATCACTGAGTAATGGGACGACTTTCATGGCTGGCGTGCACTTACAGATGTTCACCACATGGTGTCGTCGGTGTGTCGTGTTGAATCAGAAGGGTCCCCACATCCCTGTTACCGTTTGGCTCGATTCAAGCTCAGGACACAAGAGCTGCTCGCAGTAGTTATTACGCGCTTTTATCGTTGTTGTTGTTGTTGTTGTTATTTACATGTTTTGACTCACTGGATACATTTTAACGCGTTTGTTTGTTTGTTTTTCATTCACAAAGTGAGTGAGAATCTGCCGTTCATGCTCGTCTCTGGTGAGCTGTCCACAATGTAATGGTGCTGAAATCTTTTCAGCTCCTGCAGCGGACGGTTAAAAAAAAAGAAGCTTAGATAGTAAACTAACTGCAAATTAATGCACATGCACTGACTTTTTCATATTTGAATTTCCATATAGAAATGGGCCACATCTACATTCATGGAGACTCAGTGGTGAGAAGGGAATTTATAGCTGTTTTATTTATGTTAGTGATGTTGAAAGTCTTCTTTTGATTTGCATATATATATGTATATATATATATATATATATATATATATATATATATATATAAAAGCAAATATATGAGGTATATGAGGTAGATTTTCGTTGGTAAAGATGTATAAGTGCAGATATGTTCGTGTGCGTATATGTCTATAAATGTATAGAGACATTGAAGAATGACGCCAAAGTCAAGAGTCACACACATTAAGAATAAGAAAGCCTCTTTTTCTTCGAGGTTCTTGCAGAGGGGGTCTTGTGATGTGGCGCTCATTGGCTCTTATTGGTTGAAGTGATTGCTGCCATGGTCGGAAATTAACATAAAGGAGGCAAGTGGCGAAGGGATCCACTTGGGGGCAAGCTGGTGATGCGTCATAGCTCTTGGTGAAAAGAGGAGACAAAAAAAAAAAGAGGAACTAAAATAGCGCCGAACCTGCGGGTTAATGTGCACCAATGGCCACGGAGTCACTCGTGGTCTCGGAGCTGAGCGCAAAAGTGCCACAGGTGATTGGAGGCATGGACACGGAGACGAGAGACTTTGAGCGTCTTGGGTGTTGCAAATAAGTAAACCAAAAAAGAAAAAAAGAAAAGATCGCGCCAAACAAACTTTGCCATGTAAGATTCGCGATCGGACACATCTGCACGGTGCAGAAATTGGACGACTTCAGCACGTCACTTCTCCGGAGATCATGAAACAACATCGGATGTGGCTGAGGCGAAGACACGTTGAGGAAAGCCGTCTTCACCGATGAGGCAGCCGAGTTTCGCCTCTCCCTTTACGCACAGGCGAGGTGAGGACGGAGAGCATCGCATCAAGGTGGAGAAAACACCAATGAGTCATCCGAGGTGTTGAAAGACTCGGGAGCAGACGGGAGAAGCACAACTCTGATTTACTTTTTAATAATTATAATAATAAAGAAGCACATCATGGATGGAGAAGGAGGATCGTCCGGGCTGGTCAAATCAGCCGCCGTGAAACTGTCCGAGATGGGCGAAAGAACCAAGCAGCTGGGCACCGCGATTAAGGACCCTCACCAGCAGCGACGGATCATATTAGTGATTGTTTGCGTGGCTCTCCTGCTGGACAATATGCTCTACATGGTAATCGTGCCAATTATTCCGGACTACCTTGCCGAGCTGGAGAGTGAGCAGTCAGAGCACGTCCACGTCGTGATGCACCCCAACTCCTCCGCCAACAGCACAAGCCAGGACAAAAGTAACAAGAACAACTTGGACGTGCAGATAGGAGTGCTTTTCGCGTCCAAAGCCATCCTGCAGCTGCTGGTGAACCCGCTGTCCGGCACGTTCATAGACCGGGTGGGATACGACATTCCACTCTTAATCGGACTGAGCGTCATGTTCGTGTCCACCTGCATATTCGCCATCGGGGAGAACTACGCGACGCTCTTCGTGGCCAGAAGTTTGCAGGGTCTCGGCTCTGCCTTCGCGGACACCTCCGGCATCGCGATGATAGCCGACAAATACACGGAGGAGTCGGAGCGCAGCACGGCGCTGGGCATCGCCCTGGCGTTCATCTCCTTCGGGAGCCTGGTGGCGCCTCCGTTCGGGGGCGTCCTGTACGAGTTCGCGGGCAAGAAGGTGCCCTTCATCGTGCTCGCGTGCATTTGCCTGGCGGACGGCTTCCTGGTGCTGACCGTCATCAAGCCGTTCTCCAACAGGACTAGAGAGAACATGCCGGTCGGCACCCCCATATACAGACTCATGGTCGACCCGTACATAGCCGTGGTGGCCGGGGCGCTGACGGTCTGCAACATCCCCCTGGCGTTCCTCGAGCCCACCATATCCAACTGGATGGAGACCACCATGCACGCCACGCAGTGGCAGATGGGGCTCACCTGGCTCCCCGCCTTCTTCCCGCACGTCCTCGGCGTGTACATAACGGTTAAACTGGCAGCTAAGCATCCGCACCTGCAGTGGTTCTACGGGGCGTTGGGTATGGTTATCATCGGGGCGAGCTCGTGCACGGTGCCCGCGTGTAAAACTTTTGGGCAGCTCATCGCCCCGCTGTGCGGCATTTGTTTCGGCATCGCGCTGGTAGACACCGCCCTACTGCCCACACTCGCGTTTTTAGTTGACGTGCGTCATGTGTCGGTGTACGGTAGCGTTTACGCCATAGCTGATATTTCCTATTCCGTCGCGTACGCTATGGGTCCCATAGTAGCCGGCCAGATAGTGCACAACCTCGGGTTCGTACAACTCAATTTGGGCATGGGCCTCGTCAATGTGCTTTACGCGCCAGCGCTGCTGCTGCTGCGCAACGTGTGCCAAATGAAACCGTCCTACTCCGAGAGAGATAACCTGTTAGAGGAGGCTCCGCAGGGGCTGTACGATACCATCAAGATGGAGGAGAGGAGGGCTAAAAAGAAGGGCTACAGTTCGGCGGGGAATTGCTTGCCAGTAGATGAAAACGGGTTTGACAACTTTAGAGCACAGCGGTCCTTGTCAGAAGAGTCGTCCGGTACGGAGTACACTTAGCCCGGCCACACTCGCTCACTCAACCGCGAAACATTCCCCCTGGAGAGATCCGGAGATGAGGCAGGTTATAGTCCAGTTATTTAAACTTTTATGTAACTACCGATGTGCAATATTTAACACCCAATCACCAAAATCACGATGTGACCTGCTTTCCAAAGTTTATGGTTTCTTTTTTTGACTGTCATTGTCTACGTAACGTTTGTCATGGACGTATAACTGGAATTTTGTGAGAGATCTGTCAGCTACTGTTGAATTTGTGTGCATCACTGAGTATTGTAAAAAAAAAGAAAATAAGATATAAATAGATAAATGTGCGTACAAGATTATATGGGACCAACTATATGCAGCACATTTCCCCCCTTACACAAAAAAAATAGCCTATATTTTTAGTCTCTGAAGAAACTTTTTTTACTTGCACATCAAAGGCCTGATTTTCCTTTTAGGTTGTTGAAACAATCGTGAATTTTAATTTTGTAACAAGTCTGTTTTTTATTTACATTTTTTTAATCGTTGTTTGAAATTAAATGTATCTCAATAAATGGATTTTTTGTACATATGTGGATACATGCACAATGTAAATTGTTAAAACATACGTGGACCTCTTACAAAGTGTGTGTGTGTGCGTGCGCGCGCGTGTGTGTGCGTGAATCATTTTGTCAAGACGTAGCTAATGAAGTCAGTCTCCTTCAGACGAATAAATATGTATTCATTTATCACTTGTCGTTTTAATAAATCTCTGTTTGGATCGGTGTGACGCTGGTGATTTCATTCTTATTTCAAGCTTCAAACGGAACATATTTCGTTAGAAATCTCATGAATTCAGATTATAAAAGTGGTTCACACTTCAGAAGTATTAAAACACCACGTTTGAATAAAAAGAAAAACAAGTTATGTCAATATGAAAGGTGATACAATTATGAAACACCCTGTGATTCATGAAAAACGATTACTTTAAAGTTTAATTTAAGTTACAGCGCTGCACAAATAAGCACAACTACAGCAGAAAGGGAGCGGACCACAAAATAATATATATATATATAAAAGAATCATATAAATCAACAGATCCAAGTGTGCAATAGTTTAGAAAATGAGGCTGCAACTGCAAAACAGATTTAATTTCCACGTGTGCTTCGCCTAAATCAGGCTGACAAACTGCAGGCTTTCAATCTAAAGCGTCATCTGAGCACCGGCTGGACTATCACAGCACCTTTGGGTGCTTTTTTTTTATATTAAAATTATCATCGGATGTGGAAAGGAGGGGGAGGGAGGGAGGGGGGGGGGGGGGGGATGTCAGATAATAAGTTCCACGAATAGATTTCGATGGGAGGAGTTTCTTGCCCCAAGGGGGAAGGTAGACGCGAACACCTTCAGCATCTTTTCCAAGGCGCGCATTAACGTGGAGTCACAGCCTTATGGCGAGGCGAGGCAGTGGTTGGAGAAGTCCTGAATGGAGCTTTTACACTAACATGGGTTTTCACTGCGTTGACGTGGGAGGCAATGTGAACTTCCTCACACTTATCTGACCTCCCGAGTGGCGCACCGATCAGGTAAGGTAAGTTTATTCTTCTTTCAAGTATGTGTTTGATTTAAAAAAAATTAAAAAACAACCTTAGAAACAGAGTCTGCACTTTTTTTTTGCATCTTTAAATTTAGTTTAATGTCAGTGAAAGTCCTCTTTGCTGTGACGATGGGGTTTGAAAAGTTGTAATTGTTTAACATTTCAAGCAAACGAACTTGCATCCTGTGATACAGATTTAATATATTTGTAATTTTACTTTATGTTTTAGCTCTTTTTAAAATGCACTTTAATGTGAAACTACACTGAACAGAAGAGACCCAATTCCCCTCTTTACTGTCTGAACTTGTATTTGTTTTGGGGAAATATATACTGTATATATATATTTTAAGACTGAACTACAGATAAAAGGAGTTTTTAAGACGTGTCTTTGTAATGGTGAGCGACGAGACGCAGCTGGAATTCAAGGGCATGCAGCAAATTGCACGAGGCTGCAAAATGACGAATGGAAGCCTGCTGGTTCACTTTCAGACAGCACCATGTGGCTTCATTGCCCAGTAGGCCTACTTTTATTTACTGTATTTTGTGGCTTTCCCCCTCTTTCTCAAATGTCTTCACATGCTTCATGCAGGGAAGACTGACCCCAGATCCTCTCGAGAGCGTTTCCGCATTATTCCCTTTGACTGGAGTGGAACGCAAAGATGCCAATTTTGGAGAAAGAGACGGCCAGAGACCAAAGCAGCCAAGTATGAAAACATGTAATTCTTTCTAACCAATGGCGTAGGTGGGTGGCACCGGCACACCCTGGCACACCTGGGGCCACGGTGTGCCAGGGTGTGCCAGTAACCCACAGAGGTAGCTGGCACACCCCCAAAAATTGCCGTCAGACGATGCGTTGCGACACCGTTTTCAGTGTAAAAATCTTGTTTGATTTCATGTTTCTCATTCCATCTTCTCCTTTTATAACGTTGAAGCGCAGAGCAGTGCCGCTGTCCATGGTCCTGAAGTTGGTTAAACTACTAACCAATACATTTCAGCACCATGGTCAGCGACAGCGCTACTCACGCTTGGCCGCTAGGGGCAAATATGATCCCAGGACTTTCACCATTCAGATTTTTATAGCCTATCTACTATTCTATGCAGTAATTAACCCACATAATACAACCAGTGGTGGATTATGTTTTAAATTATTATGGATTATTTTACTTTTTGAGTGTTTTTCCAGGGTAACACTTCATATGACTTCCTAAAAACCTTTTTTTTAAAACTACACACATCCCCAGGATCAACAGCTAGACAACATATTCTACCATTCCAATGTACTAGTCAATATTAACATCTTGGGCTACAAGCAGTACCGTTATGCAAATGATTAAACATCAGACAGAAAAGATAATCAATTTACGTTTTCCCTCCCTATAAAAACAAGAGTGTCTCAAGTCCCAGCGGGCTGTAGAATGTATTCTCAAATAGGCCTTGAAGCATTTAAGATGAATTATTAACTCAGGTTCTAATAATTAAAGCAAAGAAAAGATGAGAGGAAATTACCCTTTTAACTAATGAACTCTCGATGAATCTGGGGAAAGGCATCAAAATGCAGAGCAGCTGCTGTCATTTCATGACTTGTAACGAATATTTATACCAATCTCTTGTTTGTTTGTTTTTTTTTATGACATCAGATGTTGCCAAAGGTCCCTGTGCCCCCGCTCAAACAAACCCTCGACACATACTTGAAGTGTGTCCAACACCTGGTGAAGGAGGAGCAGTTCAAGAAAACAAAGGCCATCGTGGAAAAGTTCGGGGCTCCTGGAGGCGTCGGCGAGGTTCTCCAGCAGAAGCTTTCAGAGAGGAGGGACAAGACGACCAACTGGGTAAACTCTCAGATCTGCAAGATAGAAAAAAAACAAACACTGCTGCTCTTCATGTTCATTTGGAAAACTCAATACAGTCATTGCAAAACCGTTTTTCTTCAGCTGTAAGACTTTTTGCATCATTCATTCTCATTATGATCCAATTTATTGGATTTGACCTTTTTACAATACAGTATTTCTCATTGGCATCAGGTTTTTTGTCTGCATCTGCTCTATTTAGTCTGAAAATAAAAATGACCTCAGATTTGTCTAAAGTAATAAGAAAATATGACCCGTTCATAAAAGAGTTGAAGAAAGTGAAACGCCCTGCAATAAAGATTTATTGGAGCCTTTTGTTGCTTCAATCTGTCCACCTGCGTCTGGGTGATCAGTCAGAACACAAGTCATCCAGCTCAGTGGAATCTATCACGCTCCCACACCGGCTCTCTCCTACTCACTTTCATCTGGCAGTGATACACTGTGATGTGTTTTTACTCCGTTGCCCACAGGTCTCAACTCTGAAAGTAATAACTTGAGTCCAAAACACTTAGCAAAGCCACATTTCTCAACAAAAGAAGAAAAAAAAAAGCATCCCTGTGTTTTTATTTAGGTGTATGACTACTGGCTGGAGGACATGTACTTGAACAACAGGTTGGCCCTGCCGGTCAACTCCAGTCCTGTCATGGTGTTTCCTAAGCAGACGTTCAGAGATCAGAAAGACGCCCTCAGGTAGGAAGTTTGATTCTGCTTTTCTAAAAGGTTTGCATGGGCTGAGAGTTTTTAAACTTTATCTTTTGTCCAAAACCCAAAGATATTGAGTCAACTTTCATGTAAGACAAAAAATGGAGGAAGAAGAAACTTTGAAACATGTTTCCTCATAATTTACTTGAACAATTTACGGATTATCATAACTTTTGCAGATTAAAAATGTGTCGATCGACTAATTATTTCAGCTCTCACTCCTTTGCTAAGAACACAAATGCACCAAGTTCCATTGAAAAACAAACAATACTTAACATTAAAACTCCCAGAATGCTGATATTTTTTGTTGCAGATGCTTGAGAGTATCAGGGTCCAGTCCTTAAAAGGTTTACAACATCACAACACAAAGTCCACAGTAAATCACTCAGTTCTGCAGCCACTGACAGGGTTTATGTACAGACCGCGATTAAGATCTGAATTACAGACATGGAGAAAATCACTGGCATCATCTCTGGGCCGTTTCACTGGCCATTATTAAATGAGCCGTGGTCCACCAGACATTACACCAGTCCACCCAGCCCTGTAACTCAACATTAGCTTTTGTCAGCTCACGCCACACTAACTGAATAGTTCCAGAGCACCCCAAGCTGGTAATCTACTGACACAGCCACTTATTAGATCGGGAGTGACAGGGCAAAGCTCTCCGCAGAGACTGCTAGTCAGGCTTCATTTAGGGGTGTGGTGCACTGCGGCCGCCTCCTTTGTATTGATCTGGCTTTGAACGTAATAACACCGAGACAAATGACATCCAACACAAGGCCTGACAGGGCTCTGTGTTTTCCCTATTTGCCCACTCACACATACAGGCTGGTTCACTGCTCACACAAACACAGATATACACACACAGCTTCCATAATGTGATTACCGTTTGTGCTTTGAGGGATGAGAGGAGGGCTAATTGTAATCACCGGTCAGTTCGCTGTGTATGTTTCATGTTGTTGTTTTAACATTTCAAACACTCTTTTTAAGATTTGGTGCTCGTCTGATCGGAGGAGTGCTGGACTACAATGCCCTCATTGATGCGTAAGCTTGTAATGGATTACCCGTCTCCCTGCATCCTCACGCTCCACCTGCATGCCCTTTATCCCCACCTCACCTATGAAAGTGAATTTATGATGATAAAGTCAGAGTCTGAAGGTAGTTTGATGGATGTGATAATGTCTCTCAGGCGAGCGCTGCCACTGGACTTTGCCCGAGGTCAGCTAGCCGGGACCCCCCTGTGCATGGAGCAGTACTACCGCCTCTTCACCTCCTACCGCTACCCGGGGCTGAAGACGGACACGCTGAAAGTCCATATGGATGCAGCCTCCTCAGCGCCGAAGCACATCGTCGTGGCGTGCAAGAACCAGGTCAGCACGCCGGCCTCTCGGTCAACTTTTCACACTCCAACACACTCCAACTGGAGACCCTGCCCTGCTCATTTGACATTAAGGTTGTTTTAAGATAATATTCAGAGTCTAATGTTGAAAGTGAGTGTTTAATTTTATTTTTCTTTCCCCACATTTACCACTACATGTGGCAATACTGGCCTCTAGTGCAGATAAATGATTCCTTCATCAATTAAAAAAGTATAGGATGGATCTCAAATGGCTACAACACTATCTATTCTGTCTAGGTGCCAAATTTGAATATACAGTGTGTGTTACAGATGTAGTGCTTGTCTTTCTTTAAACCACAGTCACCCAGCCCTGAACCAAGCCTATAATCTGTAGTCTGTGCCATCTCCCCAACATATGACTTTTACTGGTAATCCTCTATAGAGATCCATAAATCCATAAAGCCCCCGACCGCTAACATCCACCCGCATTAGGTCCAAGGCTACGATTTGGATTACATTTAGCTCACAGATTGTGCCTTTAAATTACCTCGGGGAAAGGGCACGGTCGGAGGCTTTCACCTGGAAATGGTTCTGGGAACCCTCAGTCCGTGGCACATAAGGGCCCGTCCCTATGGAGATACAGGCGGTTAACTTAATTACTGTTGATTGAATCTGCCAGAGCTTCCTTGAGTCGTGTATTTAGCTGATTGTAAGGAGCCATATTTTAGATAGCAATTGACCATTTACAGCCATAATCAGGGTCCAATTTATCTCCGCTGTTGAAATACTGTGCCACGGTAACAGGAAGCTCGGATAGAAATGACCATCAGCAGGCAAGGACACATATTCATCATGTGATGCACCACATAATGAAATAGTTAAAGGACACATTTTCTGTAATCTATTTTTTTTACTAGTTTTTCGTGTTGGATGTAGTCGCAAACGGCAAGCAGCTCAGCGAGACGGAGATCTTATCCCAACTTGAGAAAATCATGAAAATGTCAGAAAACGCTGAAGAGAGGCTCCCCCCTTTCGGTGTCCTGACATCGGATGGAAGAACGGAATGGGCACAAGCCAGAGATGCACTAGCAAAAGGTCTCAGCTGCAAACTTTCCAGAGGTTTTAAACAACTTATAACATATAAACCAAGACATATCTCA
Source organism: Eutrigla gurnardus (assembly GCF_963514095.1). Lineage (NCBI taxonomy): Eukaryota > Metazoa > Chordata > Actinopteri > Perciformes > Triglidae > Eutrigla > Eutrigla gurnardus. Next base: position 6,470,956 of record NC_139933.1, on the reverse strand, counting down.
TCTCTTTCCCTCCCTCCATCCAGATCAAACTAACAGGGACTCTCTGGCTCTGATCGAGAGCTGCTTGTGTGTGGTCTGCCTGGACGAGTCCAGCGGCCTGGGCCCCAGCGACACCAACCGGGCCCTGCTGATGCTGCACGGTGGCGGCCGCGAGAAGAATGGGGCCAACCGCTGGTATGACAAGTCCATGCAGGTACGGCTACATTCAATTCACTTAAATCCTCCAGGAATGTAGATTTCCGGGCCATTGAGCTTCATCCACCTTCTCTCAGTTTGTTGTAGGGATGGACGGGATATGTGGAGTCGTGTGCGATCATTCACCATTCGAGGGAATAGTGATGGTGGAGTGCTCCGAATACCTGATAAAACACATGTAAGTGAGCCCATCGCAGCAGGGTATAACCATACACTTAATATCACCGTCTGGCTGAATGTGCTGAGCAGTGACGGTGATGTTGTTGTCTTGAACAGAGCTGGGAGTCCATCCAAGATGGCGAGAGCGTCCAGCATCAGGGAGCTCCCCCCTCCAAGAAGGCTGCTCTGGAAATGCAACGCACACATACAAGGACTCTTAGCGGCTTCTGGAGACCGACTCCAGAGGCAAGACCAACACACAAACTATCACATAACATCTAAAAACTAAATTTCTTTAGACATCACGTCTCATATCGGTGCTTTCTCCTTCAGGCTGGTGAATAACCTCGACATGGATGTTTTCAAGTTCAGCATTTATGGGAAAGAATTCATCAAAAAACAGAAGATGAGTCCGGATGCGTTCATACAAGTTGCCTTACAACTTGCATTTTACAAGTAAAGTACATTCATTAGCGCCTTCTTCCAATTTGGCTATAAATATGTCCAAATATGTTGATATTGCCATGATATTCATCTCATTAGATGCAACAAAAGGCTGGTGTCTACCTATGAGAGCGCGTCCATTCGGCGTTTCCAACAAGGCCGGGTCGATAACATTCGCTCTGCCACCCCTGAGGCTCTGGCCTTTGTGATGTCCATGACAGATGAGAGGGCCACTTTCACCGTGAGTCATTTTTCTCACTTTGACCCCAATTACTGAGTAACTCCCACATTACTGTTCACCGCACCTGCTTAAATGAAAGATGCGACCAGCCAGGTCGCCACGCCAAACCTCAGCGTTCCCATCCAAACAGATGATCTCCCCGCAGATTTAACCGGTCTATGAAAAATGAAATTACCGGCTGCATTGTTCTCTATTTGGAGAATGTGAAAAATGCCATGCGTTTACTTTTATTCCCCTCTAAATTATGTTTCACTCCTCCAACAGGATTCAGAAAAAGTTAGAAGATTGAAGGACGCAATTAATGCCCAGACAAATTATACAATTGCAGTAAGTATATTCAAACCACCAGAATTTTAAAAACATCTTATATTCACTCCATGTAGATTTAAAATAATAGCTTGACATTTTTTGGGATGCACTTAATCACTTTTCCTGAGTAAGATAGAAAGATTGATATAACTTTAATGTCTATAAAGAAGCTGCAATATGATTATGAAGCTCCAACCAGTGCATGGTTAGCTTAGCATAGCACAAAAACTGTATATATCCACCTAGCAGCTACACAAAACAAGGACTGGGACTGTCAATAACTACTGTGCTCTTATAAAGGTCCTGAAAATACTTCAAGCACCATGTAAAAAATATATTTTTCAGGCTATTACAGGAATGGCAATAGACAATCATCTCCTCGGGCTTCTGAAGATGGCAAAGGAGCTCAACATGGAGAAGCCAGAGATCTTCTGTGATGAGACGTATTTGGCCAGTAACCAGTTCATCCTCTCTACCAGTCAGGTAACATGTGATACCATTCTATTCTAACATATTAGGTTGGAGATAGAGATAGAGATAGACTCTGTGGAGAAAGTCAAGCTGAATCTGTAAATGTGTTGCAACCTGATGCCGATGTTTGCTGCAAATGTAACACATTAATTAAATTTGAGAACATACGGCCCAGGTCTAAAATCCACCACATTAATATTCAAATTCACTTTGATTGGCTGAGAGGAATCTCAAAAAGAGTTACAGAACTCTACTTTAGTAATGAAACAGGGAAGAAACACACAGGACTAAATAAAGTATGTGGTTTATGTTGGTGGTTGGGATCCTCACAGAGGGCTAGGTGTGTTTTAGGGTTTTTAATTGGAGACCCTGCCAGACTCCTCTATTGCCCCCTGTGTGGAGTTTATTTAATTAGACCATTTCTGTATTTAGCTTTAGCTTTCCTGACAGCACCAGAACCCAACACTTAAATTAATAACTATTATCCTTTGCTATAGGCAGCCAGATACATAAATAAACTGCGGTAGGCGTCAAGGAAGTCAGGGGTCTGTTTCATAGTTTCAGAAGTCCAACACCTGCAGGGTTAAAGCATGTGGTGGGATGTGAGCTCATAACACAACAGCACCTTTTTCTTATTGGATAGAATCAAATGTAGGGGTTAGTTAACTATTCAATCAACAGAAAATGTATTATTAACTATTTAAATAATCCATCTTTTGGGTCATTTATGAATAAGAAATGGCCACCATCTCCTGGTTCCAACTAGCCAAATATGAGGATTTGTCTGTTTTATAACATTGCAAACTCAATATCTTTATGTTTTGGTTTGACAATAATGGCTACAACTCAAATTGTAAGTTGTTTTTCTCAAATACTAAAGGCAGCTTGTTCTCCTGACGAGCTGAACTCTAACCCCGACCGTGTCCAACTTGTACCAGGTCCCCACCAAAGTGGAAATGTTCTGTTGCTACGGCCCAGTGGTGCCCAACGGCTATGGCGCCTGTTACAACCCGCAGTCGGACCACGTCCTCTTCTGCGTGTCTAGTTTCTGGGAGAACACGCAGACGAGCTCGGCCGTTTTCGTCAAAGCCCTGAACGAGGGCCTGCTGGAAATCAGGGACTTGTGCAATAGAAGCGGCGCCGCGGCCCCCAAACCGGCCGACGGCAGCCAGGGAGCCGGCCGGCCTCTTAAATCAGGGAAGTAAGCCAATATCAGAGTCAACTCTTAGACTTAGACTCAGTAGTTGAGATGCCGTTGTGTGTCTTTGTTGTCGTGTGCAGTAGTGATCCTTTAATGAAAAACAAAGCCTTAAAGTTCATATATATACATATAGGACGTAAATATTAAAATGTGAAACTAGAAAACTATTTATTTTTTGTGGATGTGTGTAGACATCATCGTGATTTGGGTCCAACAATGACCCTGTTTGACTCGGCAGACTGAGACTAACTGGTCTGCTGCCTATAGGAAACTGAAGCCATGCCCACGTTGTAGCACTGAGAAGAGGGGCAGCTCCTCTATCAGAGCTGAGGGACGACCCCGAAGTACATCCTACATGTAGATTACTCCTCATATAGAGTAGTCACACATATGAGATGATTCTGTATGTATGTATATATAAATATATAAAAAAAAAAAAACACAAGTATGTGACTTCTAACAATCATGCCATCCTGTAAATATAATCCTTTCATTGTGTGTGCCATCATATTGGCAACCAACTGGATCAGTTGTATTATATATTTTATTAGATCCATTTTTATGTGCCAGTTATGTAATCTTTTTTTAAATGTATTATTTATTTATTTATTCTATTGACACCATGTGGTTGCCAAAGAGGTTGTGTTTATGTGAAATCCATCTGATGAGGCACTTTAAGATATTTATATTAAAAGATGTGAATGCGGACTGGTTATGAATAATGTGTGCAGATGGAAAACATTTGTGGTTTCAGTGGTGCATTTGACGTCGTCTAGATGAGCTGTGTTCCATATTATAGCAATAGTTAATAAGACTGAAATAAACAATGCTACTTTGTGACTAAAATACTGTGCTACGTGCTTTTAATTTGCACTTAAAGGCAGACAGAGGGATGTATTGTTTTGTGCAATAACACCATAGTAAGTGCAGTGAGGGTATACGTGCAATTTACCAAATTGACACATTAGATGCATGGAGCTTGTGTAATATTAAATCAACTATTTTTGATAAAAAATGAAAATTAATTCTACATCGTGCATGCTGTGTGGGACAAACAATGTCAATTCAAAGTGTACTGTGATTTGGATTCTTCTACGAAGGTATATTGTGTTCAATCTGTCGTGGTTCCGTGTTAAAAGGCAAATCAAATCAGTGGTGTGTAGCGGTGGAAAAGATATTTGTCGTCCTGTATCGAGTTGTGTATATATCTACCAATCATCAGCCAAAGTGAATGTGAACCATGTAGGTCAGATTTCAGATTTCATGTCAAGAAAAGAGTAGAAGCGACGCACATTGCATGTTTATTCTTAAATATAAGTGTATTTTTATAAGTTCACATGAAAAGCTTATACAATGATATAGTAATATACTGTTAAAGGGTGCACATAAGTAACAAAAACGCCTTAAATTAAAGTGATGCAAAGTGTTTTCCTGCCAAATGTAGTATTCTATAAATGTTTAACGTCTGATGTTAATGTCATCTGTGTTTGCCGTCTTATCTGTGTGATACATGTAATGTAAAGGATGTAATATTTGTCACGTGTAAGTAACTAGTAATCCACAAGAGTAAATCCTGCTGTTATAGCAATAGACAGAGTAACAGTAACTACAGCATAGTATCAACGTGTTCTGTCAATGTCATTGAAAGGGAGAATATAGTGCAATACAGTTAATATTCAATGAATGTTCAGTGGAAACTCATATGTTTATCATGGAAAAAAACTACAACAAAAGGCTGATTTATTTTTTCAGGCTAGAAGAATATTTTGTTGATAGAAGACATTGTGAATTTAAGCTGTAATAAAACTGTCGGGTGTGAAGCAATCGATTCTAGAAATTAAATCAAGTTCAAACCAACCAATAGCGTCAGTGTTTTCTGTTCAACGTGATGATCCGTCGAGCTCATTTCCCAACAAAACAGATATGATTCCCAGTTTGATGGCTACAAATATCGTGCTGTCGGCTGGATGTTGATATCATTCGTATCATCTTGTATGTTGCTATGCTCTTAGTTACAATAGAAACATTATTAAGCATTTTTGGCATCGGGTTGTCTGTTCGCAGCACGGCAACTTCAGTAACACACTCCCAACAGATGGCCTCGTTTTCACTGGCATCTGATAAAGTCTTTGGGGAGAGACCCAAATTTGAATTCTCCCGTGGTTAAATCACTGAACCAGGTCGTTCAAGTGCCCAAAAACATTAAACATTTAGTCAAGCTCCCGTGAACTCGTCCGATTAAACTTGATATGCAAATTTGGGATGAAAATAAATCATGCAGACTCATCTGGATTTAAGAGTTCAGTGTGTTAATGGTAACAAATATAAAACCGTCTACGTCCATTAGGCTCACTGTCTCTGTTTTCAGTGGCTGTGAGTTCTGTATCAACGGGGCGAGGCTCTCCATGAGCTTTTGCAGTATTCATACAGTATTCTTTAACTCTGGAAAGTTAGCACTGCAGCAACTTTCTACCAGGAATGGATTTGATTGGCCAACACAGAAAGTAGAACCTGGTTAACCTTTTTTTTGCTGGGAACCCTGCTTTGTTTGTGCAAGAGCTCCCTTCATTGCACAGCTGGACTTTGACGTATCTCGATGCTAACTAAAGAAGAATAGAGATGTAAATTCTCTTATTGATGCCATTTAAACTCACTGACACATGAATATGATATAGCATATTAATGTCCTGACTTTCATAAACCTCTGTGCCTCGTTCTGCTAGTCCAGGCAGGAGTACTGAAGAGGAGTTCTAATATGGGCTGTCCAGAAAGCGAGTCTATTGACAGGACATCGAGCTGGGTCATCTAAAGCCAGTGCTGGCGGCGACCAGCACTTTCGCTTCCGTGACGAGCAGCCAGTGACAAGCCTCGGCGTGGAGATCAATGGCGGAAGCCCACCTGGAGATGGATGACGGCAGTACATTACCACTAATAAGTGTCTGCCACGCCGCAGACGGGGACAGAGCCTTACCTGCTGGCTGCTATCGACTGGAGAGGGGGAGCGGAGCTGTCCGTCCAGACTCCCTCCGCCCCGCCAGAACCCAGGAGAAATGAAAGGCCGAGGCTGAGAACGACAAAAGCAAAGCAGGGACCCTCATACAGAGAAACGTCCTGCCTGGAGGAGGTGAGTTACAGAAGAAATGCACCAATAAGATGAGACACTGAAGGTGATCCGAGCATGAACAGGTAGGAAATTAGTTCATATACTCATTTAAAACTGCAAATATCTGTCCATAAATATCAAAGATGATAGTTATTTTTAAAAAAGAGTGCACAGGCATCAAATTAGGGGGAAAAAAGTCCTTATCTGACCAGTGGACACGCTCCACAACCCAAGAGCGTCGTCAGCTCTCACAAATCACGTCATGTGCCGCGATCACTAATCACCACGTTGGCCTAATGAGCCTCTGTAATTGAACATGTGCACATGAATCAAAAAAAATAACAGCTACAAGATTACAATCTGACTCCATTCAACGGCCAATTAGTCACACTGATCCTGTCATCCAAACGTTGTTCCACGCGCCGTTAATAGACAAGGTAATTCAGAAGCCACCAGCAACGATGCAGCCATCTTTAAAAATGAAGCTGGGCTTGACATTTTCCTTTCAGAGCGGAACAGGGAGAAGAAAAATGACCCATTGTCTTGGGTTTCAGAAAGTGACATTTAAGGAGGAAATTCAAAGATAGTACCACTGCCATTCGTACAATCTTTCAATTAAAGGCGGAGGTCTATATTATCGCTGTCGGTTTTCACTCACAAAGGGGGTTCTGATAATGGCCATTCTGGCATTTGTGAGCAAAGTGTGCCCGGGGCAGTAGCTCCATTTACACGCCATCCTGGAGCCTAATTGGGCAAGAAGTGAAGGCCTATTAAAAATTACGCCACAATATAGTACATGCCAAGAGCTGAAACTAAAGTACTTCCATGGAACCTGTCCCATTTAAGCAAGATGTAGATAAAAGTACTTATACTGCTGACAGAATACTGTGTATTTCAGCATCATATACTTATTGAGTGGGTTCCATTATGTCTTTTATTATAGTCAGAATTAAGAGGTGTGTATTTCACATTTCAGATTTTTCTGAAAAACTGCAGTTTAATATCATAAGCTGCAATTATTCTCAAACGTCTGCAGCCATAATCACACATTGTTGCATATCACCACAGAAGAATAGCAAACTTCAAGCTCCTCACTTCGGCGACTGTCAACAGTTTCTCCAGCTGTTTTGATATGTTATAATGAGGCTCTGCCCGGATGACAACATGACACCTATTCATCTCAAGCTATAGACTTCTAATTTCTTTTCCTATTTACTCCCTCTTCAGTGCCCGTACTTGTTTTCTCGTGGAGTTTTCTGAACAACAATCCATCCCCCCTGGCTGCATATCAGCAGCAGTCAACGCTAGCCACGCTACTGTAAACGCACTACCTAAAACAGTGTTGGCAACGTATGATTCATTTTGTGATTGGAAGATCAATAACCAATTTGAAGATGACCTGGTGGAAGAGGATCCAGATTGCGGGGCCCGTGTGCTTCGGCGTGCAGCGTAAATCTCGTGGCGGTGGATGTGCGTCCAGGCCTGCCAACGGCTCCGGCTCTTGGGGGGATGATTTATGCCTCGGGTCCTGTAGCGGTTGGGCTCTCACTGGACGGCCGGGAAGCTAATTTGAGTGTCTTCAGTGAAAGAGCTGGCTGAGTGAAAGGTGGGGATGGTCGGCGAGAGAGGGCCCGAAGTGCAGAAAGTGGTGTGTGGAGGACAAAAACATCTCAACAGTCATTAATCATTAGCTTTATCATCATAATCATTATCATCAGCAGCACACTGTTCAGCTCACAGCTCGTCTCCCTTCAACACACACGTCTGAGAAAACAAAGAGGAGAAAGAGGGAGGAAGTGAGAGTTCACGACTGGGCTGTTAGTGGAGAAGGTGACCGGTTGTGCCAGGCAATCATCTTAGGAGGCCGAGTCAGTCATCCACGCAAGCACTGCAAAGAGACAATCGCTTAAACGCGCTCCCTCACATCGGGGTAACAACCCATCGTCCGCCTGCGCGGCCTCCCGGTTCCGGCGCCAGGGAGGCTTCGGAGAGCCGGTTGCATAAGTGCCAAATGTGAATGGATCCGAGGCGACAGGAGGGGATGAAAGTTAGATGGAAGGAGCTCATTAAGAGCGCCGTGTTCTCCTCAAACCCCCCATCTCGCTAAAGCAGAGAAATGTGTGAACATGGCCATGAGTTCTGAAGGATATCTCTTAACGCCTGACAAGTGGGAATCGCCACCAGGCTATCTAATAGCTATACTGTCACGAGGGTAAATAGAAAGTCATGAGTTTGCATGCATGTAGGCCTCTGTGGCTCTGGTCATGTGAGACACTTTGCAAAAGGCAATTCCCTCACTCCCTAAGCCCCCCCCCCCAACCCAAACAGATCTGCTCTGCTGCCGTGCCAGATGTGAGATGGAGGGATTGTTAGGGGGAAAGGGGTTGATTTAGGAGGAGTTTAAAAAAAGAAAAAAAAGGTGTGCTTCATTAAGTGCTAGGTTCCCAGGCGGCCATTTGTCCCAGTAGCATTGTCCCTCTGGAGCAGAGCCGTGTGGGGTGGAGTGGAGCTGAGCAGAGGTGCAGCATCCCGGAGCCCACAGCTGCCAATGGCTGCATCACTCTCAGGACTCTCAGTAAGTAAAAACCACACGGCATGGAGCGGCGCCCGCTTCCTGCCTCCGCCAATTAACAGTGAGCCATTAAGAGGAAGGAGAGCGAGTCCAACAGATGGGAGAGCAGAGGTGTGTTTGGTGAAAGGAGACAAAGCCTATTTTGATGCTGATGGGGTTCTGGTCTAAAGAGACAAAAAGACTTTCCAAAATAGATTATTCATATTTCTATGTGACATTTATACAGTTATTTGTGCCAAAGCATGGTTTAAGGATCAGGTGAAAGTCTGATTTGCCATTCTAATGTATAGGTTGGTTTATTACATACACAAATAAATATATGGAAGAGTCTTCAGATTGCTCTTTTAAACACACACTATTTCACAGATTTCAGCCCATCCGGTCCCTCCTGGTGAAGTCGGCCTAAACCACACAGTTGAAAGCCAAACACCACCATGGGAAACACAATGATCAACAAACACATTACGCTGCATAGCTCACTGGGGAGTTTCTCCTGAAGTAAACTTAATCCGACCACGAAGAGATGTTATGAGAAAACCGTGGAAAAAAAGGCGTTAGGAAGTTAATGGGCCACACAGTTGCTAAGTAATACTGTACGGCCATCTTTCACAGGTTTGGCTCATGTGCCTCCTGTACATCCTTGAGCTCATTTGTGTCTATTTACTTCCAGGGGGGGGGGGGGGGGGGGACGTGGAGGCAGATAAAGGAGGAGCAGAGGGAAGCGAGCCGGAGCTGTAAAGTAATGGTTCCATCTTTAATGAGCGGCTGGGGAGCGCAATATCTGGTGACTGAGAGGGTCCCTCTGCCGAGTCTCTGTCACAGCGGAAGGGCTGATCCTAAATCTCGCTCTTATTGCTATGAGCAGCGTGACAATATCTCACTCCGGAGACACAACTTCAGGTTTTTATGGACGCTTGGGTAATTGAGCAGCGGGAGGGAAAAAAAAAAAAAAAAAAGGTCTAATCCACTTATCCGTAAAGGAAGTGTGTCCAAACTAAACGACTGGTGAATTGATATCGGTATCTTTACCCTCTCCCTCTGTAGTGTGTCACTGAGATTTGTTTGTGAACCAGCGGTGTTTGGCTCCGGAGCAATGGTATCATCTAACCCACATGTGTCCCCGCTGCAAATAAGCCTGTCAGTTAAGCCACTTGTACATATGTAACAGAGGACGGGACTGAGGAATGGTGGTGGTGTGGCTTTATGGCCCCCTCAAACCACACTTGTCAGGGGAAACCGGCCCACAAGACAGCTCTGATGGGCACAACAAATAGGCTTTGTCTCTGTGGTTTACAATTACCCAACAAAGAGACGGACTATATAGCATTTTTCTGTGAAATATCAGCTGACACAGACTCACTTTTGCCAGTGCGAAGGCAAAACAGCATCAAATAACTGTAAAGTCAGACTTTTACATCCAAAATCAAACAGCATATTGACAGGTGCAGAACAAACTGTGATAGAGATTTGTTTGTCGCTGTCCTCTTCATCGCACATTAAGCACTTGATCATGAATAAGATGCTAAGCAGAGTGCAAAGATAAAAGAATGATCTCAATTACAAGCGATAAATCCCCCCAGAGTTCTGCTACTTGCAATCATTTTAGCATGTCTCATTAATGTTTTGATGAAGAAGGATGTCCCTGTAAGAACTGGAGGGCTTTCACAGATGAAATCCAATTAACATTCAGTTAAAAAAAAAAGAGGCCCAGCAGGGATTCACTTTCTAACCAGGAAATCCTCAACCCCCCGTGCAGCCTTGGTGGCGAATCAACTGCGCTTTCAAATCGGTGCAATTACTGTTTTGTCACAGAAAAAACGGACAAATACTGATCCTTTGGTCAAGGAAACACACAAAAACAGGACTCCTACACTCCACATCCGTTTAAATTTCAATGAAAGGGGGCGATCGCTTTGTGTGCTGCCACGGTGACGGATCCACAACAGGCCCAGTGCACAGCGGAGCCTGGAGGTCCACTCTGCCAGAGCCACTCCGGAAAGCACTCGAGGCTCATGCAGACAGCTCCCTTCTCTCCACGGACGGAGGCACGCAGAGTCAACCTGCGAAACGTGACGGGGACCCACAGCCCCGAGTCCCTCTGTCCTACCATCCCCCACGGTCCACTGTCAAGCCCTCACACGCATGCACAAAACAACATACCAAGCACTTTGAGATGTCAGGAGAAGCTCAGGGTTTCCGCTCTCCAAGTATCGACCACTCATTTACAGGCCTTTACATTCGATGAGTTGTGTGTCAAGTTAACGTCACAGAGAACTCGAGGTGACGTTTTCAAATTGTTTGTTCGACGGGAGAAACCTACAAAGAAGGCAACACATTCTCACATTTGAGGACTCTTTGGTATTTCATCTTATCGAATTACTTATAGCTGTGATTTTCTGACAACTGAACATCAGGAATACTGAAGTAAAAGTAAAACATACTCAAACTTCTGAGTTTTACTTTGTTTTTCTCCCAGTTAGTGACTGCTGCCATGTTCTGGGATCTAATCACATCCTGAAAATGATCAAGGCCAAAAGCCAGTAAAATGTCGCCTTTGAAATGCGTGGGGAAGCATCTGTTTCTGGCACCTTTGAAACCCAGAAAGAGACATCTGTCTGATGTGGTAACATGCCCGAAGTCACCCGAGATCACCATATATATACACATCAATACACCTCATCCTCACACACAGCCCTTTGCAAATAATGGTGTCATTTAAAATATTTTAAAAGCAAAAAAATAAGACGTGTCATCGTCCCCAATAAGCTTCCTCTATAGCACGTTGAAATCTCCACCAGGGAAGAGATTATGTCTTTCTTTTTGAAATGATGATTGGCCTTGTGCGGACACAGAGCAGATGGTGTTATCTACCTCATGGGTGGAAGGAGCAACAAGTGTGCAATTAAAGGTCTGAAGAGATGCCTTCAGTTCAAAACAGATCAACTCGGGAAAGTAAGCCAATCCAGACGTATGTACGGGACAATTATAAGTGCATACCTCGACGTCGAGAATCCTAATACACGGTTCAATTAAATCAGCAACCATGCATGAAAGCTTACGAACAGTTCATGCAATTTTAAGTGGTCAGCAATATGACTGTCCCCAAATTAACATACTTACTTGCTGGTAATCATCGTTCCACAATTGCCTCTCCAGCTGTTTCTTTTTCCTCTTTCTTTTTTCGGTGAATATTGCTGAGGTTGTGAGTTTTTTTAAGAAAAACGTTGACTGTAGGAACAAAAGAAATGACTCAAGCTAGTTATTTTATATATTCTTCAAAGGCTTCTTCCACACATTCGTTGGTGTGGCTCCTGTGTGGAAGCAACTATGGCCTTGCTCCATCTTTCATTCAAACCCAGTCAGTATCAATCACATGACACTCCAATGATAGATAGGCAATCTACTAACACAAGCAGCAAAAATAACTTCACTCACTCAATCCTTGACCTTACGGGGCGAGCAGTCGGTTTGGTTAAAAGCTACAGCTATCGCATAAAAATTGATTTTTTTTTTACTTTGGGATCAATTGCAGTGGAAACATTTGAAATAAAATGGACATAGAAAGCTGTCACTAATAAATAATTGCTGTTGTTACAGGGATTCATACACGCCTCCGCCTCCTCCGGAGCGGCTCATATTTAAGTGTTTTTGACTGCAGGCTATTTAGACCGGATAAAAAAGACAGTGCAAGCAGGTTTTTTTTTTCGGAGCAGTGGAGGAACTGCCTTTGGACTGAGGAACCGTCTCAGCATGTGTAGAGCCCGAGGAGGGACACGATTACCATCAAACGATAGCAACCGTGACACTGCTGAAGCGCCACACAGGACACGGAGGAAGTGGTGGAAGCATTTAGGTCACGCCAAGTTCAAACGTGCTAACGGCTGCGGCGGAGAGAGCCGAGGACGTTTACAGATGCAAGACTTGTTAATTGTGATGACACAAAAATGCATTTAAAAGAAGAAGATGAGCATGACAAGGCAGATATCCTGTCTATATAGGAAGATCATGGTTGCTGATGGTTGCTAACTGCAATGACATTTTGCTTTTATGTTGTTTACACATAGTGTGTAACTACAAATATGGGCATCTGATTCACTGTTAACTCCAGCAAGCAAAATATGCACAATTAAATAAGTGTAGAAATAAAATATAAAAACCTTAGTAAGCTTTGATGCTAAAAAAAACAACAACAAAAAAACAGATGACTTCCTTTAATAGTGTTATCATAATGCAGGGGTTTAAACATGAATGTGAGAAAAATACTTTCAAGCTAGCCTAAAAATGAACAAATAGATGGAAGGAAACTGTTCAACGATTCAACAGCGGGCCTCATGCAGGAAATGATTATGCTTTTTGATTTCCAGAGCAAAGATGTGGCATCTTTCCAACTCTTGGCCATTAAGGAAATTAAGGGTAAATGTAAGAGAATATTCCTGCATGAGGCCAAGTGTTGGTTTAGTGATTACCTGATGAATTGGAGAGCCTAATCTCAAATCTTTTACACATTTTTGTTTCCTTTGATGTTAGAATTACTGACTTTTAAATCATGAACAATATTCCAAGATTATAATTGTAAACACGCTGCATTCATTCCAATGTCCTAGTAATATGCAGTATGTGCAGCATCCATCCCCCCGTAAAAAGTAGGAATAATTACCAAAAGGCAGCTCGTGACAACAAATCCTATTTTTGTCTTATGTGTTGAGGCCAAACAAATATAAGCCACAGCTCCCAGGGTTCCATCAAACATATCAATATTCAGCTGATAATGCCTTTAATCTGTGGCCAAGAGATCCGAACTCCGAACACCACAGAGAGTTTCCACTAATGATCAAAAATAAGCAAATAAAGAATTCAAATAGGCCCTCCCCATTTATAATACAGCACCCTACATTATCACAGTTGACCTTCTTGGATGAAAACAAAGCAACAGTTGGAAAGATTATTATGGCGATGTCATTCCAGCTTAAAAAAATAATTTAATTATGAACGGTTTGATGCAATTTATTTGTTCTCTGAGGGCTATTGTTATAATGTTCAAAAACCTGAAACAAACAAAAAAAAAAGCACAATAGTTCCAGCTCAAACTGCCGTACAGTCATGTGGCAAAGTGTAGTCGCGTTTGAGACTAAACACTGTTCGTGACTTTATGACAGATGGTAGCTAAAAGGTCAAAGACACACATGGGGGCTCACTGCAGAGGGATCAATCCAGTAGGATACCCCCGTGTGTCCATGATGGATCCCCTTAGGAGAGACGCCACCAAAGGCTTGTTTTGAACTCAGCAAGCCACAAAGAGAGAGACCCACCTACTTCAAGTCCTGATCCCACGAGCGCTGACAGCACGAAACTTCGAGATGCCTCCGACACGTTCACTTACAGGCTCCCGGGACTCTGGGGACAAAACTCATTCATTCAACTCCAAATATGTTGTCAATAAACTCTCTGCTGACTGGGTAATCTGTAAATTGATAGGCATGTAACTAGATAATCACACAATGAGGAAAAAGTCAGACATGCATCATGTGAAATGCTTGTCTATAATCAACTATTCAATCCATATCGAACAGGGTGTTAGTTACATATCAACTTGAATGTTAAATATTATGAACACAGCGTCATATATGTGAATAAACCTGAATACAAAGTGACAAAAGGTCCTCATATGAGACTAGTGTCAAGCAGCTTCTCCTTGATGCAAATGAAGCAAGCGTTTCATCCGTCAGAGAGAGAAATCACCCAGGAGCCCCACCGCCTGACTCCGGCTTCTGACGGGATGTTCTATGATCTACTCTTTACTTAATGAGGTGTCATGTACAGTTTATATAAAAGGTATGACCTTATTAAACTGTGAGTGAATGTGTGAAGCAATAGCTGGGGAATGATAAATGGCAAGGCTTGTGTAGAAACTACTTTTGCCTGTAACATCCATGGGACAAGGAGCCCTCATTGTGAGTGTGTATCGCTGACATTTGTGGCTCTATTTAAAATGGTGCTTCAGTATAAATCATAGCAATATAAAAAATAAAAAAAATGCATATTGCATTTACTTTTAACTGATTTTATTTAGCCTGTTTGAAAAACAAAATGTCAGAAAAACGTTTCATTTAAGTGCAACAATACAGGAATTATTAATTAAATAACAGATTCACATTGAAATTTGTGTTAAATCAGAATCCAACCAAATTAAATGTATTTTTAAAGCAACTGGTTTCAGTGGAGTACATATCACAACCCTCCAAGAACCTTCAATTGTAACTACAGTTTTGTTATAAATGTATAACGTAAAAGATTTATTTACCAAAGCTCTTTAAATCAAACCGCTTCTCCTTCCCAGACTGCTCCAAGCTTTCCAAATCCCATTCTTGTTATTCTTTTCCTTTAACTTGATTTCTGACAGCCAATTCAATTAGGCTGGATATGTGTGGGTGTAAAAAAAAAAAAAGGCAACATGACAAACTGGGAAGATGGATGGCAACCTTTGCTTCACCATTAAAATCACAATTGCGTCCTATTGAAGCTCAATCCACTGGCGTATTACCAGCAGCAGCAAACGAACACAGCGCCAGACAGGGTCGTAACTAATCACCCTCTGCAGTCCCGTCGCTTTAGAAAAGAAGATCTGCATGCTAGATTGTCATTTTCGGGCTGCCATTGGTGGAGACCACATGGTCTATCCACCGCTGTTAATCAAGTTTGTCTGAAATTTAGCTAAAAAATACAGCAAAAGGCAGACGGAGAATGTTTTTTTTTTCCCCGATGATAAGGCACGGTGACTCATCAGTCACCTGACCTTAACGGCGGTCTGCGGGGACGTGATGTCTGGCCGAGCCCCTGTCGGAGTCGTCTGGCACCGGGGAGGAGCTGACCTGTTGGTAGATGAACGAGTACAGGCTGACGTCAGGGCGCCGACCGAGGCAGCTCTTGCACACCGAGCTGTAGTACTGCCCCAGGAGATCATACACCTTCCCTGTGAAGGAGACACGGAGATGGTGATGTTGTCTGGTTTCAGGGAAAAAATAATTAGCCACATCATTTCATGAGATCACATTGTTTACAACCAAATCCCATGAGAAAATATCCCAAAACGTACTTAATCACATCATTCTTTAATTATCATCACACCGTTGGCAGTGTCATGTAAACAGGAAGCAGACCGGGTGGTTGTTTTCCTTACCGACACTGATCTTCCTCCGAGTCAGGAAAGAGTGCATCTTGTGGACATCTGTCATGAGCTGGCTGTCACCAAAGGTGAAATAGGCCACATCTCGGCCCGCCTCGGCAGCTGCCAGCATCTGGAGCAGAGCTGGAGGAGAAAAGCCTGTGTTAAACCTCAACAGCGACTTATTTGCACATTTTTTTTACACATTCTGTTCTTCCTACTGGTAAAAGTTTGAATAAACAAAGGTCTTCCAGGAGCTGATGTTACATTTAAGCGTGCAGCACGAGTGTCTGTGGCATGTACAGTTAAAGGGAGGTGATCGGGGAATAGGTCTCACCCCCACTGAGAACTCTGGATTAGTGACAAAGAGAGGCCAGGTCTGGCCCTGGAGAGCTGTGAATATTTTAAGAGACTGGAAATATGTCTGCTGACTAATGAAGGTTGGGACAGATAACGAGCATAACCGAATCAACCTTTTCAGAAGAGGGCTAAGCTGAATGTGTCTACACATCTGCAGTTTCTCTCCCCTGCTCGGTTTCAACTGATTTTCCCCAGAATTATCTGACAATTAAAAAAAAACGGGTGGCTATCTGAGGCCACAGAAGGCAAACCCAGCAGCAGAACAGCATCCGAATTAGAAAGCTCTTCCCAGGAGGCATGTCATTAAGCAGACAGCAGGCGACCGTGCCTATAGAGGGCTGTACCTTGCTACAGCTAATTAACAAATATGCATGTATAGTTTGCAAGCACAGTGGCTCCTAAGTAAGAAGCAGAGCTAATGCTGCAAACGGTTAGCATAAACTCTCCTGAAGCTCCCGGCTGACAGTGATACAAGGCAGAGACCGAAAGCTGTAACGGATTGATGGACTCGAGCAGGCGATCAATTTCACTATTAATGAAACATATTAACTTTGTCATTTGATCAATAGGAGGAAGGCGACGAATAGGCCTTAACTAAATGAACGCATTCCCGGAAGACAAATAGATGCCCACGCTGAGCTGATGGAGCCTTTGAAGATGAAATTTATTCCGTTACATCCATGGACTGCCAAGTGCACAAAAAAGGTGATTTGAGCACATTTTCCCCCTAGAAGATCTACTAAGTGGAACATTACGTTATTACGTACCTTTCAGACGTGTGTCACCTCCAAAAACCCCACAGCCCCAGTTCCCTGTAGCCACTGCTGCAAGGTTTTGGCTTCGTTCTTCAGGGCGAGCAAAGCCACAGTAAGCCTAAATGAAGAAGTTCAACAACAACTTTTTAGGAAAAGGAAATAATATAGGGAATAAACATCAAGTCGTCAGCCACACAAGGTTGAGACGAGTGAGGAATGATGCAGAATCAGCTCTGATGGGCCTCAGGTCTAGGATCACCTTATTGTTCCAGATCACCGGTGTGTTTTATAAGAGCCAGGCCTACGGAACGTCTCCATACGATCACACGTAAATGGAAATCCGCAAAGTAATTCCATTTGCCTGCAGGCTTGCACGCAACACATCAGTCAATGCATGAACACATAAAGGTTGGTTGGGAAACTAGCATGGGTTTTACACATGACAGACTCAACCAATGTGCATTAACAAGAGCATTTGAGATGACAACAGGTCAGGTGGGGGTGTTTGTCACATGAGAAATCATTTCTAAAAGCAGACGATGTTAAATGAAAGATCTGAAGCATCTCAGGACATTAATTTTCACGTTGGAAATGAAGTGAATAGTGAAAATGAATTGTGAGCGCCCACCCTCCCCCTGACCAGTCATAAATTCTTCCCATGAAAGGGCAGATGTGACAGTTAGCTGAACAATATTCGAAACAGGATTGATCTATATGTTGGTGCATTCCTCACACCCTTGTCAGAGCTGTCAAACTCCTCCATGCTTTCTGACTTGACAACATCAACGTCTTGATTTTCTATTAGGAAAGGACATCCCTGACTGGGAAGACTGCACACGTGGAAGGATTTCTACTTCAAAGAAATCAGTGAGGTAAATGTAATAATTGTGATTAATCGCCGGAGGTCAATTATGCTCATTAGAAATCATTCTGGGCCTAATGGACAGTGTAATGAATCAAATTGAGCGTATTCTTTACAAATATGGCAATCCATCGGTCTGTATTACATATATAAGGCACTTATCTATAATTCAAATATTTACAGAGGAAAGTAAACATGAGTCAATGTCATCCCATTTGACGTTTGTTCTGAGACTGTTTGGCAATTATCATCCAAATGGATTGACACTAATGTCATTAAAGCTGTGCAAACCAAACATGAAGTGGAAAATATAGTTAAAATATAATATTACTTAAAAAAGACATGACTATGGAAGATCAAAGTGCAACATCAAAGAGGAGTGGTAGATTGCCCCTACACTTCCACTGGCATTAATTATACAAACTGCATACAATTTGTCTACAAAACAAAAAAACTGCACTCACCGTACAGTCCAATGAGCTGACATAATGTTTAGTTTCTGTACTTTAAGGGGGTTTCATTCATGTTTTACAGCATGCAGACTAAAGACACTTAACACAAAGGCGGGATGTGATGGAATATAGATAAAAGATAACCTTGTTGAGTTCTCGGTTAAGTTTCTCTGGATGAAACTGTTCAAGAAAGTTCTTGAACTGCAGCGCATCGATGGCCACAATCTCAGTGAATCTTCTCTGCCAGCCATCTCTGAAACAATTCAAAGAAATGGTTTTATAAAATTACACATATAACGGATCAACCGGGCTTTAGTCAAATAAGATGGAAATAGGAAGTCCCACAAAATAAAGTCAATAAAACAGACCGAAAACATGCGTTGTGACCTTAAAAGATATGCATTTTATATATCTCTTGATGATGGTGCTGGATGAAAGGTCAGGGTATCATCATGTGTATTACAATTCTCCCTAAGGGAGACATCAATCTCTCTTTAACATAGCAATTTGGTATTGTTCCACCTCATGGTGGAACTATAGGATCCAAAAGTAAATTCATCTTCTGGGGACCTTGAAAGGCTGTATGTCAAATTTTGATGCCAGTCGAGATATTTCAGTCTGGACCAAGGGGGACCATCCGAAACTACCCTGTCATCAGCTCACATGGCCAAAAATGATTGTTAAAATGGGCTTAAACAGAGTTATTGTTGTTGTTATTATTAAAGCATTTTAAGGTCGTTGAAGTAGCGAGGTGCAATAAATACCTTGGAGTTGTGTCCTGGTGGCAGCCAGCCCACTTGTAGGTCCGAGAATAGCCTGTGTATTTACTGTACTGCTGCGTACCTGGTAATCACAAACAGGGACATCATTAGTCACACACAACTGCAAAGCATTAACATTAATGTTGATTATTAGACATGTCAGTTTGGGTTGGGGGGAAAAAAGAATGATTCATGTTAAAATCAAGATATAAAGATCCTTATCTTCTAAGATTTTGAAATGATTCACTTAAAAAAAATCTATATTTTTTTCCTAATGGTGGAAAAATGATCCTAAAAAGAACAAGAAGGAAAAATGTTTTCAAGGGGGGCGCGGGGGGGCAGTGGCGATTCTGACTGACGGGATCGGATGAAACGGGAGAAGCTGTCTCCTGACAAGAGGAAGGTCAATTTATTACCCGCCTTGAAACAACTTGAGAAGCAGCGACTGACCGTCCACCGACGGGGGAACACTCTGCACCAGTAAAAGGGGGAGTGGAGGGTGGGGATGCAACAGCACAGTGAAACAAATAGGCCACAAATTAACTTCCCATTCATTAGCGCTCGTTAGTACCTGGCTGTCGAGAGCACTCGCTGAGATGCTTCATGCTGCAAAGTGAATAAACCAAGTGATTAGTAGTGGGGCCTTGGTCAGCAGGTATTAGGAGCTGCACAAAGGGGGGGAATCTCTCGAGCGGACTCCACTTGACAGACATTTCATTAACAACCCCCCACCTCTCGATTTTTTCTCCCTTTTTCAAGTAATAAGCACTATTTTTACCCGAATAAGACACTAAAGTGCCAAATCTAGGTCACCAGTATGCCATTAAGACAACACGGATGAGCAAAGAGCAGAATGGGCAACATAACACAGCTAACTTTGTATTTAGTTTGTGATCGGCCGAGTCATACAACCACAGATAACTCATAGCTCTTCACTCACTCACTCATTCCAACATTTAACTGGTGAATGAACACCCAGGCTAATGGGAAGCACAAACTGAGTTGGAAAAGACATTAAATTCACTCAAATAAAAAGCTCCATATTATACTAATACTTGAAACAATATAACTGAATAACTGCAACAGAAACATGTTGGTAACAACATGTTAAATAATTATAAAAATTGGATGAATTGAATGTTCAGTTTCTATATTAGAAGTTAGATCTAGAAACATACAGCATGTTAAGTCCACTATGAGATACCTCAGAGGCTTGCATAGCTCATAATGCTGAACCATCCGCTATTAAACTAGATGGACTTCTGTTAAGTATGCATACACCGGACCTTTATTGGTCCTCCAAGAATATCAAACTCTATGACCAACCATATTTGCGTTTGAAAGGAACAACCTTCAGGAACAATATGAATTGTGATTCAGACGTTTTTATGCAGCCCGTTATTATTCAAAAACAATATTTGTATTTTGGCCAAGAAAATGAGGTCTCTGATTATTAGAAATGATATCTAAATAACAAATAGATTGCATAAAAATCAGCTGAAGGCTGCTCCTTTCATGTGTAAATACATGAAAACAAAGTGTCTCATATGTGTGGTGGATCAGAGACTGTAAAAGGTCAGAGGTGTATCTCATTGCCATGCCGAGGTAATAAGGGGCAACTCAAGAAATCATACTACTGTCGAGGTCTGCATGAGAATAAACAAGGATAATACTGTTTCTCTCCTATAAAAAAAAAGCATATATAAATATTATAAGCAACATTTTGTGCAGAGTCAAGAAAAAATGTCTACGTCTTCTGCTTGCACCACATTTCTGGTCAGTACTGGCGTCAATGAATCACGTGACTTCTCCTTGATACTGGTTAGACTTTTGACCGCCCCGATGGCAGCCACATATCTAGCAATCAAGGAAAATTGAATTAGGCCCGGGCACTTTTGCAAATTTCAATGCAGAGGTAAGATCCATTAGCTTCCCTATGCCAAAACGTATCACAGAGGGATATGATTTACCACATGGCTGCTAAGGCATGGACTTTGCTTTTACAACAGGGGGGACAAGAGACACAAGGTTTAATAAAGATGATGGAATGGAAGAGTCCATTAGCAGAGCAGGTCTTGGGCAGGTCTTCCAGCTATAATTAATTCTGGGCCCAAGTAATAAAGTTAAGTGCTGTAAGTGGAGGCAAGGGAAGGATGGCCGACCAGAAATCTGAAGGTGACTCCGCCATAGCGAGAAGACCTGATGGAGAGGTATGATTGCTGATCAGGAGGGCGGAGGCTCTGTTGCCTCACTTCCTGCTCTAATCCAACCCACCTATTCATGCAATGTTGAGGCAGTTTATCTATGTATGGATGGCTTTAACGGTGGTTTACATAATGGCCTTGCTTTTATTTAAATGTTTATTTTCAAACAGTTCTCTCTAATATAATCAGTTGTTGTTCACCGATTAGCAGCTAACATCTCTGTATGCTCCAGCACCAAATGGCAGACAGTTTATTGGAGCTTTTTCACTGAAAAAATCTGCCTGTGTCTGAAAGCGACGTTGTTGAGAGCAGTGACAGTGAGCCCAAAAGATAAGGGCAGTAAATGCAAAACAATGAGCTGTAATAAAACATATTGATCGTAGCTGCACCAGACCACAATGAGATTCAAAGTCAAGTGGATTTTTATAGCCACCAAATCACTTTTATGTTTGTTTTTACTTCACTGTACCGGTAGGACTCCGTGTTGGCAAGAATCCATTGATAGTTTTCCTAAAATAAGATTTTAAAAAATGACATAGTATAAAGTCTTGTGCCACTTTGAGATTTTGGCTTAAATACATTGCAATCATTACCTTTTTATCAGTTAAAAAGGCAAAGACGTGTCATTTGCTATTACATTTATCAAATTAATGCTGTGACGTGTATGCAGACGTTGCATACACTACTGAATGGCAGACTAGATCTATTAAAGCAGAAGTAATTGTGGTTTAGAAACCTTACATTACCGATTTAAATATATTTTGCTGTGGATTGTTAATTGGATTTGTGTAGGCTTCCATCAGTCTTGATAAACCATTTCTACGTTACACTTCATCAAACACAATCAAGTCGCTGCAACAGTCTAGACAAAACAGTGCTGGATATTTTTTTTTATTTAAAGAAGAAAAAAACTGTCAGGAGCCATCAGCCACCTGCTGGGACTCCTGATGTCTGGCTCTTGTTAATGGGTCTACCAGCCTGTCCCAACCCTGTTTGTTGCAACACTTCAACCCTGAAGTACAGCCAGTGGGAATTACTCAATTGAAAGACACCAACAGAGCAATCAGGACAGCCCAATCTACAACTCCCAACTGATGCAACTCTCCCCTACGCAGCTAATCAAAAGGGAACATGTAACACTTCTGAAGTACAGAAAACAAACATCACAAACATCCTTTAGCCTCGTGCTGAGCCAGGATGGGGGTTAATTGAAGTTGTGCACTTCATGCTGAGTGTGACCAGGAAACGCTAACTATCTGTGAAATTATAGGTCAAGCATGAGAAATGTGAACCCAGTGGCATTATGGATCTGATCGGGATCAACGGAGTAAATCATGAATAACGGTAGTAGGAGTAGTAGTGATGGAGTAGGATTCATTCAGTGGAAATCATTGTTAGAAAAAGGTGTGGGAGAGTTTTTGATCACTGACCTGTGATGATCAGACATTCATTGTGATCCAGAGCTTCAGTGAAGAGGCGAGAAACAATGAGCTCGGGGTTGATCAGAAAGCGAATTTCCTCTTGGACTAGACCAGAACTGGTGACTCCTCCACCCACAAACTGATTGGCAAAATCCACCTGAAAATCAAGACAGAGGGCTGATGATGGTGGAAAACACAATTTTGGAGTCACATGCACATATTCTTATAAGATTTAGATTTTATAAGAAACTTGGGCGACAGGAAGAAAACACTGTATGAAAGGGTCTGAGCCCCTTCTTGTCAGAATCCCTGACAAGCTGATTGGGAAGGTGGCCTGAGGTGCTCGCTTTGCTCAGACATTTGTCCCCCATGCCAAAACTAGCTCTTGCCGTGAGCAGCACTTAGGTGTGCTGCTGCCAGTAGCAAATATCAAAACAGAAGAGCAGTCCTAGAGCACCGAGTAAACATCTCCCCCCAGTCACACCATGCTGCTAAATTGACTGCTGACTGAAGCCTGTGATGTATCTTGCCGCTTGTGTTTCAGGTTTTTGGGCAGATCTGTGGGTAACACTGATTTATTTGTGCATTTTTTATCTGTTTATGATTCAAAAGAAAACACGCATCCCATCATTTCATCTCAGACACGGACGTGACAACTCATTGTTTTAGTCAGAAGGCAGCCATGCGGAACATATAATCCAATATCCAGATTGACAGTTGTTGCTCATTGGCCTATAGACAGCCCAGAACAACCCCGTCACAACCCCGAGGAAGAGGCTGCAGAGGGGAGAGCAGCAGTCCAAGAGCAGATCTCCCTAAACTGGTCACTCAACTCTGGGACAGCAAGCCAGCCTCCGAAGTCTGCTTTGACAGGCTGTCAGCACCCCGCCACCCCCCCAACCCAGCAGAGCATCCATCAATCCGGGGCCGCAGTGTGCCCCGGAGCTGGTCATGTGTGCACATCAACTGTCAGCTTGTGGCAACTGGAGGCAAACAAAAGGTGAAAGGAAGAGCGGGCCGTCCTGACAGTGTACAGGAAGCATGGCCGACACAGAGAGCAGAGGAGGCTCAGAGGCCTCGACCCCAGTCCCAGCACAGGCTCCCTCAAAGGCCTTTTCAGCAGTAGTAAGCATTCTGGGGTGAAAAGCTCCAGAATGTGGCGGCTTGTTGACTGACTACAACAGAGGGAGAGGAGGATGGGCGCAAAGCACAAGGTGGAGCATCCCCCGAACTTAGAGCTCCTTCAAGTAAAATAACATTATTCTGCAAATCCCTCTAAATCATGTTATCCACAAGTGAACATATTTCGCCCTGCTCTGCATCTTACCTGAAGCATCCCATGACCATCATCCTCAATGGTCCCTTCACAAGTAATGTGGAGCTTTGTCAGCAGACTGTGTGAGCTGAAAAACAAAGGATATTCCAGTTATCGACTACAGGTCAGACGATGAGTCCTGGTTTGCTTCCAAACAGGCATTTTGGACAGAAACAATTGAATTATATTTTTTCTTTGATTGCAGAGCCAATACACTAAACCTTTTCCAATTCAATGGTTTATCCAAGCTTTTCCTCGTGAATGTTACGAGTCCAACAGGCTCTGAAAAAAAAACAAAGGGAGTTAAATATAGTCAATACTGTATCAATATCAATACAATATTGTTGCAAAATTTGAAAATTAAACCACAGCACCTACTTTGCTCAGTGAAACTTTTGAAATAGCACATCAGTGTTTTCAGTTTCTCAATCTTTGTTGAAGAGGACCCCTCGAACAGCCTTAAGGCAAGAAGAGATTATGAATTAGACTACATATGATGTTCCTCTTCTAGGTTATACATGGCATTACAGTCACTCTTTTGGTCCGCCAACAGTTAAACAACTAACTCCAAGACCAGGAAGAATTACTCTTCAGTGCCGTCGAGAGACACAAGACCTCCACTTTGGCCATGTGAGTTCAGTCATGCTTTAACTTTTGATATGAATTGGTTCATCTCTCACTCAGCTTCCCTTTCAGTCACTAGCCGATTATGTAGGAGTTCCATCGCCGTTCTGACAATGGAGTTGCCCCAGGCTCGCCATCACAGAGTCACACTCGTGTGCCACTTCACAGCACTCACACACACAAAAAGAAAGGAACCGAGTGGGAAACAGGGCTCCCTCCCCTTGGGGGTACATTAAGAAGCCCTGTGTCCCTTTTAAGCAACAGAGTCCTCAGATGGCAAAAGGTAAATTCCCTGAAAAATATCACAGTAACGCCTGCACACACACACACACACACACACACAAAGCTGCTGGTAGTGCAGGAATGCACTTTCAGCACTAAGCCCACCATCTATGTCGTGAGCAAACTCTACAAAAGAAGCCCACAGCCTGCCTTACATGCCACAATAAAGAGAAACAAATTTCATGCGAGTGAAATGAAATAATGACAAAAGCTTGATGCACTGAGAGCCCTTCGGGGGCTGAGAAACGCATTCATCCAAGTCTGCTCCTACATTCGTTTCCAGTTTTTGTCAGTGAGGCCCCTAGAAACAATCATGCGTCGTGAAGCCCTCAGGGCAAATGTCTTTGACATAAGCGAGCCACTAGTGAGAGCAGGCTTTTAACAAACTGCAACATGTTCTTTGGGGAATCGAGGTTTAATACACAATTATATAACATCAATATACCCCCCACAGATGTGAAAAGTCTATGATGTAACTCAGGAACGGATATAAGTGACTTTATTATGTATAACAGCTGGGTTTCTGCATCATCAGCACACACAAAAAACATTCCTTAAAAACAGGGAATTCCAGCATGGAAACACTGTTTGAGCTAAACGCACTTCATGGTAAAATAATTGATTTTGCTTCTGAAGAATATTTTGAATGACAGCACAAATATTCAATCAAGCCAAAAAGAAATAACAAAAACAGTCTTGATAGTCCGCTTTATCTCAATGCAAATAAGAAGTCTGTGTTGAGATGAAAGAAAATCTGAAGATAACCAGCTTTGTTTTTATTTCATCTCTATTCCTGTGAAACAAAAATGCTAAAGAAAAGAGTTTTGGAGTGACAGATCAAAAACAATACAATTAAAATAAATGTATGATAAAAAAATAAAAGCTAGCTTTGCACCAAATTGGTGATTCAGGACAATTTTTAGCAGCAGGGGAAAGGGACAACATCGGCTTTCCTTTTATATCGCAGCGAAACCTTTATGTGAATGACATACTGATGCAATTGAACTCTGATACAGCCTTCTGCAAAGCAACCAATGGCCTTCTCCATTGTCAAAACCAGCCATCTGAATCAATGTTAATCCAATTCCCCCCTCCATTTAGGTAATTACACTGTGATGCCAAAAGAGATGGGAGGACAAGACTGAGCAGTGATCTGCAGACTGTTTTCGCATTGCAACAACCGCGATCCCACAGTGAGATCTTGCAGGGATTTTAAAAAAAAACACACATACTGCCCTCATCTTTGTCATATTTGATGCTTTTGAAGGAAATGGTTTGGCTGTGAACTACACATAAAAAAGGGTATTTATTATTCTGATAAACTGACAGTGAAGTGCCAGAGAATGATAGAATGTGGTGTATAGTTCTGGGAAGGCTAAAGCAAAATATCTACTCTATTTGATAACATATTTAAATAGTAACATTTTCCAGATCAGTCTGTAAATAAGTCAGAGTGATCTCTGTGTTTGGTAAATATATTCTTGTCTTGGATAAATACATTCTAGTGTTTGCTCACGTGTAATTAAATCCACGTACAATGCAAACGGTGGATTTAACAACCAGCCAAGGAGATAAAATGATTAATGAGGAAAACATATACAGTAGTGCCCCCTCATGGAAATTAAACTTGTCGTCACAGCATTTACAAGCGGATTATGTACCTTTAACCATCAAATCCCTCCATTACCTGAAGAAGTTGATGTCTGGGTAGTTGCAGTACTCATTCCGTCTGGAGTTGCGTCGGGGGAAGGTGCAGAAGAAGGCGTTGGCGAGCAGACATGCCACCTGCTCCTGAGACATGGTGATGGAGTGGTTCATGCCTCCTTTGAGGAGGGGTATCGGCTAGAGGAGGAACAGAGGTACAACCGAGGAAGGTCAAAATAATTTGTTTCGTCAATTTGCCCAAACGAGACATTGAAGTATGTTTCGTAAAGATACTAATTTGGCTCTGTGCTTCTTGAATCAGCCAACATAATCACAATCACTGTCCATCTTTGCTCACAAGAGATCCATACCCCTAATAAAGACTATGGGTTTATATGTATAAACAGTATATCCTCATAAGTGATTCTGTCATGACAACGGGGAGCACTTGTTACATTAAGGCTATAGACATTGTTTAATGTTTATGTTGTGTATGTGTTTGAAAATGACCAGTTTAGGAACAATTAATCAATAATGGTGGATGTGATGAATTCAGGCTGGTACAAACACACATTGCTCTTCATCATCCACACGCCGAAGAACCAAAATGACCTAGAGGTCTACAACATCGTACAAATGACCATCAATAGCTACGTGCCTTGACCTCACCATCTTTAGTACCGTTTCACAAGATATTTGTCATGTCGTGACCTTTGGGATCAACCTGCAGCGGTGATCTACTGTGTCACAGACCAGTGAGTCAGTGTCTGATGGTTAGTGATGGCGGTTACCTTGGTACACAGCTCAGATGCTCTCAGTGCTAATTGCACCATGTCTGGCAGCAGGGAGCCAAACAGATGTTCGGCAGCATCAGGCTCCAGGACCTTGGAGAGAGCAAGAGATCTGTTTATGTTTGTTGTTTTGCCACAAAATTCAGCTGTGACATTATTAGCTGCTTGGGTTGATTAAGACTGATAGAGAAAAAATGAAATGAACAGGTCTAATCCATATCAGGCTTTACGTACATCTTCACGTAGAAACAAATCTTAATAATCATAGGCAACGCAGATTATCAAATGGCTATACCCTCTGTCTGTCTTGTCTTAAGTACAATTTAACCTACGATAATGTGCATACAGATTCAAAACCGCTCGTGGAAAATTAACGTGAATAACCTCAAATTGGACATTTTAAAAGGGATGGTAAAAGATACGGCTTCATATCATTAAAATATGTATTTAGCCGACAGTAAATCTATAATAATATTACCAGAAACAAATATTAAAGCACCATATCAATCATCCATGACTCCACAACACTGCTTAAATGTGCTAATGTATCTTAGAAAATATATAACAGCCATTTTTTACTTCCATATTGGCTACAAAATGTCAGAATGATCAATCTCAGAGCAATTTAATCAAGGTTGAACGGCTATACCAGCTGATTAAACAGTCTTCCTGGAAGAGATGCAAATGAAATAGAAAGGACAGTGCATTCACAAGACAAGGAGCCTTGAATTGTGATTTAGCAAAGGACATTTATATTATAGCAAAGGAAGCCTGACTAAACACTGTCATAAGTAATGACCTGGTTGACATCATAAACTGCTCCTATGGGCGCAATAAATGAAGGCGGTTGACAGGGCGAGACGGTGGATATAGCTGAGGTAGTATAAGCCAAGCTCTTTAAATCAGCAGAAGACAGTGCATCAAATCAACTAAACTAACACTCTGTATGACTTGATACTGGTCTGTACATCACACCAAACTGACAAAGTAATCAAGCAAGATGGAGGCGAGTGGGCAGCGAGAAACCAGAGCTCCCTGCAGATTTAACGCAACTCCTGTTGCTCCTGTTCCAATTCCCCACAGGTCCGAGCAATAAAGCAATCTGCTTGACTGCATATGTGGACATGTGACCATGTAAATATAAAACGCTCGTGTGCTCATAACCGTAAATACAGCACTGGCTGGGCCTGAAAAAAAGAGAAATTTATAAAAACCAGTGTGGTCCGTCAACAGCTTTTCAGTTATTCATAAGGTGTGTGCGCTGAGATGAATATTCAATGAGGGCGCCTGGCCCATCACTCTGTGCCATTCATGTCTACTTTTCTCTGACACTCGAAATACGTCTCCAGTGTCTCCAATCTGGCATCTCCGGGGGAGAAGTAACAAAGTCAGAAATGGGGTACATTACATTTCATTTTTTTTGCCATTTCCCATTTTGTCTGTGTGTTGCATTGAAAATATGTTTTAAACACCAACACTAGATTCTGTGGGTTATATGAGCTGCTTTCTATCAATAAAATAAAGATGATTTTCAAGTTGCTACTGGACCATTTTGTATATATTTGTTATATCACAGATTTATAACTCCTAAATTAATTTTGTTAAAGGACAGAAGCAATGAACAGACTTTGTTTAGAGGAAATGCATGTCAACTAATAATATAGATTATAAATAAAGCAAAAGCATTTTGTGTGAACTACAATGATATATACAGCACGTGAATTTTACAGTCAAATGTGTAAAGTTTTACAGCGCGAGTGATCAATGACTTGATAAGCAAAAAAATGATACGGCACCTCAGTTTGAATCCAACTCCATTTGAATATAATTTGTTCTACTGGACTATTTGTGCTACTGGACAACACCATGAATATAATTTGTGCTACTGGACATTTTGCATTCTGACAGAATCAAGTTATACCATCCCAGTACACTTGACACAATTCAAATCCAACCATAAAAACAAAACCTGCCTCCAGCGAAATTGTCATGTTCAGATTTCATCTAATAAAATCCCCATTCAGACATACATATGGCACACAATTGATCCAACAGCATAAGGCTGGAGTAAAGCATTCTCTGGGATGTGACGTCAATCATTCTCATTCCTGACAAGTTACTAAACATGACCTTTTGGCAAAAGATTAAATTATTTCCCGAGACTCCCACTTTGCCTCTGAAGGGCTGCAGCAACCTCCTTGGAGAAATCCATTACTGTTCTTGTACAAAATGACAGAAACACATTTGACATACTGGCATTCATGAAAAAAAGCGTCACATGCACTTCTATCCTGAGATGTGAGATATCATATAAACATGTGGCTTATGTATTCTAGATGATGCCATGCACCGAGTGGATGAGCGCGCTCCATTACTATAAGGGAAATAACACTGCTTGCTTGTCCAGTCCTACAGGCTCAGGATTTTTTATATCAAACACTCATGTCACAACATTGGCCATCTCTCCAAATGGAAGATTCCCATCCCCTTCATGAGTCAGCCAGTAGTACAGCCCTCCCTAATTCTCTACACAAGATGACGCAGAGCACATCAAGACAAAAGATGATGGATGGCCTCCAAACGAGGCTGGAGAGGACACTGAAAACTCTGATCAACAACCAATAAACCAACAGTGCTTTGGCCATCATGACGCAACTCAGGCCTATTTGGCTTGTAAAGAAAATGAGTAAGCTTGGGACAGTAAATTAAAAAAAAAAATCACATAAACACCATAAAAATACAACCTTATAATCCTAGCCTCAGAACTCTACCAGAAGCAAAACAACCAGATGTCCAGACAGCCGAAGAAAAAAAAAACACGTGCAAATTAATTGCATTATTTTAACTGTGAGCAAGTGCTTACAATATTTATGTAATGCAGCAAAACACACATGCACACAGCTTGGGAAAGCCTTACAATACACCTTTTCACAGAACCTATCAAAATGTTATTCTAACGCAAAGTATTTTCAAGTAGTGGAAAAAAACAATACAAGAAAAATGGCTGCATCGTAGCTTATTAATCGATATTGATTCACAATGCCACTTAAAATACCAGGCGAAATTGAATCTGGTGGCAAATGAGACATCTGTTATGTCTGCCCCTTCCACAAACTGAAAATACTATCCTCAATATCTAAAGAGACATCTGTACTTTCTTTGATCTGAACTATGTCTCAGCACCAACACTGGTTTATGATGCCTTCTGTCAGGCAATTAAGTATCATGATTGGACAGTTGATGTTTCATTAGTCTACAGCTAACCCAACCCAACATCTTCATCATGTGTGCCCATCTGTGTCAACACGTCAGCTTGGCAGTATTCATTCAATCACTCTTCCAAAAAATATTGTTTTAGATTACATAAACTTCATTCACTACTTCTGGGCTCAGCGATATTAATAAAAAAGATCAGTACTCATAACATTTGTATGGTTTACCTTAGTGCAGTACAAATGTAATGCGGTGAAGTCCCATTTCTTGGCCTGTGAGGAACTGTATTTCAATATTGCATTCTGTAACAAAGAAATTCAATAATTACATTAGATTGAAAAACAAAATGAATCAGAATTCTGAGTTTAAGTCAGAGTATATGTGCAGTAAAACAACAAATTGTCAAAATAGGAAAATCCTGAGCGACACTGTGCCTCTCCGTTTCTGGACTTGTGGCGCCATCTTATGGCACAGTCTGGTAACAGAAACTACAGTGTACTGTGCCCTCACTTTCAGAAGTGAAATACATAAGTCTTGCCAATAAAAGGACACAGATCTTACCTTCAACTCAAGTTGACTTGTACATTTGTGGTTTAAAGATTCCTTGATCAACTCCCACCGACTCTTATTCTGCAGTTCTTGTGTTTCCTGTGGAATCACAAACTTTATTAGGTCTCTACAGGGTGGATTCAGTTAAGGAATTCACATTATTTAATGTGCCATGTTTATGTATTTTTTATATAATCAATTACAACAATTGTTTTCAGGACTATAAACAATTGGACAATCACCTCATCCTGTACAGGAAACAGGTTCCAGCTGGAACAGGGCATCTTGACATGGACGTCATCCCAGGTGTCCTTAAACTTAGCAGGATACGGAACAGGAACTTTGCAATTCCGAAGAAGGTCTGTCTGTCAATGGGAGTAAATAAAAACAAAGGGCATTAATACATACAATACACGTGTAATCCAAAGAGTCCTTTTGACAATGAATTGTACATCTGTGTGAAACCCAAAGAATTATGATAATAATAAAGATCACGTTGTTGAATGTTAAGACTTTGCTTTTATATGCAGCCTAATTATTCTAAAAACCCTCTTAAAATAGAAATAAAATGTTCGCCTTATTGCACTATTACAAAATTAGGATAACTCAGAAACTTGCAATGGCACTGTATGTTTCTATTACATAACCACCTGAAGTGCTGCGAATACCAGTATAAAAAAGAAAGAATAGCTCAAACCCTTATCATCACAGTGTGCTGTCCAGGAACATCCTTCAGCAGAGGAAGTGGCCTGCCACAGTCAGGCATCCTCTTTAGTTCGTTGATTGGCGTCCCCAGCCATTTGACATCAGCAGAGTCAGGTTCCTTCCCTGCATCTCGTTCCTCTTTAGACTTATCTGGGCTCGCCGATCTGCCGGGTCGACCTGCTGATGACGTCCTTGAAAAGTAATCTGTTATTTTGATGTTATGTTTTACAGTATCCTCCGAGCTTGCTGTGCATGTCTCCACTTCTTCTTTCCCACTTCCTGCAGAATCCTTGGAAGCTGGTGACACAGGTGAGTCTTCATCCAGCTCTTGTGGAGTCAAAGGTTGGGTTTCTTCACCCGAGTCAGACAGAGTAGACTTTTCAGCATTTTGGCACTCCATAACCTGAGCTGAGATACTTTGAGAGCTACCTTCATCCGCCATCTCTACATCCTCTTGGGTTTGGCACACTTCAGTACTTGGGTTTTTCGAGGGCTTAACCAACCAATCGTGAAGAGTATTCCTGAACTTCTGTTGTGGTCTGGATCCGATTCTTTGATGATAACCTTTCGTCTTTACGCCGCGCAAACCATCTGCTCCAGTCTTTGGTCGTACATCCATCTTCGTCTCTGTGTGGTTTGGCCTCCGTTCTTGATCTACTTTCTCATTATCTCCGCTCTGAATACATGAAGATAGGGCTGAAGAATAAAACACGTTTTACAAAGAGGGGGATTCTTACGCCAATGACTTGTTTGAAATGTATATAAAAATGTTATCTAACGAAATTACCTTGTAGAGAAGATGATGGGGACGTTGGGGCACTGATTTCAACCCTGATTCTCTTTGTTAAAGGTTCAAACTCTGTCAGCGCAGTCATTCTACAAAAGGAAACACATGGTAAGACATATTTCTATTATTTTGAGAGACATAAATCTCTCGGCAGTTTAAACAAAATATACTCACAATACAACTTGAGCTGACACCACGATTGATGTATTATTTGTCTTTGTCCAGACTTGTTTCTTGGGCAGTCCCTTCTTCAATAGATGAGCAAACCTTAAGATATGATATGCTGCCATACATGACGCAATATATCTCGACAAAACAAATAGATTTGCCGGTCCCGTTTTGCTGTACGATTGATTGACTAACGTATATTAACTAATAAACATTCGCCAAGTAGTTTACTTGAGGCTTACAACTACAGCTAGTAGTACTTTTCAGTAGCTGGTTTGTATTTTAATATTATTCACACTTTTGCCTTCGGCCGTTAGTTTATTGTTGTCCAACAATAGGTTAGACAGACACGACAAAAACCTAGCATGTTTTAGCTAACACTAGCTAACTAGCTTTGGACAACAAACCCGAAAAATACATTTTAAGAGTCAGCCATTTAAGAAGTTATGTGTTAAGTGGCTGCTATCTTTTAGAAATACCTTCAACGTACGCTATAAGAACATTCGCTGTTTTTTTGTTGATGTTAAAACGCACAACGGCACTTTGAACTGTCACTGAACAAATGCTACAAAAACATTGCCGTTGTTCGACAACCAAAACACTTCCGCGTGCGAGTGACGTCACTACTAAGATCACGCGATATTTCCCCTAGCAGTTCTCGTCGGCGGTTATAACGATAAAGATTGGGTTTTTTTGCTGCAGAAATGTTAAAACTAGTCATTTGGGAATTCTGAAGCTCGGTTTTGTTGTAGACTTACTGCGTCTTTACAACGTAGATGGACGGAGCAATGTCAGAAGACAGAAACTCACCCACGTGACTGGGACAGGTAACGTTAGTACAGGTAACTCAGCAAGTATTGTTTTAACCGTCGGCTAAATTACAGAATCGCATAGTAACGTTAGCTGTATTGGAAAAAATGTGTTTACTTTTACCAACATTTACAGACTTGTGACTCAACCGTTGGATTTTATTTGTTTTAATAAGCCGCAAAACTAACCTGTCGTTAGCCCCGCCCATGAAGGCGCACCTGACCAACAGCAAGGAAGCAAAGGCACGGACAGTGCTTTTATTATTGGCAGACATACCGTTGGATTAATGGGGAAATAATCGTGTAACTTTTATTAGGATCATGGTCAGAAAAGTCCTCTTGTTTTGTGTTTTATTGCTGCCATACGTTTCCTCGAGTGACAACAAAGGTGAGCCACAGCTGATTTGGTATGTTTAGTCTTTAGTCTTTCGATGGAGCAGGAAACAGATGCTATTTTTCGTCTTTTGTACATACCGACAACGATGACTGGACATTTTGACAGTTTTGTTTTTTGACATCATGCTTGCGATAAACAATAGAGATTAATTGTGTGTGCCCAAAAGCTTTTACATTTTAAAGGTAGCCTACATAAGGGATTCTAACTCCTATCAAAGAGGACTTTTGTATGTGGTTGATGCGGTAGTTAACCACAGAATATATCCTCAATACTTACAGTTTCCCCATGCATTCACGTTCATTCCAGACATTTTCAATGGGCTTACATTAAAACTCTCCAAGTACTCCGTTGTAAATCCGCGAGTGGTTCACAGATGGACACGGAGCATCGACAGACCACCAGCGGCACAAGAGGTAGGTAAACAAGCCGGATTAAACCCGTTTAACTGCTGCTTACAACATCAGGGAATGCATTCTTGTTTTTTACTCATTTTAGAAATATGGAGATGAAACGATATCATACGCAGTCAATATAAACAACAGGGAGCACCTCCTTCATCTAACAAGGAACAGGTATGATTTAGGACTTTATTGAATATTAAATATTATTATATTTCCTTGTTAATGCAGATGAATTATCCCATGTATTTTTTTTCTCTTCATCTCTTCAGAGACTTTTTACACCCAAGCTTTGTCCAGTATTCACGTGATGCCAATGGTAACGATGAGTCATCATATCCAAAACCGCAAGTAAGTAGATACCTTCATTACATTTTTATTAGGCTGGTTTGAACTTCAACCCTTGAACCTGCTTTTACCTCTTTTGCCCAGGTGCATTGCTACTACCATGGAGAGGTGGAAGGATACGAGGATTCAGTGGTAGCACTCAGCACTTGCTCTGGCCTCAGGTTTGAACACCTCTCTACTTAATTTGATTCAATATTGACAGTGATTGACTGTCAGTTTAACTGTATCGTGATCATATGGTCAGGTTGAGTTATTGTGCCACAGTATTTTGTTGTCCAAATGAATGATTCAGAGCAGTAAAGATACTTTTATTGAACGTTTGAACCTCAATGCATACACTTTGATCACCTCATATATTTTTCCCACTTGGGTTTATTGTTTCAGTGATTTCTTATCTGTCAAACTTTACCAAATCCTCAGTAAGGAAGCTATGCCAGGTACCCACATTGTGGGTTTGCAGTGCCACACCCAGGCTTAGGCACAGACTGAAAGCATTTATCTAATGGTGTAACTGCACTCCTTCTTTTAAGGGGTGTAATCCTCCTTGGAAATGAGACCTATGGACTTGAGCCTGTGCCACGCTCAGCCACCAACGAGCACCTTCTGTACCTCCTGGAGGACCATGAGTCCGGGCCCGTCACCTGTGGGGTCGTCGGCGAGGAAGCATCAATGCAAAGCCATCAACCCTTTGAGCCTGGCAAATCGCTGACGTCACTCCTCCGGGTGAGGATATACATACATGTATTTATTATGTGAACAGGTTTTGGAATGGAAAGTGACTGAGGGTTGACGTGAACGCTCTTCCTCCTTTTCTTGTTTGCTGTTTAAATAGAGAAAGCGCAATTTACCTCGAACCAGTTATGTGGAGTTGGTGCTGGTTGTCGATAAGCTCAGGGTGAGTGTGATGACTTCACCACTATGTAATGTGAATGAATCGGCAGCAACAGGTTTGCTTCCTTGCCAGTAAATGAGAACTTTTTAGCTCTTACTTTATCAGCAATGATACGTTGTGGTTTCCTTGTTTCCTTCTTTTGACAAATGTACTTATTGTAAGTCGCTTTGGACAAAAGCGTCTGCTAAATTACCTAAATGTAAATGTAAATGTAAACTTCCACAATTCTTATTGGCTAATCAACCTGTAAAAGTAAATCAAAAATGTGCTTTTTTTTTACCCATAAATGTTGCAAAGTATTAACCAGTATATCTGCTAGGAAATTATCTTTTATAATTGTATTTACAGTATGAGTTTAAGAAAAGAAATGAGACGGCAGTACGAGAGGAAATGGTGGAACTGGCCAATCTACTGGACGGGGTGAGAATTCAAGGTCTTTGGAGAAGAAAGTTTGCTAATTTCTAATGAATTCAAATATCTTTTTGTGCCGTGCTTTTATGATCTTTTATTTTTATTCCAGTATTACAAGCCGCTGAATATCCGTGTGGTGCTGGTGGGCCTGCAGACTTTTAAGGATGTTAATCCCTTTAGTGTGGAGGGAACTGCAGGAGACGTGTTGGGGAGGTTTGTCAAGTGGAGGAAGAGTTCTCTGATACCGAGGACCAGACATGACATTGGTCAACTCATTGTGTAAGTAACGGGTGTGTTCTTTTGTCCGAGTCTGAATAGTATCGAGTTTGTGACTTATCTCTCGGTCCGCTTGTTCCTCAGTGGGCGGCCCTCGCCGTACGGTGGAGGTGTGTTGGGTATGGCCTTCGTGGGCACGGTCTGCTCCGTGGCGACTGCTGGAGGAATCAACGTGGTGAGTTCAAGTTGCTTTTAACTTCTAACACCAGCTGCCACCGTGGTGCGTTGAAGCATGAGCTTTTGTGCAGAAATTGATACGGTCTGCATTATTCATGAGGGGGGGGGTTCTTTAAGTGCAGCTCCGTCTCACATGCTCTGAACAACAGGAGTCAAACAGGTTAGACTTGAATACGGACTCATGAAACGCCAACGACTTTGTTTGGATTATTAAATTCTTTAGATTCTTTTGCATAGTGACGCCTTTTCCTTTCAACTTTTCTTTATATAACCATCCGATTTATATCCAATTGGTTGACACTTATGAAAGATTCCTTCATACAAGATCTCTTCCTCTATTATCCCAGTTCAGCATTAGATAAGTCAAAATTAATGAGTGAAAGGATGTGACATAAAAATCCTCTTTATATGTAGCCAAAGCTCTTTTCATTATTTTTATATTACAGATGCGTGTCCTATCATATATTTAGGTTCAATGACTATGGAGTATGTTAAAACTAAATATACTGTTTTCTCAGTTCAGTGGTGATAACCTCCCTTTCGTCTCCACCGTGGTGGCCCATGAGATGGGCCATAACCTGGGCATGAATCATGACTCTGCAGGCTGCACCTGCAATGGAAGAAGCTGCATCATGTCGGCTGGTGCTGGGTAACATGTCTTCCACAAAATATTCCTTAACCCCTTTGACATGAAATAAAAAAACAAGCAGTAGTTAAAATGTTACGGTTTGTAAAGTATATATCATATGATTTCTTTATCTCCCTTTTAATTCAATTGTGTATATTTTTGATGTGAAAGCTGCCTTTGAAAGAGTTTTTGGGGACTTTGGTGGCTCGTTACGGAAGTAATGTAATTCTGTATTTATTCTTGTTCCTAAAATTCAACGTCCTACCAAAAAAAAAAAAGAATAACTGATGTTACTTTGACAACAAAAACTGTGCTCTGCTCAACGGTCAAAGATTGTTCAGCAATGCCAGGCCTCTCCAAGTGGATTTATTAATGGTTTATCCTGCTTCCCTGTAGTGGCGCCACCAGTTTCAGCAGCTGCAGTGGAAGAGACTTTGAGAAGCTGATCATTCGTGGAGGAGG
Organism: Eutrigla gurnardus; assembly: GCF_963514095.1. NCBI lineage: Eukaryota > Metazoa > Chordata > Actinopteri > Perciformes > Triglidae > Eutrigla > Eutrigla gurnardus. The sequence continues at coordinate 6,433,408 of NC_139933.1, read as the reverse complement.
CTTGTGTCTGAAAAACCAGCCCGCCCCATCAGATGTGGTCGGTGTTGCTCAATGTGGCAATGGCCGCCTGGAGAAAGGAGAGGAGTGTGACTGTGGCAAACCAGAGGTAGGAGTCCCGTCTGGTAGACGATATCTGAATGTCTTTGTCATTTACTTTCATTTCAGAAATGTACTGCCCAGAAAACAGACAACATTTTCTGTATTTAAATGTGGTGATGAGGATAGATTTTCTATGTTTCCATTTCATACAGGAATGCGACAATGACTGCTGTGATGCTGCCACCTGTAAATTATCGTCTGGGGCCGTCTGTGCCCAGGGAGCCTGCTGCAACAACTGTCAGGTCAGCATTATGTCGGGGCTAATGAGTGCATCGAATAGAGGGAATTCATTCCACATGTGGAAACTTGCTAGAAAAGTGGATCTTTTTTTAATAACTGTGTATGATTGTAAGTTCTTTGTTTGTTCTTAGATCAGAGTTTCTGGGACGCCATGCAGAGAGTCCACCAACACCTGTGACCTTTCTGAATACTGTGACGGCAAGACTGCGTTCTGTCCCAATGACTACTATGTCATGGACGGCCTGTCTTGTCAGGACCGTGGAGCTTCTGCGTACTGCTACGAGGGGCGATGTCAGACGTATGATTTCCAGTGCAAATATCTCTTTGAACCAGGTACGTTCGATAATGTTTGGCTACAAATACCTTTGCTGCTTATTACATTCCAGAAACTGTGAGGTTTCTGTACTTTTGGTCAAAATTTCTGGCTGCGAGTTACACCATCGGTCAGTCACAATATCTTTGTTAAGTTTCATATTATGCTTTAAGATATTATGTCTCTTTTGGGCAGATCCAGCAACAAAGGCAGCGGATATTTGTTTCACGAATGCAAATACAAGAGGAAATCAATTTGGAAACTGTGGAATGGACAGCAGAGGAGGGTACATCAAATGCAGTGTTGCGTAAGTACTCTGGTTAATAAATCCTCTCTTAAGGTGAGGAAGTTTGTTTAAGCACAGTTGTAAAAAGCCTTCCAATTCAACGTACTCAGGGTGGTTATTTTAACCAAAATGGTGTTAAAGGATAGGTGAGCTTTTCTCTGCATTTAACTCACCAGCAGAGAACTGACTTGTGGGAACTGACTGTGTTCTCTTGATGCTGAACTGCAGGAATTCCTTGTGTGGAAAGTTGCAGTGTGTTAACGTGGACCTCAACACCCCCCCTACTGGTGCCCAAGTCAGCGTTGAGGAAGTTCAAGGGGAAAGGTGTATTAATGCAAACTTCAACCTCGGCCCAGATGTGCTCGATCCCGGATACGTTAACACCGGCAGCCCCTGTGAGAAAGGAAAGGTAAGCAGTTTTTAGGAGTGTACGAGGAGGAATTTAACCCAATATGATTATACTTGCAGGACAGTCACTAAGTCATAAGTCTTTTCCTCAGAGCTGCCTGGACTTTCAGTGTGTGAACGCCTCTACTCTGCTTCCCAACTTGAACTGTGATGCCCAGCGAGACTGCAGCGGCCGAGGGGTGACTCCGCGTTTTCTGCACTTCTTTTCACTCCGTTACCAGACAATGATGAAGAGTCTGACTTTGCTGTCGTGATGTTTTCTTCAGAAATGTAATGACCAAGGGAACTGCCACTGTGAAAACGGGTGGGCCCCACCTAACTGCAACAAGGCAGGGCGTGGCGGCAGCATAAACAGCGGTCCTGCTCAGATAGGTGGGTTTAAATTTGATTCTGTCTTCTGCTGGCATGATGGTAGCAGTGGTTCCTTGTTACTTCTGTTGCTGTAGCGCCCATATGTGAATCTGTTTTGGATAATTTTAATATTGAAGGTGTATCATGCCAGTGTTTCCATTTTTATATTTGGAGGGGAGAACCTTTTTTATAGCAAAAATCGGTAGGTAATCTGCTACAAACATGTGACTGGTATAATTAATGCAGTTAAATACAACGTAATGTTTCTTATTTACACATGACCTGTTCCACCACAGACCACTCCCTCAGGGACGGCCTGTTGATCTTCTTCCTGTTGGTGGTTCCTGTTCTGGTCGTTCTCATTCTGGTGCTGCTCTACTTCTTCAAGAGAGACTCCCTGGACCCGTGCCTCAAAGGAAGACACCTCAAGTAAATTTCATCTCACATAAAAAAATATACTGATAGATATTTTGAGGCTGCACATGCTATAATTTGATATTTTGATGAAATGATTCTTGCTTTATCTTCTGCTTACACAGGTCACGTAATGCTCAACATGGAAACACAAATGGGCAGTCAAACAGTAATGTTCAGACTGCTACAACCCAACCTCCAGCTGGGGTAAATATGTGTCTTTTTCTTTATCATCACTATACGGTAGTGTAATGTTGTTGTTGTTTTTTAGTGGAAGAAAATGTATAAAATCATTTTATTACATGAAATTGTACCGCACGAGAGGGAACGAGGTAAATAAATCAAAAGAGGTACATATTTCGTTTTTTACAGAATTTAAATGTTTTTTTCTAATTGCAGCCTGGATATCCACCGGCTACCTCAGCTCCAATATCTGGGTATAATCCTTTTTTTTAAGTTTTCTCAATCCATATTACACACAAATATTGAAATTGAAGCTTTCAACGCAGCTATATAACCAAATGTGGACACAACCTGTCAGTTTCAGGTATGGAGAAGCGGATTATTGGAAGGAAGAGGAAGACGTTGCCACTGCACCAACACCAGCTCCCAGGCAGGGCCCCGGAGTACCCAAACCAATCCCAACACCAAATAAGTAGCCACATTGTTGATTCCTTTTTTATATACAAAATGTTTCAACTCTATTTTGAATGTATGGTGTTTACTACATCTCAACATTGTATGAAGAGAGACCTTTAAAACCTTGTGATAACATGAAGTCACTTTAACGCAACTCATTTTTATAAGGTTGACTGTAGTAACATGGTGGTGGATGAGGCTGACGGATGTGTAAATATAAAATAGAATATGTACATGTTTTATTAGATTCCTGTTTAGCGATCATTGGAAATACATGAAGATAAACTATTTTTTAAAATGCAAATTCATTTTGTACTATGTTAACATGCAGTTAAAATGTTTTAAAGATTAAGATTTCATGAATGTAAACCAAATAAAGAAATGTATCAGACAATGGGTTTTTATGCTTTTTTTAATAGTAAGAATGTGTGTTTCTTGGAAATGTAGGAACACTCCTGTTCTATCGGAAGCAATCAAATGTACTGCAGTGGCTTTGCTTTTTGCTTTGTCATTAAGTTATTCGAAGAATTATGGCAATGTCCTTGAAGTGAAAATCTATTTCCTTGTTCGTGTCCTTATCAATCATCAGTTAGTTTTGACAGTTTAGACTCTTCTAGATGCATCACTGCTCTCCCGGAATAAGAACAGTATATGCATGCTCCTGGGCATAGATCAGCCCTTTCAGGAATCAGGAGTGTAACTTCCTTTCCGATCAGTCTATTGTCCTCATACTGGCAAAAAAAATCAGTGTCTACTTACAGTATGATCCCTTATCATAGCTTCAGTGTGGATGTGAGCTGTGATCCTTCCCTAAGAAATAAGAAATATTATTTTTTTGTAAAAAAAGAAAAAAGTATCTTGTGACCTCTTACTTTTTTTCAAGGGTGTCTTAAGGGGGTTCTGACCCAAAGTTTTGGCAACAGTCCTTAACAAGGCACACATTGGTGTGACATATCCTACAGCTCTGAAAATAATATTGGACTGTCTCTTGGCTACACCATTTGCATAACTTCCTATGCACCTTCCTAATATGTATATAGTTACTGAGCTCACTGGGCCACAACCACAGTCATAAATGGCATATCTGACCATAAATAAATAAATAAATGTCTCTCTTGCTTTCGCCCTATTTTATTTTGAAATGAGAACGGCCGGAAGTAACGTGTCTTCCTTCCGTTTTGACGCACCATAATGCGGAAGTTAGCTGTCAACTCCAAACCACCATGGCAACCGCTCATTGCTACGACGTATAAAAGAAGATGAGTTTTTAAAGCGACTCTCCGGTAGAACATGGCAGCAGAGGACGCCGGGGGGGGCGGCGGCCGGGCTCCGGCCTGTCTGTGTGTCCTCTGCGGGCTCCCTGCTGCGGGGAAATCCACGCTGGCCCGCGAGGTCCTCGGCACCGCTGCACGGCGGGGATGGAGAGCCGGTGTGGTGACGTACGATGACCTGATCCCAGAACGGGCCTTTCAGACCAGGGTGGCGGACGACGGTGTCAAAGGGCACGAAATGGTAAAGACGGCAGAGCTCGATTTGTCCCATCTATAGCGACCCCAAATCCGGGGTTGACAGTAGAATAGCACAATGTAATATATTTGGACTTTTCCTGTAACGTTAACAATAATCTTTAACTGTAAACTAGAAATATGATGTTAACATTGGGAGTTGTAGTGTCGGGAGTAACAATACAATACTTGTATTCTGAGGATAATATATGGACATTTAAGCAAAGTTTTGCATCAGTATCGTAGGAGATGATATAACACTGTTCTGACTTTGAATAGACCAAAAGATAAATAAATACACATGTATTCACTATAAGGTGCCAAAGTATCAAGTTCATATTTATTGCTTAACTGTTATTGTGTCTCTATTTCTAGCACACTGAATGGAAGTTACACAGACAAGAGGTTTTGCGGTGCGTTGAGGATTTCTTAGCGAAACCTCCAGGTTTGGCAGAGCTGCCGGACCGCCGTCAGATCAACGGGGCTGCGTGGGAACGATGCTTTGGAGCTCTGCTGCAGCCTGAAGCTTCGGACAGCTCACGGGCCGGCCAGGCACCACTTCTCCTTCTACTGGATGACAACTTCTACTATCCAAGCATGAGATATGAAGTGTACCAACTTGCAAGAAAGTGTAAGCACTTCTTTCTCTACAGCATGTTCATAACATAATGGTAGTTGTGCACGTTTTAGCCCCATATGTACAAATATATTTTATATGCTTACATTACAAAAGCTGTTTTGTAAGCTCTTATATTGGTTTTATATCTTAAACCTATGGAAACCATTAAATATTAGAAGATTGGAGCGTCCTGCAAGCAAAATCTTTGCCTTGAAACACAAGAACATAGCTCTGATCAATTTAAAGGCAACTTAATGTTTACTATGATGAATTCCTGATCTCAAGTAAGTTTCATGACTGCAAGTAAGAAACATATCATTGTAAAAACTGTGGGATAAAACACCCAAAACCATATTTCCCTTTGGCTGAATTAAATTTTTGTCTTTTTCAGATTCACTGGGTTTCTGCCAAGTGTATCTGCAGTGTGATCTGGAGTCCTGCATCAGCAGAAACCAGTGCAGGACTGAACCCATTCCCACCGAGGTGATATTGGAGATGGGGAAGCGTCTGGGGCCTCCAAATCCACAGAAGAATTCATGGGAGACAAACAGCCTTTCACCCAACACAACGGAGGATTTGTCCCAATGTGACATGTAAGGCAGCGGAATAAGCAGTTATTAGCGCTTAAATGTGCACACGTGAATCAAGTATTCATGGGTTGCCTCTGTCTTTTTCTCTTCCTCTTCCTGTCAGCCAGAGGGTGATGGAGTTGATCTCCTCGGCACTGAGCAACCCGCTGAGCCCGACTGAGGACAACACTGAACAAAAGGTTTGCCAATGCAGTGCCCTTCAAATCTATTAATAGTGGACTTTAGAAATGCAACTGCAGAATCTAATTATGTTGTGGTCTAATAACGTGCAGGAGGCGGACCGCCTGAAATGTGCAAATAGTGCGGTTCACCAAAGTGACCAGGCCTGTCGACGCCATATAACTGAAGCCATGAAGACGGCCAAAGGTCAGTTGTGAACTTCATTAATTCTATACATTTTGACTTTTTGACTTTGAAGCCCAATGTTGATTATGATTCTTTTTTTTTTTTTCATCTTAATTCTAGAGAATCAAGTACCCGCCGAGCACATGAGGTCTTTGGCTGCTCAGCTGAATGAATCCAAAGCAACATTTCTTCACAACCTGCGAAAACAGTTGTTTCAGGAAGCGTCTTTGCCTCAAGAGGAGGACATTGATGTAGAGCGCGTGGTGAAAAGGGCAGTGGACGTTTTTGAGCACGAGAAAAAGGAAATCCTCTTGAGAATCATGAATGGAAACGAATGACCATTTTTTTTTTTCTTGAATTTTCACAAAAGCAGATTTAATTGCATCAAAAGTCACAAGAGAATGACTGACATTGTATTTAATTAAATGTAAATTTGAATTACGGCAAAGGAAGAACATGTATTGTTGTAGCGAAAAACCTTCAACTACATTAATTCTACTATTCAGGGCAACTTATAAATATAAAAAGGAGGAGAAAAACTATTGAAATCTGTCTAAATGATTCATGATTGATTTGACTGAAATCTGCAGTCTACAGAGTGAGGTATAAATAAGAACAGCACGCAGGATTATAACGAGTCTAGCTTTTAATTTGAACAGAAAACGAGCCAATTTAGCGACCAGTCTTTGAAAGTTTCAGTTTCTCACAGTGAAATGTGTTAAATACTGTTGGCACTCTATTCAATGTCTCATATTGTACATATAGTGTATATTCAATACGTTTGTTAGTTTGTCTAATGTATGTACACATCAATCCAAAACCAATATGAAAAGCCCAAAGCCATGTAGGACTGCAGTAAGGCTACAGAGTATAAAATGGAAAAGTAAACTGTACACAACAGAAATATTAAATGTGAATCAGTGCCATCATATTTAGATGCTATACAAGCAAATATACAGAAAGCCAGGTGCTAAGAATCCATATGCATCCATGTCAATTGGAATCACTTTTTATGTTGCCCACGGGCAAAATGGCATGAAAAGTCATATTTGTCCACGCACATGTGGCCACAGATGTTGCACTGGAATGGATGCTCGTAGCCATGGCAGCCCATGTGAATAGTGTAGAGGATATTGTCAAGAAAGTGAATATCACAGTGCTGGCATCTATTTGAGGGCTGTTGGTCCGGTGTGGTCAGGGAAGTAGGCGTGCCCGGCTGGTTGTCGCCAACGCTCGCACCGAGAGTGTTCAGGCTGTTCTCAAAGCCGAGGCCAGGAACGGGACTGCACCTCCCATGGCCCGCGGTGGGAGATTCATGTTTATACGGTGAAGTCTGCACTCCATTTGAACATGTAGAGATCTGCTGTAAGAGGACGGGCTTCTCATCGTTTAAGGACTCCCTGTCTTGGAACGCAGGAGACTGAGACCCGGGATGAAGGTCGGCTAACTGGCCTGCAAGCGTATTCAGCTGGTCCGGTGGGTTATTGAAAGTCAAACCATTAGCAACTCTTTTGCAACCGTCGTGCTCGTCCACCTTGGGGTGATTCTTGTACTCACTGCTATTGATATTGTGGTGGATCTTGTGAGACAAGTCATTCAGGTAATCTGACTTTGGCATTCCAACGGAGGGAGGGTTGTAGTTGATGAGCAGTCGCCTGCTGAAGCCCAACGTGCCTGTCCTCTTCTGCAGAGAGCCCAACATCCTTTTGTTGGAGAAAGGAGAGCGGACGGCCCTGGTGGGCAGGAGCTTGTGGCGGCGGCGGCGGTGGTGCGACAGGTTGCTACGGTCACTGCAGCGGAAGGCACAGAGGTCACATTTGTACGGCTTCTCTCCCGTGTGTGAGCGCATATGGGCTTCCAAGTGGCGCTCGTACGCCGAGGCAAACGGGCACAGCTGGCAGCGATGAGGCTTTTCTCCTGGGTGACAATCACATGATATAATTGCAGTTATAATATTGATATTACTAAGCGTATTTTACTGTGTAAATAGCTAGGAGGCTGTATGCTCAATGAATGTGTGCAGGAGATGGTTATATAAACAAAAAAAAAGGGCCAATATTATTCCAAAATTTTATCCTTGAATGTCTAATGAATGTATGTGAGAAAACAGACATGGAGATGATATACAGTTGTTACAGAGGTTGATAACAAGGAACATTTCCAGTATGTTTGCATGACCTTATTGCAGTGTTTAGGCATGGTGTTGTCTTAATGCATGGGTGGAGGGTAAACACTGACCTGTGTGGATGCGGATGTGCTCTATTAAACGAGCCATTCCCTTATTGGCATAGCTGCAATAGCTGCATTTGTACTTTCCATCGCAGGTCCTCTCCAGGCCGTCGATCTGCACATCCGTCCCATCCTCCATCGGCAGGCTCACCTCCACGGACGGTGGGTCCAGGCCGTTCTGCTCACTCCTGGGGGCAACTACGGAGCAAAGGCACAATAACATAACTGATAACGTATGTTCACACATCATGTCGCTGTGCGGTGTTATTGTGCTCCGTTTTCCCACCGGCTTGAAACGGCTCCCCTGACTCCTTCTCTCCGCAAACAGAGCCCGATATCATGTTGACATGTTGGGTTTGCTGAGTCAGGTATTCCTGGAATTCCTTCACAAAATCCACGGGCTCGGTTTTTATCTCTTCCATGCTCCGTCTGTGTTGAAGCTGAAACGACCCAGAGGAGATGAGATGACAGTCAGATGTGTGACAGCTCTGCTTTGTTCCCCCACAGTACCTTAGCTAACGTAGATGCCTAGGAAATATGTTGCTGTTCTTCGTAGCTATTAGCAACAACGCTAACGTCGCCAAGCTAGCTAGACCCTCAAAGCAATTTTCACTATTATTGACATACCTTTAACGCCATCCTTACCTTTCAGCGTCTAAGTGACATTATCGGTAAGCACAGACAAGTGTGAAAAGTGGGCCCTGGGTATAAAGTGTCTAACTAGAAGTGTTAAGAGGTGAAAGCTTCCGTTTTAGCTGATACCTTTTGTTCCGTGTCCCCCCAAACGCAACTGTTGCCTTTGGGTACTATCGTAAAATATCGCTTATGTGCAAGAACGCTTGAAACGCCTCGAAATCTGCTTTAAGTTTGGTTTTTTTGTATCGTATAAAAAAAGTCACCACTTCAAAACTAACCTTCATTTCAAACACATCAAATCGCGTTGTTTCCTTTTGTTTAAACATACTGATAAAGATTGTGGCAGATTGAAATTCATGTGCGGTGCTTAAATAACTCGTTAGCACGAGGGGCACTTGAAGGCAGCACGGCTCTTTTGGACGTACCCTCCAGATTTTATGGAACGTAATACGTGTGCGCGTATGTAAACAGTACTGTGTAACTATCCTTCCCAATGGCTGCGTCGCTGTTCAGGACTTTCTCAAAGGTAAAACTGCATATCGGTGTCACGTTTATTAAACATTTGCCCAGTTTAATATACTGTATTTTCCGACTGAAGCAATCCGCTATCCTTGATTTTGCGTAACGTAACCTCCGGCGACGTTTCTAGCTAACGGATGGCTAACGCTAGCATGTAGTAACTTACTCAACAAAACCGGCAGCTTATTGATCAGTGAAATAATTAATTAACTTAACGTTAGTGTTGAATGATGGTCGACGTCAAAGTGCGCATTTACCCAAATAAGGAGATCGACATTTTCACTGTTGTCCTGTCCTGTTTTCAGTCGTGCAGACAGATCTCCAGACCATGGGTTGCACGCCAGGCTGGATGGAGGAGCGGGTCCTCCAATCCTGCCGTAGATGTGACCTCAGACCAGGCAGCTGGGGTGGTCTCCTTCGCCCCCCTCCAGACATATTCAGAGGAGGAGAGCATGATGAGGGAAGCCGGTGAGTTGGTGGTTTTCATGGCTTCTACAGCAGCTGAAGACAGGGTTTCTACAACACTAAAACATCTTGTTCTTTGACAGTTAAAAAATATGCACAAGAGCGCATCGCTCCACTTGTGTCAAAGATGGATGACATTTCTGCCATGGATGAGGAAGTGATCAAATCTCTCTTCGAACAGGGTGTACGTAGTTATTTTAAATGTCTAACACCTTTTATTTAAGTCAGTTTCTGTGGTTTTGTTCTATCCAGTATTAATATATATATATTTTACAGCTCATGGGCATTGAGATTGACCCAGACTACAACGGCACTGGCTCCACCTTCTTCTCCTCCATTCTGGTCATTGAGGAGCTGGCAAAGGTGGACCCCTCCATAGCCGTGCTCTGCGACATCCAGAACACACTGATCAACACGCTGTTTGCCAAACTGGGCACAGCAGCTCAGAAAGAGCGGTACCTCAGCCGACTGTCAACTGACATGGTGAGCAACTTGACAAAACGGTGATCCACTTGATGCTGTAGATCTCTTGACTAGCTGTGTATATTTCACACGTCCTTATACGCCGTGTCATGTCACACAGGTCGGAAGCTTCTGCCTCTCCGAAGCCGAGTCGGGGAGCGACGCGTTCTCTCTGAAGACGCGTGCTGAAAAACACAAAGACTATTACGTCATCAATGGATCCAAGATGTGGATCAGCAACGCAGAGCACGCGGGTGTATTCCTAGTGATGGCAAATGTAGACCCCTCTGCTGTGAGTCAATGCTCATCTTTCTATTCTTGTTTCCTCGTCAGCCAAAAAAAGAAAGAATCACAACTTATATAGCAATATAATATAAAGTATATCATCATCTCACATCGGATTTCCCCTGTTTAAATGCAATTCAACTGTGAAATACCACATATATGTTATCCAAAACGATAATTCTAATGTCTCTCTAACTCAACAAAAAGTGTGCCTGAAATGTTAAGACAAACTCACTCGACAGGGATACAGAGGCATCACCTGCTTCATCGTGGACAGCGACACCGAGGGACTCGAGGTCGGCAAGAAGGAGAACAAGCTCGGCCTGCGTGCGTCCTCCACCTGCCCGCTCAACTTGGACAACGTCAAGGTACAACCAAACACCTGGGACCAGCGTGAACCTACGGCACAACCCGGCTTTTACTAACTTTGAGCTTTTCATTGTAGGTACCAGAGAAGAACATTTTGGGCCAGATCGGTCACGGATACAAGTACGCTATCGGAATGTTAAACGAGGGCCGGATTGGAATCGCTGCACAGGTAAACCGTTTTTTTTTATTTTAGTGATAAAATGCACCAAGTCTGTGGAAGAGTCTGCCTCTCGACATCAGACAGGCGTTCTATACATTTAAAGCCAAGCGAAAGATCTGCTTGTTTATTTATTTTTATTTTTTTTATTGTAATTTTACTGTGAATATTTTTTTCTGGATTGTTCTTGTTTTTACTGAACTGTTCTTTATTTTTATTTTACTGTTTTTAATTTATCGTTTTTACTCTTATATTCTTGTTGTTGTACAGCACTTTGATGGAAAGCACTTCATATATAAATGTATTATTATTATTATTATACACTTAAAAACAGATAAATGTGCTCTATTCAAGAATACAAAGTGTGAAATGGAAATGCTGCTAACTTTGTATCTCTGTATCTTTCAGATGCTTGGCCTGGCACAGGGTTGCTTCGACCACACGATCCCGTACACCCGGCAGAGAGTGCAGTTTGGAAAACGCATCTTTGACTTCCAGGTAAAAATCACAGTAGATTCCCACGTTTTCACATGACGAGACCAGTGTGTTCAATGTGTTCTTGTGTCCTTCTGTTTGTATTCCAGGGCATGCAGCACCAAATCGCCCACGTAGCAACACAGATCGAAGCTGCTCGGCTGCTGACGTACAACGCCGCTCGTCTGAAGGAAGCAGGGAGACCTTTCATCAAGGAGGCCTGCATGGCGAAGTACTTCACCGCAGAGGTGAGCTTCATGATTTACTGACCATTTTTGAAATGTTTGTGTGTATTTCTAGGATATATTGTGATTTGTTTTTTTTGTGTTTTGCATTTTCTTTCTCGATAATCTCTCTTAACCCATCTGTGTTGTTGAGCCTTGATTCTATTCTACGTGCTGCTGTCTTGGCCAGCAAACGATAGTTTCCGTCTCAGTGAAACATCTTCCTGGTTGAATTAAAATCCTATAATATCAGAATCAGAATGGCAATGATGTTTTCAAATACAAGGAATTTTCTTTGTTGTATTGGCGCATAATATAAACCTGGCAAGAGAAATTATAATAAAAAGTAAATGCAAGTAACGCAAAAATCAATAAACCATAGAAAACAAATACAATAAACACGAAGAAATACTATTAAAAATTGTCCAAGGAATGTACAAATGTACGAAGTATAATATACTGAGACATAGTCCCAAACGTGCGTTAATGTAACATGGAGACAGGTGTGATGGTATTAATGTATATTTTAGTGTCTATGGGAAAGGATAAGAGTCAAAATGTGATATTTTTTCCCCCTCAGGTTGCAACCCTCACCACATCTAAATGCATCGAATGGATGGGAGGAGTAGGCTTCACCAAAGACTACCCCATAGAGAAATACTACAGAGACTGTAAAATCGGTGAGCATGACATGTATAGCACGTGACGTTATGCACAACTGTACATTGACACGTTGTTGACACTGTCTGTTAGATTGTTGTTGATATTAGAGCTGGTTTAAGTAACTGTGACTAAAGCTACAATGTGGGAAATGACACAACACACAAGGGCTGCAGGCAGGTCAGGTGTAGTTGTTTGTGATTGGACCAGAGTGGGGCGGAGAGAAAGGGCAGATGGCAGTGGCTGTAATCGGACACTGCAGGAATCCCCCCCTCCCCTCCCCCCTTATCCAAGCCCTCAGAGTGCCATTATACCAACACACAGCCAAGGAACCTGCCGGGGCAAAATGTCACTTTTCCTGTCATCGCCACCGTCTTCCAGCTGAAGCACCCGCATACTGAGCCGGATAATGAGCCGCCTTGTCTCCTGATTGGCGCGCTATGCAGGGGATTTTCACAAAAACTTGTTTGTCCGACACGCATTAATTCTAATGCTTTGGTTTATCTCCATGTGCAGGTACCATTTATGAGGGTACAACAAACGTTCAGCTATCCACGATGGCCAAGTTCATTGATAAGGAGTACGATCACTGAAACCATCCGACCGGAGCCTGATGGATGGCACACCTGTGTTAACACTCCCTTTTTTCTTTTCCTGAGATGACTCTGGGGGTGGGATTCCTGTAGATCTGCATTAGTGTTTCTAGAGTTTTGTTGCAGTTATAGCTTTATTGTCAATTTTTACTACTGTTTAGTTGGCACTCCTGATTTTAATGGTCCTCTGGTCTTGTCTGTAGCTCTTCTTCTTATTGTGAGATATGGTGATGAATCATGTCAGTTTAAGATAACTCATTCACATGTTTCAGTACGAGAATTGTGAAAGATGTTGATCGGGATTTTATTCGGATGTTTCAGTGCCTTCAGGGGGGTCGGCTATGACTGAGCTCGATCACTCAAAAGTGTGGCGTGTTCGAAGGCCACCGTCAAATAGGTTAATTATAGCATTTCACTTGCTTATATGCTCCATAGATACTGTACATAAAGAGATTATACATATAGAGCAATGTAGCAATCGTTTTATCATCATCAATAAATAGGAAGTAGTCTGTAGTGCAATTGACCAGCTTTCCTGGTGTATCTTAGGCAGCGTAGTACCAAGTTATGTCACTAGATGGCGGCATTCTCCACACCACAGCAGCCCAGGCAGCTTCTCACTGAGAGAGCAGTCAATTCCCACGTCATTTAACAGCCTGTCACCTCTAATGATATTTCATATGGGTTTAATTACGCCGGTGCTTCAGATGAAAAGAGCCTGCCTTGCCTAATTGACTCACTGATCATTTTTTCAGGTGAGATTGATTACAAATCCAATGAGGTCTATTGTTTTACACAACGCAGACAGGCTGCCGTCAGATAATACAGACCTTTAAGTCCCAGACCCCTTGTAAAAATGAATCACGCATGGTATCAATTTACCATAAAGCCATTAATCACTGACATTACTTAACAATATGCATCCCTTTGATGCCCCCAGTCTCTTGCACAGAAGAGTAAAACAGACTAATCTCCTTTGATTTCATCATTACACTGAGAAAAAACACCCTCCGTGTTGTCAAAGTCAGTTTAGCATTGTAAAAAAAATGCTTTTAATGAACTGATGAATGCGTGATAAATATTCAGTGTCACCTGTTGAATACACACCAGTATTTGACTTCTTTTCGGCGTGGGTTGTTACTGTTGGGTATGTTACAAATAAGATCTGCACCATGTTTCAAAAATCATTAAAAAAGACAAAAAATGAAAACACGCCTGCATTTGCATCACTGATACTTTGTCCCCCCCCCCCATGTGATCCACTCTGACTTATTCCCATCTATTGTGCAATCCCCCCCCCCCCCCCTCGTTTAATGAACATAATCTGATGAAAACACGGCTAGTTGCTTTTCACTTTGCATTGGCAGCAGCTCAACTAGCCTCGTTCTCCGCCCCCATCTTTAACACAGCCATGAGACCTCTAATTATGCAGGGATTCAAGTAGCTTTTCACTAAACACAGCGTTGTCCTTTAGAGCTGGAGAGCGCTCCACGAGCTAAAAGGACAGGCTGCATGTTTGCAGGTTGAGCAAATTCAATTGGTTCCAAAAAAAAAAACAAGAAAAATCCATATCCAAAGGCTGTTTGACATGTTTCCTTTAGGAGTTTCTAAAAGCACATTCAAAAGGCCAGTCGTTGGGTTAACAAATCCAGGATTCATCCTGCCTTTCCCATACGATGAAGTCTCAAACATGCTTAATTCAATCTGAAGAGAAAAGCAGTTTGATGGCTTATAAATGTGCATTTAATCTGCTGCCTTATCGTCTGACGTGACCACATTTTATCACACACGTCAGATGTAATGTGCTGCATCCGAGCACCGGCATTAATATGTGACAGAAACTCTGTTGTGTCATCCCCCCCCGTTACATCACCTGCTGCCCCTTGCAGGCTTTTGCACACAGCTGATTTGGAAAGCCTTTATCACAGTGGTAAGCATTCAATTTGACGTCTGCCTGTAGCACTTCCTGACTAATACAATTACACTGAAGCCAATGAGCTCTGATGCAGGTGCCTTCCTGTTGCACACAGGTGAAGAAGAAAACAACAACAGGTGGATGACGTCGTTCCTCGGCAGGTTACAGAGTTCACCAAAGTCAAAACAAAGACATGTTTTATCATATTTTATCATTTGTGTGCTTTAAGGACTAAGATTAATGGATTTATTTGATGTTTTCGGTGGTTTACAATGGTGCGTAAAATGTGCTTTATTTGCGTATTTGTGCCAAGGCCACGTCGAGGTGCGATAATCCCCCGGACCGTTTATTCAATTTACTGACAGGTGATTGCGAGACATTCTGCTCTTTAATCTAATTGGATGATAAGTGGTGCGTACTGTTGAGCCTGAAGCCAAAACGCTTGCGCGGCCTTTTTTTTTCTTTTTTTTTCTTTGGGGGTGTGTGTGTGGAGTCTATTCTCGTCACAGCCCCTCGCGGTTTCATCTCAAATCCCATTTGCTATTGTACCTGCCCAATAGCAGAGACCGAGCGCGTTTTAACTCGGATGGCATTTTTTTATTCCATCATTACAATCCAGCGCAAGTTTGACGCAGTGATCTCTGAGCTCTCACTTTGATCATCACCAGGAGCGTTTTTTTTCTTTCTCTCCCCCCTTTCTCTCTCTCTCTCTCTACTTGTTTTCAACAAAACAACATCATCTTTTTCAGGTGTTTTTTTTTTCCCTCCCCTACATAAGTTTTGATGGTGATCCACATCGGACAGTAGCCTGAACGGTGATGGCAGACTCTGACGCGCAAGAGACTCGCCAACCCGCAAAAGACTCGCCGTTCTCCATAAAGAACCTGCTGAACATCGAAGACAAACCCGCGAAGCCGAAAAGCTTCCTCGGCTCGTCCAAAGGAGTGTTCGAGGGCAGCTTCTTCTCTCGCCTCGGCGACCTGTCTTTCCCTCGGTTTGAGTTGCCCACACAGAGAATTGGACTATCCGCGCAGTATTTGGAGAGAGCGTCCACCTGGTGGTACCCGTACACGCTCGGGACTCATCTGAGGACTGCGGGTAAATACCATTAACTTTCACTCTGCTGGTGTGGGAACTGATGTGTTTTTGGTCTGGGGAAATGTGAATTTAAATCAGTTGTATTGCAAAGATATGTCACATCACGAATAACCGATTTAAAATATGGCATGAATTCTAAGGAATTACGCTCATAAACTAAACGTCAATATCAAGATAAAAGGTCACATATTCCACAATTAAACTGAATGCAATTGAAATAGTTTTTTCCTTTGATTATCACCCCTTTAATTGCTTTGAGGGTCAAATTTAAACGCAGTTGTTTTCCCCTGCAGGGTCTGAGAAGGCCAACCTGAGGGAGGCATCACCGGCAGCGGACAGACGCTCCCCGGATCTCCAAAAGAGCGACCAGGATGCCAAGGAGGAGAGCGCCGACGACGACATCGCGCTGGACGAAAGTGACTCGGAAGAGCCAAAGAAAGACACCGAGCAGGAGGACGACTGGCGGAGGAAAACGGACGAGCTGGACTCCGAGAGGAAGCCCTGTCGGAAGAAGAAGACGCGCACGGTGTTTTCCAGGAGTCAGGTCTTCCAGCTGGAGTCCACCTTCGACATAAAGCGCTACCTGAGCAGCTCGGAGAGGGCGGGCCTGGCCGCGTCCCTGCACCTGACCGAGACGCAGGTGAAGATCTGGTTCCAGAACCGGAGGAATAAGTGGAAGAGGCAGCTGGCCGCGGAGCTGGAGGCGGCCAACCTGAGCCACGCGGCGGCGCAGAGGATTGTGCGGGTCCCCATACTTTACCACGAGAACGGAGCCACAGAAACGGCCGGGGGCCCCAACTCACCGGGCGGCCAGTCGCTCCTGGCTTTCCCCCACCACATGTACTATTCCCACCCCGTCCCGCTGCTGAGGCCCGTTTAACGCTGACTGTCGTCTGTACATATGTTTTTAAATGACAGTGACCTTCATTGTTGGAATTTTGTATATTTTGTAGATTCAACGGACACAATGTTAGGTCATGTTATTATTATTATTATTATTATTATTATTATTATTATTATTATTATTATTATTATTATTATTATTATATGTCATAATATATTATTCTGCTAAAGCGTCATTGAGCAATTCAGTCCCTATTGCAGCCACAATTAAAATTGGTGTTACGGGGGGGCAGTCGAAAATTCTTATTCTTATTCTTGTTATTATTATTATTATTATTATTATTATTATTATTATTATTATTATTATTATTGGTGAAAATGTTTCATGCTCAAAAGTGGGTGAATATAATTTAATGTATTCAATTTGGGAGGGGAAGAACTTGTTTTGAACAGGGTTGACTGTCCATATGTATTTTACAGAGATGTGTGTCAGTGTTTGTAGCAAAACATGTGAAATTTATTATTTTGATATTTTCCAATATTGTGCAATAATGTTGGCTTCACATTAGGCTACCAGCTTTTGTCACCTTTGTTCACTTTTACAGGAAACATCTCTTTTTTTCTCTCTCTCTCTCTTTGTAATAGTGAAGACAATCATGTCATCCTTAAAAAAAAAATCCCCGAAAAGCTGCAGGTAATAGGCATTTGTTTTTATGACGTAATGTTTTGCCGGTAATTTAAAAGCCATGCAAAAAGCCAAAAATAGCCTCTGTTTTTTGTGTATGTGTTTTCTCTGATATTGTTATTCAAATTATGTATATTATATGGTCTTACACTCAGTAAAAAAATCGTTCCAAAAAGAAATGTATCTATATCTGTCCTTGATATAATTGTGATGTACATGGAAAAGGAGTCATTCATTTAAGCCGCGTCCTAAAGTTGTCAAGCGAGGATGGAGAGATGTTTTCCCCCCGATTTTCTTTTTTAAAACGAGACACTTCGGCACATTGAGGGTCTGCAGAGATGGTGGTGTTCCAGAGTAAAATACAAACATTTTTAACAGACGGCATAATTAATGATGGCTATTTATTCTGATGATTTGAGACATTTTGCACAGTGGTAGCCTAATTTTAACATAATTTGACGAACTGTTTTATGGAAGTGTTTAGGACATATTTTAGCTACATATATTAACACGCTGCTATAGGACTATTAATTGCAGCATTTTCTTAAATAACAAATAATTGTGAATATAACAAATTATAATAGAAAAACTAGATTAAGATACCGCCAAGTAATAGGCGAAAGCAAGGGATTAAAACGTCTAGACTCAGTCATTCAATTTTGACGCATGTTAATGTTATTTTATCTTTAGAATGGTGACTTATTTATTTATATATGTATTTGTTGGCGTATGAGAGAGGACTGCCTGGAAGACAATGTGGCCTATTTTGCGCAAAGTTCTCTTCAATAGGAATATGCATTTTTCCACACACAAATATTATGAATTAAGGTTCTATAGCCTACAGACACATATCATACAATAACCTATAAGCCATAAGAGCTGATATGATGAAACATGCATATTCCTATTGTAAGATGTTCTTACTTTGTTGTAGTAGGCGACGATAATCGCTCTGTATGCTGTTTTTGTTATTGTGGTACATCTTAGTGTTTTTAAGGTAGAATAAAAGACACACCCAGGCCTCCTAATACACACTCTGAAAATACCAGCGTGAGAGAGAGAGGGTGGGAAGGAGAGGGAGGGAGGGAGAGAGACTCCTGTGTCATGTGATTTGCTCCGAAACAACGGAAATATCCCTGCAGTTATATCAGCCAATGATATGGCCAGGCGGGAATTTGACCATTTGTCTCAACCAATCAGCGTCCACCGGAGCCTCGGCGGCGCTTACAAGGAGTTAGCTTCATCCGGCCACACTGCTTTGTAGCATTTCCACGTTATAGATTTTATATTTCATTTTAAATCGAGGCATAATAATAATACGGTTCGTTGAAGGAAATACTCAGTCGCGCTGAAGGACACCAAACTGAAGCGGTAAGTAAAGTGAAACGGCTAAAACCGGGGCTTGTAGCGAACTTATATTCACCGTTACAAGCTAGCGTTAGCCAACACCAGTGGGCTACCGGCTCAGTGTAATTGTAGGATGTTATGGAACAAGTCTAGTTGTGAGTGAAACGAGAACAAAAATGTGATTTCAAACACATGTAAAGTTACTCTTCCACCAAACCTCGCAACAGAAAACCATGTTATTGAGCTTGTGATATCATGCTAGCAAGCTAAGTACTCGGTGAGGCTAGTTAGCTATATCCACAACACTGAGCTAGGCTAACAACAAGCAGGGAAGCCATTGATCTATCAGTACGCCAGTTGCTTAACGTAGCTCTCTGGAAAATACGACGTTACGTTACGTTTGCGATATGTTTCCAGATGGATAAAACGGTATAACAACGGTGTGTTTATGTTTTATAATTATTAACTGAACGTG
This sequence comes from Eutrigla gurnardus, assembly GCF_963514095.1. Taxonomy (NCBI): domain Eukaryota; kingdom Metazoa; phylum Chordata; class Actinopteri; order Perciformes; family Triglidae; genus Eutrigla; species Eutrigla gurnardus. The sequence goes on along the minus strand of NC_139933.1, from coordinate 6,414,163 downwards.
ATCTAGTGTAGTGGATGATTCCACTTGCTCTAATTCAAAACATGAAACGTTTGACCTTTGCTTAGCGTTGACCAACTGGCACAAAGCAAACTTTATATTCACTAAACTGTTATAATTGCAATCTTACAATTTTAATGTTAAAGTTATTAACGTGAGTTACAGTCAATAATCCTGCTTTTTAAAAGCTACTAATTTTAGTTCCAGCTCTTCTGCTTCTGGATGAAATTATACCAATAATATGCAGGGGATGAAAGTTGCCATGAAGCACCACGTAGTCTCAAATCTCAAGACCTGATCCAGACTTTATCATACGTTTCCTTGTTTGCAGATGAGTGGCTCAAACGAGTACAAACTAAACCAGGGGCCAGAGGACAGCATCTCTGCTGTCAAGTTCAGCCCCAGCGCAGCCCAGTTCCTGCTGGTTTCCTCTTGGGACTGCACGGTCCGCCTCTTTGATGTCGGAGGGAACACCATGCGGATGAAGTACCAGCACTCAGCTCCGGTTCTTGACTGTGCTTTTTATGTAGGTCACAGATTTTTTAATATTTGTCTTATGTTTTTAATTATCATGTCAAAGCCTAGAAGTCTGCTTCATACAGATTACATTCCTCTGTCACTTGCAGGACCCAACACATTCTTGGAGTGGAGGTTTAGACGCACAATTAAAAACTCACGATTTGAACACAGACCAAGGTATGTCAGAAACCTTCCGTGCAAATATGTTACGACAGTAACGCATACACAGATTTAATAACTGCAATATGTGTGTTTATTTCTGCTAATCTTTAATATTCTTCTTAAACAGATACGATAGTTGGAACACATGATGCCCCCATTCGTTGTGTGGAATACTGCCCAGAGGTTAATGTCATGGTAACGGGTAGCTGGGACAGATCGGTTCGACTGTGGGATCCAAGGACACCTTGCAATGCTGGAACCTTTACTCAGCCTGAAAAGGTACAGCAAAAGACACAGTATAGTGGAATTGACACTGTAATTAAATTGCATTTTGCTCTGGGTGTATATGAAAATGAGGAGTATGTAATTACATTGGCGCACATGTTGACATGTGTTATAAGTGTAAGGAAATGTAAAATCTTTAGTGTTGTCTCACTCTTGTCTCTCGCCTCTCTGTAAAAGGTATACACCTTATCTGTGGCTGGAGATAGGCTGATTGTCGGCACAGCTGGAAGACGAGTCCTGGTGTGGGATTTGAGAAACATGGGCTATGTACAGCAAAGAAGAGAATCCAGTCTCAAGTATCAGACCCGCTGCATTCGAGCCTTCCCCAACAAACAGGTACTCTTTGAATTACAATCAACCTTTTTATCAATTAAAAGTGTGCGCAGTTCTAGTGAAAGATGAAGGCAAACGTTGAAACTCGGATAACTTGACTCCGAAGAGAGCATTATATCACAGATAAAGAGTTCTGTGTTAATGAATAGAAGTTAGATAGTAACTTTATACTTTTTGTCTTGGCTCCAGGGCTACGTCTTGAGTTCAATCGAGGGACGTGTAGCTGTGGAGTACCTGGACCCAGGCCAGGAGGTTCAGAAGAAGAAGTATGCCTTCAAATGCCACAGGCTGAAGGAAGAGGGAATTGAGCACGTTTACCCCGTCAATGCCATCTCATTTCACAGTATCCATAACACCTTTGCCACAGGTACGACTTGCTAGTCAGTACTTGACAAAAATGTGTTTCTTCCTATATTTAGTTTTTATGTTTATATCTTCTCAGTGGTGCTGCAGAAAAGCTCACAGATTTGAACGTGACCTTTAGCGTTGTGTTGCCAAGGTTGCAGGCAGAGCAACCTTTTATTATAGATCCATATCTCAGCAGCAGCACAGCCTAAATCTTTAAAGGTTGACCTTGAGCCTCTCCTTCTTCCAGGTGGCTCAGACGGCTTTGTGAACATCTGGGACCCGTTCAACAAGAAGCGCCTGTGTCAGTTCCACAGGTACCCGACGAGCATCGCCTCGCTGGCCTTTAATAACGACGGCACCATGCTAGCAATCGCCTCCTCGTACATGCACGAGAAGGGAGACATCAGCCACCCAGAGGATGCCATCTTCATCCGCCAAGTCACAGATGCCGAGACGAAACCCAAGTGAGTCTCCTTCACCTCTTGTGTCCTCGGTTTGCTACTCGCGGAATTACGTATGCAGCTGCATTTACAGGGAGCACGTCCAGCTGCAGCATATGCTGATCGGTATCTCTGTCCATCCACTTTTCAATATCCGACAGTTGAAAGATAGACAGATGAGAACAGTTTGTGTGTCTGTGCTGTTGTGAATATACACTCGCACCCAGCTGTACAATGTAATGCAACCCACTTCAATAGCCATGTAATAAATACTACCTTTTGTGCAACAGATGTTTGACAAGGAACTATAATAATAACTTTGAAAATGCAGCTAACATATCATTTGTTAAATGGTTATGCCTCTGAGGGAATTGTGGAATAATACCATGATAGTCTTCAATGAATGGATAACACTTGTCATCAACAACCAATCATACATTGTTCTGAGTTGGTTAAATTCATTCTCTCCTGTTTTTTTTTTCACAGGTCAACCTAAGTCCCCGTTGGACCGGTCCCGTCTGTTGTGTATGAAGCCTCGATCACATGTTGGTTATGTTCTGGCATCCATTGTTTGTCGCCATGTCTTTCCATTCCAAAAAAAAAAACAGTTTTCTTTCTCGTAACTAATGTTTTTGAAAACCTTTTCTTCTTTTATGTGGCTCTTGTTATATATTATATTGTTTCATGTATGTTCTGACAACCAACTCCTGTTTTTCTGGAATAAAACAGATTCTATTTACACGTTTTCAAAAAATGTTGTTGCTTCGTCAATTTTGTGTAACCAAACCTTTGGCTCTAATGATGGACTTGCATTTAAAATCCAACTGAAGCTGTCCCAGCATCAGTCTTGTAACACCGATATGAGTTTGACACTGAAAGTATAATTACACCTTTTTATGTAGCATGAAGTTTTGTCACATGTGCTACCTGTGAACATGAGAAATGCTAGGAATGTGTCCGGGCAGAGAAGGCTGTTCTCTTGATGATGTGTTGAGGGGAAAGCGATGATCCACTCGTCTTGCCGAAGGCTCCACTTGCCCCCAGACAGTGACCTGTGTTGATAGACATCAGAGGTCTGCGGCCTAAACCAGATCCTGCTTTATTATTAGGGGAAAACTGGGAGAAAACCACTAAACTGGATGACCTGGGAGGGGTAGGGGGGAGGATGTAAGGCCCATTTCTAGATTTTTCTTATTTATAACAGTGAGCAAATTCAGGTTTATCAGGGTGGAATCAGTGCAGACCAGAGTGCTATCCATCTTTACGGCCTCACTGCGCAATGAGATTGTTTTTAACTCGTTTTTGTTGTTGTTAAACACTTTCTACTGTTATAGAAGGGGAGATAGCAGACGATTCAGTGAGCTAATACCTTTTTTCGTCATTATCTCTGAATTTATCTGCTGTGGTTTTTAAGTTGTTACACTGGTGACAGAGTGGGATGCGACGCAGACCTTTTTAATGCAGTATTCAGCATTACGTGAATGGGAACCGTAAACACGGAGCAGTGCCTTGCAAAAGTCTAAGTGGTGTCTTTTTCCCCTCAGTTCAGATTTTCAATTGCAACTAATGCAATTTCTGAAGCCCTTCAGCCAAAGCAGCAGAGAAGATAAAAATGCCAATTACAGTATTTAAGAGCTCCATTTTTCCCCCCTCTAATGGCTCTATCTGCTTCTGCGGTATCCTGGAAATGATTAGTTCGGATTGGTTAAATGATGTAACTAATTCCCGTGATTGTCGATAATGAGTCCATCTTTATATGTTATATTATGACTGCAGCTTAATATGAAATGGCATTCATTTTGGGGACATAATTGCTACCCGTGAAGCAGGCGGAGAATGGCTCTGTGGGTTGTTGTTGGGGCCACGGCGAATTACCTTGTTTCCTGGTAATCTTTGGCTTCCGCTAAATTGGAAAATTGAGTTCTTTGAGTGTACATTAAAACCGCTGAGGTTTTCTTGTCTGTGTTGTTTAGCTGTCTGTTTTGTCTGAAGTAATTTGTTGTTTGTATTATTTTGATTAAGTCCCCAAAAGGATTTATTAAGACCTGTAACTTTAGAAATTGCAGCAGATAAATCTTGCATTATCTATCAGCATCTTCCTCTAAGACCTGTCTCCACAGATCTCTCCTGGGTCGTTTTTTTCCCCTTCAGCCCAGTTAACCACATCTGTGGTTGTGTGGCCAAGCTCTGGTTTCCAACCACAGAAGTGTTGCAGACAGTTTGGCTCTACATGAAACCGTTACATGACAATTAAAATGGGTGATTGTGCTCCAACAGCCTGTCATGTGCATTTAACCCGACCACAAAAGGCTCTTATGTTCACTCGGGAGGGCACAGATGACCTTCAACCAGACACCTTATCTCTCAGACAGGACCGGTTTTCTAATATTATATCAAGCTAATGATACCGTCCTTCATGAGCTGTGTAGGAAATGGGGGGAAATCACATGATGTGTCAGGAAAATGTTGACGGCATTCTGTATTATGGTTTGTCTTCTGTTTCAGCGCACGGGGACGTGAAAATGACGGAGATTCTTCTTCCTTAAAAAGAAAAAAAATCAAGCCATTTAGTCATTTTTGATAAGCTTACGGCTGCTTTATTAACACCAAAAAGAAATTGCTTTATTGAGAGTAGTGAAGACCACTTTAGAGACAGTCAACCACAAGAAAATGTTCTTACTATTGCTTATGAATGCTACATACATCACTAATAAGGACATTTTGGGTTGCCAGGTTGCAGCAGGTTAATAGCAGTGGCCATCCTCCTCCACCATTTTCTTGCATGTATGTTCATGACCATCAAACTGGGCTGAAATGAAGATCCTGCTCTGTATAGAGTCGGCGTCCCGTTTCCAGTACATCCCAGCCGGGGAACGAAACCTGAGCTTTTCACTTGGACGTGGTCGGCCTGCCACAGCACCTCACTGGGAGCTCCCCCCCCCCTGCCCCGAGGAGGCTTTTAAAGAGCTTTGGTGGGCGAGACAACATCTCCTCCAGACCAGTGTTGTTACATTAGAGCCTAATTAGATGGTTAAGCTCAAGGCCATGTAAACCGCTGCTAGGTTTCACACTTGCAGCCATTCATCTCTTTACAGGCCGACAGCATGGGACGCTCACCGGGGAGCTGGGCTGTAAATCAAAAAATCTCTAGGTGTGACAGGAGGGTCACAGATTTTTTTGGAGTTGAGGTTCCTTTTTTGGCTCCATGACTTTGTGCTCCGTATTAATCATTTGGTAAAGAAATGTGTGGCATTGGTATTTAAGAATCAGGCCTGGAAGACTAGGAGATTATATTGAATTGACCTTTATTATTTGAGTGTGAAGTAAAGAATGTATAGTATTTTGAATTTAGGTCACACTGTTTGACCATAACGAGCCAGAACATATCTGACACTTTGTGTTTTTTTTCTTCTAAATTGCTTCAGAGAGCTGCAACAGTAGCAAGATAACTTTAAGTAACTTTAAGTCTGGATCATTAAAGTATTGATCCATACTTGCTGTTCCTGAAAGACAGACAGCCGAGTAAACACTTCAAAGGGTAAATTATGGAAATTGATGCTTAAGTGAAAAAGGGAAAAAAAAAGTGCAGCATTCAAAACAGCTTTCATGCCACCTGTCAAACTGATGAATGTATGTATAAGGAAGGTGGAGGGCGTTCAGTCCACCGGGGTCAGGTTTGGAAATGTATGGTCAGAGGGCACCAGAGATTAAAGGTGAAAAGTGAACTCTTGTTTATGACTTTTGAACGGCCAGAAAAATAACCAACTCAGTTCCAAACAGGCGAAAATATTTCAGGTATACTGATTGATGTGTTTAAGACATGGCTTAAAACATAGATAAACAATGCTTGATGGCTCCTCCTGAGGAAGGATGCCTTTCCCATATATAGGGTGTCATACAGACTGTTTGTTCATGTCCTCCAGCGGTGAAACCACCAAGTACTTCAGCCACCTGTCAGGCACAACCAGAACTGATGTCACGCAACAGATTCCACTTGAAAACATAAAACCTGTTGCATTGTATCGATGAATTGCGGTCTTCTTCGGAGTGACGGTTTTCTTTATACTGTCAAAAAATACGCCGAGGCCAGATCCCAGGGGGGGGGCCTTTGCAAAACTTGTTATCCCCATTTAAACCGAAATCCGATTGCAGGGCCTTTTCAAGCCAGTCCCCTTTGTAGGCTCTCCTCGTCTATGAAACCCTCTGTGCCGTTTAATGGGTTCATGGCCACAGGGCAAGGGTTACAGCTTGTCCTTCCTGCAATTAGCATTCACGGTTAGCTTAGCAGAACTAATGCACCACATCTTTGAGGCTCGGGTTCCCTGTGCGCCTCTGAGTGACTGCCGGCGAGATTTAAGGGACTCCTTGTATCCATTTCAACCTGCTTTATTAGACGTTATTGGCAAAAAATCCCCTGAAGAATACCATTTTAAGCCTAACTATTATCAGACAATTAAGTGTCACAGAGGAGATGGGTAAACATGTGCTAATATAGTACAGCTCCAGATTTTATATAACAATAAGAGCACAAACCAAATTGTTTCTTGTATTTTTCTCATGTTTGACCATCAACAACAAGGTGGATTCTCCGTTTAGTCATTATTCTGGTTTGCCCTGTGACATTTAGGTCAAGACACTGTGCTCTCATGGTGGTTTTCAGCACACATGCAACAGTTACACCAGCTCTATTGTGGCGGCAGTCGTGGGCCATGGGGATCTCATGGGTCTTAAGTGACAGCGCTGCTGAACCGAAGCAGCTCCGAGCGGTTTTCCTTCCCGTTGGCTTCGTCTGTTGTTGTGTAATATTACATCGTTTATGCGTGAATCTATGGACGTTTATGTAGGTTGACGGCAGCATTGTTCCAGAACTATAGGAAGTATGGAGGCTGTAATGTGAATGCGTCTATAAAACAGGCATAAAGGTGAATTAAAATGTTCAACAGTTAAAGCTCTCACACGTTGCTGGGTGGTTTCCAAATGACGCTTCAGTTAAAGCTTGGGTCGGCAGTTATTGGGCAAAAATTCCATAATAAGCATATTTCAAATCAAGTGGTACCCCAGGGTAGGCGTTTGAAAATACATCCTCATCCTGCAGCTCTCCCCTCTCCAACCACACGAGCATGGACGTATATGCACATGCTTCATACAGTAACCCGGACGAGTGCCGGTCATTCATTTCAAACATCATCCATCGTGATTGTGACCCCGATGCCCCTCATATCGCTGCAGTCTATGAGAACCGCCGTCCTGTTATCTCTGCAAACTTGTGGGTCTATAAAGCCCTTCTAGGTGACGTACTCTTATATGAGGCTCTAACGAGCTGCAATATCAGCATTTTTAGAGATGGAGAGAAAATGTTGCTTATATTTTAGCCTTCTGCTAGCTGCAGCCATAAGCTAACGGTAGGCTAAACGATTGGCAGCACTTTGTCTCCATCACTGAAATGCTTTGCTGATATTGTCCAACATAAAAACAAGAAAATGCATAGATAATAAACATGTTAATTAAGTAAGAACAAATCAATAACTACATGAAAAATGAATGACATCTAGACATCAAGTCAACATCAGGGTGAAACGACACATATTCCCAACTATGACAACGTTTAAAAGCATGTTACTATTAGTTAATCTGCTTATTATGGACGTGGAAATGTGTGTTTAAACTCCAACCTGTGGTTAAGCAGGGGGAAAAAAAATCTATGTTATTGAATAGAAAATGCATTTGTCATTTTCCTAAGTGCATTCTGTCTGAGTGATCAGTGACTGCAGTGCATTACAGAGTCAAATCAATGTCACGCAAAAAAAAAAAGAAGAGGTGCTTTCATAAACAGCTTTTGATTATTGGACATTACTAACTTTTCTGCATCCAGTGAAGTGAAACGTTGTTTTGTCCCATCGACTCAAATGCAGATTAAGCAAACTAATGTGAATACAGAGGTCAGTGCATTAATCTCGGGATGTTTCTGCCCGCAGAACGGCAACGCATTCAAAAGTCTGGCTCTAATTCATCATCGTCCACACATAATATTATTATTGATGGCTCTTGCCTTGGGCTAGCCCATTTGTTGTTCAGATTTGTGACAGGCGGCAGAATGCTGGATGGAGGTTTGTTCTGCAGCCGTGCCAGCAGCGTTGCACACAGCTCTCCCTCTCTCTCTCTTATTTGTCTATTGATCATCATACCTCCCAATAATCTGGCGCCTGACATTATTTGACAACATTATGTGGAACAGGTCAGAGGACGACGCTAATGAAACCGGATGATGGATGTTATCCGCAGCGTTAACCTTGCTGATGGTTGTCACAGGCGTGCACACGAGAGCCTGCTGGGATCGCCATGGAATTAATTCATTGAGGTGGTCCAGAGGCATGTATTCATTTTTTTTTTAAAGAATGTAACATGATCAGTGTTTGTAAAACAAAATATGTCTCTCTACAGCATTTAAATGATCATGTTTCAACGTGGAAACAACATTTCAGAAGGTATTATCTTAGACTTGTACCTCCAAATCCAATTCATGTTTACTAGGAGGGTTTTTCCTGGAGAAATATTAAGTTTTAAAATAAAAATAAGTGGGAAAGGGGAAACAGATTGGAGATGAAAAGAGAAATCAGCACAATGAGAAATTAAACCACACACACACACACACACACACACACACACACACACACACACACACACACACACACACACACACACACACACACACAATCACTAGAATTCATCCAAACAAGATAAAAGTGAGCAGATTTTTCCCGCGTCTGGAGGTTTGTTATCAATCTTAGAAAGCATTTAGAAAAATGACTAAAAAAAATGAAAAATCACATTCTATGCGAACACTGAGTGAAGTCATAAGAGAGGTCTGTAACACCAGGCGTGAAGTGAGCTGCTCCCCTCCTCTCCATCCATCCCCACCTGGCTAATGTATCCCTCTCAATAGCCGAGGACAAGGAGAAAAGACACAAAAAGCTCCACCGCCGCCGCGTCCGTCCACGGTAATTGGCAAGGAAGCTTCATTTCATTCACTCCCGTCTGTCTTTTGTTGTCCTGTAGGTTTTTTTTTTTTACAAGTGTGGTGCTGTTGAGGGTTGTTTAAAAAAAAAAAAAAAAAAAAAAACGGGCTAATTTCTGCAGCCCCCTGCCTGTTGCAACCCCATGTGGCCATTTAATTCATCCTTTTTTTGTCAGTCACTGAAGTGTATTTATAACTACATTTAATAGAGTCTTGATGATACTTTGGAGTACACTTCATTTAGAACATCTGCAAGAGAAAAACATTTAATCTCTTTGGAAAGATTAGAGGTTGGTGGCCATTGTACTAGTTGCATAAAAGCATGCAAAATGTAGCTGGTAGTTCTGTGTAAAATGCATTAAAAGATCTTTTACTATGCCATATTAACAGATTTATATGAATACCGGTGCTAAAAAGGTCTTGGGGAAATATGTGCTTGTTTGCTTTTTCAGGTGGAATTCAGTCGCTGTATTTTTTTCAGGGACCCTGCATTTGTGTAAGTTTTGACACTCGTTTCTGCAGCTGTAACAATGTGGTAGTGGTTTCCAATATGTCGGACTCCTTATTATGGATTTATGCATCACTGGTTGCATGAGTTAAGAGCATCAAATTCCCTTTCTCAGTTTGTTTCATTTGATACACTTTTAAAAGGCTGACTGGGTTAAACTGTAAAATATATTACAAAAAAAAGGAGGAAAGTCTGAAGAAGATATCAATTAGAGAAACTGATTACAGGTTGGGAACTATTGTGTCAACAGTTCTTATTGGGACTATTTATTTAGTATGAAGCAGTTTAGAGAGAAAAGCAAATGTTTTTGGATTAACCAGAGAAAGCTCTGACATTATTTCTGGAACTGAGGTCCAGAAATATCTCAACAATTATTTGATTGCCGTGCAGTTTGTTATGGACATGCATGATGTGCACAATGTGTTTTTTTTAATTGAGATGTCTTGGCAACTACTGGATTGCCATGCAACATTCATGAGGAAGTCATGTCTCCTTCAGGAATAAGGATGAATTGCAAAATCTGTCCGTTTGGTTAATACCTGCAAACAAATGGCAATAAGATTCTTTATGATATTGGGGTGAACTGATCCTTTAAGCTGAAATAATGGCGTTAAAGTTCTATTTCGAAGAAATACTTTTGTAACACAAGGATTTGAAGTTGCGATAGCTGCTGTGATTACAGGTATAAGAGATCTTATTATCTGCTGAATATTAATACACGTACAGTTTCCGCCGCATGCTGTTCACATGGTGTTTATGTAAGGGCACAGTCGGAGCCACCAGTCATTCCCAACCGTTTCCCCACTTACAGTAAACACAGCTTTTCCCCGGTGGGGTTAGACTCTCAGTACAACACAATCTCATCTCTAGGGCCCTCTGCAGATGAAACAGGTTTGCATCTCAGAAAACATTACAGTTAAAAAGAGTGCATTGACCTCCGTCTGATCAGAACCTTTGAGCCAGTCAAGCTGAAGCAGCGAAATTGCACAAGATTGGGGTTTCGAAATTATACGGTTTCGACGTGGAGCTTGTTAAGCTGCACGGAAATGTGTCTGTCAGACTGCATCTGCATCAGAGCAGGTGAAAGGGAAATGTTTCGAATATTTTTTTTTGGAGAGGACAAAACAGTTTTGTCCTCGAGTGCTCGACCTGTATGAATGCAGCACTGTGGTGCAGGATTTCCCACTAAATGGCTGCGGCTGAGAGGGGAGCTCGTTCCTTTGCACATGTCATTCGAGAGGGATCCGTCCTTCATGCGGCTGCTCTGCAGTTCCTATACAAAGAAACGGTCAAACCAGCCACCTGACCTGGCAACCCTCAGGGGGGGGGTCGTGTCCAACGACTAGAGGTCAAAGTTGGACACCTGGTCTCACCGAAAGGTCAAGACGTTTACTTTATCACATCCTGTCTTCCTTCCTTTTCTATACGTCAACACACGGGGCGTACAGATGGTCACAACAGCGACCTGTAGGTCACATGACGCACACAAACATATTTACAGCTGATTCTATTGTGCTATGGATTCACCCAAACTCGATATCCGGGAGGGATTTCCATTTGAACAGAACACTCATTGATTCAGTTTCCAGAGGAATTGCAGCCTGGGATCAGTTTACCTTGTTACCTTGTCGCACTATGTTCTGGTCTGATCTCCATGTCCATTTCCGCTCGGCTTCCCCTCCCTCTCGCCACCACGCTCGCCCCCAACAGAGCTGGCTTTGTCCCCCCGCGGCCGGTCACCCGTTCCAAATCTCCAGTCTATTACCAGCGTTGGGAGACGCGTCGCATGCTTTCAAAGAGCAGAGTGAGCCGTTGATGGATGCCCTCCCGTCTCCCAAATGAAGCTTTGAAGAAAACTTGTGGCCCCTTGGTGACAAGTGATGTGGAATAAGAAGCTTTAAATCATCATTTTTTTTATTTTTTATTATGACACCAGAAAATACAAATATATGTAAAAACACTTGAGGATACCATGACTAGAAAAAAACCCACACACACATTGAATAAAACAACCACGCGGAAATCAATCAACTGAAAAGTATGGTTAACAATCAAGTTGGTTTGATACTAAAAGTGCCTGAAGATTTTTGTTTTTTTTAACGGAGGAAAAATTCATATTAACCTGCATGCGATCACCATTCACGACTTACAACACTGTCTCTACATCCTTCTCATCCCAGATCTTCCGTCATTAAAGCTGTGGAGAAAACCGTTCCTGAGGACGCTCGTTAGCACTTACGTTTAAATATTCAAAGACAATAAATCCACCTTATTCAAACGATGTCGCCCGACAAGTCTAAAAAATGTGCACGTACAAAACGCGGAACGACACCGTGCTGTTTGTGCAAATCTGTCCCTCAGGTAAAACAGTAAACAGACATTTGAAAAAGTGAGGAGCTTGAGTACACTGTAATGACGTTTCAGGTAGAGAGATGCCATGCAAAGAGATACCATCAACACAGAGAGCTCCTTCTATTGCATTAGCTAAAGGCACTGATATCTCGATGGGAATAACTTCATTTCGCCCGCTGCCAGGCACAGTAAATACAATTGCTAGCTGTTAGCGCAGCTGTGCGAGCCCGGTAACTGATGGAAAGTGACTCGGACACAGTTATGAATGGTGCGGCCCGGGCTGCTTGCCCTGTGCGCTCCTGAATATGTTATCGTCTCCTCTGTGCGGTGGAGCATATTAATAAAGCACCTTACGGTTACACCATCCAAACAGACCGTAAATCACCGCCCATTTAAACCCCAGCAGCCAGCTCGGCACTCAGAGGCCACCAGCTTTTAACCGCCACAATTAACAGATTAAACACTTCAGTCCTGCACTGATGTGACACAATCAGCTGGCGTAATGATTAATTAATGGCCAGTGTAAAGTGTGGGCGAGCCCCTTTTCAAAACAAGAGAAAGTTAATCAGGCTAATTGAAACCATCTTCATTAACATAATATTGCCACTGAGAATCGCAGGATTAGGGGGAATAAATGCTCACTTAAAGACATTCAGAACTTGTGTTTTTAGTACAATATAACACAACGGAAACACTGCATAGAAACTCTGTAAAAACCTGATTAAATTGAAGTTAAATTAAGCGTGTTTATTTTCTGCGTCTGCATACTTGAAATGAAGGACGCCTCCTCTCCCTCTCCTGCCTTCTTTACCGACTGATGTCAGTTGCTGAGCGTGATGCTCTGAATGCTGTTTGCTGGGATTTTGGCGTCCGCCTCCTCGCCGCTGATCCTGAAGATCACAGAAGTGTTGGAGGGGATGGTGGTGGTGGCATTCAGGGATCTACCCAGCCAGCCCTCGGATCCACGCCTGTACAGTTTCACCGTTACCTGCAGAGTCGGAAGAAAAACAGGAAATACACACATTTAAGGTTTTGAGTTTTGATACAAATGTGGCAAAAAACAAAACCAGAACTTTTGCTGGGGTCATGACTCTGATTGAGACCTTGTGACCTCTACCTTGAGTTTAACATGACTTTCACATTTGACCTCTGCAGTGCGGGGGCTTGTAGACTGAAGAACCAGTATAAACGTATTGATTCTTGTTGAAAGCTGGACACAAATCAAAATGTCACACTTGTAGTCCATTTTGACCCAGAAACTATTGACTGTAGGTGACTTGCAGGTAAGATTGTGAGGCATCCACAAAAACAAAATACACATTTTGGTTACATATTACCATTAATACAGCAGAATTTAAGCGACTACATTTAAATGTGCTGTTTAATTGAAATGTAGTCCTTAAAAATAAGTAGAAATTACAATATTAAGTCACATAAACAACATCTAAAAAACCCCCACAAAAAACATGATAATCTTCTTAAGCCAAAAATCACTAAATCTATGCTTTAGGGGCAAAATCACCCGGCCAAATTGGCTTGTTTCATCCAAAACCTAAATATATTCAGGCATTTTACTAGAAAAATGACTCAACTGATAAGCAAAAGAACAGCTGAGTAGCTTTTTTAATTTAATCAATTCATTTTTTAACAATTTCATGCTTATTTTGGCATCCATTCCCATGTATGTCGGTTTCTACCTGGCTAAATTTATTACAGGTTAAATAAATCTCCTTTTGTTGTAATAATGCTTGAACGGAGATCCTACTTAGTGAAATAGATAAAAAAACAAATAAAAAATGTAATACTTTCCTGCTAAAATATTGTGCCGTTCTTTTGCAGCGTTGATCCCAACGGCAGTCTGAAGCAGAATACATATTAAATTAACCTTGTTCTCTCTGTGGGCTTTTTTTTTTTAATTCCCCTTCACATCTTGAATGGAGTCATACTTCTCTTGATTTTATGTAGGTTGTAGGGCATAATACGCTTTAACATGACATCAAAACTGCCTGTTATGTTTGAGCCCGACAATGGCAGCCTTAACTAGATTTAGACATGCAGGTAATTGAACCACATCCATTTCAAAAAGAATGCCTCGCTGCATCTCTTGTTTGGCTGCATTTACAGGGGATAACAGAATATTACAGTGCCTTTTCACAGTTCCATTTTCTTTCACTTTAGCATTAGGCAATTTTTCAATTATTACTTTTTTTCCCCCCGTGTTCTTTCATCCCCGGCTCTCCATAATGTCTGGGCCTTTTAGTTAATGGTAGCGACAGTCAGAGCCCAGTATATCGGCCCTTGTCCATTTTGCAGGTCATTGTGGGAGCCCAATAGGCCTTTTATTACGCCGACATCAAAAGGCAGATAAGCATTAGAGGTGGGGAGAATACCCTGCACTAGATATGTTCCCTCTTTCCTTTGTCTGCTATTGAAAGTGATCATTTTAATAGTGAAGAGGTTGGTGAGCTTTGGGGGCTGATGGGAAGTGCGACACCCCTGACAGCCTACGAATACGAGCAAGTCGATAACACAACACGAGCACACAGAACACCCTCAACACCTGCACGCTCTCGCTGCTAACCTAATTATCCGCAACAAAGGCCACTGCGATTTTCAGACACGCGTCTTTCCAGCATTTACTTACTTATTACTGCGCATTAAAAACGGGGAGAAGGCGAGAAACCCCCCCCCCCCCCCCACAAAAATAACGCCGGGAACAATTGTGTCTTATATTGCAGCCTTGGCCGAACGCCACACGGCTTGTGTTACAATAGCATCAGACACTTCAGAATGAGTATCTATTAATTTAGAATGCATGAAAAAAATAGCTTCGTGACAGCTGGTGGCAGAGAGAGGCGCGTAAACCGACACAAAGACATCAGAGAGGAATTATTCTAACAAATCACAGCCGACACGTAATAGTGGGTAATCAGTAATTAACTTATTTAATTGAACTACACTTGAGTACTTCCATCTTTGTACTGTTTCTGTGTCGTATTCATTCCCATTCACTTGTGGCAAGAACAGCACGGGAGGCTATGAAGCACACGCAACACTGACTGTGTGGGAAAGCATTGAAGACTTCACAATCCTCCAAATTCCATTTTTATTCAAGAGAATGTTGTGAAATCTGCATCTAGCCCCTAATTGGGTTTGAAATATGCACAGTAATAATCATGCTGTACCATAGTATCTATCCTGCCTGAGAATATGTCTTTATAAGAGGATGAATTGTGCAAAATGTATACCAGGTGACCTACCTGGGTCCCCCTGACTCTCTCTCTCTTCCATCTACTTCTATCTTTGTAAAAAAATAAATAGATTTTTCCTGTTTCTGTCACTAAAAGTAAGGATGCGATCACATTTCGGGATTACTTTGAGTTGATATGTTTCTAAAAGACTGGAGGCTTTTCCAAACATATTATAGATATTATTATTATTATTGGGAATAAACCTGTAGGATCATGTATCATTTGGGCTTAAATCCTATCCTATAGCAACAGATCCTCGAAACTTGCCTCTATGGCTCACAGTTAAGTTAAAACATAAGATACCAAACAGAGAAGCGACAGAGAAATACTGTATGATTTACTGCTGCACTGAGCGTGTTTCGCCGCGTACAGGAAGGAAGTATGCAGCCGTCTCTGGCATGAGCTCAAAGAGGAGAGTTCTGTGTGGTCTCGCCTGCCTGTCTGTCTGCCTGCCAGGTGTAGTTCAGCAGAGATGGTGTGTCAGGTACAGGAACTGCCACTGCATGTTACCCTCTCAGCCACTTGAGGCAAGTGTCTGAGGGTAAAGACAACACTGCATCTACATTACGGTAGCAGATAAAAGTGGATATTTACACGAATGCAGCGTGTCACAATAGAATATAGCTACTGACTCCAAGTGTGAATTCTCCACAAGTGTGCAAGAATTACACTATTTCAAACGCAGACAGGCCTGAATGTGTGTGTGTGTGTGTGTGTGTCTAACACTTAATGGCGAGGACAGGACCCTTGGGGCTAAGGTTGGGTGTCACACAAAGGGCTAAGAGCTCACCTAACCGTGTCTACCCCCTCCCCGATCCGCCTCTCACTTTCGGTGTCGGGGGAGCGGCGTGAATGACATCACTCCTCACATTTCAGCGAGACCAACTCCCGTCTTCTTATTTACCGTCTGCCAATAGTCGTAAATCCTGCCTCTGGTTCACTGTTCACCTTTTGCCCTCTTACACTCAAGGCGACGGCCGATGGCGAGCTCACTGGGTTTTCCTCGTCTGCGGCACAGATTCTCAAGAAAGCCCTAATTCCTTCCTTTAATGAGAAATAAAAACCCATAAAGTTGCATCACACCGTGGATCATCTAATGGTTGAATAAAAAATGTGAGAATTTGCGATTAAAGGTGGGAATAATCTGAGGAATTACTAAATTGGGCGAGGGACGTGTCACCACCTGCCTGTATACTGCCATTCACAAAGTTCAGATTCTTCCCTTGATAAAGTCAAAGAATCCCAAACGGGGTATCACTCAGAGGGGGGCTGTTACCTGGAGCCATGGGTGCCGTGTTTCAGGTGAACTCTGAGTGAGCGTAACGCCACACCGGCTTCAGACGACGGGGCTCTTTGTTCCGCGCCGTGTCTCACCAGACGCAGATGGGGAGGAACACCGGAGCATCACACACACACCTCTGGGCGCTGCAGACATCTTTGTCGACGCGCCAAACGCGATGGAGTCGCACCAAGAGTGTCATTTCGGATGGATTTAACGAGGCAATTAGGTAAACGGCGTGCGGTTTGGCTCACCGGGCGAATAAATTCACAGCCTGAGTGAGTGAGAGAGAGAGGTGTGAATCGCTGGATTAGCAGTAATTCTATGAAGTTAGATCCGTCAGGTTGGCTGATTTATAATCTACCGCCAACAAATATTTGCACCCACACCTGTCTTCTTATCAGTTAATCTGTAGATTAACTGAGCGGAATTAATTACAATCTTGGAAGAGTGCAAAGGCAGCAGGTATTAATGTTATAATGATATATGATGAAGCAGGAAATACTCCCATTTGAGAATCTGGAAAGAGTGAATGTTTAGCAGTTTTTCGGCGTGAGAGGAGATTAAGTTAATACCCAGAATGCACTCAGTCCAACAATGTCTTGAAATACTCCAACATCAAAATTGACGCGGAGGAATCCATCAAGATGCGTAAACTTTGGTTTACCGTCAACGTCTATAACTACATTTGTCTGAAGAAACAAAAAAACATGGCCGGTCTCTGCTTCCAACCAACATGGCCTCGGCTAAACAGGAAGCCATTAGACTCTCTGCAATAACCATTTGCATCCATTCACCCAGCTCGGACTTTATTTCCACCCACATAAGTGCATTTTCTGCGCGAGGTTAAAATATGAATCCCCCCCCTCCCTTCTCTCCTCAATGGGTCTGGTTGTCTGGCTGACTTGAGAGGGCACAATCTATGACTGATTTAATTTGCTCTTTACGAACATCTCTAACAGCATTACCCCGAGAGCATACACTGACTGCCCCCATCCGACTCCATTAACTCCCAAATCAGGTTTAAAGACCATATTGATGCCGTCCGTTATTAAGGGTGATTATCAAAACAACGGACAATGGGCCAAAGTGTCTGTTAACTAGTTTATCCATAATTTCACATAACTGTAACAGATGGCAGGGCTGTCAATTACACAGTGTATCTGCTGCGCACACACACACACACACACACAGCGGGCCACACACTGTCTGGACATGCAGCATATTAGCGCTCGCATTAAAAGAACGATAGTCTGCTCACAGGTGGTCGGAGGAAATGATCCGCGCACACAAAATAAACGAGGATATTAAATGTCGAACGCTGAAATGCATGCAGGGACTACGAGCTGGGTTTTTTTTTTTTCCTTTCTGTATAATAATAGTAAAAAGAAAGTCGCAGGTAAAAAATGTTGCCCGTTCGGTCCACTTCACCACCTTTATTCTCCTCAATTAACGAGAATGGCTTTTGAAGCTGTAATTAAGTGTCTCTGCTCCACTCGGCCTCTTCATTATTCATGAATCCCTATTGATCATATCTCACAACCGATACCGTGGGGATCACTGTAATATCCTGGATCCCCAAAACAAATAGCTGAGCTCCCCCGAGTTAAAATTAACTCCTTGGCCAGCGGCCAAAGTAAAGTTTCCCGTTACTTATGCTAAATCCAGCATTTGATGCAAAACTGGATGATGTCAGAGGATCGTTAATTTAAGAGGAAACGTCTCATATTAAGCTTATATGGTCTTTGATAATTAAATGTTATCATTTATTGAGTGTATTAATGTGATATGATCATATCATAATGGTTGCAACTAACTATTATTTTCCCTATTATCTTTCATTTCTTAATTACTCTATAAAATATAAGTAAATGGTAAAAAAACAGCCATCACTGATTGCTTGTTTTATCTGAAATATATTCAGTTAACTGTCATATATGATTAAAAAAAGGCATTTAATCCTCATGTTTGACCAGCTGGTAACAGATAATACCTTGAGATTATTATCTTGATATAGAGTACACACACACATACATACAATAGGGTATAATGCATGCAGTATACAATATAAGATACAATATTTATGGGTATTACAGATAGTATTACCTACTGTGTGTCTTGCACAACCACGGCTCATTCCACATTCAAAGAAATTATTTCCTAATGAATATTAATGGCCCGGAGCTTTATTTTAAACATGTATTCAAATTTAGTGAAACTCAATCCCCACCTGTGTTAAGTAGGAATGTGTAAAACGTGAACTCTGCCGGTCGATGTTTAACTAAATTAACAAAAGAGCGCCTGAAGAGCCCTCAGAAATGACTGGTATTACACGCCGGGTGATGAATTTGGAGGAAACACATTGAGTCATCTTCAGATTGACAGATGCAGAATCTCTCCACGGGACTCTTCACAGTGGCTCCGAGTGAAAAAATAGATTTTTTTAACCAAGTTTAATCACACGCTATTACAAGGCAGCTTTTTATCATTGCCTTCCACTGTATGAGTGCCGGTGTCTTCACTAGTTCATTACAGACACTTGTGATTCTGCAGCACCCCCTTCTCGTGCGTAATTGCATAGTTAGCTTTCCTCTGTAGCTTCCTACACACACTCCGGTGCAAATTATTTCCAATTCCAGTTTCCTTTTTTCGAGAGCGACGCTGCAATTACAGAAATCTGAACGTCCTGGTAATTTCCTCGCAATTTTCTTTAAAAAAAAATGCAACTAAGAGATCTTTCTTTCTGGGATATTCCTCAGAATTCTATTGTTTAGCACAGAAATCAGTTTAGTTCTGTACTTGATGAACCCGACATCTACAAAACAACTTTCTTTCTATCTTTTTCTTTGTCCACATGTGATAACTGAATAAACATATGTGTTATTTTTGTGGTACCACGGCATCGGATCACAAGCACACAGGCTTTCAGAGAAATTACGTTCACTGCCATGTTCATATAGAAACGTGTAGTAATACATAGGATTCTGCCGATACATATCAATGATTATTTGTAATGGGTTCCTCAGATATTTTCTTTTAATGGCTGAATAGTTTTTTTTTCTCAACATAAAAAGAGACCAAAAAAAAGCTGCAGTGGCTGCCAATATTCTCTATTTAGACAGGAGAATTTGCAGGCTTTGTAAATGGCCAGCTCCTGGCCCTTTTGTGTGCCTCCATTCATTATCACCACAAAGCGGTTGATGTCTCCCCTCTCTGCCTTTTCTGTGCTAAGCACACTGTCCATTACGGGGCCCTGTGACGCGTGCTGCCTGGGAGATGGCCAGGCCGAGTGGAATGTCAGCGTGGAGTTAAATTAACAAGCTTCATCTGTGTGGAATCTGTAGCCAGTCGGAAAAGACGACATGTATCTACGGTAACCGAGGTCTGATCATTTGTTCGCCGAGATGCTGGCGGGGAAATCTGCAGCCTTTTGCCTGGTGGCTTTTCTTCTATTAATCAGCTGACAGTAGTCAAGTTACGGTCGTAGGAACTCAATTGTTGTTTCTCAGCTATGCAATTAGCAGACACTCTATATGCTGACGAGGAGTGAGGAGACTTTCTTTTTTTTTTTTTTTAAACTCAGGGGCTCTATTTTTACTCCTCCACAGTAAACTGGATTATATAAACTGGTACAAAGACCTCATGAAACAGCCAAATTTCAAACGGGGGAGACGACATGAAGATTAACAGCATAAGTAACCTGCACTTTAAATTATGACATGAATAGATCTTTAGCTCTTTCTCTCTCCTCCGAACACACACACACACACACACACATGCACGCACACGTGCACACACCCAACGTAATTACCCCTCAATCCATACAAATTGAATGAAGCCAGAACCGCGGTCTAAGAATATAGACCATAATTAATAAATTACAGCCACTCTACTCAATCATTCTCCACTTTGGGGACATGTAGACATCCCATTCTCCGCAGAGTAATTGACCGAAGCCCACAGAAAACACACCTCAGTGCCTCCACCGCGGTGGCTTTGCGGATGCATCTGGTGCCACCTCTTGCAGCTAAACAGATGCCTGAGTGAAACTGTGGCTCGTATCGCAGATCTTCCAGCCCGTGTGTTTACAAGTAACAAATCAAATGCGTGCATTATTTCTGGGCTCGGAAAATACGCCTGGGGGAGATATCAAGTTGCGTTGCCACCCCCCCTCCGAGCGTCCCCTCGCAGCTGCTGCACACGAGCAAGGATCCTTTTTCTTTTTCTTCTAAAAACAGAGCGGGTGACACTCATGGAGTCCAAACAAGCAAAAATGTTTTACTTAAGTTTATAGTACATCGATTTTTGGTGGTGAATAATTGGAATCTGATTTTGTCTTTGTATTTGAACATACTCAGCAAAATCGACACCTTAACAGAAAATGTACCGTGAGTTCTCCAAGTCATTTCTTTGTGAAATACAGGGGAGGGGTTTTCGCCTCCATTTACAAATACTTCTTTGAAAATAATATATTTTGTTGTCACTGTGTGTGTCCCCTTGGGCTAGAAAAGGGCCCGCTGGAGACTGTCTAATGATTGTTGGGTCATGTATCAAACACACAGCAGCTGGAGGCGAGAGTACATACAGTCTGGATGTTTGGGGTGAGGGGTGGGAGGGGGGGGGGGGGGTGAAAGGAAAGCCTGGACTGGGTGCTGAGGGTGGGTGTAAAATCTGTAATGGATGCTGGCCGGTCGTACCCACTGGACCTTAAGACCTTTGTCTGTCTAACAACTCATTCGACTAATTTCTCTAACAAGCAGGGTTGAAGCACTAAAAAATAAATAAAAAAATCAATGTCTGTGAATGATTTCAGGTAAAAAAACAACTATCATATTGTGTAAATATAATAAACACTGGGGAGATGCCACCCGGAGAGACGTGTAACTAATTACCCAAATCATTACCTTGCAATAACAAACAATAATTAGCAACCGATCTGAGAATGTGAATAAGTGCAAATGATGCTTTCAATGAGCACACGATTGACTTGATTCCATCAAGTGAGCTAATGAGTACCTTGCAGGCAGGCAGAGTGACTTACCTCAATAAAAAGCTCAAGAGTTAAGGCAGCAATTAACACTAGGACTGTTAATTGGAAATTATCTGAAAGAGTGCACTAGAGTGAAACATGTTTTTAAAACGGCAAAAAAATAAAACCGGTAATTAGTTTGACATAGCTTGATAATTATAAATCATCTCTCTGTGCAGTTAAATAAAACATTATTACCCCAGATTTCCTTTAATTGAATGTCTTGTGACAGAAATTGTATGGTAATCACATGTCTGACATTCATGTTTTTAAATAAAAATGTCCCTCTTTGTTTTTTTAATTACTGATTATATAACAATAATAATAATAATTGTTTCGACACTCTGCAATCTTCAGCCTTAATCAATCCTGTGTTTTTCCAGTTGCCAGAACAAGAGGGGAATGCCTGAAAGTCAGACGGCCATAAAGTACTACTGCCACCTGCTGGTCTTCCGGTTCATGTTGGGCTTTTCTTTGCTATCCATTATTATTTGGAGCCGTTGACACGGCGTTTAACTCTCATTTACAGACTGAACCTTCAGCTCATCAGAGGGGACTGACCTGAGGAGAGTGTCCCAGCAGGGCCCACAGCGAGTCAGCCGACAGGGTCTTGACTCTGGCAAACTCGAGCGTGTCCGTCTCCTGCCGGTTGAGAGCGATGTACTGGCAGCCCTGGAAGTCTCCCTTCAGCTGCTCGCCACAGTGCAGCCGCACCAGATCCCACGTCCCCACCCTCCTCAGGACCTCCCGCACCGACTCCATCTGCCTATACGACAAATGACCTGCAGGACAAAAACAATAAAGCATCACATCTTAAAACAAGCGACTGAATTAACAAGAATTAAGTGTCACTTTTCTGTGGACGAGTCTATTTTTGAAACAAGGAGCCGCTCACCGGAGAGCCAGGATGGAGTCAGTGCGTCTGACATCCAGGCCAAGTAGCCCTCCTTGAAGGATCTGAGGAAGTCGTCTAGCTGGCTGTGGGAGACCAGCTCCCTCCTCTTCCTCAGCTCCTCATCCAGCTCGCAGTCTGGAGAGAGGAAGACGACCCTGGGGAAGAAGAGGCTTTGACGCAAAGACACTCCACTCCTCCTCAGATGGCCACACAAATTAGCGGTCTTGGTCTGGAGAAAAACAATTAAGGGAAGTAAACCGATCAGGAAACAGATACCAATACACAATAACACAATACTTTTTTTTGTACAGTCTCAAGAAGCCTCTGTATTAAACAGTTATATAATGACCTAAAAGACAGACAAATGCAGACAGAGGCACAGACGGCGGAGTCGCATCTGCTTTGTGTAAATTAACGAAGTTAATAGGTCCAATTCAAGCCGAACTACCTAAATAATGCAGTGTGTGTGTGTGTGTTTGCCATCAGACTCTTCTGTCAAGCTCCCAGTCCAAACCGAGCATCTATAGAGATGGAAATGAATGACTCCTAACAGACCCGGGCACATAAGGTGACAGCTGTGTTTAGGCACCTGCCTGCTTTCACCCTCCCTCTGAAACATAATTACGGCCTTTCAAATGAAGAGCGACCACTTGGGAAGTTTAGAAAGCTCCGCTGTAGTGTTTCCAAAAAATTTCCATATAAATTGTTGCGGTGACTCCGCATCTCTTAACCCGGCTGGAGTTCGGATGAACAACAGTGTCCTGGACAACTGATTGGACCTTGGACACGAGTGTGCCGGACCGTTTGACATCTAGGTTTACATGATGATATTTCAACATTTCAGCTAAATGTTTTTTTGTTGTTGTTTTTTTTTACCGTGATAGCTTTGAGGGGATCTTCAATCTGCTCGATGCAGGTATTGGTAAAGCTTTGGTCCTCTTCCTTCACTTGCACATGCCAGTTCTGGTTGTTAGCGGACACTGTGCCCCTCCAGGGTTTTACATCTATGCAGAAGATCCCCTGGCCTTGTAGTTAGAAGAAGAACACAATAGTAAAAATACCACAGAGACTATAGCTAACATCTATTAAGATATAAAACATTTTCTGTAAATCAATTTGAGACTCAAATATAGTGACATTTTAGAACAAATACATACAGGAATATATAATATACTGATCACGATTGGAGATTTTGTAACACAATTCTGTAACATGAATATGAAAATATTTGTGACATGTCACAGGAAAAACTATGGCTAGCTGAACTCCATTTAGCTGCTTTAGTGTGAAGGTGCTGGCATTGTTCATGCTGGCTCCGTAAGGAAACTTTAATAGAGCATCGTTAATGTTATTAGTAACACCTGTGCTTTTCCTGCCATGACCAGACGAGCTGTGAACATTTCACTCCTCACTTAAAAGGTAACACAGCCATAAAGATGTGAATACAAACCAACGTTCTGATGATATTGAGTCATATATATAAAAATAAATATATATTTCTCATGCAGATTTAACACAAAAAGCCATTTTATTCCAGATACCAACCTGTGAGGACAACAACGTTGATGTCGTCTTTGGCGGTCTGAAACTGGTCGGGGACTCGCAGATTGCTGTAAACATCTTCCCTTCTCATCCCGGTGAGTTTCCTATATTAAATATATTAAATATTAGGTATTTTGTGCAATACTTATTGAAGCTGCATTCATAGATTTTATCTTGGCCACTAGGGGCAGTAGTACAAGCTGCAAACACAACATTGACATGTTAAATTGCTGCAGCAAATGTGTTTAAGTTGCGTTTCTGTCCGTCCTACTGATGTCACCCCAGTATTCACTCTCCTTTTAGCTCAGTTTGAGGTCTTCTCCAACTCTAAGCTACTTTTATTTGTCGCTCTATTGTGGTAGCAGCAGATTCATCAAAGCTTTCTTCAGGGAAAACAGCTGGTGGTGGCTGTCAAACCAAAACAATGAGCCGAAAGGCGCTAAAACGCAGCAGTGATGCGGGGGTTCATCATCTGGAGAAACAAGTCCTCTCATAGTACACATTTCTAATACAAACACATACTCACCTGACATGCTGTATGAAGTCAGGTGGCGTCTGACGTGGACTCTGACTTTGGGCTCGTTCTGAAGCTTTGGTGCTGAGATGAAACTGAGTGAACAGGCTTCCAAGCTGAGGCATTCTAGTCTTTTATCTGACAACAACAACATAGCAACACGTCAACTTTCTGAGCAACAAAGTTACACACATTCAGATGTTGACTTCCTCCGTGACGTCACATGGTGTCTAGGCTACACAACGTGTTCTAATTCTACACATTAACACACCACAAAAGTCTGTTTGAATGCTAGCATGCTAACGGCTACATCCAGGCTATTGTTGCCACTTCTACCGCTTTGTTTTGCGGCACTTGTAACGCTTGAACTTGGACACTGTGGAGAGAACAAAGGGCACAAGACAAGAATGGCACGAACCCCTGAAAAAAACAATACGTACTGATGAAGTCTCGCGTTGTTTAAAGAGCCGTTCAAGAAGAAGAGTGGGAACAAAACAAAACGGAGGGTTTCAGCTCGACATTTTCGCCAGTCTAGAAGTCTCTTTCCAAATGCTGAGCAATGTAACTCTATCCAGGAATGCTGTTTCACAACCTCCTCCTCCTCCTCCTCCTCCTTCTCCTCCTCCTTCTCCTCCTCCGGCAGAACTTCCAATGTTCCTGGAAGACGTAAACAACGTACCACGTGCACCACCTGCAGCGTCGAATTACAAACCCCACGGGGACATGACGTCAGTGGACGTCACTCAGCCCTTCAGCGGTGTGTTTTTTTGCGTGATGCGTTTAGGAAACACTTGCCGTTCTGGTGTTCATAACGTGTTTGCAGTAGAATGTACTTATAGTATTTATAAGTACTCACTGTGATGAAAAACCTTGTATCTCCAATTTTGATCAAATTATTTATGATGAGTATCATGTGATATTATCAGAGGCACCAAAATAGCTCCTGAATGGACTGTAGTGAGATGGTAGTGCAGTTTCCATGTCCAAGAATGACCTTTGAACCTCTGTCAACAGTGTTGGGAATGATCATCTTTCATCTGCAGATTAAAAGAAATTCATGAAGAAAATAGGTCTAGTCAGTTAGTCAAAACAGTCAACACAGGCTTATACCACCACCTTCAATTGTATTTATATTAAATGTATTTTAGCTCGTTACTTCCCAACTTGTGATCGAAGCAAATATCAGAAAAAAGTGTTAAAAAAAAACAGAAAATGATAATTATTTAAGCAAATTCCAAACATTAACCACAAAATCCAACCCTATTTATATCCTTACATGTTATGGTTTGCATTTGACATAAATCATCATGGCATTTAAAATATTTAACTAACTTAGTCCACTCTTTAATACAAGAAAAATATGAGTCATTCTTAGTTAAGAGCCGTTCACTTTTCCTCATATCTTATCAATTTGTGTGGAACGTGGAATAATTCAGAGCTAGCTCATGTAGTTGGTTCAACATTGAGGTAAAGTTGTATTGTATTAAATATAATAATCAAATTCTAAGGTATATGATTACATTTGTAAAATCAGGTGAATTTAAGGAATTAATTATTATTCAGAGGTGGCCCTTTAGAGTGGATTTATCAGAGAGAAGTTTATGCTGGAGTTGGCTGAAAATAATATTTAACAATGATGAAATATAATGCATATTGTGTTCCCCCCCCCCCTTGAGCTCATAGATAGTCTACATAAGGATTTGCTTGCATCCTGCAGGACTCTCACATCCTGCATGAGCCTACGGATAGGATATTACAAAAGTGATGAAGAATATTTAATTCAGCAGTAAATACACATGGAATAGCTCAATGTGGTGATAAACAATACCCAGATAGCACAAAAATACCACGAAGGAGCTTAATATCGAGAACAGATAGCCAAATCAGCTCATATGGGCTCAATGGAAGCCAATAAACAGAGGCACTCTGGCTCTCCTGACCTTCACTTCTGGTCGAGATGGTGGCGATAAAGCAGGCGCAACCTCAATAAAACCCACACAATGGGTGTAAAATAAATAGATATTAAATTAAAGCAGAGGCAATACTGCCTGAACTGCTGGAGGAATTCGCGGACAAAAGCTTCTTTGTGCAGTTTAATATTGTCCACAATCACCGCCTCGTGATCCATTTTCCCATCATTTTCATCTCTTGCCTCCACGTATCAACACATATAATCATCTTGTATTGGAACTTGCAAATGACTGGCGCGTGTTTAGATATTAAATGTGCCTCGTGCTCCTAGTTTGGCCTTTTCAGGTTGGAGTTAATATCGAATTCATAATCTGTCTCATCTCCGACTGTCCACCGGCGAGGAGTCGATGGTGTCAAACATTGTCACGGGTTCATGTTTGTCGTGCACAGACTTTTCCCCCGGCTGCAACAGGCTCACTGAAGAAGAAAAACATTTCACGGAGTAGCAGCTGCTTATTTTGGTTTTATTAGACGCTGCCGCAGCAAGGCCCGTGTTGTTTTTCTTCAGCCTTTTGTCGCGGGCTGAAATACTGGCCCCTCTTCAGGGTCCACCGATGCTTCGAGTGGTTCCCGAAGCTTTGTGTCTACCATTGCGTTAATGTCATGTTCACCTAATGCACCTGAAGAGCTCCTCTGTGTGTGTGAGGAGTTTTCAGGTCCCCTCTAACGTGTAATTAGGCATTAGAGTTCATGCTTGAGAGACTACTATTGTATAAAAAGGGCTTCGTAACCTTAGAAGCAAGAAACGAGCGTAATCTGGAGGGTGATAGCGGTATGAATTTCATGTGTTTGTCGGAATAAAACGTCAGCTCATGTTCAGTTTCCAGTACAGTCAGAGAATTATTCAAATATTTCCATTATCAATCTTTCTAATCAAATATCTCATTTGCAGAAGTAATGGTTACATGACAATCGCTCACTAATTTTTGCTCGTTTCCTTTGAATTATTAACACGAGAGATTCTCCATATGCTCTCAGAGGATTCTTGTCCACTCCTTTTCAGGGAGAATTAGCATTTTACAGTGAAGAGTATAAAGAGCTTAACTACCCCCAATCAAACGGGGGGTGATTTAAATCCTGTCTCATCAAGATGTTTAATAGGAGGTTGCAGCTGGATGACCTGAAGTAAATGGCCTGAAAAATGTTCCCGGGTCTCAATCACCTGTATAATTAGGGCCATTTCACCTGAAAGCATGGGTGCTGGAAATAGGTTTTTCAAAATAAGACTCACTATAAATGAGGTAAGATAACTCATTTTCAGGGTGTTTTTTTCTTCTTCTTTTTTTTTTGCTAGATTACTGAATGCAAACATTTCCAACCAGAATAACTAATAATCCCACTCGTATAATAAACCCAGTTAAAGCTGGGCTCAGAATATGAAGCAGGGTTTTGGGTTTGACCCCGGAGAGCCTTCTTTGTGACTGGCCTGCCTCGGTAATCAGCTATGCCATATGAAGAGGTAATTTGTATGCTAAAGTTTAATTGTTCAATTATCACTGGATGTGAGAGGAGGCCTCGATGCCATTTCAACCGTGTGTGAAAATAGCGTCGAGCCCCTCGTGCCACATATTGTAATAGTTGGCAATTATAGAGAGAGCCCTCTAACTAAGTCGATTGATGCAGGCCGGCCCCGCTGAAAACGTCGCTACCTGCTCGGGTGCAGTCGTTGGCGGCGGAGAGTTGATCCATTCAGCCTGCAGAGGTGAACCCGCCGGGGCCTCGCCGTGGAGAAGGACCTGGACTAGCTGCTGATTGACAGCATAAACACCCACTGTATTAGTGCTGAGGAGGACAACATGTTAAAACAACATTATTACAAACAAAGAGATTAGTTGAACATTAATTGCAGGGAAAGAAGATACTAAGTTTTCAAATTTCACCCTGGGAAGTTTCATGTGCTTTACTAAATTTATTTATAGGGACCTCTCAGTGAAGGCCAAGGAAAGATAAACATGGTTTCTATTGAATGTTGCTACCTAATTTATTTTTATTAACATAGCATGTGTTGCACATCTACTGCTATTAAACGAGACAAAGCTTGAAATAAAATAAGTTAATATAATAATCTGAGCAGTACATGAGCTGAGTGTAATAGCAACAGAGATATAACACAATAATAGTATTGTTAAAGAGATATCCTGTGGGACACTGAATTGCATTTGATAGATATACATGCAACCTAGGCTCCACAGGAAGTAGGTAACTAAGAAAAAGCAGTGTCTTTGTTTTGGATGCATGTGCCATACGTGTAATACATTTATCATGTAATTACAGCTCCACAATCAGTTACCGATGACCAAAAATGATGGTCTTTTTCATGCTTTTCAAGGGTCCAGATGGGAATCCCGGAGACAAAAGGGGCCCCTTCGCTCTCACCCAGCAGCTTTTCAAGATTCTCATTAGTGTGCTAAATTGAACCGCATGTGTCCAATTTGTAATTAGAGGATCCTCCACCCCGATAGAGGTCTAATCTATTAAACAACACCTACAACAACAGTAACAACACAGGAAGTGGGCTTTGACGTGGACAGAACTTATATTTCAGCGTATTGACGAGGAGAATAAAACGCTGTCTTTGCGACGATTGCTAATACGTAATAGATAGTGAGAGTAAATTGAAATAAAACACTTGTACGGAGGTTGAAGTGCTTCAAGACTCGATGTCAAAAACCACTAGAAGCCTTCTCTGCAGCGATGAAACAACTCCAACCAACAACATTGAGTTTACGCGGTGCAGAGGACCACTTGAACTACATGACCCCTTCCTGTTGTGGTTTACACAGATTCTTCTTCCTGACTGAGGGGGGTGCAGTTCAGATGTTTGTGTCGGCCTGTGGTTACTGTAGACCCTCATGGAGGTAATGTGATGACTTGTGCATTATTTTGGGTTAAAGTGTCCCTTATTGTGGCACCGCTAGACTCGAGTAGCTCGGCTATGGGTGAGGAGCATTTAGAGGATTTCCATGTAGCTCCACAGTGCAATTCAAAGTTCTAAACATAAGGTCAATACATTCATTTGAACACCATTTGAAAGCACAGACAATTTAAATAGTTGTTGACTCAGGAATGTATTTTCACGGAGAACAAACGCTGTGGATTTTGTCCTTTTTTAAAATCAGAAACAATTATCAGATCGGTTAAATAACAGCTACTGGAGTTCAGGCTTATACAATACTGTATCTTTTCATTTAGGTGATGAAAAACTATAAACAGTCTTCATCACTTGAACGGCATATGGCAACGACACAGCCTTTGATGAGTGATTTGTAAAACCAGAGGTATAACAACAGGTATTTTCAGCTCTTTTCCCCCCCCAAAAAAGAAAAAATTCCCCTTTCATGTTCCTCCAACTTGGTACTCACAATCTGAAACAAGGGTGCAATTGTGGTTGTCACCAAACAATGACATTTTTCCTCTCTTTCACTCTCTAAATCCCCCCATATCATCCCTACACAGATGAGCAATTTGTCTGTCATGAGGCCTGGGGCATTGACCCACTCTGGGCCTATTTCCCTGACAACACTGTTATTAGCTGTAAGCCGAGCCAGCGGCAAATGAATCTGCCTACTGTTCGGGAGGCCAGGCCTCTTTTCAGCGATTAATTTGATAAATATATTAATTATGAATCTGGATGACAGTACAATCAGATTGTCAGGCTTCCAGACTTGGCCTTTGTGATAAGTCTGCTTAGAGATTGGCTCTCCTTGGGTTTCGGGAGCTGTCATCCCCGGGGCTCAGCCTCTTATCAGTGCCTGACCTATTCACTCAGTAATTTCCTGTGTGTCGTAATTAAATGGAGGCTTTCTGATTGCAAGTGACTCTCTTTAAGAGGTGCTTCTCGGGTTTCAGGTGAAAGGGATGCTCAGCGGACTGGCTATCTGCTCTGCTCTCTGCAGGATGAACAGCTGAAGTACATTTGCTTAAATCTGAAAAACTTGGTTTATAGTGAAGAAGAAATTCCTCGAATCCCATCTATCTGAGGCCTGCAGCAGCATTCCTGCAGAAAACAAATGGCTGCAAGGCAAAGTAAAGCAAAACTAATGCTAGACCTGCTTAGAACTCAATTTCACCCATTTCAATAAAATACTAAATTCTGTCATTTTCTCTCCGATTCACAAATTTGAGAACTTGATGACAATCTGTGTTTTATCTTTGGTCAAACAATAAACAAAATGTATTAATTAAAAAGTAATTTACCATTTGGATTCAGCCCTCAAAGAGCGGATCCAATGAAAGCTTTAATTAGCTCGGCCGTGTTGCCTCTGGAAGCACAAAAGGTTTCCCTTCCGCCCACTTCCCGTTTCCCTCTCTGGTATCACCAAGGCCTATAATTAAAATTACTTTTTTTTTTCATACGGCCGCCGAGCGCCATTAATTCAAAGAGTGGGAACCATTATGGAGCTTGTGGCTCCCTGGGTAGCACTGGGGAAGAGGTGGGGCAGTGGCTTTTCAACAGTAATGGCCCCCGTGGGTGCCTGCCTGTAGTCTCAACAAGGAGTGAAGTGGCTCCATCCAGTTGCAGAAGCAGGACGGCGGCTCCCAAAAAACCCTGAAGAGATTAAATGGAGTTTTGTCTTGGGCCCTTTACTTTGACCTGTGACCTCTGACAGTGGGCTCACTTGCTTTTTCCATAAAATCAGGATATTGTTTTCTCTGAAATCACTTTTCAGAATTAATTTTATTTCATAAAGAATCCTTTGCAACGATATGGTCAGAAATAGGATGCAGCACCTTGTTATGTCTATTAAAATATGAATCTTTCAGCTTGTCAAACCCAGTCTGTAGGTCACACCTCACACCCATGGGTGTCAAATCCTTACATCCATGACAAGCAGGACATGCAATTTACAAATGCCACTCAAAAAAAAAAAAAAAAAAGGTAGAAACAGCACTGACTTCACTTTGCCACAAGGAGGAACCACTGATTTAATTTTGCTGCTGTAGTTTATTTCTCGTCCATGCAACAGTTCCACAGTGGCTCTGCGTCTCCTTGTAATACCGCAGTGATACACTAGATGGCGGGAGTGCATGCCTTAATGACATAATAAACTTCTGAAATAATCCATTTTATAAACCAGATACCTCAAGAGACAGGGAAGTCTCTGCTTTTGCTTTAATCTAATCGTGGTTGCTAAGCTGTTGAGCAGTTTTATACATAATAACACTTATAAACAAAGCCTTTAAAGGATGGGACAGCTGGATTGGGACACCGCAGCAGTTTGCTGATAAAGATCAAGTATGCTTGTGTAATGATAACAGGCTCCAATCACATTCCTTCAGTAATAGATCTTATCCCAGAGGGATCTCTTTCCATCTACGTAGCCTCGTATGTGTCACTAAAAGAAACCTTGACAATGCATTTATGGTTACGTCACCGTGTGAGAGCTGCAGGAGAGGGGACACCAGGTTAATTGCAGTCTCCTGCAAGCTACTGGAGAGCTGCTCCATGCAAACAGGGGAGAGAAAATAAAACAAATTACACTTTCATATTCATGTAATCACGCTGATATGAAATTAAATCTACTGTCATCCCCCCTTGTTGCATTCTGTTCACGCTGGCTACGGTAAGCCGGAAATAAAAGAATAATTACGCATCAGTGTTTCTAATTAAGGTTTCTCTCAAAGGTGAATGGAACACTAATGACGTTTTTTGGGGTTTTTTTTTTTTTTATTAAATAACTGTGAAATCAAATTAGGGGAGCAAATTAATCCTCGCAGTGAATTAGATCAGTGAATGGGAAAATTGACTTTTCAACACAAAGCAGGGGATAAGAAGGCGGGATGATAATGCACAGTCACACGGCAGGTTGTTGAGCTCAGGTGATTATCGAGGATGGAGGGCAACAGCTCTTATTTAACCCAAGAGGTCCACGTGGGCTACATTTACACATAGTTGGAGGATTTATGCATAATGGAAAGAAAAAATGTCCTGGGTGCACCAAAGCATTTTGCTATGGTTCCCCCTTTGAAATATGTATTTTTGTTTATGTGTTTACTTAATAACTTGTGTGCTCTCTATTCCCTCTCACTGATGTGGATTCCCTAAGGGAACAAACGCTGACTTCCTGAGCAATTCTACACTTTATGGATTTTTTTTTGGATGCATGCCTTTACTGTCTATTTAACTGCTTCTACTTATAGTTCATTGGCGTCTGGCTTTAGGGTGTAAAACAGTTAATATTGGCAAATACTGATTCTATTTCCTGGGCTACAAAAATAATTTCCCTTCAGGGTTAAACTTTCATGTTTGCTGATCTACACTTTTAGTCATCACAGTAAAAAAAAAAAAAAGATGGATATTCTTCGGCATGTGTGTTGATTTCGATTAGGGTCAAATAAAGGTCAAAGGTCAAAGACTTTTAGTCGGTTATTCCATGCGGTATATTTTGATGGCACTCAAAACAGGATTGCTTTCCCCTTCAGATGATTACAATATGCTGGTTTGGATCCCAAACTGATTTAACTGGTGTCAGGAAGAAAGATTTTATTTCTCCACTCCGGCGTCGAGGAGAAATCTAATCAAGTCAACTGCTTTAGAAGAAAAAAAATTACACCTTATGCATTTCAACACATTGAAAGCGTGTAGCCTGGAAACATAGGAGACGATATAATCCCCCACTGTACGTTTATCTGGACGTTATTAAACCCGAGTCCGTATCAAGTCTGACATGTGGTACTTCGCCGAAGAACTGCTAATAAGAAGATCAATACGTTGGAGATTGTGTTTGCTTTCAGCTGATTGATACAGCACGGGCGTCAAAGAACGGCCGATAATGACACTGTGAACTCATCTGTGAAATAAACAGATGAAAGACAGAGAGAGCCTTGTGGTTGAATTGCTGTGACCTGGATTGGCTCCTCCAAGGGTGAAAGTGCAAAATCGTCATTTTATTTTTGGAAAGCGGAGCAAAGTTCTCTGGTATCAAACTCGACATCCCTTTTTTTATTTTTCTCCTTCTGTCAACAAAGGGAGAAATACAGCACTTTCCTGTGAAGTTCAGCTGTTTTACATAATTATAACATAAATCTGACTCCATCCTGGAGAAGACGAACAGAAAATATTTGCACAACACGGTCTGGCTACAGATAACAGTTGTAATCACTTTGTTTTATGGACCCAAATATTAACAAAAAGGCTAAAAGCTATTTAACACTGACATTTGGCTATTCACAGCCTTGAGCATGTTGTCACATTGCCAAAAACCCTCCCGGATCCATAATGAAAATAAGCTTGTACTCCATAGCCCGGCGCCTGTATTAACAGCGCCCTGGTTATGAATTGCTGGTGGCGGACTCGGGCCTCGGTGCTGGGTTTCCTCGACACCACCGAGGCTAATGTGAAATGACAGGAGGCCTCGGATTGTTCAGGAGGGTTTTGGTGGTGCACGGCTCTGCCAGGCAAGCAGATGGAGGACGTGGACAGCGGCCTCTTATCTGGGAGGCTTTTCTAACAATCGTACACTGGACTCAGAGAATTATGTTATTACATGATTGGATTATTGTCACTCCTGCATTTAAATGGAGCTGATTTGAAGTATTTCAGGATCAGGATGCATCAACGAGACGGTGTCTTGAATGCAAAGAGTAATATTTTCAATGCTTATAAATTGTAGTGTAAAGTAGTTGAGGAAAGGTTCGTTGCCATAGGAACAATACGTATTGTAGAAGTATTAATGACAAAATGGACATAAGCATCAAAAGTTGTTGGAAATGATTGATACCTTTCTGCTAAGCTAAGTTAGCCAGCAGCTTCACAACACGATCCAGTGATCCAGCAGCTTTAGACAGCTTCTTAGGCCCTACATTTTTTATTTTTTTAACAAACCTGTAAGCTGCAAAGGGGTTGCAGTGGTGATTACTGAGCCAGCGGTAACACGAAGTTGGCGTCTCAGCATTATCGTTAGCGGTGTCGACGCCTTCTCATCGCCTTCACCTGCAGGCTAGCTTGTTTAAAGCTTCTCCCTCCTGTCTCCACCCACGAGACCTTTTATATGCCAGAAGACCGCATGTAACGTAGTTAAGATGTGTTCAAAAGTCTACACTCGAAGGTGAGTTAGGGGAAATGTCGGAGCTTAAGCATACATGCAGGTTTAAGATGTACGTCGGCCTGCCAATCTGAGGGAAGTCATGTGTGGAATTGGAACTGGCAGCGAATGCAAATCCACTCTGTCACAGCGAAAAAAAAGGAGGAGCGCTGCAGGCTTTCTCTCATCCTACCGTCTCTCACAGTCGAGTCCTGCACTTGTTAAAGCCTCTGACAAGCAGTATTAACCTCAAAGTGCTGACTTGCACACTTGAAATGTTTTGTCTTACCAGTGAACACAAAGCCCCCCCCCCCCTTTAAAAAATAAAAAAATGTATTTGTTTAAGTTGATACAAACATCCATTTTCACATTTTTATACATTGAAGAAGACAATCAAAGAATGTTTCAATTGGATTAAAATGAGAGGTTAGCAATCGTTTATGGTGTGTGGGATTTGGCGACATATAGTGGTGATGTTGGAGATTGCAACCAACTGAAACTTCTCCTACGTGTCAAGCGTGTAGGAGAACTACGGTGTCCACCACGAAATGAGAAGGGCCGGTGTTTGGTGTGTTTGGTTTGTCCGTTTCCTAGGCAACACAATAGGTCTGCACTTAAAATTATGATAGGCACAAAACTGGAAAATCCCTCTGTAACTCATGTTTTGTGATGGATGGCTTGGACCTGGATTGACTTCATGAATGTTTTCCAGAGTTCATAATATTTCGTGTGTTTATGGTGTCTCTGATTAATCTGCTGTATCCGTTCACGGTGATATCGGGAGGCGTCAAAGCCGATGTGTACCACTCCAGTCCGGCCTCATTTACATGGATCTGCTTTGACATGATGCTCTCCTCAAATCAAGCCTCTTTCAGGTTGAATGAAAGAGCACAATACATCATCCATATTGATCAAAAGCTTAATAGGGATGTTTGATTGTTCTTCCGATGCATCCTTAACAAAAAAAACAAACCTTCAAGTCACGTTTTGTAGTGGAAATATCCCAGCATTCAACATTCAATCTCCATCCATATCACCCAGAGCTATATTTTTAGCCTGACAAAATGACTTTTTCCAAAGGTATTCTCCGTGGATCTGGCATTTAATTATGAAAGGAGTAATTAAAGCGATGCCTCCGAAAAGGCGCCCTGGTGCCTTAGATCAACCGGTGGCTCTGTGCTGATAAGACCTCTGAACTGACAGGAGGGAGCTTGTCTGCGGGCCAAGATGGTGCTGCATTTCAGCCTAATAACACCCAGCAGCTGGCAGGGTTGTCTGTCCTTTTCGCCTGCAGCCACATTCTCTTTTGCATCAGGACATAAACTCCACAGACATCCATACATGATGCATTTTAATGAGGCTCCCTTTCAAGGAAAATCCTTTTTTTCCCCCTTCGCTGTTCAACCTTTGTTGCCACCCGGGGGGAGAACGAAGAGAACACGGTGGCCTTATGCATAGCATCACATCTCCACAGTCAAACACAATGTGTGTTTGCAGTAACAATGACTCCTTCCGCCCACACACCCTGACTCTGACACCCCAGCCCACCCCTCCCTTCTCCTTATATTGCATCCACAACCACCACCTCCACCCTGCTCCAGCGCGGCTCACGTGCCACAGCACACTCCGATGAGCACCACCACGCTCCAGAGGAAAAGATTCTCCACACTCGAGTCCAGAGGGGCAGCAAAGTGTGGGGGCGTCATCCGGCTTCCAGGGAGGAAGGGAAGACGTGGCTCCTTGTCAATCTGATGGAGCAGACTTAATTAGCAAAAAGATATTTGAGCAGAGCATGAGGGGGAAGGAGAAGATGCTGCCGGAATGCAATGATGGTTAAAAAATCAATGCAACCATCCAAGCATGAATACATTTACCAATCAGTTGGATTTCTGACAAGTGCTTTTTTGCTTCAACCTGCATTTATTTGTTTGTTTTGATGATTTCAGTCTTCTGACAGTTTCCTTTCTGAATGTATTGTGTCTATTGTGTTGGCCTTTCTCTTGGAAATCCAATGGAGCTGTTAAAGGAGACGGACAGAGGTGTCATCCTTCAATGTGTGCAAATCATAACACTTTATTTTGAAAAAATAGTGTTCAAAGTAAAATACATTTAAAAAAAACACACATCAGATTTGGCATTTCATGTTTGACCTTTTTTCCCCCTGATTGTGTGATGGAAACTCTCGAGGGAATCCCTGCAATTTCCTCTTTTTTTCAAGTAGGAATCCCCACTTAACGCTTATTAATGTGCTCTGTGTTTTACTGTTCCTCAGAGGAGACGGGGGGGGAGAGATCAAGTAGCCCACACATTGTGCGGTGTGTGCGGAGAGGGGTGATGTCTCCAGAGCGCATCACAGGACGACAAAACCCCACCGCAAGACGCAGCGCCAGGATAGAGCCGCTTTGGCACGAGAGTATAGTTTTACAGGAAAATTCTACTTCCCATCATGCCGGAGACCTGACCATCTTTGCTGACTCGCAGACAGAGACGATGTAGTGGAGGGGAGAGGGGGGGGAGGAAACTCCACCGGTGATCTGGGGATGCTCGGACACGGTTATGGGTGATTTCACGTCGTTTTGCGGCTGCGGAACAGCACTGGAAATGCGCGCAAAAAAGTGTGGATAAGCGAGTTTTCGGTGGGGGCTCCACAGGATGGACACTGCGGAGGTGATCCTCTCTGTGTTGGTGGTTGTGATCATCGTGGTGTCGCTGCTGTCCAACGTCCTGGTGCTGATCTGCTTCCTCTACAACCCGGAGATCCGCAAGCAGGTGCCCGGTCTCTTCAACCTCAACCTCACCTTCTGCAACTTGTTGCTGACCGTGTCCAACATGCCGCTCACTTTGGCGGGGCTCGTGAGCAAGGCGCAGCCGGGCGGGGACGGCTTCTGCCAACTCGTGGGCTTCCTGGAGACCTTCCTGTCCACCAACTCGATGCTGAGCATGGCGGCGCTGAGCATCGACAGGTGGATCGCCGTGGTGTTCCCCCTGAGGTACCACTCCAAGATGCGCCACAAAGACGCGGCGCTCGTGCTCGGCTACACGTGGGCGCACTCCGCGTCCTTCTCCACGGTGGCCACCTGCTTCTCCTGGGTGGGATACCACCGGCTTTACGCGTCCTGCACCCTCTCCAACCCGAGGGCGAGCGGCCGGACGCAGTTCGTCACCTTCACGGTCTTTTTCCACTCCTTCACCTTCCTCCTGTCTTTTATAGTGCTCTGTGTCACATACCTCAAAGTGCTTAAAGTGGCACGGTTTCACTGTAAGAGGATCGACGTTATTACGATGCAAACTTTGGTGCTGCTGGTGGATATACACCCCAGGTGAGCCCCCTTTTAACGTACTGCTCCTTGTGTTATTCTGTCCCATTTGGAGAGCAAATACAGAAGGAAAAAAAAGAACAAACTGTACAAAAACTTATAGCTGGAGCCATCATTGCTGCTCATATTGATTTTTAAAGCCTGGAATGATGCTTTGCCATCTTTGCACTGTCCTCAATATTCAGTAGGGATGCAAAATCAGATTATATTCAAATGCCATTCGGAGTGATTGCTTTACTCTGCCTCTAAGAACCAATATATAGTCTGTGTGTGTGTGTGTGTGTGTGTGTGTGTGTGTGTGTGTGTGTGTGTGTGTGTGTGTGTGTGTGTGTGTGGTTTACCCCATCTTGTGGGGACATAAATCTCATTACAAAGTCACATTGTGGGGGACTTGCATGCATTTTGAGGACCAGATGCACGTCCCTATAATATAAATTGTTACATTTTAGGGTGAAGGTCTTGGTTTAGGGTTAGGATTCGACTAGCGGTTATGGATATTAATGTAAGTCAATGTAATGTTCCCTAAAAGTCATGAGAGAGAGAGATCCATCTGTGTAAATGTGGCTTCATACTGTAGTTCCTGCCTGTCACTCTCACTGATGACTCCCATCCCGTTAAATATCACCTGTCACCATGACATCACAGCCTTCAGACTCACACACGACCTGTTGTCATTCTAATTCTGGACGTGGAGATTCTCTCCCTCTCGCGTCACATCCGTGTCGTTGTGACGAATCCATTATTTCACCCACATGAAATCCCTGCATGCCAGAAATTCAAAAGAGAGACGCGCACCCACTCCTGGCTGTCTGGCACAATGTTCCCCAGAGACACGCTCGTGGCCTTCAATGTCTCCCTTGTGTCTCCAGCGTTCGCCAGCGTTGCCTGGAGGAGCAGAAGAGGAGACGCCAGAGAGCGACGAGGAAGATCAGCACCTTCATCGGCACCTTCATGCTCTGCTTCGCTCCCTATGTGATCACAAGGTGAGAGAGACGCGTGCGGATGGGGAAACCACGCTTGCACACTGCGGCGTGGACAGCCCTTTTGTTCTGCTGGTATACCCCAAACCTCCTTCCTCCTCCTCCTCCTCCCCCTCCTCCTCCTCCTCTCTGCTTACTCTCCATCCACACCGGCCAGAGTTGGAAGATGAGATTGGCTGACCTTGTGATAAGTAATATGCCTCTGCTCCACTGTTGCTGCTGCATTAGCACTTTTCTCCTCAAGTTCGCCGGGTGCATCAGTTAGTTATAGGTGGCATCCGCTCGCATCAATCACTGGACAAAGAGAGGATGTAGCCTGATGCCTTCAGGCTGTGACACACAGAAGTGATGTACGAGTGGACGTGTGAGAAGAATCTTTCTGTGTGAAATCATACAAAGGACATGTGAATATTAAATATATAGAGAGTGTACAGGGAGAGGGAAGAAACCTAAGGATGGCAAATTCATTAACTCTACTATGAACGATCAGAATAAGATAAAATGCAAATTAAAGGCGTTAATGTGTTCAATTGTCTTCTAAAGTCACAGTTTCATTAACAAACGTCACATTGTGTGATTTCCTGTTTCTATAATAGATATTAGGTATTTATCTTGCACTCTAATTGCAAAAACAAGAGCTGTACACATAGAATAGAATGGATCTTCTTTTGGCTCACAGGATATAATTCTATACAGTTTGCACCAAAGTGCTTTGTACTAACAGGAAATGACCCAATAGACATCCATCAAATGATGACTTTGGAATAGTTAAACATCCACAATTATTCTCAAGTATTTGACATCTTTGAGAAGCTCCTCCCTTTTCTTCGGGTGTTGCATTGTGGGAGAATAGAACCCATCAGTAGCACTCAGTAAAATAGACACACTGTCTGGTTGGAGTACAATATTTTACTTATAGAATCAGCATGTAGTGTGGATTATTTGTTACGCTGTAATTTTAACCAAATGATGAAACTAAATGAGTTCCCCTGCATCTTATTCACGGTATATATCTGCTCATAAGATGCTGATGAAGATGGAGATTAGATGGCTGTGTGGAAGGATATGAAAGGATCCAGAAGATTTTGCTCTCTGAGTCTTTCATTCACATCTTTATTTAGAGTCTTAAATTGGAAGGATCTCAATATTGGCTCTTTTCTTTTATCCACTCGGTGACGTCACACTGTTGTGTTACCAGTAAACTCTCAGTAATGAATGACCATCGCAGCAGCTCTCATTCTATGTAGGCAGTTTACTAATTACACTCTGAATATATTACGCTAAAAGCTCCTCCGATGCCTTTTCTGAGACCCGTTTGCTGTCAGGGTTCATCGTGTAGTAAAAGCCCCGCTGTGTGCGGTGGCAGCTGACTTAACCTCCTGTTCGCTCAGGTGCCGTGGAGTGTTTTGACAAATGCCGGCGATGGCTACCGGCCCATATAAGGCCAGTGTTAATGTGCTGACTGAGCTTGATTGTGGACAGAGTAATCATACAGAGTGCAAACGAAGAGGATCAGTGATTTTTCCCCCCCCTTTTTTAATACATTTTATGACCCCCACGTATGGTAAAATGGGTTTTATACTTGAACCGTAGTCTCTTTGAGATGCAGACAAACAGGCGAAGCTCATTATGTGGCTTTTTAAATCAAATATATTTGATGTACAGAAGGGTATTTATTTCCCCCCTCCCCCAGACTGCTGGAAGAACTCACTGTCCTCTCATCTTTCGGGGTTTTCTGCTTAGACCCTCAGTCTAATACTGTATTAAATAACAATCAGAGTTAATTGGCTTGTTTCCAGACACTCATTACTGCTTAGACAGGTCTGTTTTATCCTTCCGCTGGCTCTGCCTTTCTCTTTTCTGACATTTATGCTGCTGGCTGCAAACGAGGGATGAGATGAAGAGTAGCCTCACAAGGAGTTTCACTTAACTGCTGCCTTCATTTTAACCTTAATAACTTAGAACTGAAACCACTACATGGGGTATCAAAGAATACCCCTGCACCCAACGATACAACTATATGTGTTTCTATTTCTGCACAATAAGCCAAGGGCATGCATGCTTTTTTCCAGCAGGTTGACTCCCCCCCCTCTCCTCTCACCACCCTCTCATTGTGCTTGCCTGCAGGATCGTGGAGTTATTTCCAGCGGTGCCTATCAACCCTCACTGGGGAATTGTCTCCAAGTGCTTAGCTTACAGCAAGGCAGCCTGCGACCCCTTCGTGTACTCCCTGCTCCGCCACCAGTACAAGAAGACGTGCACTGACATCATCAACAGGCTGCTGAAGCGGAGCTCCCTGAACGCATCCGGGCGCGGCCACGAGAACCAAGTACACAGCATACCGGCCGTGGAGTGAACAGAGGGGGGGGCGAGCGGGCTGATGTGGAGGTTTGACCCCAGACAACTGTCATGGAGGCTGATTTTTTTATCTTCAGTGAAGAAGAGAACGGCGTATTGGTTGTTCCCCGTCCACGTCTGCTTGAATTTGCTCTGACATGCTCGAAAAAAAAACAGTGACAAGGGCAAAAACCCCTGCACAGGAATACCAAACGCGCTCGCATACTGAGTTCCCAGAACAGCACATCAGCGCAGTGAACTCGCGAGGACAAATAAGCAACGGCAGATTTCACATCCACCTGGAGAGACAGATGTGCTCGCCCAAGAAGAAGGGCCAGCTTCATCATTCTAACAGGAGAAGCTCTCAGTCAGATGTACGATACACTGATTTTGTTTAACGTATATATATTCAGATTATCTTTTTGTTTAAAGGATAAGGACGTGGCTGTGTGTTTTAGACTGTACAAAGTGTTGTTTATGTAGCGCTGAAAACTAGCCTAACCAAAAGTTGTATTACGGATCACACTTAACAAATTGAAGGTTGTTTTATTTTTGTAGTCCACTGCCTTGTGTGCGTCTCTCTCCGTTTCATGAACACAGCTTTGAAGGACTGAGCGACCCCGGCCGAGTTTTAACGCGGATAAATAGGCCTTCAAACCGGCTGCCTTCGCTGCACGATGACTGACGTGTGCCCCTCAGGTCGGTCAGTCAAGCGAAGCGTGACTGACTGTACTCGGCCGTGGTTCGTGCTCACAGAGAGGAATAACCCCCCTAGGGACCGCCTCATGCTTTGTCACACATTTTGGGCGAGACGGACAGGAAAGGAAAATGTATATGGTGTCTTTATTTTCCTTCATATGTATGAAAAAATGTTTTTTTCTTTGCATAATGTTTATTTTTAATGAGAACTGATAGATTTTACTCTCAATAGATACATATTCTGTATATTTATTTAGCCCCCACTGCTTGTAGTAGTTTAGGCATTTCTTCAAACTTAAAAAGCCCAAGAGCCCTCTCGAGTGTTATCTGACTTACATGTGTTATCCGCTTTTTGTTCTGTATCAGAAGACGGGCAGCTCTGTATCAGAGGGCTTTTGACCGGGCTGCACTTGTTATAAAGTCCACATACTGTAGATAGAGGTGCTTCAATGCCTTAGTTCATGAAAAACGGAAAATATCACATATTACAAAGCTTCTTTTGATAGATTAGACGGTCCACGAATGGGGCCAAAAAGTGAGATACTGAGTGCCAAAATGATCAATGATGCCCAGTGAGCCAAATATTAGTAGCTGCACTTCATTTTTTCTTTCTGTAAACATAAGAGAAGATTAATAATAATATTTAGAGCTACCTAATTGATACATATTTGCTTTTTATTAAGTGTTCATGAGTTAAAAGTTGAAGATGACACAGAGGAGAAGCGGTTGTCTTGGATATATGATGCATTGGGAAGTACTGTGTGACGCTCC
Source organism: Eutrigla gurnardus (assembly GCF_963514095.1). Lineage (NCBI taxonomy): Eukaryota > Metazoa > Chordata > Actinopteri > Perciformes > Triglidae > Eutrigla > Eutrigla gurnardus. Next base: position 6,371,595 of record NC_139933.1, on the reverse strand, counting down.
GAGACAACCGATGCCTTACATTCAGTATTATATGATGGTTTATTTTCATTTTCAATGGCATATGGATATCTTGAACTCTATAGAAAGGGTTAATCAATGCCTTACTCACCTTTGTTCATTAATCATCATCTAGAATCTGTGTTTCTGCTCCCCGTAGTCATTTCTCCTCGATGTTTTTGCACTCAAGTAGTTATTTTTAATCACGATGGTAATATCTGGTATATATAGGTCAGCAGATTTAGATAAATGACAACGTGAAAAGTATTTTTGGGTCTTTTTGTACACGTAATTTATGAGGAAACTGTATATCCGTTTGAGTGTTCATGAATGTGCTGCTTCACATGCAAGTTAAGTTTGAACTGTTGCTGAAAGGCGATGAATTGAGTGTAATATACCTCATGTTTTGTTATGGTGACAGAGTTGACTGCCTGAAGTGTTTTTTGTTACGTACTTCCTAATTTATTAAACCACTGGCTCGACGCTGCTGGTTTGATGGTGGTGGTGGTAAAATGTTTTTCAATTTAGACGGCTTAATAGAAACATTTTGCTATTTTAATCAAATTAAAAACAAAGTAATTTAGCACAAACCAAAAAACATGGAGTATGCTTTTGTTGAAAAGTGACAAAATGATTATTTTATTTGGGTAAAAATAATTATGCACCCAAACGTTAGGATGAAATGTTTCATTTAACGCAGCCAGTTTGTTTGTTTTTTCTCTCTCCGCTTCTAAAATTAGCAAATCGGTCAAAATAAATCAAAATGAACTGCGCTGGTTATGTTCACTGTAATGGAGTAAAAAAAAGAAAAAGTGCAGCTTTTTGTTTTGTGTGTTTTTAATAGCTTTCAGACAACAGTGGGGCAGAAATCTCACTTATATCAGACTGACGACACTTCTTAGTGGGATCGAGGGAAGTAAAGACGGACACAGGAGGCAACATCTCACCCCGTGATAAATCAGTGCAATTCAGACTTTATTTTCTCTACTGCAATCAGACGGAAGCCGTTTTCCTGTTCACACCGCGGCTCAGGTGGTAATGAAACAACATCAGCGGCGGGCTGAGTTAGCTGCGAGAGATTCGGTGCACTGATTCGTCACCACGAGAGTCCGTGATTATCTTCAGGTAGGTGGCGCTGGCTGTAACACGCGGCTTAATCATGGCTGACCCGACCGACCCCCCCGCCTCGAGTGAGAAATGAACCACAACTCGGAGTGAAAAGTGGACACCTCGCTGTGTAGAAGACAGAATGTTTGTTGTTTTTCTCTTCATGACTCTTTGACTCAGCTCCAGGAATCAAAACCTCAGAGATCCTTATTCCTCCTAAATGTGTGAAGGGAAAATGACACAATAATCCAGTCATTTGCTAAATGGCAGAACATAACATGTTGACAGGTATTTGGAAAACCATTAAAAAAATAGAGTGTATAAAAAGGCCAAGAATGAATGTTTTGTTTGTTGGATTTTTCCATTTATTCAAATAAAACACAGATGAAGATTATGAGTCCTGCATTGTGTCAACCAAACCCCCCAAATCCAAATAAACCTCTCTTGGCTTTTACCTCCACATCCAAATGACATGCAGGTGAATTTGGGAGAACTGGGACGAAGGATCCAGCATGACTTTGTGCTTTCATATGCTGCTCCAAAGTGTTTGGCTTAATAGTGTTTTTTGATTGAATTATTTTAATAATAAAAGTGCAGATTAGGGTTTGGAGGACACTATGGTGGATGACTTTTATTATATTATACATAAACTCTATATAAAATGAAGGGCAGCTAATATGATGCACTCAGGTTCCAGGGTCCAGGGTCCAGGGTCCCGATACTGCCTCAGTATCTCATTGTCAGTTTTTACCCAAATGCAACAGGGCCTATTATTGATTCCATTTATCATTAATGTAATTAGTTACACATTTAATGTTTTTGTTTGTTGTTGTTTTTTTGTTGATGGTTTTATTTGTTTAACAAGCGATGCAGTAATAAAAAAATCACATCTTTCCCACACAATTGCTCGCCCCACTGAGCAGAAGTTAGAAATAATAACTCCAAACACCTGTGTTTCCAGCAGAGGGCTTATCAGCTACAACGCCAACACCTGTGTGAGCGTGCATGCCAGGCTTTTAATATAAGCACAACACACAGGCGCATATATCAACGGAGCTAATTATTATGCTATTGAGATAGAAATGATTTTTTTCTGCAGCTAAATGTGACCCATGTAGCGGCACTTAATCCAGAGCTGGACCAGCTGTGTGTGTGAGATGAGTTGCTGGGTGGAGTTGCTCGTTGCCTAAACCCAGAACCCCTGTTACATCTGCTACAGGGGGGGGGGGGGGTCGTATCCCTGGGCAGTCGTGTTGTCTCTCAAGTTTTATTTGCTCTTACTGGGCACACACTGCTGATCTGGCAACAGCAAATAATCATGCTTTTGCCAATAATTCATGAAGAATTGTTGCAGTTTCATCAAACACTTGGCAGGTTTCACAGAGCATGCAAATATTAATCTTGAGCATCTGTATCTTGTCAGACTTTTATTTTGAAATGTCATAATAGCTATCTCAACAACTATTGGATGCATTGCCATGAAATTTTTGTGAAAAATTCATGGTCCCCAGAGCATGAAGTCTAGTGACTTTGATCACCTTCCTACGTTGCCTCTAGCGCCACCATGAGGTCGACATTGGTGACTTTGTGTTCAGTGCTAATTGGGAGCAAAATCAAACCGTATTACGTCTAAACCTGAATAACCTCTTCCTCCCCAATCACCACCCCTCTCTCTCCGCTGATCTGCTTGTCGTCTTTGATGTCCGTCGAGCCGGCGGAGAGTCTAATCTTCCTCAGAGGCTCCGGAGCAGCGGAGGGCGGAGAGGTTAAGAGCTGGTTTACCAACGCCGCATGGCGACTCGCTCCTGTGATGTCCAGGCCGGCACTCTGAACACTTCAAAGGCTGGACCGACTTCTGAAGAAGCTTTTGGCCTTTCAACTGTTGGCAGGGTCAGCTGGTGCCTGTGTCTTCCCACACATCTGCACAGTATCACAGCTGCAGGCCACAGCGGCTCCACTGTACAACCGCCATCCCACCACGATCCACGCCCAGCCTAACTCACTGGGATGGTCTGCTGGCCATTAAGGGAGACGCTTGGACCTCAATTTGTCTTGTAAATTGTTATTATTAATGCACATTACCACTGATTAGTGGTCAAAGATACAGCAAGTAGGCCAAATAATGAAGATTAACTAGTTAATTGTAATGTACGCAAGCAATGTGAAACATCTGGTGTCTCTTTTTGAAAATAGTTGGCAACGCTTATTTTCCAAACATTTCTTTCTGCCAATTTGCATGCACATTTTCAATTTGCACATAAAACAATATCTGAGTGTAAAATGATCACAACATGTTTGTTTTTATGCTTGGCTGTGGTGGAAAAATGTGCTCTGCAAAAATCAGATTTAACCTCCCTCACATTAATACATGAAACAAATGAAATGTCATATTTATCTACAGTTTTCTTCTTCTTCTTCTTCACCATGGACGTGTTCTACTAGAGGTCATTGTGATGATGGATAAATGCAGATCTGAGTATTTGCTTGATTTGAGTGCTTTTTATTTATTTCTCAGCCACTATAGTATGATTGAAGTGTGCCTGGTGATTTGGTTTTGCCTGTCTGTCTGTCCTCCTCTCACACTCCACACCTGCTGTAATCAGCACACCTGCCACTCATCACGTCATCATCTCCTCACTACAAGACCGCCGCAGCCAGCAGCCAGCGCTGGCTGGAGCGTTGTGCCGTGTGGTTTGTTTGCACTCCAGCTCTAGTTCATCTCCTTACCTGCCCGACTTTAAGTTGAGTTATTATCTGCCTTCCTGCCTCATCACCCCTACAAGCCCGTCAGCCAGTTCCTCTGCTAAACTCTTGGATCAGAGCCCCCACTCCCAGCCCAACTCCTCTGCAAGACCCCTATTCCTTCTCCCCCCCCCTGCCAAGCCTTCAATAAACCTCTGTCTTCCTGACCAGCTGTCTCTTGAGTCTGCATTTGGGTTCAGACTTAACAGAAACAGTTAATTTGTCAGTCTGAAAAATGGCACTTTAGTCTCAGAATGTTTGGAAGAAATATAGTTTGTGAAACATTTTTACTTTTATGGCTATGAGTGAAAGAATTAGACATAATCTGTGAAGTTCATAGACTCAGAACCTGCTGCTGGTCCCACAGAAACCCACAGATGCATGAAACTCACAGTGGGGCGTCCCAGGTTGTGAACGGATTACGTCACCGTGCTGCTCATTCTTCTTCTTCTTCTATAGTGGTTTTCCGCCTGCTTCTCTCAATGAACACACCGTCGATTTTTGCTCAAAAGATGGCCAAAGTTAAGCATTGACCAATTGTGATCTCTATCTTTTCATGCAGTGTTATAAGACATTTGGAAAGGTAGTTTCATCAGTTCATAACCGGACCCTCATAACAGAGATGAAACTTTGTGTTTGAGGCATGCACCCTTTTTTTATGAGACACTCCACTGTCTGTATGGCATATAGATTACATAGTCACTGATTATGGCGCAGTGCTTCCAAAGACACGGTGCTATTAACACGCTCTGATATGTCCTTTCCTCTCCAGTGCTCTGGGAGGATGACAGGTGTGCGATCCTCTGCTCAATAACCTTTTGGGAGAGGAGATAAGAGGTTGAGGTCTTCCTATAATTGCATGTTGGCCAGAGAGGATGAAGGCTACACAGCGTTGTTGTCAGAATAAGCCAGTGATTCGTAAAAAAGCCCCAGCAGAGCTCCGATAATTAGAGCCTTTCCACCCCGACACTCCCAAGATACCATTTCACCACCGCGGAATGAGAGGATGCTTAAAATTAGAGCCATAACAGAATGGAATGAAAGTTTATCTTCCATTAGGGATGTTCAAACAAGCAGGAGCGAATGTAAAATGAGAGTTTATTTTAATATTAATCATAACAACATTAAATCATCTGCTTTGACTTCATCAATTGGTTGCAACCTTGCTTTATTTCCTGGTGATTTTACTGTGGAATATCATGTAAAATCGTAAAGGAGGGAACAACAAAATTGTATTTTGGGCTACAGACCTACTCTAGATGTTTCTTGAATTTGACATTAAATGTATTTTAGTCTTATCAATTTCATTTTAATTTGATATAATATTTGTAGTTTGGCCATTAAAACATATTTTTAATTTGTTATGGAAACTTTATTCTCCTTATTTACATTTTTTTTCGCCAAACATCAACATTTTACATTTTTTAAATGCTGTACAAATAAAAAATATTTTCTATTATTTGTTAAAAATTCTAGAATCATAGAATAATACTTTTTGATTGATTGATTGATTGATTGATTGATTGATTGATTGATTGATTGATTGATTGATTGATGATTGATTGATTGATTGATGAGTGTGCATGAAGCAAATCAACAATGCAGATTTGTGCAAACATAGTCTTTATTTAATAAATTGACAAAAGCTGGTGTATAAAAATACAAAATGACACACAAAAGGGTCACTGAGTCCATGAGCCTTCTTTAAAGGACCAAACATTGTGGAAATAAAAGTGCAGGTAATGAAGCTTTTTTGCAATGGTTTACATAACTGTGTTACATAAGTTAATAAGTATGTACATAATGACAGTCATGGCCATTCCTCACAGTGGTTAAAAATAGATGCAAAGACAGATTCCTCATGTGTAACTTATATTTATATTTTCCTTTATTTAAAAAAATATGTTTTAATGTGATTATAGTCTGTCAGTATTTTGAGTTGATGTCACATGGACCGATGGTAGCTGTCTTAATAATAATATAATAACATTAACTGCAAAAGACAACAGTGAACAGAGAGAGAGAGAGAGCTTATGTCTGGGGAGGAAACAAAAAAACAAAAAAACAAACATCCCATTTAAATTAATCCACATTTTCGATCTTGAAACATTAATTCTACAGAGAGTAATCTCCCCGATGGAGGCTGTCGACTCCAGTTTGATCGGAGCAGATGTTTGCTGTTAATTCCCTCTCGTGCAGTCATTATGTTCCCAGGCGTCTTTCTCTGGACCTGCGAGCTTGCAGCTGCCTGACCGGCAATCTGATTGGCTGCTTGTTGAACTTTTCCATGATTTCCTTGATTCGGGACAGATTCGTGCGGCCGATGACGAAGTTGCAGGTGGTGGCGCCCATCGCGTAGCCCACCTCGCACTTCTTACTGCTGAGGCTGTAGCCTTCGGCCCTAGCCGACACTCTGTACTCTCCGGGGTTTAGCAGGCGCCAGTAGTCGCCATCGGAGGCTGAAAACACACAAAACACCCAGAAAAGTAGTATTTTTGCACTTGTAAATGTGCATATCATGTTTTGCTTAAACTAGAAGGGTGCATTCTGATCTCCACTAGGTGTGCTGCAATCACTGTTGCTATAGTGTGTGACTGAATGAATACAACCCACAATCAGCTAAATCGTAAAGCCTGTGAGGCCCCTAGTGGCCACAACGAGTAGTGAGTGAGGAGTCAGAAGGAAGTCAATGGCGGTATGAAACAGGCAATAAAAGTTTTTCTGGGAAATTGCGAGTCACCACAACCACAAGAGGCCCTTAAGCATGCATCCATGACAGGGAACCCAAAATATAATGCAGTTTGCTGCAGCAGAATGCGAGATTAGCCGCGGACGGACACGGGGGTCCACAATCACTCTCTCACAAGCGATCGCATGATTCTCCTGGTAGCTCCAGATAACTAACCCCTTCAGTGTGTGAGTTTTTCCCTTCAAGTTAAATCACAACAAGCGTAACGGTTACAGTTACACATTATTTATGCGGCAGCAGCAATATGCAAATCTTGTCCTAGAAAGCTGAAAGAGCCTGCTAAGCAGCGGCAAAAAAAAAAGCAAGCCTTCATCTGAAGCCTGAAATAAAAACGTTGGAGAGTTCTACATTGCAAAGGGAGGTGTTCTATATTCCTATTTAGATTTCCGCTGTGTCATTTTCTTGGTCTCTCTCTACTGAATCCCTATATGAGACCTGGGAAATACGAGAACGCTCATGGTGTTTTCAGCCTTTGACACTCTCACAAAAAAAATAACAGCGTTGCTTCCGAACACCCAACTGACACGCCTCAACAAAACAATGAGAAAACTCAAATATGTCTGTCTCTTCTGCTGACAGTCTACAATCGATCCAAACACATGGACATCTGTGCTCACATAGTTCACATTCATATGGCAGAAGGGAATCTAGTTATTTCCCAGAATGCTTCAATATAAAATGCTAATAATCTAATGCTGAGGGGGGAAAAAAACATCTTTCTGCTATGGATGTGCATGAGTTGCATCCAGACTGTCTCTTTCCGGCCTCAAAGTGAGTACGGCTCATACGTCCAGATGGCAAAAACAACTGCTCTGTTTTCTGAAGGCTCAAACAGTTCAAAAACAAATTTAAAAAAAGGTATGATTTTTCAAAATAAATAGCCTGAAATCTTTCCTGACTGCAACTGAGCGGTTTCTAAAAGGAAACTGTGACTTCTACTTAATTTCAGGAATAAAAAAAATGGCTAATGTCCTTTTAGACATTTAATTTCACGCTCTTGGCACAAAAGTACTTTGGCTTTGAATGCTGCATTTTCTTTCTTTTCAGGCATCAGCTGAGATTGCCTCGAGGACGCACAATCGATAGTCGGATTCGGAGCGGGAGGCCCTCGACGACGCTGGCTACGACTGCGAATTGAATCAGACTCCAACCGGCTCCAGCTGCTTTTGTTTACGCCGTTGATCCACATGTTACGTCGGAATACCGACTTACTGTAAGAGTGACTCATTCCTGGGGAATAATGTGAAGAGACAGTCGCCCTGAGGTGGCTTCTGTTTCTGCTGCTTTGATTACAAATGCTAGGCTCGCTAGCATAACATTCTAGAGATGACGGGAGAGAAGACATCCACGTGGAAACAGACGATGATGACGTTTGTTTTTGGTTTTGTTTGCTTTCCCAAATGAACCATTAATAGCTTTAATCCTACATGAGAATATGAAGGGAAACGTGATGTTGTACCTGTGCGAATGTCGTGGCTGATGCCCTCCACAGAGATGATGGCGTTGGCTATTCCGTGACCTTGCAGGTCCCTCACCACACCTTTGATCCCACGATGCACCTGCACGTCAAACGTTGACTTCAGTCAGTGTCTTTTACACGATGATATGCATATTTACTGCATATTTGACCATATGAATACCTGCTCCATGAAGACGAGAAGAGACTCGCGATTGTTCTCCCACTCCTCAGGCAGTTCGCTCTCATGAGGGAATTTGTCACAACCCACATACATCGAAAACTCAAAGCAGTTGGTGTGCAAATAGCTGAAATCATTCATACCTGCCAAGAAAGAGAAAGATATCTGCAGGCCGGCATCAACGAAGGTCAGCGTTTTGGCCGTGTTATTGCTTAGAAGTCGTGCTGTTAATTAAGAGTGGAATGGTTGGGGTTTTTTTTGCCTTTCTCTGTCTGTTTTGTTTGCCTTCTGAATTCTTACATGATGCTTCAAGCCAAAACCCCCGGAGGCTTTGAAACAGCCAAAGGGGGGTTTTGGCAGTGAATATGCAGATGTGCCTGTGTGCTAAACAAAGCTGCAGCTCAGAGGATCAGAGCTGAGCGGAGAAATCCTGCATAACACAGTGGTTAGGATCAGTGGAAATAAAAACACCCAGGCAGCTATGGACACTAACTGCCAGCCGCAGTGTGCCAGGACGCTCCGTTGATGGTGCCGTCTTCCTTGGCGAAGTCCTCCGTGTGGCACACCCTCCGGTTGGCGGCAGTCATCAGGCGGTGGGTGGACGCGTAGGAGAAGGCCAGCCAGCGGAAGACGTGGTCGTCCGGCGTCGGGGTCAGCTCCCTGGCCACCCCTTGGGAGCGGGTTTTGTCGTAGGGGAAGGTCACCACCAGCTCCCCTCCCTGGATGTTACCTCCCAGCACAAAGGGCATCTTCTCCATCCATGCTATCAGAGCCCGTGTCTCCACGGCAACCTACAGCGGGGACACAGGAGCGAGGGAGCGGGGAGGGGTAATGCAATTTGTGCAATCATCTCAGCACTGTGATTGCTAAATTAACTCCCTCACTGAAAACAATTTCACTGCGGTGCGCTCTCAAGAGGGACTGATAAAGCTGTTCACACGTTCTCCCCCGTGCTGTAAACTAATTTCACTAATACTTATTCCGAAAAGTGAACACGCTGCCGCCCGGACTCATAATTAAAACCGGCCGTCCTATCTCCCCGAGCACCGGCTGGGAACGGACAGTGAGGTGAAGGGGGTTGCTTTATCCCAGCCTTCCTGAGCACGGAGCAGCTATTCTGGAGGGTTTTCGTTTGTGTGTGACTCACTCGCGGCGTCAAAACACTGGCGAGGATGAGGTTTTTTAATAGCTTCGCCGGGGTCTATTTTAGCTCACAGCCTCTTCCGTCACAAATAGATAATACGTCCGCTGCTCCCAAAATAGACGGCGCCGGTATGCCCACGAGGCCGCTTTAACCTTTTCAAGAGGCGGATGCTCTTTACAGAGTTTTTTTTTTTTAAACCAGAGGAGGTGCAGGACAAAGACAAGGAGTCTTTAAGTTGTCACCTGTGAGTGAAGTCAGTGGAAGCCGAATGGCAGTCGCATTATTCAAGATGAAGCGTCTGAAAATTGCCTCCTCTATAAGGATGCTGATGAATACGTTTAAAAATAGCACACTCACTGAGGCGTTTTTGGACAGGTACCACTCTGGGATGGGCACTTGGTGGTTGAACATTTTGCGAGGGATCCACTTCTTGGCCTCGGCTTCCCACAGTATGGAGTTAAGGTCGGGGAAGTTGTGGTGGATGTCTATTCCGTCGTTGCTCCATCGACCCAGAGACCAGCCGTTGAGCTCTGAACCCTGGGCAAGAGCACAAAGGAGAGGGGGGGTCAGGGGAAACGATAGTTATTAGTGGTAACAGGAGTTAGGTTGTCGTCACACTTTTGCCTCCCTGCCATCACAGCAGAGATGAAGAGTGGGGCATTTAAACTAGTAACCCTTACTAATTGAACTTAGTATCAGAGCAAAAATTTCCAAAAATGTGGCCTCATGAAACTGCCATGAGAAAATCTGATTGTTTTACTACTTTATTATTCTTACTTATTATATTTTGGGGTTTATTTGTCTTGTTTTATGGTTTTGAGTATATCTTGTTTGTTGATTTCTCTTAACATGATGTCTTTAACGATGCCTAACAAGCCAAACACTGTCATGCATGCTTTTTGCCCTCCCCTACTTGCCTTTTTTGCAGCATTTGTTTTTGAAATATTGTGCCTTTAATCTTGCAGGCGTGCAGCTGATTTAAAACCTCACCAAACAACAATGTGCTTCAGTCGTATTTTTTATTTTTATATATCCCAGCAGACCATCCAAATCCATTCTCTGGGATGCACATGTGCTCTTGGCGGGAGGAGTCTTCACGTCTGTTTTCACGGCAGGCCAGCGTGTGATGCGAGGTCACTAATGGCCGTCTTGCGGACCTACCACTTCAAAGGCTTTGTCGTACCCGTCGGGGTTGACGGACGGCAGCAGATGGATCCTGGTCTCCTTCACCAGGCGGTGTATCCGCTGGTTGCCGGACAGATACTCCAGACACATGAACTGCATCAGCAGGAGGAGCAGCTCTCGTCCCAGCACCTCGTTACCATGGGAACCGGCCGTGTAACGAAATTCCGGTTCACCTGGTCAACAGGTTCATGGAGAGGGAGAGATGGGAGGAGGGGAGGGGATTAAATGTGCAATCTCACTGCAACTACACGTACACGACACAGAGGGAAACATTCTGAGGAACACAGCGTGGCGTCTCCGATGCTGTACGTTATTATAGTGAGTGAGTGAATCAGTGAGTGAATGAGCGTGCACCTCTACGTCTGTCCACAGTGTTTGGCTAACAGCTAACAGCTAAAGTTACTACACAGACTGCTGAATGCATCGTTGCCGCTCAGCTGTGCCTTTTTATTGGGCGACCTCAGATTTATGAGTTTATTATTGTTAAAAAAACAGATTTGAAGCCTCAATAAACACAATCTGCATCGATTAATTGTGCAAGAGGAAGTGAAAAACATACGGGGTGAGACAATCGTGGTTTGTGTTGATTCCATCATGCAAACCTGTTGCATTAAAGCACATCTGACTTTAATATACTCACCCAGTTCGTGCTCCCCCGGGTTGTCAGAAATCTCGATGGCATACAGCTTGAGGCCACTGTGGCTCTTTCCTATGTTATAGATGCGGGTGATGTTGGGGCACATTTCATTCACCACCTTCATAAGCTGTGAAAAACAGTAAAGAAGCTTTAGAAGGCGTATCAAATCCATGTTTTTGTATTTAACTGTTGGACATTTATATAGTTATATTAAATGTTACATAGAAACAGTAAAGATGGGAAACCTTGTTTTCAGGTTGTATAAGAAGAAGATAATCCTTTACTTTTACTACAGTTATGAATATAGGAATTTTACTTATCATTATCCTAAATTATCATTTAGGAGAAGGCAAAATGTCACATATTTCCTTGCACCAATCAGGATTTAGCAATCTTTGAAACAGAATCTCATGACAGTTTGGTGAGTTGTTTACTACCAATCAAACTCTGAATAAATAATACCTCAAGATGTTAGATTTTATATAAAGTTATCCTTTTTTTGTGGTATTTCTACTTTAAATGACATGTATCCCCCAAAAGAATACAAAATAGTCGCCATGTTAATAGTCAAAAACAATATCACTAGAGCTGTGTCACAGAGCATATTTAATAACACTCTAGCAGTGCAAAAGCAGGCAATTATGAGGACAGCGTTCGTGGAGAAGCTGATTAAAATAGCAACAAGTAATCATTTATCCATGTGGGCACGAGCTGAAAAAAAGACTAACAAGCGTTGAAGAAACCTGAGTGTATTTGCATCACGTCCGATACGCTCCGAATTTCAAATTTAGCACCTTTTAAACTAATGTTATCATTGAAGATAAGCTGGGATGTGCCGGTGAGGTAATACACCATCTCCCTCTTTGAAGAGAATGTGGAAAATGTTCTTTCATTTTCAACCGTCCACGCTCTGACAATATCAGCATCCCCGAGGCTCCTGAAGTACAATCGGTCGTGATCTAACGAAAAGGACTGTCCTTGAGCAATATCGGAGTCATCTTTTCACTGTACTTTTATTTGAGGAGCCGCAACCGTTTCCACTTTGAGGTTCTGGCACATTTAAACTACCGTAGATCAGGGCTGGATAAGAGAAAAGAGAGAAAATAGTCCTTTCGCTTTGCGGAGGTCTATATCAGCCTCAAAGGTACAGAAAGATAAAAATGGATTCATTTTGATATCCAAGGCCGTCACACCGGATCACAAGAAGAAATAAAAAAAAGCTTTAGCCATACGTTGGGAGCATTTATTGGAGTCTCAACGTGACAGCAGTCGGGGACACCTGTAGTCGACTGTTTTGGCACCGAGGAGCTTCCACATTACAGACGACTGCAATTTCACGGCACTTGTAGCTCGGCGACCACTCAGTCACAGCGTGAGCAGTGACAAATCCAGCTGTCCTCCTCCTCAGAACAAACAGGCTACTGTTCATGACAACTATATATGAATAAGTAATGCCACAACCCAGGAGACGCATTTCCATTACCGTCGCACACTTTGTTCCCTCGCTAAAGGACACGCCTCGTCTGCCATTGGCTCACACTCACACTCACACAAGATGTTTTGTTGCTCCGTCTTTAAATAGGCAGGCGGCTGCTATCAGTTTGCTCTCTGTTTTCTCTCTCTGTGACTCACCTGCCTCATTTCTTTGTAGCTGTGGTGTCTGAAGTCCAAGTCGTCTGTTGTTATAACCTCGTTGCGTCGGTGGTAATAATTATTTGGATCTGTTGGGAGTCAGAAAACACGTACAAAGGAGGTGGATGAGTTATATAGGAAAAGTCGTGCCAGGTGTGTCGAGGCTATAAATGTCTTTTTCCTCCACTTCAGGTTACAAAGTTACATCTTATCCAATTTCATCGTGCTCCCGGCAGTCGACGGTTAGAAATGAATATCAACAGCGACCTGTCTTCCCGGGAACAATGTCCTAGTTACCGTGGGTGATCTTGGCAGACAATGTTCCTGTGAAAATTGTCTCAAATCCCCAAATCCAAAAGTATCTGCATGGCGAGGTACCAGTAGGGGTTAAGTGGGGTTTGTGTTTAGGATGAATGCTCAATTTAACTCGAGTACAAATGGTGATCCAAGTTAATTAAAAAGGTCTACTTTTTTAAATTGTTCTCATGACTGCAGGCTTTCCGTAACCAGAACCAAAGTTATTATCATTATACTCTTCTTCTATCATTATTAGCACGTACATGCAGGTTGATGAACACTCGAAAGACTATTTTGTTGACGTTTCTGTCAAGTTTGAATGAAGGTAGAGCACATTAATTGCATGTTTTGTAATAATTGGCCAATGTAGTTCTGTCTGACTGAATTAAATCCTGTATCACCCTGATATTTCTACCTTCCAGTGGCAGGAATCATTCACGTGTCCGCTTTTATACAAACCCGTCACCTGGCATGGGACAGCCAAGGATCTCCACTCTCATGCAGATGCTGCCGCTGTGAAACCAAGAGCGAGGGTTGACTCGGATGTACCGGCCGACCACCGGCGCTGGGAAGATGTTCTGGACCGGGATCTCCTTTTCCCTGTTGCCAATGAAGATCTACTGAGGCAAACACATTCCTCCAGTTGTATTCATTAGTGCATTTGCCATCGGACAAAAATGACCCAAATATTGCTTAGAATGTCATCCATTGTTAAAGGACGGGACACACAGTAGAGGTTATGTTGTTTTCCTCTTACCTATAGTGCTATTTATCAATCGAGATTCTTTGAATAGTCCAATCACATTCGAGACAATCCCTTTTACTGCCGTCAACTCACACCAAAACAATCTAGATTGATAAATAGCCCTGCAGGTAAGAGGGAAAAGAAGTATTTTCCTCAGAGAAGCTTTTGGTAATAGTTAGATCATGCACATGGACAATGAAAAAAATGCTGTTTCTTTAAAAAAAAAAGAGAGAAAAAAAGATGTCTCCATGCACCTGTAGAATGTGATTAAACCTTGCTACCGCTGGGATTCCATTGTAAATTCTAACACCCGCTGCTATAGTTCCTCTCTTCACCTTTTGCCATTTTGCAAGACAAATAGTACGGTTTGGCATTTGGCACGAAAGGTGTGTGAGTGGGCGAGCGGCGCGCTTGTAGCTGGTAATTACCGTAGGGGGAATTATCTCCCACATCTGTGACATCAGCAGCCAAGGGGGGGAGTGTACAATTACATTCAAAATGTCATTAGCTGGGATATGAACCACAGCAGGGAGTAACGAGGATGTTTTTTTTTTCATTTTCGTAAAAGAAAAAATAGGATGTCATCTGCATTTTCACTCATAATAGGATTATTACTATTGTTGTTATTTTGCTGCTTCAGTTTTTTGACAATAAAATCCTTTATTTGGTTTCTCAAAGTCATCGAGTGCTGATACACAACGATGAGGCAGGATGAGCCTCCCATCTGCTTGAGGGTCATCAGTGTTTTCTACCGCCTCCCAGCTTATTAAGCTTGGAAATAAGCAGAGATCTAAATCTCCCGCTGTAATTGCTCTCGGGCAAAGAATTCATTTCCAATCGTGTTCTCGTCTAAGACTCCTTAGCTGGAGTCTTAATGCTCGGGCGGGAGACAGGATTGTTACTCACCAAGTCCTCCGAGCCGTTCCTCAGCGTTGTCCAGGTGTGGCTGTCGTTGCTCACCATGACCTTGTACGAGGTCACCCAATCACTCCTGTTAGAGTGAAGGAGAAGAGAAATGCCACCATCAGGCTTGATGCAAATGAGGTGAGTGTGAGGTAGTTCGCTCAGCACACACCCAGACTTAATTCTCACAGGGTGGAGGTCTAAAAATACCACAATGGGAGAGGAAGGCACAGGTTTTTTGACTCTGAAGCCTGCTGTTGCTTAACGTTTTGGGAATATGAGCTAAATGGTAGGTTGTGGTGCAGATGATTTTTATGTTAACTTGGCAAGAGTTTTTGGTTCTGAACTCCAGGAAGCTTTGGCTCGCTGATCAGACCGGATTCATCTTCTTTTACAAAGCCAATCAGACAGGCTGGCGGTGATTTAGGGGTCTAGGATCAGGGACCATTTTCCAAAAGGTCTTACCATTCATCCATCCATCCATCCATTATCTTCCGCTTATCCGGGACCGGGTCGCGGGGGCAGCTGCCTGAGCAAGGACGCCCAGACTTCCCTCTCCCCAGACACTTCCCCCAGCTCCTCCGGGAGGACCCCAAGGCGTTCCCAGGCCAGCCGGGTGACATAGTCACTCCAGCGTGTCCTGGGTCTTCCTCGGGGTCTCCTCCCGGTGGGGCATGCCTGGAACACCTCCCGAGGGAGGCGTCCAGGGGGCATCCGATGCAGATGCCCGAGCCACCTCAACTGGCTCCTCTCGATGTGGAGGAGCAGCGGCTCTACTCCGAGCTCCCCCCGTGTGACGGAGCTCCTCACCCTATCTCTAAGTGAGCGCCCCGCCACCCTGCGGAGGAAGCTCATTTCGGCCGCTTGTATCCGGGATCTTATTCTTTCGGTCATGACCCAAAGTTCATGACCATAGGTGAGGGTAGGAACGTAGATTGACCGGTAAACCGAGAGCTTCGCCTTTCGGCTCAGCTCTCTCTTTACCACGACGGACCGATACAGCGACCGCATTACTGCAGCCGCTGCACCGATCCGCCTGTCAATCTCACGCTCCATCCTTCCCTCACTCGTGAACAAGACCCCAAGATACTTAAACTCCTCCACTTGAGGCAGGAACTCCCCCCCGACCTGGAGGGAGCAAGCCACCTTTTTCCGGTCGAGAACCATGGCCTCAGATTTGGAGGTGCTAATCCTCATCCCGGCTGCTTCACACTCGGCTGCAAACCGCCCCAGGACATGCTGGAGGTCCTGGCTCGAAGGAGCCAACAAGACCACATCGTCCGCAAAAAGCAGGGATGAAATCCAGTGGCTCCCGAACCAGATCCCCTCCGGCCCACGGCTGCGCCTAGAAATCCTGTCCATAAAAATAATGAACAGGACCGGTGACAAAGGGCAGCCCTGCCGGAGTCCAACATGCACCTGGAACAGGTCTGACTTACTGCCGGCAATGCGAACCAAGCTCCTGCCCCGGTCATACAGGGACCGAACAGCCCTTAGCAGAGGGCCCCCGACCCCGTACTCCCGAAGTACCTCCCACAGAATATCACGAGGGACACGGTCGAATGCCTTCTCCAAGTCCACAAAACACATGTGGACTGGTTGGGCAAACTCCCATGAACCCTCGAGCACCCTGCGGAGGGTATAGAGCTGGTCCAGTGTTCCACGGCCAGGACGAAAACCGCATTGTTCCTCCTGAATCCGAGGTTCGACTATCGGCCGAATTCTCCTCTCCAGCACCCTGGAATAGACTTTCCCGGGGAGGCTGAGAAGTGTGATCCCCCGATAGTTGGAACACACCCTCCGGTCCCCCTTTTTGAATAGAGGGACCACCACCCCGGTCTGCCAGTCCAGAGGTACTGTCCCCGACCGCCACGCGATGTTGCAGAGACGTGTCAACCAAGACAGCCCCACAACATCCAGAGACTTGAGGTACTCAGGGCGGATCTCATCCACCCCCGGTGCCTTGCCACCGGGGAGCTTCTTAACTACCTCGGTGACTTCAGCCCGGGTAATGGGTGGATGAGCCTCTGAGTCTCCAGCCTCTGCTTCCCCAATGGGAGACGTGACAGTGGGGTTGAGGAGATCCTCGAAGTATTCCTTCCACCGCCCGACGATATCCCCAGTCGAAGTCAGCAGCTCCCCACCTCCACCGTAAACAGTGTTGGTGGAGGGCTGCTTCCCCTTCCTAAGGCGCCGGATGGTTTGCCAGAATTTCCTCGAGGCTGACCGATAGTCCTCCTCCATGGCCTCCCCGAACTCTTCCCAGACCCGAACCTTTGCTTCAGCGACCGTCCGTGCTGCAGCACGCTTGGCCTGCCGGTACCCGTCAGCTGCCTCGGGAGTCCCCCGAGCCAACCAGGCTCGGTAGGACTCCTTCTTCAGCTTGACAGCATCCCTTACTTCCGGTGTCCACCACCGGGTTCGGGGATTGCCGCCACGACAGGCACCGGAGACCTTACGGCCACAGCTTCGAACAGCCGCGTCAACAATGGAAGCAGAGAACAAGGTCCATTCGGACTCAATGTCCCCAGCCTCCCTCGTGATCTGGTCAAAGCTCTCCCGGAGGTGGGAGTTGAAGACCTCCCTGACAGAGGGTTCCACCAGACGTTCCCAGCAGACCCTCACAACGCGTTTAGGTCTGCCAAGTCTGTCCAGCTTCCTCCCCTGCCAGCGGATCCAACTCACCACCAGGTGGTGATCAGTTGACAGCTCAGCCCCTCTCTTCACCCGAGTGTCCAAAACATACGGCCGGAGGTCAGATGACACAACCACGAAGTCGATCATTGACCTCCGGCCTAGGGTGTCCTGGTGCCATGTGCACTGATGGACACCCTTATGTTTGAACATGGTGTTCGTTATGGACAAACCGTGTCCAGCACAGAAGTCCAATAACAGAACCCCACTCGGGTCTTACCATTCCTTACCCATATTTGAGCATTTTTTTGCAACCTCTTGGGAATTAATTCTACAATTAAGCAGCATTTTACAGGCTGATTCTAGTAATAGAAACATTTATTAAATTGTCAATTGAATAAATCAAATGTGAAAATGTTTAATATCCTGGCTATGGCCTTGGCAACAATATTACAGACAAAAAAAAAAGAAGTAAATGCAAAATGAATGATCATTGTGATGTATTACAAAAGTTTATATAAATGTTCATAATAAGTGGAGATAAATGGCTGCCTGGAACTAAAAGTATATAAGAGCTGAGGATGAAAAACTTGCAAACACACTGATTTTTCCCCTTTAAAAGTGTCTGAGGTGGACCAGAAAGAGGAGATACGTCAAAATAATACAATTTCTGTACGTCTCTCTGCAATAACACTTCGCGATTTAATGTTCCATCATGCCAGACGGAGCTCTACAGCAGTGTGAGCAGTATGCAGGTTGACAGTGACTCCGCAGCTTCTGGATAAAGACATCAGCGCTGAGCTCGTCCGGCCCCGGCAAGAATTCCCAGTTCTGCTTATTAAAGCGCTCTCTCAGACAGAAGTCCCTGAGCCGAGAACGCAGACAGTTACATGCCCTACAGAGCTAATTGCGGGAGAAATTCTGTCTGCAGGCTGGCGTGCCGGCCTTGAAGGAAAATTACAAACACATCCTGATAAAGTATCTCCCAGTGCTCTCGACTACACAGCAGTTTTCAGAAGCCTGTGCTCGCCCTTTCCAATTAAGAAGTATAAAGGCCAAAAGTTGTCAAATACTATTAGAGAGCAAAAACTGAAGTACAGTAGCCAGATGGAAGGGGGGAAATGTGAAGGCAGTTGTTGGTTTTCTTGGGACCCTTGTTAATGTAAATACAGCTTAAGTTGCTCTCTTTATTGTTGCCATAAATATGATCATTAAAAGGTGCTGGGCTTATTATTAACTAGATTGGTGCTGCTTTTTATACTTTATAAGCTCCATGTATGAAAATGCTACCCCAAGGCCATAAACAACATGAAATTTAGGCCACAAGCCCATACAGTGAGGGTCTGTATTGTTCCATAATGGACATTATTATTGGTGTTATTTAAAACAGACAAACTATAATGTCTTAAAAAAACACCAAGGTAACAAACACGTACTTTTAGGGTGAAATTTTAGAGTAAATATTTTTTTTAAAAAGCTTGCACACTCCAAAAAATAAAAAAGACCCTGCAGACTTATGCACTAATGAGCTGAGGCAGTGGGAAGTTAGATCAGGCCCGTCGTCTTTTTTTTTCTAAGTTGCTATGGAGACTTTATGGTACTATAATTCATATCTTAATGAGCTTCAGAGACACAATTGGCAGCTCAGCAGACGCATCCCGTGTCTGTGAACACTCACTGTAAATGCAATTTTAATATGCAGTTTAAAATATAATCCCCACTTGTTATATCGCACGCAGTAAAACTCTTTTTTTCCCCTCCTGTGTGTTATTTTTACAATATAGTGACCTTTTAACGGAGATGAAAGAACGAGGCTGTACTCCAATCAATCAAACTCATAAATCTTTAATCCCACAGTGAAGGGATGAGAAAAGACTTGTGAAAAAAGGGCAAAACGACAGTGAAGGTTCAGCGCTCCGACATGTGGACGGAATTGAAAACGCTTGTTTTGTTTATGTTTGTGAAGTCATATTTTCCACTTGGGTTTTTACGGGAAAAATCAGTCATTTCCAGTTCTGGAACATTTTTTTTTTTCTGTCCGTCTGCTTCCAGTTTTCATTTCCCGAAGTTATTTTTGAAAGCCGTGCCATATGTGATAAACCTTTTTGGCGTTTTAATGTGTTTGGATTTTTATTAGCCATGCGAGCGACAGCCACCAATTTACAGGTTGACATTTGTTTTGAGTAAAATATCAAACTATTGGATCAATTGCTGTGAAATTTTGTTGTTTGCTGCCCGTAACTGATAACAAAGATGATTAAAAAACCCTTGGACAAAAAATAGTGATGAAGCAATGCAGGCTATTAAAGCAAAACACATTTCATGGATGAATGATATCATATCTATTTTCCATCTTTTCCTGATAATATATCTTTCTTTTATCCCTTTCTTACATGGATAATAGGGATTCATATTTAATGTGGCGGATTATCAAATCACATGAGAGGTTTCCTTTCTTTTTCTACAGAAAAATGATTCTGTTTATCAGATATAACCAGGATTTAAGGCAATTTCCAGAACTGGCACAAAATCCATCCCCCGCGATGACAGTTAGCTTCCTTATCTTCGACCATCTGCAGCTCTGTCTGCGGGGTTTCCTACTCACGACCAGAGGGAGCTTCTGCCTTGTGTGATGACCCCCGTGAACTTTGTCAGCCTCCTGGCGTCCACCTCGAACCACTGCAGCGGGTCATCTCTGCCAGCGCACCAAGCCCCGTCATAGAGGTCATCTTCATAAAGGCCGGCCTGCAGGTCACAAACAAAGCTTGCTTTTGTTACATATATAAATGTGACTGTGGAGACGGTGAAGCTTGCACAAGTCAACAAGGCTGAGATGTTTCGATCAAGGAGAGAATACGATTTCTAACATGAACTGTGAACTTTATATAACAGTTCCAGGCTACAGATATTATATTTAAATGTGGTGAACGAGGGCAAAACAAAACCAGTGAGGTGGAAATGAATGCAGCATCCATCCGTCACACCGTGTAGAATGATGGAACGTGAGGACGCGAGCTGAAAATGTAAAACTAATTAGAATGAATAAAAACGCTACTCTCTGCAAGATCCAGCACTGAACCAGCTGACAGTGTGTGTGTGTGTGTGTGTGTGTGTGTGTGTGTGTGTGTGTGTGTGTGTGCGTGTGTGTGTGCGTGTGTGTGCTGACAGGTCACAATGTTCTTCTTCTTTATCCAAATGTTAATATGACGATGAAACACTGCACTGTACATGTTGTACCCTCTGTCTTTGTCACCTTTTCTTTTCTCACCTCTTAAATGCGTTAAAGGTACAGTACGTAAGTTAACCTTTGGAATTGGGGCGAAAAGTAGTGGGTGTTCGGTTTAGAATTTAAATTGTTCGTGTTTTACTGTGTCTGTATGCAACTCCCAGAAAAGTTGAATTCATGACAAAACAGTTGGAATCTAAACAAACTGTAGCAGCTACAAAAGTGGGAAATAAACCCAAGCTCACTGGCCACAGGCCCGATTCAACACGCAACATCTGCTTTCCATTGTTTCTCCTGATTTAAAGATAATTTTTCTGGGCACTATCTGTGCACCTCTCTGTTCCCTGACTGGTCCTCACACACACACACACACACACACACACACACACACACGCACACACACACCAAACAACAAATCCATTGTTTTGTTGCTTTACTGCCACATAATGTCTGGACGTCTTGTGTTTCGGCGCCTGCAGAAGGTGAGGCAGACAGTTCACATGCTCGTATCCTCAAAGCACAGCTCCCACTAACAGGAAGTACCTCCTCTCCCCCAGAACGCCAGTTCTTTTTTGTTTGGTTTGGGGTTGCGCCCTTGCTTTCATGGCATTTTAATTTCTCTGTTGAATTAGCTCTGGAGTATTAAAAAATGCTATCCATTTTTAATTTATCGCGGCCGACATCTTTCCAGGGAGCTGGAATATGAAAAAGATGCTATCTCTGGATCTTATTTCCTTTGTTGAGCTGCTTTGTGGGGGGGAAAAAAGAAAAGGTGACAGGGTGTGATGCGAGCCCCAACATTTCTGGTTACGCTTACCTGGATGTTGAGGCGACCTCTGTGCGCTCCGAGGCCGTAGCGTTTCGTAGTTGAAGCGTGAAGCTGGAAATCATCAATCTTCAGCGTCTCCAGTCCCATGGGAGGGCATTCTGGGTAACGAGAATGACAAATTGGCCTGTGATGGGGATGTTATGCATTGCGTGTTTTCTGCAGCTCCTGACTCAGCGGTAATGAGCAATTTAGACTTTTTACAATGAGCTCAAATGTGAGAAGATAACAAGCAGTCAACAACACACACGTCGGGAACAATGAATAGTTTCATTTTGCTAACGTGAAATTCTCAAATTAAAGCAGAAGTTGTTATCGGTGTTGATGTTTCTCTTTTTTCTGCCTCCGAACCAAACAGTTCATTTGCATCAAACGTCTCACACTTCTGTCTGTAAAAAAACCTGGAAAATCACAATAGAGAAGGTGAGTCGAGTTTAGCAGCGCGTCAGTCACGGGTGATTAATGACTGCACGATATGAACGTTTCCTATTTTGTAATTTTGCAATGCTTGCCTATCACAGCCATCTAATTGCACCCCTGAATACATGATTAAAGTTTTTAAATGACAAGAGCAATAACGTGAAAGGGAGACAATGTAGAAGAAGAAGAAGAAGAAGAAGAAGAAGAAGAAGAAGAAGAAGAAGAAGAAGAAGAAGAAGCTTTAAAAAATCAGATCGATTCCCGTAAAGCAACCTAATAATGTCGCTTTGTTTCCCTCCCTGCCTAGTAAACCCATGCCCTTCCTCTATAACACAGGTATTCTGTCTGTTTTTTGTTGTCTCCAGGCCCAAACTGTAATCCCAATGATGTCACTCACACCTCATTTGAGTTATTTGGGTTATTTTCTCAGGCTCGGCTCTCTGGGCTTGTTCCCACTTCACAGTCACATGTTCATTACTGGAGTAGATGATCATATATATACTTTACTTTGAAGGTATCTTCTCCCATAGTTCATATCTCTCAGAGAACGGCAATTAGCAGTCATCGATATGACTAATCATCTTGCAATTAACTCCCCGAGTAAGGCAATTATCCAGGAACGCCCACCGATGCCACGGCGGTGACTTGGCAGGCGTGCAGCAGTCTTCAAAGCCCTCACGCCTTTATTTTAGAAAACACCCTCCAAGAGGAAAGGCTGCACATCACTTAAGAATGTTTTCATTTACTGCTGGAGGGAGTTTGCAGTTTATCTGAGCAAATGCCTGTGTTTAAGTGATTGCAGAAACCGAGTCGCTGTTCACCAAATGGAGCTCTTTGTGTGAGATTGGCTCATCCTTTACATGGGTTTCAACCAGCAGATGACCAAACGGGGCAGATCAAAGGTGGATGTGAACTCCTCGCTGCCCAAGGTCTCTTTGGGGTCAGATCAAGCTGTTCGCAGCCTTCGACCCCCAGATCACAGCGATATATTTC
Organism: Eutrigla gurnardus; assembly: GCF_963514095.1. Lineage (NCBI taxonomy): Eukaryota > Metazoa > Chordata > Actinopteri > Perciformes > Triglidae > Eutrigla > Eutrigla gurnardus. Next base: position 6,348,721 of record NC_139933.1, on the reverse strand, counting down.
AGAAGGAGAATTTCCGTCTGTTATTGCATGCAGCACATGTTGCACACGTTGCTGTCGTGCAGCCAGGACTCCCTTTTGCGAATGAACACCCAGAAGAAGAAGGTATTTCTTCGGGGCTTTCACAGGATGCGCGCATGTGATTTTGGACACACTCTGCAGTAAAGTATATGCAGCATTTGATCCATAAAGGAAGCTGGCGTTGCATCGTTCCAGCAGCCTGAGACACTGAAAAACCGTCAATCACATGAACCGGGATTAAAGCCAGAAGAGAAAAAAAAGATCGCCATCCAAAATCCACACATGAGATAATTTATGTTTGATGCATAAAAAGCAAATTAATTCCTGCTGTTAAACTGTAGCTTATTAGAAAGCTAGCAGTGAGCGTAATATTCAAAGTAACTCGATGTAGAAATCTTAACCCCTACTTGTATTCCTCTACTTTAAAAGCTCCTGGAATCACACATACTGCGAGACTACAGGGTTCCTGAAAGGAGCCAAGATATATCAGGGACACCCCGGCCCTCGAAGAAACCCAAAGGATCAAGGTTAGCGGGGCAAAATGGCTGCCTGCCATGCTGCAAAGCCCTAAATCATTATCACCATCTGAATGCAATCTTCCCCCAGGAGGACCCACACAGGAACACACAGCATCTGGCCTCCACAGTAATGTGTATTGGGAGAGACGATGAAGGACTCATACGTTGCTGTTTAGGCCACTTGCTGAATTCCGGTGGGGGGGAAAGTTCGTATTAAACTACTTCAGATGTATGATTTATTCACAGTACATTTTAAACTGATTTCAAACAGACCAACAGAAGTGGTGTCCTGTAAAGAGTACACTTAAACAATTCAAAAATGAAAGTCTCGCTTTAAAATAAAGCATCATCATCTCAACCCACGCTATAATTGTACTTTTCAGCAGCACAGACTCTGCACATGTCCGATCATCTTGTCTCAACACATGTCTGGGATATCTTATGGGAATAATCAATGAGCAGCTGAAACATCCGCTGAACGAAAGTTTCAAAAGCCTCGCTGGATCTCAGACTTCCTTTTTAATGAATTCCCTATTGTTGTGGTATGTGTGGATGTGGCAGTCGCTGAGGTTCTTCTGCACCGTCATCAATGGATGCATAATGAAGCATTTCGAGGCTAAACGATCTCCAAAGCCGAGTAGCAGCATAGAAAGTGTATCATTTCTTTACTCTTTTACATAAATCAGCTGCTACCAGGAGACGCCGACACAAATTTGGAAAAGAGCTCGCTGTTGAGTCACTGTTCAGTCGTGAAAACATGATTTTGGGGAGCCTGAGCCTTCTTAATGCCAGACGTGTCTGGAGTTCCCATTTTCCAACATGCATGAATATCCAACTTTCTGCTCCCGTTCGCGAAAAATGGCACCCTTTCCGTCTGTCTCGGCAGGTTATCCCGTGATAGCTTCAACATAAACACATCAATTCACAAATGGCAACCGCAGCCTCTCAAAACCTTCCAAAATGATTAAATACAGCTTCCCGTCATGCCACAAATGTGTAAGTAAAGTTTAATAAGGGTGAATATCGCCACCTTCGGAGTTGTGGAAAGTCTGAGGTCAAACCACGTGGGTTTTGCCCCGGATCACGCTCTCAGTGGAGCGAGTTTCATCTGTCATCTGACGTGACAGTGAAGCTATCTTGGCTTCGGTGTAGAAAATACATTGTGCTGCATGGAAACCAAACAATTTGCTTCATCGGCAAAGGAGACATCCATGCCTCCGTGGCTCGACTCCACTTCTGAGAGCATCGTCTTAAATTGCCAGACTTTTCCTTTCAGGGAAAATATGCTCTCTGAAAAAATAATATTTGTCATCTCTGAGAGTTTCTTTTATTCCATCCCAACAGCTCCCGCGAAAGCAGAGAAGCAATCGATGCACGTGGGAGGGAAGAGGAATTATTATGGGATCGTGAATTTCCCATGACAAGCGAGAGTGTCTTCGGGTGATCACTCACCTTCTTTTATCGGGTTGTACTGTCCGTCTCCCTCTGTGATGGCGTTTGGTGTTTTCGGGGCTCCCTTCTTGTTCTTCTCTGCCTTTTTGTTGGCTGATTTCACTGAGATGGGAAAGATATGACATTAATGCAGGAACAGAAATACAACTTCGACATGGATGGATTTTAAAACATTCAAATCCAGATCAGAATATGTAAGATATTTAATACCAGGTAGAAGATAACTTCAAATCAGTTATGATAAGAGTCAGGACGTGATAACAATCCTCTCTGAAACTCTTTATCCTCATCTCACGAGGATAGGTTAAATCCCCGACGATGCTCCAGGTTGCATAATGTGGTTCAGTGTAATGGATGTAGAAGTCTCTGAGATGGGTTCACTTCTTCTTGATTCAAATAAACACATTTGCATTTGTGCAACGCATTCAAATATCACAACACAAAATAATGGAAAAACCCAATTTGGAGATAGGCTTGTTATACTGTGTACCCTGGAAATTATTTATTATGAATCCATTCATTCTGTTGAATCATTTCGCTTGAAAGTCCGTATTGATGGGCCTTTAAAAGTAACAGTTTCCCTTGTTAATGTGATGCAATGTGACGGAGATAAAACAAACAACTCTTCAGTGACCTCTTCATATTTCACTGTTCTCCAGTCCCACCTGCAGCAGGTATCCCTGCTGAGACACGTGAAGCCGGATGCCTGAACCATGAGGTCACTGTCGACGCAGCTGGTCTAAATTATCCGCCACCAATCCACTCCGAAAGCCCGTTCGCGCCTGCGACCGTCCTCCAATCACCTGGCAGGGATCTCAAAACATACCTACGAACCTGCTACTGCATGTGCTGGGAGTCCCGTGCCGAGAGCTTGGAGCTGTGCATTTCTACGTGGGCTATAACGGGAGAGCGCGGCTTTTTGGGGGGGAAAAAAAACGTGGATATCACATGCGTGTCACATGTAATGCGGTCCTGACCTCGGCCGCGGGCGAGGCCGTTAAATCTGCCGTCATGCAGTAACACGGCTCTGATCTATGTTTGTTATTGTCTCTGCACGTCCGTCGCCGTGTGAATTGAATTCAGCTGCTCCTCTGAAGTCTGCTGCACGGTCGGCGAGAAAACATGACCTCTAAATCAATACTGACCTGCGACGTCCAACGCTGACCTTTCAGCTCTACTACAAAATCCACTTTAGGAGCATCAGCCATTTAAAAAGAAGGCACGGAAGCAGGTGTTAGTATTTTTTTTAATAAAATTTGAGTTTTACTGTTTAATTCCAAGGTATATCCTTATTATTTCTATACATTCAATTATAAAATATTATTAAAAAAGCTCAAAATACAAGCCATACCCTGTAATCTAATGGCAACACTGACTCAAAACTTTATAAAAAACATGATTCTGGGAAAGTACTTCTACTAAAAGCAACTTTTTCAAGTTGTCCATCTGAAGATGTGGCCGTTCTTTTACCTGATTTTGCATCGCCTGTTGTTTTATCCGTCTGCCTGCCGCCTCCTGCCTTCCCCTTGGGCACTTTCTTACTTTGGCCGGGGTGCTCACGCCTCTCAGGTGTGGAGGCCACGGGCTTCTCCAGCACTTGGACCTGGTTGTACTGCTCTCTGGTCAGCAGCTCCTGCATGTAGTAGTCCTCGTCCTCCATGCCATGGCTGAGGTCTGCAAGCCCAACGAGGAGCGCCAGCAGAGCCAGGGGTGTCAGGAGGCTGAGGCGCTGTCTAGTCATGACCCCGGGGGGATTATCTCCAGCTGTGAGTCCCGATGGCGTCTCCAGAGGAGCCTGCTGCTGCTGCCGGGCTGCGTCCCATCAACTGCTACCCCTTTTTCTCTCCCTTCCCCACTCCGACGAGGAGAGTTCACAAAGTTCTCAGAGCGCTCCAAGTCACTGACGAAAGCAGCGGAGCCAGAGGGTCCATGGACGCCTTTGGTCTGGGGGAAAAAATGCAGTGAGGGAGGGAGAAGCAGAGAGAGCCGGAGACGAGGGAGAGGAGAGGGAAGAGGCAGGGAGACGGGCGGCACAGTTCTCTCCTTTTAGATGCTGGCAGGTGACTCAAAAGAGAAGATTCAAACAAGTCCAGGCTGCTGATTCATTGTCGGAGTCATTTTATTGGTGTGGGTAGAAGTTAAATAGGGATAGAAACCTCTATGGGTAACATAGATTGACACACTGAGGATCTGCTTTCATCTCCCATCTCCTCCCACTCTGTCTGGGGCCGGCTTTAACCAGAGGAACGATCCTTCTTTCCTGTGGGGGGAATCGACTAGGGGGCTTAAACTGCTCTTAACCAGTTTGCAATTCTGTGTTGTGTTGAAGCAGAAGGCGAGTTTCCTGATCCACGCAAAAAGGGGGGGTTTGTGTTTGAAGTCCCGAACCGGCACAGAATGTGCATTTCCTAAACAAACAGTAGCGGTCATCCGCCCCCCGAGCGGTGATTCACACTGGGAGCACAGCTGTTAGGAGTTTAGCAAAAGTGCACTTATGATGTTGAACGGCGTCTAACACCGCATGATATGCAGCTAATTAACTTGTTGCTCTTCTTCAAGATGCCTCGTTTGCGGCGGCTGTTCTTGTTTTTCAGACCAAGACCTTGTTTGGACTCGGCAGTCCTTTACATGTTAACAAGCAGGCTGAAATAAAACCGAACAAACTCTCTCTGCGGAGCGTCCGGACACGTTCCAACAAAGGGATGGAGCGATGCCCCGTGTGTCACACCTCATCACATCAGCACTGTCTGTTCCTTGTGAAGCTCTCTCTCTCTCTCTCTCTCTCTCTCTCTCTCCCTCCCTCACACATAGCTGCAGCAGCTGACGAAGCCTCGCTTTCACAAGAAGACAATAACAAAGCCCAAAGCCAACACAGGCTCCTGATTAAAACCATATTTTTTTCCAGCTACAAAGATTTATCTTTTAAGGTTACATCACAAGGATAACAACGTGTTATATTTGGCATTTAAGAAGCACTTGGAGTTCACTCCAAGCGGGGGCCTGTGATCTCTACCCCCGGGGTTAAAATATGTAGTCATAAGGAGAAGAGGGATTCCACTGAACATTTTGCACGACTAATAAGTACAGCTCCTGACATTTTGTCAACCTGAGGCGAGGCAAACTAAAGCAAAAGGTAATAATCCCTTAACAAGCTGGACGCTGCCCAATTTAAACGCACTGCTTCATTACATATAACTGATGTGGACGGACATTGCATAGAGGGAGAAGGCTGAATAGGTGGTATGGAAATCCGACTTTACACCTGAGACTGATAGCTTCTGAATGGTGGCTAAAGGAGGCTGGAGCTGCAGGCGAACCGCAGAGGAACAGGATCTGGAGTGGGCGGACAGCTCGAGGCTGGGAGACTCCACGCTCGACTGGCAAATCGTTTCTCCAGCGAGGCAGGCATTCGGCGTGTGCCCACTCCTCAGCGAGACTACACCCGTCCTAAAGTGTCTGGAGTGGAAGAATGAGGGAGGAAACGGAAGCAGCGATACACAGAAGGCAGCCAAGAGAGCTTTTTTTTTCTTTTTTTACCCCGAAGGCTTTGAGACATGAAATATCCTCCCTCCGAGCACACCTTAAAATCAGCACGACTCTCACAGTGTCAGGTTTCTCCAAATGCACAGCGATACTGTGGATGCCTCTGGAGGCGGGTCAGCATTACAAGGGAGATTACTTTATGGCATGGTAAAGGATTTCTGAATCCGTCTGTTCCACACCAAGCACTGAATGGGTTCTGTCTACAGCACGTTACTTTCTTAAACGCTTCTCAAAGATTTACAAAATGTCAAATATCTGCATCCAATGCCAACTTCCTGTGCAGGAAGTGATACATTCTATATAAGGCAGATTACTTCCTGCTTTGTGAGGGTGGGGGTGTAGAGGCATGTGGCTCATAGGATTTGTGCATTAAGTTTTATGCAGGAGCAGAAGCATATTCCATGAAAAACCTGCAATTAACCCATAACCATGATCTTTCCTTAAGTGTTTTCATTACCCAGCATGATAACACTACTTTACTGGTATTATTGAAGGCAAGAATGTTGCTTCAAATATGTTTTGTTTTATTGCTATACTTCCTGTTGTTGTTTTTTAACCTAATAATTTACCTTCACTTGTTTTTTTGTATTTTTGTTGTTGTTTGCTTTGGATTTTTTTAATTTTTTTATATAAATTCTTGATAAATCTTGAGTTGTTGTTGTTGTTAATGTTTTAATGCAATTTTCAAATTGAAATAAAACCCCAAAACCGCATATACAGCAAAGAGAATCCATATATATATATATATACGTCATCATACGTGTGGCTTATACAGAATCTACGCACTGTGGTTAAGACGTTTCATAGACACGGTCAACATCCATTAAAGCGTGAAATCTTTCCCTAAACTTGCCGTCTGAAACAGCCAGAATTCCTGCATTAAAGTTCCTGCTATAGTCTGAGGTAAGCAGATCAAACAGCTGCTTATCAGGCTTTGGAGTGGAGCAGCTTGAGGCAGGGATGTTGTGACAATAGCTGTCTTTCACAGTAAAGAACACCCAAGGTGGGAGAGTGATGGCTCCTGCCTTTCTCCATAATCTCTTATAGGGAGAAAATCCCCGGCTGAATCCTCATTAATTGGACGTCAGTGCCCAGAGTGACAGGTTGGAGGCTCACTGGCAAATACCTTCCTGCTGCTGTTTTGGCATCTTGTAATTGATGAAAAAAAGGGGAGACTGGTTTAAGATTGAAAATCTGAGAGTGGAAAGAATAATGTGTAATGGTTTTGTACTGTTGTGGCAAGTATTCCAGTGTTGGGGACAATTGGGATTTAAACTAAAAAGCAAATGCCCACTTAACTATGCTTTTTAATTGAAGTCAGTGGCTTGCAAATGTGTTTTTTTTATTCCTTTTGCATGAGGGGAAACTGATTAATGTGCACCATTTCACACATTCTGTACACACAGACAAAACGGTACGCATGCAAACACGATCGTCCGTCAAACGTAACCTTGAGTGTGTCGAGCTTGTTTGTGGCCAAACTGTCTAATGAATTCTGATTTTCATTGAGTTGAGAGAAACAGGTACACCTGGTTGACAGGGACGAAACCCTGCTCGTCCTTGTCCTTATTCTTTTTTTTTTGTTTAAATTTACAAATACATGTCCACTAAAATGTAATGTGACACATTTATGGATCCAGAAAGTGGAATATTACAACCTTGGACTTACTACTTTAAATCATGTGCATTTCATTATGGATGAATCTCAACTCTCGCCATTAATGATATATTCATGCAGGCAGGGAACCTCAATTCTGGGTTCATCTTAAAGTGACAGACAAACATATTGAATGAGGATGTTGGTGCTGTAACTGTTTGGATTTTATTGTGTTTTTATGTTCATTTTAATGACATGGACAACGAACAAACAAAGCCAGTAGTTTTTCCTTATATTTGGAGGGTTGGAAGGCATCACATTACTTGCGATATATTCAAAAGGATAAGCTTTTTCTGCATAATAATAATCTGGTTGTATACCCTTCCAAACTTGATAACAGAAAAAAGTAAAAGGCTGGTGTTGGACCAGCAGTACTTCTCCTGTGTCCATGGAAACCGTGTGAAACGTGGCGGTGGTCAACTTGTTAGACCAGGCACACACACACACACACACACACACACACACACACACACACACACACACACACACACACACACACACACACACACACAGAGCAGTATGCTTTGAGTCTGTGTCAGCTCTCCTGCAGGGGTGCAACTACCCAATGTAAGAGGGGTATGCAGCAACAGTTTACATCATCATGTATGGGCTTTAAATAATGAAGATTTATACACCAGCCACTGTTATATATAACATATGTATATTTTCCCCCCCTGGTGCGCCGCATATTGTATATACCCACTTCTCCTCCTCCTGCTATCCTTCTTGGAACTCAGAAACTCCCAACCCTTTTTATCCGCCAAGTCAGAGATATAAGCCATTTTTATTGGTTTGAAAATAGCCAATATATCAAATGTTATAGTAGCAGGATCACACCCCAGCAGGCAGGTGGTGGTATTCATTTTATGGTGTCTCGTGCTCGAGCACATTTTTAGATGTTCTGCAGCAGCTTCAGTTGATCCTGTTTCATTAGACATTTCATCCTTGACCCTAATTGCTCTACAGCACGGTGAGATGTGTTTCTTTCTTTTTTGCAATGACCACATACAGAATCAACGAATCAGTCACGCCTGATGATTTTTAAATTACAGCCAAAAAAAAATACAGCTAGTGATGAATTAATGTGAGCACTGATAAAGATGTATGAAATGGAACTAGTGAATGAATTCAAAGAGCCCTTCCATCCTGTAGCTGCTACAGGATTTTAATGCTATGGTTGTGTGCAAAATAATGCACAAATATTCTACATATTAAAGCTGCGATAAATATTTTACATTATCAATGGATTCAGTCAATTAACCTTTTACAGACAAAGTCACAAAGTGCTTTACATAATAAAAAAATATATTATAATGTTTTTAATGAGACCCAAACAGTCAAATGAGCATGTAGCGAATAAATACCACACGAAAAACTATTAAAAACACAATTCAAATATTTAAAACAGAGACAAACGCCAGTTTGAACAGATGAATTTTCAGTTGATTTTTTAAAAGCAGCAACATGTTGCTACATATCAGCTGGATGCATAAATAAGACACATCTTGCTGATGATTGCACAGTAAGACAGTGTGACTCCTGATTGAAAGCCAATCATCTGTAATAGTTACTTGTTGGATTTCTAAAGCAAATGATTTCACCGTTATGTGAATAATAAGCTGTCATCATGCAGGGTAACCTGTTTATTCAGGTCAAAGGAGACAAAAAGTCCTCTGGACATCTGTCTTTTACACTCACTATAACCTGCGTTTATGGTTTTCTACTTTCTGTGTTGGCTCTGTCTGGTTATAGGAATATTTTATGATCTCTGGATAAACTATAACATGTGCTATAGTCCTTCAATTTTGGACAGTTTGACATTGTTTGTGGTTCGGGGAGGTTGTCTCCACCTTTGAAGACCTTTGGGTGATGACAAAGCTCTTTATCTATTCATTACAGTTAGACCTCAAGCTGCTTGATAACAATGTCAGGTTTACAACTACGGTGGCCTGGATCCCGATACGATTCAGCACAGTTTCCTCCCTGAGAACGTTCCCTTCCTGAACACCTGTGTTTCCAATTCTTCGTCCCACATTCACCGCAGCTGGGACTGGTTCCAGCTGGATGCAACCGAAAAATGGCCAGATGTTCGCATCTAATAAGAGTGACAGTGTTTTCATTTGAATGGCAAGAGAATCCTGATGGAAGCGTTAATTTACATATGAGCGCAATTAAATGTGCTAGGTGCAACATTTAGGTCTTTATTGTCAGGTAAGAAACCATTACCTAAGACTTGGTTGGGGTTAGGGTAAGGGTTACTTCCTTTTTTTATTTTGGCTGTATCTCTGGAACGGTAAGTCGTAGAGCCAAGGGCTACAACCCTCCGTTCCCGAGTTATAAGCAGAAATGTGAAAAGGGGGTTAGAGTTATGGTTTGGGTTGGGGTTGGGGTTAGGGTTGGGTTGGGGTTAGGGTTGGGGTTGGGGTTTGTGTGTTCAGAAGGGTCGTATTAGGTCAAACGCCACCCATCTGTTCCCAAGATATAAGCAGAAACGTGAAAAGGGGGTTAGGGTTATCGTTTGGGGTTGGGTTGGGGTTTGGGTTGGCGTTGGGTTTGGGGTTAGGGTTGGGTTTGGGGTTGGGGTATGTGTGTTCAGAAGGGTCGAATTAGGTCAAACTCCACCCATCCGTTCCCAGCATATCCCGAGATATAAGCAGAAATACGAAATTTGGGGGTTGGCCAGACTCTGAGGTGGGAGTTAAAGCAGAGCAACGACCCAGGATACATTAAACCTTGTTGATCGATGACAAAACTGCAAGGGCATGAGAGGCCACAAAAAAAACAAAGAGGAAACATCTGTTTAAGCACATCCTCCATTGTTGAGAGTTTGGACAGATCAATAATTTCAGCCATATGGAGACTTGCTAACGCTAAAAAGAACCATTAGGACAAACAATTAAGGTGCAGACATGCATGAGAAGGAGTTCTGGAAGCTTCAGAGATGTTGGCTGACCTTGACTTTGGAGGCAGTCTACCAAAGCCTGGGGACTAATCTTTACAGGCAAGCAAAGTAACCCAAAACATCGAAATAACTGCAAGCCGTTTGACAATGCTATCACAATGGCAGTGAAGAAAGAAGCAGGTCGATCAGTAATCACTGCAGGGACCGTTCCCCTCTCTGCAATATGTGTCCAAAAGAGATAAAAAAAAATAAATAAAAAAATAGCGATGTATATCACAAACAGATGTTTTTGGCTGAGCCCTTATATCCCACAAATGTTCTGGAAGAGAACTGAAGCGGACTTGCAGGACTCTTCACTTTAATCCCCTCAGCTTACTTTTGGATCACTGTGCAATATAAAAGAGAATAATCACTATATTACTCATTTTCTCTCACAAATCTCACCCCGTGGTTTTTTTAAAAATTTTATAAAGAGCTGTTTGTTTCCTGCATTCCTTTGCCTGCTCCATCACCAGTGGGCATGACTGGGCCTCACACTGCCTCTTCAAATATAACTGGCAGGCTATCAGAGCACTCAATCAGCATGATGGATTAGCAAATGTTTATTGCATAAACTTGTTTATTCAAATCTTTCTTCCTTGTTATCGCAAGACACTCTCCATGCATCATTGACAACAGTGGGACACAGAGTTGTGATTCAAGAGAGGTTGTTTTTTTTATTTTCGCTCAGCTTTGTTTGAAAAGATCATGGGAAAGTTACCAGCAGGAGAAGTAGTGATAGTTGGTGGTCTTTGACAGCATCTTCTACCCCGGTTGACCCGGTCAAAGGTCATGAACTTGAGACATGACTTAGTGACAAACATCCCTCGCATTGAGGAGTCCGCCACCACAATGGGATTTCATTAAAGGTTAATCTAAAGAGCTAAAGTCGAAAGAGAGGGAAGAGCGGAGGACTTAAAAGATACTTTGATGAGGAGTGAAAAGGAAAGACATTGGAGAGAGAGAGAGAGAGAGAGAGAGAGAGGCCTCTCTGCCAGAGCTCTGCTGCAAAGCTTATCCAAACTGACAGAGGCGAAATGGACCTGGGGACAAAGTTTCTCCCAGCCACATCCAACATCCTGTTGTGAATCCCCAAAAAATGTGACCTTAACATGACGCCCTGTATTACAGGTTCAGAGACCCCATCGTCATGCTGTCGGCGTCCGGAGGTCTTCTTTCAAGGCGGGAGGACACACACAGCAACAAGGAGGGCAGACTTGACGATTCAGAAAGGGTACTTTCTTTCCATGAAAAGAAATATATAGAAATATATAGACATATTCAAAGAAAACTTTATTCTTAATAATCTGCATTAAACACGTTTCATTGAGACGTTATAGTCATCTTATAATCTCTGTTTATTTATTATTACTTGTATTTTATATTATTCTAATCATGAATTTTGTTATTATATTTATCACTTATTGTATTTTAAACAAGTTGTATGATTTTATTATACTTTAGTATAATAATATAGTTTTTATTTCACACCGTATTACCACTATTAATGTAATTATCGATTTTGACTTAGTTTTATTAAATGTATTTTAGAATTTGTATTGTCTCACGATTGATTTTTTGATAATGTAGCAACAAACTCGACAACTTCTTGCAGCACGTAGCCAACGCACCTTTTACAGTGGGCCCACGCCAGGCGGTCTAATTAAACGGCCTTTTAGACGTGTTAGTCTTCTTTAGCTAACTTTTCTTAACAAAAAATGGCCGCTACTCAGACAACAACATTGATGAACAAGCTAACGAGTTTGTTAAATGACGGGGAAACAACTCCTTGCTGCTGCCGTTCAGCTACAGCTTGTTGGGGTGTTTTGGTGCTATCGGTTGATTAAGCTAGCTCTCTTCACCAAACTCCACTTTAACCTGGATTTATTCTACCTGTCGCCATGGCAACTGCGTTCCCAAAGGATTTATTGTCGCTGCGACGCGACAACGCAATCGCTTCTTCACTTCGGCGGGGTAAGTGTGCAGCTAATGTTGACTAATGTGTGTGTTTGTACAACAACAACGTGGCCCACCTTCTTGCTTACTGTTTGTTTGCTGTTGTTTTTGTTGTCTACCTGCTAATTACTGGCTTAAATGCTGCTGATATATTCATGTGAAGTTGTGAAGTAATTGTATTGATGAACTATGATAATGAATGATTAAGCTTACTTGTAGTGGCTTTTTTTATTTGTTATTTTTCAATGGGGTTTCATTGGCTATATATGGTTAGGACATGTGGGGATTTCTAGACATGGCTGTTGTTTTTGTTTTCTGTTTAATATTGACTTCCCGGGAAAATCAACATTCTCTACCCACTAAATACTCAGCTAAGCATTGGAGAAATGGTTCAACCAAAAAACTCAGGGTTTGGGTGACAACAGTTTTCCCCTTTTCAAATAAACAGCATTCAATGCCAACTTTTAAGCTAATTCTCATGTACTGATTGGTATATCTGCTGCATTTCAGGATGTTGATGCATGTGAGTTAACTAGAGACTTGTGTTGGGGAGCAGTGACTCTGTGGCCGGTGGTTCAATGCAAATTGAAGTTGAATATATCTCTCATAGTCTAAGGTGCCCTTTTGCTCTGCTATTTGCATGCTTGGCTCTTTTGCAAACTCTGCTGTACACCACACACATGCTGCAGCTTCCTGCTCATAGCACTTCATTAGCTCCCCGTGGTAAGGCTTATTACCATCACCCCTAAATATCTTGCTACCTTGAGCTTGGTGTATCCTTGTGGGATGATGGGGACGACAACAGGTTGAATTTTTGGCTCCTCAGGACCACATTCAGCACGGAGGCTAAGCAAAGGAATGTGAACTGATTGGATCTTGGGCTAAATGTGCTTCAAAAAGTGTCTGGGGTTTTCTCAGCGGCGGTGGTTCGGTCCAGTTTCCTTTCAGTCACTGTATTCATAGAATGAATTTGATTAATTCAAGGAAATTGAAGACCATTGGAAGCTCTCATTGAAGTACAACCTCTTCAGCCATCCACATAGACTGTCCCACTCCAAACAAAATATCCAATCAGATCAGTCTTGATTTCAGTGAGGAGGAATTAGTTAAAGCTGCTAGCATTTTGAAATTGTACAATGAAGAAGCTGCATTCTCTCTCTTTTTTTTAAACGGTGACCAGAAGACTGATCGCATATTTTTATCTTAATGATTTCCTCTTAAATATAAAAGGAGTCTTCTAGAGAGGCTTCCAGAAAGGAGAGACATGACTATAGATGAGTGATTTCTCTCTCTCTCTCCTTTTTTTTGTTTGAAATTGAGTCAACTCCTAATTGTTTAAATTGCACTAAATCATCTAGTTGTTGTTCAATAAAAGTGTTTATTTCACAAAAGCTCAGAGTCCAAGTATTAACTGTATATCAGTAGGTACTGTCTGCCCTCTGGTGTAGAGATAGTGTATGTTCCGACTTAAGTATTTCAAAATGTCAGAGTATAATTTCCCCTTAATTTATGTTGTTCAGCAGTGCTTCAAAGTGTTTTTAAACACATGAAATTTCTGTTGATTTGTTCCTGGTTATAGTTTTTTTTTCTGAAGTGATGATTATTATGAAGGCTTGATGAGAATAATTACATGACTGCCTTTCTGCTACCTGACTCACTCATCTTCAGCAATACTATTTTTCATTTACATTTCCTTTTTTAAATTTAATTAAATTTCAGATGCAGGATATCACTCTCTGATGTTTGTGTTTGAGGACGACATTTATAACATTTGATTATTTTTTAGCATTTTCGTCTTCTACTATTTGTATCAAAAGCTAGAGTGTTGGATGGGAGATCATTTTATTATTGCAACTACATGTGGTTTCCAGTGGAGGGTGCTGTTGTTTCACTGAACTCGTGTACTGCTTAGAGATTAATGAATTCAGCTTGCATTTATAATATATAAGGGGATTCTGAAATAAAGCTCTGATCAAGGCATATTGTAACTCTTTTATCTGCTCTGATATATTAAAGCTTTGTCAGACAATGAGGAAACAAAACTATTACAAAAGCTCTCATCCCTTCAGTTCTTTAAGAAGGATTATCTTTTAATTAATCAAACCAAACAAACACAAACAACAGCAGGACTCCATTTGAACGTCTTTTGAATTCACTATTTAATTTTGTACAACTGGTCACAAAGAACCCCAAAAACAATCAAGACCTGCCAACATCGCTTTCTATCTTGTATTCATTCAATCTTTCACTCTTGCACACACACAAACACACACAAAATCACCACACTCTCTTGTGCTATTGTCTATCGTTGATTCATCTCTGCTTTTATAACTTAGAAAATAATTTAAATAAAAAAAAAAAACACATTGATTTTCATGGGCACTTGAGAGAGTGAAGCCCGAACGAAGGGGCTGGCTGACACATCAGTGGTTTTGTTACTGAAGTAAAGGGGAGGTGGGTTGCTCAGGGTTTCGAGTTGTTCTCCCAGAGGAAGGAGTCATTCCGCAGCACTTTGGCCAATTTCTCATTGAACGGCGTGTAGAAATCCCGCAGGATCTCCTTAGTGATGTGCAGCATGGGTCCCAGATTTTTGTCAGCCGGCCTCCTGGTATTTGATGCCGGACTTCTTGTGATTTCGGACTCTATTTCTTTTGTCAGCGGTCCTGTAACGCACACAAGCACACGCTTATTTCACATCCTTCCTTCCTTCCCGGGCCACTTTAGATTTTGCCGCAGCACTAAAACAAATGTAACAAAAAAATACAGTTAAAGGACTCTGAAATGTCACTGTGGATCAGCAGTGCTCCGAGCGGATTTGCTCGCATCTCGGCTGGTGTTGGCAACTCTTTGAAGAGCTAAGTCTGAGCTTCAGGGCAATTAAACTGTGGGGAAGAATCAGCGAGACAAGGGAGCTTCCAGACTCCAGGGTGTATTTGACTGTTGCATATACACTGGTTACTAACGGCAATCTACTGTACACCCCAAGGAAAGGTTGGCATCTTTGGTAATATATATAAGGTGAAAGAAAGTTCAGAACTGCAGCTGAAGAAAGGTACATTTGTCAACATGGTAGATACTCAAACACTTTAATTACCTCCCTTGAGTTCTATTAACTACATGCAGACACTGCTTGAATCAATGCATTTAACATTATCCTTACATCTTTAGTGCTCTTTTAATCATATTGATCGGAACCACTGAGGTGGATGATTACAGACCAGGGTCTTTTGTTGGGGACGTGTTGCTTATACTCACCCAGGTGAAGGAAATCAAAAACTTTGTGCATTGTGTATTTCCTATTAGAGGCATGGTCTTCCAACCTCAGGACCAGAATCTGCTCCCTGCTGAAGACGGTCAGCCAGTCCATTAAGTACACGATGTACAGGCCAACTTGCAACCTGACCTGAGGACCCAAAACAGGAGAATCAATGTGAGATAACCAAGCTGTATTAAAAAAAAAAACCTTCCTCCCTTCTTAGAGGAAGGACGCGGAGATGCATGCATGGTTACATTTCTTGGAGGAGATGAACGGGGGAGGGAGGGTTAGACCGAGGGAGGGAATTCCAACAGCATGCTCTTTCATCTTCCCCTTGCGTACGGCTGGGTGATGCTAGGCGCCGTGTGGGCATGTGAATATGATTTGGTATCATGTGGTGTGAGTTGTTGAGGGATTTGAGAAAGATTTAGTCTCCTCTAAAATCAGAAACCTGCATCACCACATGATAGTGGACCAGAAACACTAGATACCCTGGTATCATGATATTATATTATATATTTGCTGGTTGCTTTTCTCTGTTCTCGCAAGTTTAACATCTTTTGGACTCGGTTGGACAAAAATGAGCAACTTGAAGACGTCACCTTGGGAACGTTGTTTAAAAAAAAAAAAATCAATCAAGATCAATTTAAAACAATCCCCAAAAATAAATTGGCTGCTGATCTTTTGTGAGACTGCACACGAGCGTTTGCAGGTAGCCTAATTGTTACTGAAATGGATTTTCAGATTCCCACGTGAAAGGTTCATTGCAGAACAGTAGGCATAATCAAAATACCTTGTTCCTGGGAAATGAATTGTCTTTGTGTCCTTTTGACTCTGGGGGCAAAGCTAAAAGGTCTTTCAGAATAAATGATTGCAAGCCAGGCCAGCAACTCTTCCTTTTGTTAAATCAATTTAGCACAATCGTGAAGGCCAATTGTGTTCTCAAAGCTGGTGTTTATTCATCTTTTCTCCCCGGACTCTAATCTGAGCCCTTTTAAAACTTTTATCAAGGAGCCACAGGCACGATAGACCACTGTAAGGACAGATGTAATGCTTTACGCATGGTCTAATAACTCTGAGGCGATATTAGTGGATGGACAATTAAGCCAGTGGCAGAGCGAGCATGCTCTCGGAGGGCCGTAAAGCTTGTCCGTGGCAGTTGGAGAGGAGGACCTCTGAGTGTAAGGCAGCCTGAAGGGGGAGCCAAAAGAGGACGGTCTCCTCCTCCCCCTGCCCGTCCGCCTTAAGGCACTGTGGGGAAAGCTGGCCAGGTGCCCAACACTGGGGCCCTGTACCGCCCGACACCAAGACTTGGTCGTTTTTGTGCGTAAGAAGGAAGCTCACGCCACTGTTAAACTCGATTTCCCCAACACAAAGAGAGACTCTCGACACTGCCCTGCTCGGAGGTTCGACAGCGTTGCCAATCCCTTTCATAAGTCCGCCCTGCAAGCTTTACCATGTGCTAATGAAGTGTGGATTTCACTCCATCTGTCTTTTTCACTCCTTTTCTCAATTTCTCTCCTCCCACCAGCTAATACGCTGGTGGCTAAATTGTGGCTTTCTAAAAGCTGCGAGACAACGGGCGGAGGGAGGGGGGTACACTCACTGGCATAGCGTTGTTGATAGTAGTGTTGTACACACAGGAGCGCATTGTGTACTCCGTAAGGCACCCCTCGAATAACTGCAAGGACTCTGACACCTTCTCATGGAAATCCTCTGCAGACTTGTTGGCAATGCCAAAGTAAAGGTAGTCCGAGTAGAGCCTGCAAGACAAGAGATGCATTGTAAACAGATTTGAACCGGAGCCCTCGTTGTTTTTTTCAGCTTTTGTTTACCAATTCTCAGGTTGTCAGAAACCAAACTCATTTCCTGCGGCAACACAAGCACCAGTAGTTTACAGTACGCTTCACAGCAGACATCCTTGGACTGGACTGGATAGCTATTGCCATTGAAGTGATGCAGGATTAGTTTTCATAGACCTGAATGAACAATATTCTAAATAAGTGGTCATTAAAACCAGCTTATGAACGATTTAACAGAGTGCAGGATATAAAAGCCTTGGACTGAGAACTTTTGTGAATAAAAATTGCATGATATGGAGAAAAACATTGATAGTGGGAATATTTTTTTTATGTCAACATGCATACTTAGGAGTACTAATGCACGGTTTAATAGGAATATAAATATGGATGGAGTAATATCGATAATACATTTCAATATTAGGACAAAACAATTTATAGAGGGCATCCTGTTCAAACATCCTCTTAAGTAAAAATCAATGTTAACAGCATCAAGTATTCCCAGTTGAAACAGAATGCCTGGCAGCCATTCAGCAGTTCTCCACAACTCTGATAAAGGCATCATAATGAAATGTATGTGGCAGCTGGGCTGAATGAAATAGCAGCGTGTCTTTATTTTTCTTCTCCCCCAAACACAGAATGTATCTGCAGCGTGAACTCGCTATGAGTGAGGCACAAAGGTGGCGGGGTGCGAGTCGGAGATAAGCAGCGGGAGGCAGTAAAACAGAGATTACTTCCAACCTTTCCACTGGGTCCCTGAGCATGATGATGAAGCGGGCATCGGGCTGCAGGGCGTGGACGAAGTCCTGGATGAGAAAGGGAGGCTCTCCCTCTGTGGTGTTGTCATAGAAATACACCCAGGCATTGTTATCCCACATGGTGGACGCACTGGCTTCTCCTGCAAAATACACCCACTGTGGTTCAAGTACAAACATAGACGGAGACAGAACAAGACCTGCATGTAGATGCATTTTCATAGTTTTTCTCGCTCTTTTGGTGTTGCATTTGATGCCTGTTAGTTGAAAAGGATCCTTTTAAGACAGAAGACTAAAGATGTAATTAATAAATCAATTGACAGAGTATGAAAAGAGCCGTCATTAATCTACAACTTAATGAGGAACTATGCTCTACTACGACAATTAATTAATAATTTAAGTACATTTTCAAGCATAAATGCAAAATGTTTCTGGAATCTGGAGGATTTGCTTGTTGTTTTCCCGTATTGAATATCTTTGGACTGTTGATTAGACAAAACAGTTGCTATTTTAATCAACGGCAAACAAGACTCTCTTGTGACATTGACTGTACAGACGATGTAGAGTAATTGTAATGTGGGGAGAAGACCCAAATTAAATCTAAATATATTCCAAACTCCCTCAAGTTCGTATGCATGTTATTTTTAAGACCCAGTATTCGCCTAGAGTTTTGTATAAGTGATCTGATTTTTAAAATATTTTTGTAAGCAATCAGTACAAACATATTCCCCAATTAGTTTCATCAGAAAAAACATACAGTAATAAGCTTTAACAGGAGGGAGTTTGTTTCCACTTCTTCCTATAATTCCCTTTGAATCATCAAGGCTGACACTAACACACAGCATGCTCCCAAAACACACATACGGCAAGACAATAAAACAAAAAGATTCCAAACAAGTGCAAAAAAAACAACAAGAGCAATCTCCAGCGGTGAGTAAAATTGTGTAAAGCCTGCAGTAGACGCAGTGACAGCGCTGGTGCTCATAACGAGTCAGAAAACGTCGTTTCTCAGACAATTTCAGAGCAGAAACTTTATCAGGCATGCGCTGAGAAATGATATCCAGGATTCATTAGGCTGTCTGTGCCTTCATTATTCTCTTATCTGTGAAGTGAAGCTCTGATGTATTTGGAGGGAACACAACATGGGCCTTATCTGCCCCCCCCCCCCCCCCCCCCTTCCTCCGAGAAAGGGATGATAGCCAGAACCTATTTTCTGTGATGACGACTGTGAGAGTGAAACGGGATCGCTGCTAATGCTGCAGTTCTTGAAATAATACACACTGTGTGATGGAGTCTATTTAAAGGTCTCGGTGTCCATTAGAAAAGGCTAATTTTGCTCCACGGGGAGAGGCCTTAACAGGGCAAACAAATGGCGGAGCCAGACCGGCGTGCCCCTGGTATTGGCCGGCGGTTGAAGAGAGTCGGAAGCCCAAGATCCTGGCCACAGGCCTGCACCTTGCTGGGCTCTCCCAGGTCATGGTGTGAATACTGAGTGGGGCTTTGGCACACCCCGCCTCCTTCACGAGAATTATTTATTTAAAGAGGGGAAACAAAACAGAGCGGCGTGCTAAGCTACGCTCAATGCACCAACTCAGTCCAGCCTGAAAAGGCTATTGTTAAATCAGCTGAGCAGTCCTTGTGTTTTGGATGATGAGGGGAAAAGACGGAGACAGATGGGAGCAGAATTAGCAGGACGGGAGGTTTGTGAGACTTCTCCACCCCGCCGCGGATATTATTGCCGTCCTGACAAACGCGCACAAAAAAACACAATGATTCCTTTTATGCGGCACTTGAGTGAAGTGGCTAAGTGAAGCAGAAGGAAGTCCGGTACTATAAAGCCATTAGAGCCTCTCTTTAAGGTTGAGTTTCAGCTCCCTTAAAAAAATCGGCGGAGTGAGAGTGGCTGCCATGGAGCAGCTCTGTGTTTCGGGCCTCACTACCTGCTGCTTTAATAGCAGCTTTGTAATATTGCCGGCGAGATTACGAGCGAAGTTCCAGGCAAGTGACTCCGCCACAGGTCTCCCACAGTCAGTCCACGTTCCTCACACGGATCACAGCCCTGTTACATGACCTGGGTAACTAACGCGATACATGACCTGAGTAACTAATATGACACAGCAGAGGGAGGGCAGCTTAAGCTGTCCTCTGACATGGTGTGCTACTAAGAAAACAGGAAGGCACAGAGATTACACCGAACAGGAAATGTTTGCGCAACTAAATCTGCCTGGAGATCTGATAGAGATGTTTTACACGCCTTCAATGTAATCTTGCTCTCTTAGCTTCCCACCAACATGAGATTCTTTTGTAATAATCCTTCTGAAATCAGTTTTTGTTGTAATCTAGACATATGGTGATGAGCAATTTCCGGTCGTGACACCCAAAAGGAAGTGTGGGTTTCAAATTGCTTAGGGTGAAAAGCTGTGTTTGATGTTTAGTTTCCTGGCTGACAGTTTTATCTTAAGACCATTGTTAATATTAGAATTTAAGTGAGACAAAAGTCAGTATACATTTTTTTTTTATTATAAAAAAGAGAAGTAGCTGGTGGAGTTTGTCTTCATTCCAAATCCCACTGTAATAGTTTACTTCTTTTTCTTTTTACCCAGATTTATCCGCCTACTAGATCTATTTTTGACATTTATACACTTTAATTATCGATATGATTTGAGTGAAAGTATGTTATTCCTGAAACTGATGTGATCAGCAAGATATATGAAACTGTTGGAGAAGGAAACAGGAATTTAATGTATTAGTTGATACCAATCCATTAAAATAAGTGCACATTTGCACTGATTCATATCAGACCCTCAACTAGTAAACTAGTGCCCTCGATAAAATGGGATGGAAAGTATCGAAGTGGATGGCTTGGCTTTTTTAAAAGGGGAAATACCAGTCTATAAAGACACCACAAATAGAGACTCAACCCCCTTTGTCACCAGATACAGCAATTACTGCGGCTATGGCCAATGGCCAATCCAAATAAAGCACCACCAAAATATTTTCTACATTACAGATCCTGCGGCTTTGACCCTTTGCACGCCTTGTTTTGGGTTGCTTTTAATATCGGTGATTAAGTTTATCCTCTGCACTGGCCATGGCTTACCATCTGGAAATGAAGAGTGCGTAAATATGATGCTGCCATAGTCGCAGGGAACAAGTGAAATGATGCAAAAAAAATACAGTTGCGAGGCACGGTTTAAACGGAATAAAATGGATTTTTAATGATTACATGTTGCTTACCTATGATGATGTTGGGTTGGCTGGGGCTTCCACTGGCATTTACTGTCAGGTTGCCCTGGATTTGGTAAGCTGCCTGATCAAACAAGTCGAGGTAGTCCTCCACTGGGTACCGATCATGAAAGCCCTCGCTCAGACGGATGATACCTGGTGGAGGAAGAAGATTTTGGATACAATTACATCACCTATATTGCGATTAGACATAATTGACACGCTTGCTTTTCTTCCTGCCCACCCTCTCCGCCATGTGTTTCTGTGATCACACTTAAGGAGGTAATTCTGTGTTGTCTTGACTGTGGGGTAAACTAATAAAAATCCAAGTTCAGATACAATCCAAATTCAGCAGGGAATACCGCCACCGCTCAATTTTCCCTGTTTCCAATCAACATCCAACGTGTCAAGTCAATCCTTCAACTTCACATTGGGGCAGCTGTGTGCGTAGCAGCTCCTCCTTAAACCACAAGTGTTTCAAATCCGGGTTTCTAATGTGTCACAGAGAAACTGAAACCCAAGGTGCTTCCCAGACACTTCACAGCAGCCGACTGCTCTTAAATGCATAGTTTGGATTAATGCAGAGGGCAAATTTCATGTATGTATGTGACGATTGTAATAAAGTTTAAGGTTTTTATTTATTTTAAATGCAGGACTAGCTGATGTGTTTTCCATCTGAGCTGTTGTGGTCTGTGGTATAATTACCAGGTGATTGTGGGGATTCAGGGTAGGATTTAGGAGTATCCATGCAGCATAAGGATAATGAGGTAGCTCAGGCATCTGTTGCGTTCAGCTATGCTTTGATGGTGTCGCAGGAAAAATACCACTCTCCAGTTAGCAGGAAAACATGATTGGAAATCTTGGTAAACACTCCAGCCTGCATCGTTACTAATCCAGAACGGTTACAGTCGTATAAGGTGTGATGGCTTTGTGTGTGTGTCGCTTCGGGCTTTTATTTTTGTCGATTTTGCCTTTTCATATGAATGAAGCACACTTTTCATATGTGATTTTGATGTAAACGTCTGCTGCTCCTCACAGAAAGTTATGTGACGCACAGCAAATCACCTTTTATACTGCATGGGAGCCTTGAGGGGGAATGAAATAAATAAATAGCAAACAAGACCGTTTGAATTCAGTGTTCTCAAAGGATGTCTTAAGAGAAAAGTGCTGATTATCAGCACATAGCTCTTAAGTGGAACGCTAGTTGGGGAGCGAGAGGACGAAGGATAGCGGCAAGCAAAGATGAAAGGATGAACGAGGGAGGGGCTTCACACGAGCACAAGGCAGACAAATTAAGCCAAACAATTTATCCACATCCCCGCAGCTTTATGAGGTTCAAGTAATTATCAACTCAAACTGAACACAACTCATTTAAACACGCATTGCATGCAGACCGATCAATCCACCAGTTGGGTTTTGTCAGTCTCGGAGGGATTACCGGCATCGTCAGCAACTGGATGCACTTCAAAAGGATCGTTTTGGCTGCCGTTAAGGTTAAGCTTCCTTTGATTTTCGCGGTGAGAATTTGCATCAAATTTTCCCGAAAAATGTGGCCAATACGGTATGTAGCTCCCTCAACAAATATTATTCCAAAAACCTCCCCCGGGGTGAACTTATTAAAATCATTAAGTACATTTTTTTAAAGAGATCGCTTCAGGCCAAACACATATGTATCTATCAGTCATTGCTGGTGAGTGGAAGACCCACGCTGCACTGATAATGCAGCCGCTGTTCTTAAAGGAGAATTACGACGGTATCGACACACTGCCACGGCTTTCAACTAATAAAGTCATTATCTAATCTGCTTCTGATTTCATAATCGGAGCTGACTTTGAACAGATCGGTGCCCTACAGTTTAACTGCTGCTCTTCACATTTTTTTTCTCCCTTCTTCTAGTATTTCCATTATTCATGAGTCTTAATGGCTGTTTCAGTGATAAAACAAAAAAGCCTGCTAGGTATTGAGAATAATGATTTACCTTCTATCAGGAGCAAAAACGGAAGACAAATTTAGAATCTCAAGTTTCTTTAAAAGTGTCCGTCTCTGCTGGTCGCTAATTATCAACTATATTTGATTTGGAGAGAGAAAAAAACCTATCTAGGGAGACTTATGATGCTTTTTTTCGTTGTAATTAGGAAAAGGTCGGCAAACCGAACCGAAGGAGCAGTGCAACAAAGCATCTACAAGTTAAGTGAGGGTTTGGATTTTCGTTTAATACAGAGGGTTTTTCATTCCTCTCAAATAGAGTCTCTCACTCCCAGATCTCGCTCGGCTTTTAATCCCATCTGTGGTTGTGTGGTGGTTCTTTTAACATCACAGATGCTCATGGCGAAGCAAACGCATGATGGCATTCACACATTTAGACATCAGAAGTGCCATGCGACCAGATGTTTGCTGCGAGAGCAGCTCTTACCTCTTGACGCACAGTTTGAGGGTTTATCTCTTTGTTTGTGGGGAAATTACATAACCACCTGTTCAAACCGTTTAAGCCAGGATTGAGGCAGTAGATTGTCTGTGTGTCTGAACTGCAACAAGCTGGCGATTATGTGTATAATGGATAAGTCTCTACCATCTCAATTGGCAAATATTGACCAAAAACTAGAGGGACATATCATCCTGAGGTGTGCCTATAAGAGTTTGTAAAATATCCAACAACTCCTTGATAAAATGAATTGATTTGCTGTCAGATCTAATAAATGTAAGATTGCTCTGTTACTCTTTTAAATGAGAACATAAAATACATGTAAAGAGAGAGCAGGCAGAATGGTGTAAAATAAAGCAAGGATGATTTTGGTCTCCCAGCTCCAAAAAAACGGAGCTTTTAACGTAATTGTTAAAACTCAATAAAGGTTTTTTTTTTTTTTTAAAAGCTTGAAATCAGGATTTGACGCGGGCAAAGGATGATCGAATTAGCGTCACCACGAAAATGAATCACACGGGAAAAAAAACTGAAGTGAGAGCAGAAAATGACACAATGTGGAAGTGCCCTAGTTCAGGCCAAAGAATGAGGCGACTAAGACGAGGGAAGCAAAGTGCATGGTCGAAATATGTGTGTCGCAAGAGTGCTGGAAACGGTGCGCCCACACATGTGGGTTCAAAGTGTGGAAGGAGGCACGTATTCTTTCACGTGTTCTTTTTGAAGACGCTTCAACCACCGAGATGAATGTATGTCACAGACGATGGTGCAGTACACCGAGAGTCTTTTTGCATATTGTCCTAGTTGAGCTGTTAATGAGCCGTAGCCACCACATGAGCTCAACCATCAGCGTACCACGTATCAGGATGGGGGAAGTTGCACCCCTGAGATGTGGTGTGATGATGGCATAAAGGGAAAAAAAAGATGATTAGCATTCAAACGGTTTAAACGTAGGTGGCACTAAGGAATTTAAATACATCATTAGAGTTGTACATTTTTTGGGCAAACAACACCCGGGTTGAAAATAAGCAGTTTAGCCTAGCTTAACTCTCACGCACAGCACAAAACGGCTGTTGAATATTCATTTCTCGGCTAATTGCGTTGGGAGATTGAACTGCGTGCATTAGAGATACTTATTCCTGTCGCATTCAGGGCTCGCATCCAACTAAGGTTTCATTATATTAAAAAAAGATTTATTTGATATAGAAAGACATTCTGTTTGACAATGGGTATAATATATCCAAAAGAACCAAATTAACTACAAAGATGCATATTAATTGTGGAATTTAGTTGCTATGATTCATGCATCTTGAAAATATCATGACAGTAAGTGTACAGGTGATTAATTGTTGCTCATGAAACTGTTTTTGAGGCTGAGACCCTTTCAAACGTCTGTCACTGAGTGGTTTTCTGAAGCCCCCCGAGGTACGGCTCTACCAAAATGATATACCGCGGGGAGTCCCGTGTCACACCTCAAATGCTTCAGGGCCCTCATTATTGTGTCCCAGCCAGAAAGGCCTCTACCGCAGCAAATTATAGTTTCCCTTTACTCACCAAACCTCTTGCGCGTCCACCAGTGTGGCTCTTTGAAAGTGGTGAACTTGACGTCCGGGTGCAGCCGCAGTCTGTCATACAGGTCCGTCGTGCCACACTTTGGCTGGCCGATGATGTAGAAATAAGGAAGGCACCGCATGCGGTAGAGTTTCCCGTCGCGGTGGAACAAGTGTTCTCGGAAAGTGTTCCTCAAATGCTGAAACACCGTCCGGAAGCGCCTCGAATATCGCGCGTACAAGTTTGTCCGGTAAGGGTCCGAGGTGATATTCCCAGTATATTCCTCGTACCAGCACGGGTTCTTGACTCCAGGCAGGAAATTTCGGGGGATGGCAGAAAACATCTGTAAAAGCAAAGGAGACAGGGTGCATTAAGTCTCAGAGTCATCGTACTTCCTATAATATCATTTCTGACAAAGCCTTCTATAAACCCTTGAAATCAATGCAGTCACAGTACATAGGAATGGACCATTTATTGTGTTGGCTCTGAACTTCAGGAGAGAGTTGAGACTTTTTACGTGCGATTGTTGACATCCTTATTGGACGAGCAATGCGAGAGTTGTAGCCATTTTTATTACACAGTCCTCCGTGATCATATGCTTCCAATCATGTCAGAAGACTACTCTATTCTATGAGTCCCTTATGGTTTAGGCAGTGTGGATGTGGACACCTTTAGCACTTAAGCTTTATAGTTTCATTTCACCGTTTCATTGCAAATCCAATGTGCTGGATTCAAGCAAAGAAATACAAAAAATAAAAATCTTTCTCATCTTCTCGTAATACTTTCTGACAGGAGTGTCCATGAACTCGGCATGCAGCCTGCCCCGAGTAAAGCAGAGTCATCCTCACCTGTAGAAATGAGGCAATGCACACATTTCCTCCATTTTTTACAGCATTTTACAGTGTATTATTTTTTTTGTTAGCAAAGGCCCATGTTATATGACTGCCTAGCCGCCGCTACTTTTAAGGACAATTAATGCCGGATTCATCCACAGACGTGGTATTGATTGTCCCGAGGCCACACTCTCCTATTCATTAGCTGGTTCAATAAGAAATTAGTTATGTTGCAAATAGCCCTAGCACAAGCCATTATCATTAGGATTAACAATTAATTGAACCAGGCTTTGAGGTGAGACGGACACTGCGAGAAAGCCACGGGCCGAGGTGTTGCAAGAGTGTGGGATGACTTTGAGCTTTAAATCCCTTCTGCAAAAAAAAATCGGTAGAGACGTATGCAATTATCCGGTGTGACATGAAGTGTTATACAAGGTTTCAGAGCAGTTTTATCTCTTCATAAATTAAATTAGAAATTGCAACAGTGTAGCTGTATTGAACCCGCTGTAGACGGCATGTAGGCATGAATACTGATGTTGGATCACCTTTTCACTCGGCATTTAATTACGCTTCAAGACACATCTGAGATTGTCAATTAAAAGGGAGATCAATATCAGGCTGGGCCATGTTTGCATTATGATTAAATGGAGAGATAACATTTACACTGTAAAACACTGAGGTATTCATTACGACAATCAATCTGATAGAAAAAAATCAATTTTTGATATAATTTGCATCCTTAAGATCTCTTTGAATGTATCAGGACAGTTATACTCACATGTGGTTCACTGTTAACCAGCGCCTTGAGCTCTGGGAGCCGTCGCCTGCTGCGAAACTCCACCTTGGAAGCGATGGACTTGACCACCAGTTTGATATGTGCGTAGTCCTTGACTGAGGAGAGGTTGAAGGCAAAAGGTCCCGGGCTGACCAGGCTGCTGAAGTGGTAGGGGGACGGGGTGAGGAGGAGACCCTTCTTGTCTCCCGTCAGAATGTATGAAGCCATGATGAGGAACATGACGGCCAGGCCGAACAGGAAGCTGTAGAGCCGGATCTTGCGGAAGCAGCCCAGGGTGCTCCAACGCCTCGGCAACTCCCGCTTCACCTCCAGCACCGCGAACAGGTTCATGGGCGTGTCGTCCACCTGCAGGAGCAACGGCCTCTTGCGGTAGTCGTCCACTGCGGAGCCCAGCAGGCTGTATTTGTAGTCCATCTGCGTCATGGTGTCGACAGCCTGCGAGTCCCCCAGGTGCCACAGCTCAAACACGGCGGTGCGTTACGGGGCAGGAGCCAGCAGGACAGGAGGTTACGAGATGATTGATATCCATGATGGGGAAACGGCCCACCTCATCCACTGACGCCTGCCTAGTGAGAAAGAAAAGGCAGTCAGCTACGTTGACTCACTGTTTCATGTCTGGGCTGATGCAGCAACTTCCAAAACCTCAGAAATATTTGACGTAACCCTTTGTTTCCACCCACGCTCGTCTGTTTAGCCGAGGCTTCCTGTCTGACAGCCACAATAGCCGAAGAAGTCCCAGAAGTTTCTCAGATTCAAAATTCGGGCAAAAAATAGACTCACAGTCACATTCTGCCCAAATGCTGACTTGCATTTGTGGTTATGATTCATCTGAGAAGCAGGTCACAACCAAGACCAGGCACTGATTGGAATACTTCAAAATGTCCTAACTGAAGAGCATGTCATCCCATCCCTCTGTGTTAGAAAAACAACATGACCAAATAATGCTACTTTGTGAAAGCAATCAGATAATTAGATAGCCGAAGGGTATTTTTCTTACATCCGTGTCTGCAGTTCTAGCGATCAAATCTCAGGCTGAAAAAGAGGCAGTTTGGGGGAAAAACCGGTGACAGGAGTCGGTCCGCTCTGAATAGTGACGACTTCGGCGAAATGCCACGTAGAGGAGTACCAAGTCATTCTGTAATTTGGATTGTGACTAATAATTGAGCAACAGTCACATTTTGCAGGGTTAAGCTAATATCGCTGACTTCCTTTTACACTTCCTGTTTTAATCAGACAGCACAGCAACACCCCCTCCCCCCCCCCCATCCCCCAACCTCACAGTCCATCCTCCCAGAGCCATAGAGTCACAATGTGGAGGGAGTGATAAGGATGTCAGCAGGAGGGATGTATTCAGCCTAGAAACTACGAGGCTGTGTGTCAGACTCTCCTGGAGAGAGACACAAATATAAGAGATACCCGGTCTGGACCGGAGAAGGGATTATATTATCAGAAAATGGTATTCCTCACTGTGAAGTCGTATGAATCAACAGCCACCCACAGATAAAGGAGGACCAGTGTCTAAAGGGTGAACGAATAGGGGATCTTTTAATGGTAATGCTCCTGCAGCAGCAATGTGTAGTTCTATCCTTGAGGCTTTCTTTGTGCCTGGAGCTGAGCCAACATGATGGCAGTGAATACAATCCAGCGTAATGACAAAAAGCCAACAGAGCCGAGGACACCTTTCAAAGGTTGTTGGATGTTCGGTGAATATTGCTGAAGCCTTGAAACTGCATGGATACAGGCGTGAGGTTGACGTACGCGCACACCTGCAGCCCTCCTCGCATACATCCTGAGATAAGGGCACTGTGGAAGTGAGTCATCGCTCCTCCTCACAGCTGCTGATATTGTCTGCCCGCCACCACCACCACCACCACAACCACCCATCGCCCACACCCCCTTTCGCACAACTCTGTATTCACGGCGCTCGCGGCAGAGCTGATAAGGGGATGGCTGGAGAGCGCCTGCCTACCTGCTCAAGCAATGTCATTTACCCCCAGATGGGCCCTCGACGTCACCCCTCGCAGCAACCCGTCTCTCCGGGAGACAGGTGGAGAAATAACGAGCCGTGCTCTGAAGAGACTGATTCCCAGCCGTCAAGAAGTTGTCTGACTGCAGCTTCAGTCGGTTGAGAAGAGAGCCACAGAATAGAGGGTTCAATGCAAGTGGGTCGAATGTCTTCTTACGAAAGTTTGCACGTCACAGATGCGTCTGTGCATAAAAGTTCACGCGTACTTCCTGTTCTTTTTCTTCAAATAATCTGCGATGGTGCGCGGTCCCATTTCACCAAACTCTAAAACGCTACAGAGGGATGAAAGACTAAGAGGTTTGCTTTTAACAGAAATGTAATTACTGTAGGTCAGATGTGCTGTTCCATCGCAGACATGGTCTTCAGAATTGCACTTAAGTAGCCCGCTGTTTGCTATTGATGAGTATGCGCTCTTCTGTAGTCGCCATTAGCACTTATTGACTGTCTGTGTCAGTGAGGTGCTAGTGCTCAAGGCTATTTAAAATAGAGGGGAGGAAGAAGAGGGCATGAGGGTTAAAGATGGGGGGAGAGACCGAGAGAGGCAAAAAAGATGGAGAGAAAAAGAAGGGGAAAGGGACTGTCATTGACGAGGGAATGTCACCCTCAAGGGAACTCTCATCTAAATCAATCAGTCAGCTATCTGTAGCAGTGGGGCGACTGGCAGCTTGACAGATCTGCTCTATTCATAAAGCAAATACGTCGCTCCTGTCCATCAAACGTGATGAAACCGCCAAACGAGAACAGAAATATGGCTGGAGGGCAGTGGACAAATAGGACGCACGGTTGCATCATCTACGTTGTCTGCTGCCAAACCTTCAAATAAGGGTCAAAACTATGGAATTGACCTTTTTTATTCCTCACTTAAGATTGATGTTTACCACGTTTATTTCTGCACCTCCAACGTGATTTAATACCTCTGACCACAGCGTGTGAGAGAAATGAGTTGCTTTCATATGAGGTGGTCTCAAATGAGTGTTAATTTAAAGTTATGGCTTTATTGATTGGCAATAAATTGTTAATGACCGTTTTATAGTAAGTAAGTCATTCATCGGCAATAAGACAAACATTCGGGTTGCCAGGTTATGAACAATCCAGTTCATAACCAGCCATTTGGCTGGTGTACATCCTCCCCTAGTATAATGTGCTTTGACTTTTCATGTATAATATAAGCAGTAGCTCCTGTATTACTAGTAGAGCCCGATGATACTGGATTTTTAAGAAGATGATATATTTTTTAATTTTAATTTTTGATCAGGAACCTTTAAAATGTGTTAATCAAAGTAATGTGACCATGAAGCTGGACATTTTACAGCTAAGCCTTGTCAGTGCTGATTGCTGGCCCATTATTATTATTACTTAAATGTTAATATAAAAATCACCCAGTTGGTCTTCTTCTTTTTTGTCTTGGAAAAACCCTTAATGAATGACTATAGTCTCTGATGCTGGATTGTTCAGGCCAATATTCATATTTGGGAGTTTAATGAAGCCAATAATGATATATCAGAGGATAATAATTTTATTTAACATAATCTTGGAAATGTTATAATGTAAAATCAACCAGTGCTCCCTGGTGGACAAACTAATGGCGACACTGATATAATCTACAAAAAGTGAATATTGCAAACATTAATGACTTCCTATCATGCAGCTCTTCTCCTTATTACCTGCTGGTCTTGGGTCCAGACTGGACAGGAAGTGAGTGCCTCGACTGGACTTCATAGAAAGTAGCTACCAAGGAAGGGAATGTCACTCTCTCAGGGAGTCTCTCTGCCAGTCAGAAAGTTTCCAAGTTAAGTGTCATCCGACTGTGGAGATCAAACCCACCGACTCCACAGATAAGTCAAATTCATAATGATTGTAATTAACTTCAAACACGCTGGCATCAGTGGTAATGGCCTGCATGCTGTGCTGATAGTTCCCCTCCCTGCGTGTCGCAAATGGAATTGCCATGGCCTTAATAACTCATCAGAGGGAGACCTCCTCATACTGTCTGGCCTGTCATTCAGGGACGGATCAGTGAAACAGGCAATCAGGCAGATTTGTTAAAAGTCCGCCGTCGACTTTGCTCAGCCGTTTGTCTCTCGCTCTCTGGCAGCTAATTGCAGTTCTCTTGTGTACCTTTTCTTTTCTGCTGAACAATTCATTTGTTTTTGTCTATCGCTGGAAAGATGCAGTTTATCTTTAATGGTAGTTTGCCAAAGCACCAATCAAAAATCTACCTCTGCGAACCATTATTAAGCCGTCTGTGGCAGCAAATCAAATTTCAAACTGGTTATATCTCCTGCTGTGGATGTGAAAGTCAAAGCTTTCTTTGGCATTGAATATTGTTCTTTTTTCCCCCCCTCTATTCTGTCCATGACTTGTGGTCATGGACTGAAAATGCTCTCACACAATAGGAATGACAAAAACACTCCGCAGCCCTTTAATCATTCATTCCTCAAAACCACAGCAACGAATGATCATTATACCTGGCTGGAGAAGCAGTCTCTGCAGCGGAGAGCACCCTGTCCTACTTCTTTGGCTTTCTGGTATTTCAAATGGAAGAAATTAATTGCATGGCCCGCTGACAGGTCCCTGAAATGCCCTTTTTGCTTTGTTTCAGGCCCCAGCTCACTCAGGCTACAGAGAACTCGCTGCTCCATATCACAGAATATTGTTTAAATATCTTAGTTATCCCTACAGACGTCCCTTTTGTTGTTGTTTTTTCATCTTCGACGACTGGAGGAGATTAAAGGGACTTTTTTTCCCCTATTGGGTATAACAGTAACCCATTTAAAATGGAGCATAAATGTTTCCTGCTTGTTTTCTCCTCGGAAAAATAATGGTGCAGGAAACTATTAAAGACAGTCTGTGAGATGATTTGCCTCCGTATATATGTGTCGGAGTATATTTTATTATTCATTGCTGTTTGCATAGCATGACGGCTTAAACTCGACTCATCTGCGGGAGCAACAGGCAGACTAGAGGTTGCGTTGAAGACTGGGAAGCAGCAGAATGTCACGTGTGGTTTTTCCACGGAGTTAGTCGATACCTTCAAGCAAAGCCTGATCCATACAAGAACAAAGAGCTGATGGAAAAAAAGGTCATCCGCAAAGTCTAATTAATCACTTGGATACCCAGTTTACAATCAATTAAATCAGAGATGCGTGGATGATGGAGGAAAGCAAGGCGTCGTTGCAGAAAGAGCAAAGATATGCAAACTGCACAGGTTGCACAGAATATATTGCAAACTTTACAGGTGGTATGAGGCCCAAGAGTGGTTTACGTACTGATAAACAAGAGGCCTGTCACAATAACAACTATATTGACGTCTACAATATAAGGACATGACCTAAATCAGCTGACCTCGATATCGCCCGCTGTGTCTTTGCATGCCTGTTTGTTGACAAGAGAGTGTCGGCAACATATTTCTGGGACAATATATCATCCGACAAAAGTAGCCGTCTTCACAGGCATGTGATTATCCCTGATTCATTGTTGCAGAGGTTTGCAAAGGGATACACACTTGGAGTGTACAAGTGGAATGTGCACGTCGTAAACAACAATCTGCCGCTGGCTCGTCTTCACGAGAGAAGAGACGAAGCAAGCGAGCTCGATAACGTTGCTACATTCGAGGTGTGAAGGAGTATAAACACGAGCACAAAACCACATGGACTAAAATAAAAAACCCTGTGATGAAAAGACTTGGGAGACCTTGAGAGCACATTCTGCACACAGAGTCCTCGTGTGTGCAGCTGCCTAGGAGTACTCTCGACCTACTCTCGAGATGATTTCAACCGTCCACCGTCATAGGGAAGAAGCAGTTTGTCATTCTAGAACGAGCTCTCTGCAAAGCCGTTCCCCCTTTTAGGACCACTTACAGATCCTACGAAGCAAATAAGGAAAAGAAAACAAATGAATAGAACTGCTAATGATTGTAAGCAGAATATCCGTACGGCCCGCAGTTTCCCCCGCTATGGCTCTTTCTCTACAAATGGCTGATAAGCTGACTGTAAAAGCCAATACCAGCTGAAAGGATGCAAACATGAATTTAATGTGTGGTCTCTCCTGAGAAACAAGCCGCTCGTCTACTCCACCGTGACCTCTTAACATTTCCCAGAGACGGGAAGTGGATTTTGGTTGTTGTCCACCAAAAACACGGGAAGCGCTGTCGGGGCGAGAGCGTGATAGGAGCACTTTGGAAGGAAAGGGGGTGTCATCGCTGTGTCAGCGGGGGAAAAAAAGATGTTTTTCCATCCAAGCCACTCACAATAATTAAAGTTCAGCGGGAGGCCAGTGCAAGGGTGGCACAGCCGACATGTGACTCTGAAGCAACCTTGCCATTGGTTTAAGTGGACCGGTGATAAATAGCCGCTGATGACAGCGATGACACCGCCAGGATCAAGGCTATTTCAATTTGCCGTGGGGATCTTAAAGGGACAAGAGCTCTTTCCATAAACTGAGGATAGGTGTCATATGTATGCACTATTATATTCACATATTTACAGCAGTAACGACTTATATTTATAGATTGTTTTTAACCCATATGAAGATTTAATGCTTAAGATATCAATCCTGGATGATTTGGCAACACCCGTTACCGTGGTAACAGCCGGTGCTGTTCAACACTACAGCAAATACTCCGTGAGCAGCTACTTGGTTAGAAAAGCAACAGGATATGTATCTGTAAAGCAGCAAAAACTATTTGGACGCAGTAAAATTGATTACCTTGTTGAGGAGCTTTTAATGTGGAGGTTTTGTACAAACGAATAAAGTAACTATATGGACATTTTTTGCTGCAAGAAGATATTGATGACTGCAGTTGACAGTAAACGAGGTCCTTTTGGGATGAGGACATCCAAAAAAAAATAAAAATATATCAAGTAGATGGTAATAATCAGAGAAATTTACAAATGCAGCTGATTGTGCAGCCGGAGCACTCCCAAGAAAGTGTGTTTTTTAATATATATATACATATATATATATTTTTTTAATCCTTAAAATAAATACTAATAATGTTCACATGATACGAAGGAAGGAGAAGCATAACTCTTAACTATGGAGTATATTTAAATAAATCAAATCAACAGGGGAAAACGCAACATTGGTGGGAGTTAATGACGCAAGAATCAAAGCAAGCTACCGAGGCGTGAAATTACTCCTCACAATAGCTTGGGAGTAAAAGAGAAACATCTGGAAATAAGATTGCACTGGGCCACAATGTGCCACACAGCCCACTGACAATAAAGCGAGGAGGAGCCCTATAACCTGTCAAATATGCCACCTCCTTCTCCAGCGCCCCCTTGGGGGGGAGGGGGCAGAAGCCCCATTTAATCATGTAAATCAAATCCATGTAACACAGCCAAGAAAGGGAAGATCAGTATTCACTACGGCTCAGAGTGGATTCATTCGTCATATTACCCAGGGAGAAGTCATCCATCACATTCAGCCGGATCACACACACTGTTGAGCAAAGATCAGAATCTAATCTCCAGGAAGTCAGGCATCAGGCCCCCCCCAGGAGACCAAGAGGACCTGACCGTGACCCCACCGAGGAGCCGCCGGGTCAAATTATCAACACAGCCTTTGGACACTTTCACTGCTACAGAGGGTGGCAGAGAAATGTGGCCTCTGCCCCGGATTCATAAACGCTGCTCTGCTGGGATCTCGGGCGGGAGTCCCAGTTCAGCACTTTCTTCTCCGTCTTATCTTTTATTCATTATTTTAATTTCAGTGGCAGCCTCCCACAGCCCGCGCTCCATCTGAGGAGGATAAGTGCTCATGATGGTATCATTTAAAAAAAACAAAAAAAAAAACACAATGGCTGCTATTTAAATGATTGATTGCGGTAATGGATATGGTTATGATGAGCGCGGTGGCTCTCTGGTCCTTTTAACCGGAACAGTGAGAATAAATTGGGACTGAAAATGATAATGTAGAAAATAAGAGGAGGAGGTGAAAGGTCACGGGTGTTATCCGAGACGGGAGCCTGGTTACAAATTGTGAATAAACAATGCTAATTTTATTTGAAGGACCGCGTCTTCAACACCGTAAACAATCAAGGACTTCTCGTGCGAAAATGAAAGGGAGCTTCAAGTTTGAGGGGCATATGCAAAACAGTGCTGTGTTCGCACAGCAGCTTCCACTGAATAATGTATCAGGATGAACTTGGATGTGGTGTGTCTCTTAACTTATTATCTAACTTTAGGAAATGTATACCCCGATGAATTCAAAATACTTCTGGAGACATCCTTGTGTGTATTTCCATATTTTACCCTGCTACTGCTGGATTATTATTATTTTTTGATGTAAGATCTTACAGCGAACTTCTAGTCAAATTCCATGTATCTTTTTTATTTTCTAGCTTTCTCTGTCAGTGGTCAGTGATGTTTTTTCCCCCGTCTTGATCATAATCTTTGTTTGTGAAATATTAAAACTGTCTCGCTGACATATTTTGGGTCGGTGTTAAATAATGCTGATTGATAGGGGAGAGTTATTGTAAGGAAGTTGCGGGGAGCAAGTAGTGGTGAAATATCACTTCATGGACGCTCAGTGTTGCGTAGGAGGACTGGATGTTTTTAAGATTTGTGAAATACGTGCCAATCGGTTTCTCATCCCCTTAAGGGTCCGTCTCTCGTGTTGTAAATCGCCAATAAGGTGGGCGGAAACTCCAGGCGGAAACATTTATATCGAGCAACATTAGCAACTCGGCATCAGAGCTCTTTTACTAGAAGGTGGATTTAAAAAAAAAGACAGTCCAACTAGAACGTGTGATAAAATGAACAGCTTCATTTACTGAGGAAACAATTGATGCTATTTGTCCCTTTACCTTATCTGACTTCTTCCTTCAAACCATCTTTTTTATTCCTACCAACACCTGCTCCTGCTCACCTCCTCGCTCTCTTTATGAGAAGTGACAGGTAGTCTCTCTACATGTGGACTAAAGTTCAATCTACTGTTAATCTTGCTTTTTGACAAGAAGCAGACAGAGCTGGGGGGGGGGGGAAGCAGTTCGTAATTAATCCAATGGGAAGGTTTACTGTTTCCAGTGGAATGCCTCTGAACCCGCAGTGCAACATAAATGGCTCTGATCCAAATCGGCTTACAGAAAAATTTAGGGGGAAAAACCAAAACACTTGTACGAAAAGAAGGAAAAAATGTTGTGGCGAGGACATTCAAGGATATATTTTATTATTAAAACAATATTGCAGTTAAGAGTATTTTTCCGTCCACGTGTTGTTTGGCCGTTGACACCCCCCTTTTCAAACACATCTGTGAACACTAGACTGTTCTCTGGAATCACACGGCACTTCGAGTTGGTAAACCGCTTCTAAAATGTGCCTTTAATGGCACATCTGTGCAACATCTCAATACAGTATGTTTTCGGTAAACTCAATTGGGACTATTGTGAGAGCCAATAAAGATGAGGAATTGGAAACATGGAACAAAGGGCGCTGAATGTGTTTTTCCCAACGGATGCCAAGAACATGAAACGACTTAAAAACGTCAAAAAATGTCTCATTTTCATTTAATTCTGTTCCATTTTTTGCGACCCCTTTAGATTTATCAGGTAGCTGAGGGAAGGTGGTTGGAAACCACTGTTTTAACACTTGCTCCAACAAGTCCAAGCAGGTTTGAGTCATTCTGGTACTGAGGAGACTGTGCAACACAGAGAAAGATGTAAGCCATCACAAGTGGAGATTAATTGTTTTGAATCCATCACAATTAAGATTAACCAGCAAACAGTTTAAAGCTTGTTAGCATTCAGTGGTGTCATCTTTTAAAATCCCCCAAGTATTATTCCGCACAATGGTTGTGTGATGAATTTGTTCCGTTTCTAGGTGCTATTAGTCCGTCACTGATGAATGTCCCTTTCATTAATCACAATGAAAGGGACACATGGGTTGTTTTCGGGTTGTTTGTAATTCAACGTCGTCAGAACGCACGTATATTTAGTAGCAGTAGTTGCCTAGAGACAGAAGAAGCCCTCCGAGGGCTGGAAGGAAACTAAGAGGAGCCAACGTGTTGAGTCAAATGAGGCTTGAGAGAAACTTTCTGTTCCTCTGCTTTTTCTCGACATCAAGTAAACATGTTTACTTCTGACTAAAACTGGAGAAAAACTCCAGCGTCTCCCAAAAACAAACCTCCATCATTGTCAAATCCCGCAGTTCAGCACCATCACAGAACTTCAGCTTTTCTCTACACATACATACTGTTGAAGCCCAGCAACTTAAAAAAAGAAACAGAAAAAGTCATCCACGTTATTGAAGACTGCGTTTTAGTCTGCGTCTATGTGTGATGAGGGAGAAGCCCCGCAGCGCTGTGATGTTTTTACCGAGCAGCTTCCTGTTTCGTCTCTAATTCCCTGCTTCCTTACGGTTCTACGGGAGACGTATAGTAATCCTGTGCAGTAGCGTTTCACACCTAGTTAACACTCAGAGTTTCATCTCTTTACCGTGCCGAGCCTCCTGCCACATATGGGATAATATGTGCACGGATTGAGCGTTGGCCTACGACGGCCAAGAAAACCTGTGAATTAACAAAATGGAGGGTTTTTTTTCCACCGAGTCGGCCGGCTTACTGCTCCATCGCTCCAGATGCAAACCGTTTTTAAGGAGGCTAGTCAAGGGCATCCCACCGGATCCATAATATTAACTTGGCCTGTGGATTTTCAACTCATAAGATGCTGCGCTTTATCTCCTCCCTGCTTCATTATACATGCAACTCCACAATGATGGAGGCTTGGACAAATTCTCCAGGCTTAATGGACAGGCAGGCAGGTTAATTCTCCAAATTAAGAGTGAGCAATAAGAGGTCTCTTTTTTTAATACGGAAGATTAATTGCGTGGCATCTTCATTTTTTAAGGTTGCCAATATGCCGCTCTCATGGAAGCACGGTAATTTGAGGTTTAGCATAAATCGCAATAATACATCTGTCCTGTTCAGTATGCTCTTGAAGTAGAAAGTAGCAGGAAAAACCCCAACAGTTTAATCACAAACTGCTGCTCGGCCATGTCCTGATAAATGGACGGTGGGGGAATAGATGTTCTAACTACAACAGCACATCCATCTTGGAAAAGTGTGAGGATTTCTCTAGTTCGCCAAAAGTTCATACTTGCAGCAGCTGCCCCGCACAGACATTAACTCCCAGCTCCAAATGAACATGACAGGGATAATCCCACAAAATGATAGCTGCAGTGATGAAAATAACATTTGTACAAATTCCTTGTGACCCGGGCCAGGTCGGAGTGCGTCTCCTCGCTGCCAAAAAGCCTGAAAATTACTAAACGGGATGGACTTGTGGCTCGGCGGCAGGTTTTTTTTTATTTCTCAGTCTGAGCTAGATAAGACGCCGCCCCCTCGCTGTGGCTAAATTAGCCCCCATGGGCTGCTGCTGCTTACACTTACAATCACCAATTAAACGTCCTGTTACACTACATGGACGATGCAGTAAAGACAAATTTCACGTGTCTGCGGTGATGAAATGAACTTATCAGGAACGATCTCAATGCTTTGTAAATCATACAACAACAAAAAAAGACTATAGAAAGGTTTCACAGTGGCTCATTTAAAAGGAGTCGACGAAGGTAATTGGAAAATGAACACGTCTCTCTCAGCGCTGTGTATTATTGAGGTCCCCACAGGTCTGCGTAGAGGCCCATTAGAGTGACATCTGGAAGATACTGTCTGCACACACACACACACACACACACACAACCACTAATGGGTCTTTCTGCTAACCTAAGGGATTCCATGACAAGACTCGAAAGCATCCATGATCCAGGTGAAGAGTAAATAATAGCATGTGTGTAAAAACAGAATCATTGTTTTTCAGTGTTAAACAATGTGGATGATCTAGCTGTAAGTCAATTTATTTGGGTTTAAAATGAACTTTTTTTGCATAATCCACAGCTGATTTGCCATTTTTCTCCCCATTGTCCTTTTCTCTTTTTTTTTTTTTTAACCAGAAGGTTTTATGAGCTATAAACATCCCTCATTTACCAGCATCATTCGTCACTCCTTACAAAACCTATTCATATGAGGTCATGGCTGAAAGAAATCCACGTTAAATCCCAAATTCTTCGTCTTCTAGCTGCAGGAAACACCTGGGGCATGTAGAGGTGAAAAATTCCTTTTAACTAGGGGTTTTCAAAGTCTATCGCGTTTGTTTGTTAAAATATGAGTTATTACTCTGAGACGGATTATGAATTATGACAAAAATTGCAGCAATTGGGGAGCAAAGTCCCTTAATTGCCCTTCACAACAAGCAGCCTCCTCTTCTAGAGAAACAAAACATTTTTCTAAAAAATTCAGTGAAATCCAAAAAAACCAATCCTTCTCAACTAATCATTATTTTTTTAATGAATTGTAATACTTAATAATTAAGCGATAAGACCAGTGGTGTGTTTTAGTAAACAGGGAATTTTCCATAATTACAAAACAAAACTTTCTCTGCTCATATTTTCCCCCACACCACACAGTCCCATAAATCAATATACAAGCTGCAGAAGGGAGGGGGGGGGGGGACTCCATCTACACAGCACAACTGTGTACAGATGGTGAGGGAACAAAAAGTCAGTCTAGTTTCCCATGCGTCATTAATACAAGCAATGACCCCCAACTTGGCAACGCAGAGATGCCAGATTCACCTTCTCACTCGGCACCTCAGAGTCCCACGCCATGCCTCGTGTTCTGCAGGGAAAAAGCGCCCCGCAGACGTGCAAATGACAAGTCACACGTGTCTCGAAAACATGTTTTGTGTTGTGTTTTCACATCACATGCAATACACATACATGAAAAGGTGATTTATTTTTTTTCATGTGATGCACCTGACTTCTAATAGTCTGTATTACTCACTAAGGCTAGGTAAAATGACTCTTAAAGAGTTTAGACCTTAGGGACGATGACGAGACAAGACACTTCCTCTTTGTTTCCTAGAGCCAATAACACGGGACAAAAAAAAAAAGCCCTCCATGCAAGTCATTCACAAGCAGATTCATGTCTGTCAGCATGTTGGCTTAATCACCGGAAGCTCATCAATCACAGTGACAAATAGCCTCAGACCGCTGCTTCAATCAGACGGCATCTTCTGGAGTGGTTGCTCCTCCGCAGCCATATAAATCCTGCCCGCTGATCCATAACTCTCATCAGGAATACATAACATAACTTTATTGGAGGACCCATCCATCACTGGGCCTCCTGCATGCGCCATTATTTTCAAAGTCCAACTCCTGCACTCGAGCACAGCCGGATACCGTCCCCGCCGCAGATCATTCAGTCGGAAGCCCGGAGCCCGCTGTCACTTCAGACGCCGGCTCTCAGAGAAAACAGCCTGTCTGTCTATGAAACATTTATGCAACAAAGGGTTACCGGTGACAGGAGCGAAGCTAAAGACGGCATCTTTACGAGCTGACATGTTTTGATAGGGCTGCCGAAACAGCCGAGGACTTTAACTTTAAATAGACACTGAACAAAACCGCGTTTGACAGTCGGTTTGTTTATGTTGATGCAAAAACTCAATCTGCATACTGATGAGGTAGAAGTGTGTATCCACTGTAATGGATTCAGGATGTGCAGCGTTCAGTTTGTTAACCATCAATGCTAAATCTAATAGAGGGAGGGGGACAGGGGGGCAAATAGCTATTATTTTCATATTGATTAGTCTGTCGATTGTTTCATTTTTGACTCATTGATTAGCTTGTACGAAAATACTGAAACATGCTCACGATGTACCAAAGCCCAGATTGCTTGTTTTGTGTGACCAACCCGCAAATATGCAATTTACAAGGATCCATATAACATAGAGAAGCAGCTAATCCTCACATTTGAGGAGCTGGAACCAATAAATGTTTGGTATATTTGGTTGATTAATGACTATACTTATACCAGATCCACTTTGTCTGTTCTTACCTTTCACAATAAAAGCCCTAGACATCTATCACAGCGTGACTGGTTACCAGAGGGAAAACTAAATAAACTAAATTAGAAAACATCTCACATATATTAGAGCCTTTTATTTGGAAAGTGTTGATGTGAATAGCTTTTATGCATATATATATTTCCATGAGTGTAAAATCTTGAGAGTACGTTCTATTTGTTGCCTTGTTGAGGGTCCATATGGACGGTCTGTGTGCCCTGTGCCCCAGAGGAGCCCTATGTAGCGGCTCATTGCTCCCCCTGATGCATGCTTGACACTAACCTTCCTGCAGCAGTGACTGAAATATAAGACCCCTTAAAGAGAGGTCAAATGCTTCATTTGAGAAACACAGAAAACTGCTTCAGGCTCTCAGGCCGGAAAAAAAGGAGACGTATTCCACAGAAGGGACAGAAGAAGAAAAAAAAGGTTTCGGAGTTATCAGAGCAAGGCCAGAATGTGTGAGTCAATGGGAAAACGAGGCGAAGGCTCATCTAAAGGGCTGGTCAGAGGTTTTGGGGATGAGACACAGGGGCTCTGGGACAGCCAGTTGCCCCAGTCTGGTGCAAAATGTCCCAGACAAGCATTCGTTCTCACAAAAGACAAAGTAGAGCAAAAGAAAGTTGGCACCCGGTCGGGCAGCACATTGTTTACCATTGTTTCTGATTTCTAGTTATTTTTTTAAAATGAAAAACACAGCCAGGGCTCAAACATCGATTTATTTCCAAATATGTGCATTTCCTCAGATTTATGGGTGTGGGTAAAGATGACGCCTAACTTTTTTTTGAAAGTCACGGTGGTGTAAAAAGACACGAGAGCGGCCAGCGCGTTGTTGGACCCCAAAATGTCTCGGCTAATGAAAGCCGCTCCGCTGCACTAAATTCCCCGTGCATGTTTTGCAAATTACACAAAGAACCCAATCCTGTATCAACATGGGAAACAAGACGGTCAAGCAATGCCAGCCAATTCCCAGAGGCCAACCGAAAAACCACAAATACCGCTTTGAAGTAACACTTGTTTCATCTTCTGCATGAACTCAAACCTCATCCAGTCTGTGTTTATACAGTTCCAAACACGAGGATGTGCTTTTATCGCCGTCACTGTCTAACGACCTCCGGCAAACTGAAAAGGGCAACGGCTCCGTGCATGTTCGCTGCCACATCCTCCCCTAGTTTGCATGATGAAGTGGCTTTAAAAAGGGCCATTTAAATTGAATTGCCTCAGCCATTTCAATTGACTCCCCTTCCCTTTTAGAAATTCCCAACAACCATTTCAATAACAAAGGTGTCCCTCTTTGTCTGTGTCGCAATAATTAAGAGTCTACAGCTGGTTTATGACTGAAAGGAAGCATCGCTGGAAGCTCGGATGGGAAAACCCATGATTGGAAGCCTAAAAAAGCTGCGTTTCCTGCTGTGTTCCCATTTACATGCAATCAAAGTCTGGTTTGAAAGACTAACATCTCGCCCTTTTCATAATTCATAGACGAGTGATGACATACTATTAATCATGCAGGCTTCTGTCTCTTCCTGCGTGCTCTTTATTGTGTCGAACATGCCTCACGTGTGTCTTTGACATCGTGCGGCAGCGTCGATTCATTGTTTATTTACTTTAAGTTCTTTTTAAATGAATACTTCATCAGCGCCGCCACACGGACCCGGAGTTAACGCCGCATCTAAATCAGGGACGATCAGCCGGAAACCATCGCAGCTCAACTCATCTCGGACGGGGGGGTAATTCATCAAAGTGCTTCAGTCGCTCCACGGAAATCTGTGGTAGGGGGGGGAGAGATGAAACGAGCTCAAACAAAACAGAGTGGCTGCCAGGAGCCACGCACACTACATCGAGTCGTGGCATTTAAATCATTCTAATCATCCATCCCACTCGCCGTGTAATAATATATTGCAGCGGGGAGAGAGAATCCCCCCACCCCTTTTTCTGCGACGCCTACACCTCTGCTTCCCACACGGACGCGGTCGCAACTTATAAGCAAATGGCGAGTAAACATTGTGTGTGATTCTCTATGACGTGTGCATGAAAACTATATGGAAAGTAATCATTATATTGAATGAATGTTTGCAGCACAAGATGATCTTCAGTTTATGCACCCATTTGAGAAGCAGAGCATTTAGACTTTTGAATTGCATTCGACTCATCGATAAAATGCTCCTGCTGTCGACAAATGTTAAACTTGCATACCCTTCGCCTGCGTTTTTCTCTCATTAAGTCCGCCTGCGTGGAGCCCTTATGGCTAATGTGCCTTTACAGTAATTAAAAACCATTGTGTTCCTCCGCACATTAACTCGTGCAACTTGAAAGTAATGAGGGGAGGAAGGAGGAAGTTAACGCGATGCGATGCACCCTCGGGGAATGTCTTCACCATTAACCAAAAACCTATCAACCCCCTCGCATGAATCCATATCGCATACGGCATACGGCCTGTTTATATCTCGTGGTGCATTTAAATGAATCTGGGCGTGAGAGATGCCTGTTGTAAATGTAGGAGTCAATTAAGGAGGTTGTGGGCGGCTTAATTAGCAGGTGCTTTGATGGCTTCTCAAATCCTGGAGACACTGTTCTTCATCACATTTAATGCCTACCTAAACCTTTAACTGCCCCCCCCTTTCTACGCATGGTGATCCATCTGGCCAGTCTTCCCAGTCCAATCTTGCCTCTTGGCAGTCTATTTTGTGTCTCAGGTAGGACAAAGAGAAGAGAGGACCAGTCCGTCCCTCCCGAGGCTTCCCCTGCTCCCATTGGTCAGCGGGAAATCCTTTTGTTTTGGCTCTCACGGTTGAAGAGCCTGTGGCAACGCATCTCTGTGAATGGAAGCCCAAAATATTCCTGCACGCAGACAAAATGTGACAAACTGTCGGGTTCTTGGGGGGGAAATTTAGAGAAAAAGTAGTCCCTCATGGAAGTGATACATTTTCCCCCCGACATCAATTGGTGATTTAATCTCTTTATTCTTTCGCGACGCGCGCGAGCGAGCAGCTCTTTCTTCCACTTTAAACCGAGTCAACTCTCGACTTAGATTAGAACACATAGCGCCCCATTCATTCTCTACGGGCAGCGGGCGCCGCTCCGCTGAAAGGAGCCCGTTATATTGGCGGTGTCTCCGGTTG
This sequence comes from Eutrigla gurnardus, assembly GCF_963514095.1. Classification (NCBI taxonomy): domain Eukaryota; kingdom Metazoa; phylum Chordata; class Actinopteri; order Perciformes; family Triglidae; genus Eutrigla; species Eutrigla gurnardus. The sequence goes on along the minus strand of NC_139933.1, from coordinate 6,304,964 downwards.
TATACAGGGCACACACACAGTCAAATCAACCCCTCAGAAAAAAAAGAGAGAGAAAAAAAAAAAAAACTTTTCCATTTCTGCACGCTCTCGCTTCGAGAGACTGGAAAACCCAACTTCGCCGCAACCGATGAAGCGTGGACGGAAATAAAAAAAAAACATGCGCACGGATGAATAGTGCAGAAATACATATTTAAAAAAAAATAAACCTACCATGAGTTGCGTCTTGCAGCGCTCACGCCACCACGCGTATCAAACAACTTCTCGTTGCCGGCTCGTGTATTTCCATTCCGGTCACCGGTCAAGGGATTAATGGCATTTGTAAATCCGTGTAATTATTATTATTATGATTCTTATTATTAATAATATATTCTCCCCTCCTCCTCCGCTGGCGGTTACATGTGAACAAGTTGTAGACTATCTGCGCTGTGACAGCCTCTCTCTTTCTCTTCTGCCTCTCTCTCTCTCTCTCTCTCTCTCTCTCTGCCGATATGAAGGGTGGGAGTCAGCTTCTCTCTCTCTCTCTCTCTCTCTCTCTCTCTCTCTCTCTCTCTCTCTCTCTCTCTCTCTCTGTCTCTCTCCCATGGTGGTAAGGGTGAGGGGTGAGGGGCAGCGAAAGGGGGAGGGAGCAGAGGTCCTTTTTTTAATAAGGGGGACTATAATACTATAATCTCTTTACCAAACAGGAAATCTGCCTCCACTAGACTGTATTAGAAATAAACACACATAAATACACAATAAAAGACCAATCAAATCTATTTCTCATGCACTGATTTCTGTATTTCTTTGCCTGGAGGTTTTTTTTTTTGCATCACAATCGAGCTGAATGGAACCGTGGCGCTCACAGAAGACCTATTGAAAGTCTGCCTTTTTAAAAAGAGATTCAAGGCAAGTCCCAGTGGCCTATAGTGGTTGAGGCGCACGCCATATAGCCGCCGCCTTCCCCGGTTGGATGCCTGCCAGGGAGCTTTGTTGCATGTCATATTCCTTCCCCTACTAATTAAAAATAGACCAGAAACCTCTCGTAACGCATGCCTTCATATCATCAGTAGAAAGGACTTGATCGAATGGTATAATTGTTTTAGCTACATCCTTTAAACGTAGACACTTAGTGCAGCAGGATGATGTAGTATCAGGGCCCGCCGGTCCACTTATAACCCCGCAAATAAACACAGATTACAGAGAAAGGATGAGATACTTAAACAGATAATTGTTTAAAGGCCGTCTAATCCCACGGTGTTGGATTATTTAGACCACTTTAAGACAAGTTAATGTGTTTAGGGGGGGATAATCCCGGTGATGGTCTTTATTCTTTTTTTTATTTGGTAAAAAAAAAGTTTTCATATGAAAAGACCAAAATCAATAGTGTACGTTTGTTCCTCCTCCTGTCTCAGCCCGTCTTTGTTGTCTCTTGGTTCCTGCTGAGGACGTAAATCTTTGAGCACGGCACAAATACAGCGCCGGAGGAATGAGCTGAGAAATGTTAATGTTCCGCTGTACAATATAAGATACGGCAGTAAATACCCCTCTGTAGTCTGACTTGACAGCCTCGTTGTGTACCCGTGCTCACTTGACCATGGTGTAGCTCATTTATAGCCAAAAGTTAGCCTTTTACTTCATAAAAATCATTATAAAAAGAATCGTAAGAGCGTAACCTAAAAAATGCTAATCCCTATAGGACTCATTTTTTTAAAAAGGCAATATAATTTCCTAAAATAGTTGCAGATTGCACAATGGCCGTCTGTGTCACTGAGGAAACGGCTATATTAGGCCGTGGCTACACAGGCGATACTGTTATTAGAATGATCTCATTGTTGGTTTTGGTCTTTTTATAGGATTTCATGACAATAAGACAATAGTAGCAACAGTGGAGTACTGCCGGCCTTATCCGTTAACGTTATAAGCGCCGCTATGTTCCATTGTACGTTTATTGAAGCTGAAACCTCAGAGACAAAAAAAAGAAAATCCACGTGGGGAAGAAGAAAAATGCCTTTTGTAGTTTGTGTGAACTGGCCCTTTAGAAGCCACCATTGACTGATCTCTCTTAAGCCCTGCACCAAATGCACTCCATATCTTTGTAGTCACCCAATAAATACAAAACGCCATAAACCTGTCATGTCCAAGTCTCCATTGGACCATCATTGTGTTATTGTGGTGCTCCTTCCTCAGAGAGTGTATAGAGGGGTTGGTTGGGGGGGGGGGGGGTGATGGTGGGGGATGGGACCGTGGCCACCAAGACAGCTGCTGCTCCCTGGCTAGTTTTTCACACCATTAAGGCAAAGAAGGATTTATAGGAGGCTACATTATGTCTGCATGTTTGTATGGTTTCTTTAGCTCTGCTTCAGCCTCGCAGTGTGTTAGTTGTGTCTTCAGCATAACAGCTCAATATTGGAGAATTTTGACAACAGCAAGGTTTTTTTTTTGCCTCAGAGACAAAATTAATATACCAGGAAGCACCTCAATTACCTGAGAAGACGAAGGCCAATAATCTCACATTGCATTTGAGAATGTGTGTGTGTGTGTGTGTGTGTAGCCGCTGGCGTTCCAGCAGCAGACAACCCCCCCCCCCCCATCTCTGGATGTGCATGTGGACCAGGGATGGGGAGATGAATCATCATGATGTGTCCGGATGGAATCGGCAGCTTGACCGCGGTGTAGTCACATGCTGCCGCGGTTCCCTCTGCGGGAGGCGTTTTCACATATGAGGCTGTCGTCTCATATCATGTTTCAGCGACGCCGGGTCTGTTTTTGCTATCATCATCATCAGTTTCAACACGGCTACCATTAAAGTCTTCTCTTGCTGTTTTCCACGTGCTTGTTTCAAAAGCCATTATTGCCAGTGTTTCCTTTATTGTAATAAACAACTAGCCCAAGGGAGGTTATAGATTTTCATGAATTTCATCTTCTCGCAAATTGAATTTCCATGACCGCCTGCTGCGCAACTAGTGACACCGTTTGTATGCATTCGTCATCCAGTTCTTCTGATGGCACCGACGTCACTGACGGTGACGGCGAGGTGCAACGGCTGGTTCTCACCTCGGCAATTCATGCAGAGCACGTGAGTCACCGTGCCTTCAGTGTGCAGCACGTCTGCAGCCAGACATGCCTCTCAGCAACGGCTCGTCTCCGTCTCTAATAAAGCCCGCTGGAAGTTACCGGAAAGGAGGAGATTATGAAAAAGTTGTTTATTGTGTCTTTCTGTGTGTGTTCTGAGCTAAGAAAATTGCATACCCACGTTTTGTTTTGTTACAGTGAGGCGACAGGAGGAAATATATGAGTTCTTGAGGCCCTTGTGTCAGTTTTTTCACCTTTTTGAGTCGATTCCACGGAAATGATTTTCCAGATATTTGGACCAGAACGTTAAGTAATTCGGTTCGGCCATGGCATCCACTTGCTTTTTTTATTGCACACGTTCTAGTATTGCTTTCTCCAAAAACGGCGTGCCAAAAATCAAAGTGATAATATTTGGCAGTGAGCATTTTTAAGTCCCTTAAATATTACTATAACTATCAGATCGGTGTCATTACTGCACAGTATTGGTGGCCAGCTAATCCAATTCACCATGTGGCAATTTTCCACTGCACTACTGGATTTTTAAGTCTTCAAATGGGATCAAAGGACCACAAAATAGTCTATGAAGTTGCATTTTGTCAGGGTTTTCGTGAATAGAAGCCAATATAAATCAAACTGAAAAGCTTTTATTGTGTAGTCGAGTCAAGACTTTGTATTCCCTGTAATAAACTCATTTGTGTCCATGAGAGTCACACATCCATCCCAGGATTTGTGATATTTTAATTCCTATCTCACCTGGATTGAGAGGATTAAACCGCATCCATCCTGATTTAAATCGGAAGAAAGAAAACGGCGCTCTGCGTGGAACGAGACTCCCCAAGGCTCCTCTGTTAAGGAGTATTTGTATGAACAGCTCATCACTGTCAACTCCAACACAGTCTCCTTGAGGTTTTTCTCTCTTTTTTTGTGTGTGTTCTGTATAATGGAAAGAGTTTAAACCGTTGCAAAGAACCTAACGGGACAGTCAAATGAGATTTGAATAGCTTTCTCATGGGGCCTGTAAGGGCGCAGGAAAGATGTCTGATAAAATCATATTGGGGAGCGCAGACTGACATTTAAATGATTCACCGTTTCCAATGAATGCAGTATGTTTCCAATAGCTTTGGTCATGAAATAGGAGGATGTGATGTCTTTATTTTGCATTCAAATGTGTTTGTTGCCAAGTCTGGTTTCGACTCGGGGAGTTGATGCAGCTGCTGCCATGCGGTTCTTTCCAGGCAGAGTATTACTCATCTCTGTCATTCCACGTTGTGTATGTCAAAGGCTAAACACTGTTTACAGCCTGACCATAATGATATTTGTAAAAACCCCATACAGTGTTTCCCACAGGATTGAAATATACTTGTGGTGGTAGCTGATTTGCAGAGGTCATTAAGTTGGGGTTGGGGGCTTAATTCTGCTTAATCTGCATTCTGGTGACATTTTATGCATCCATTTTTAGTGGAAATATCTTTATATGAAGCAAAAGTGTATCAGTGTTCTTGTCCTACCAGTCAGTTCAAACATATGCTAATACAGTTAGCCTACTGTTTCTGAAACATGAACAATATATAGTCAAAAATGCCCCCAGTGAGTAAAACAACGTAAATTTTCATAGTATGGTTTTGTGGGTCTGTTGTTTGGCCTCTGCTGTTTCGTGCTATGGTGGAGGTTTCACTGACTTTTTACGTGGGCAGCTGTTAATATACCTGGGCAGCTGTTAATATACCTGGGCAGCTGTTAATATACCTGGGCGCTCATGTAAAGCCTATGTGTCGGAAACACTGCCATATAAGGGCTGAACAAAGATCGTAGAAAGCAGTTTCCGACGTAAAAATGGCTTAATTCCTCTTCAAGTGATCATCTCAAACGTATCATCATGACCTTCTTAACCGGAAATAAACCTTACCTTCAATCTTCAAGCGATCAACTTTTATCAACCTTAAAACGCTGTCTTTATATCTTGCTCTCTAATGTACTGTAACTCCAATTTGAAGGATAAGGTTGCCGTTATTTTATATATTTTTTTAAAATCCCAAGCCATCATTGCATTAATAAAGCTGCCTCAATACTTTATGACTTCCCTACCTTGTCCTTGCCTCTCAGCCTCAAGCTTATTAATTCCTATTGAAGATTAACATCTTTTAAAGCACCTCACACATATATAGTTTCAACATATTGGATTTCAGTACAATATCATCGAGTAGCAGCAACTAAAACCTGATTAACATTCTTCTATTCCTTCCATTGATGATTTCTGAAAATCTGTGGAACCAAGCTGACCCACGAAGATTAATCGTCACCATAAAATGTGATTCAGAGCAAAAAGAAAAAAGGCAAAAGTACAAGGCTGTATATGTACATAAATATTTCAGGAACTACATATTCCATAAACCACTGCGAGTGGTGATTTGCCGCCTCTGGAAAGTCCTGAAAAACTTTTACAAGAATCGTTGTCGTCCTTATTTCTCATCTTAAAGGTTTTTTTTTTTCAGAAACCCATTTCGGTGAATTATAATTGTAATATAAGAGAGAGTTTGCAAACGAGCCGCCATGTTGAAATCCCAGAGGAGGCCGTTCACGAGTGCAGCAAGCATTTCCATGGTAACGGGGAGCCGGCCTGCGCCTCCGTTTGATTGATGAGGTACAGAAAGTCATGGATGCGATACGTTGAGACGTAATCGAATCGTGAGGTCCATGAAGATTCTCTATATCTCACACAATACATCAATTTTTAGAATGTTCAACTGGCCACATCTCACACTGTGCACCCAAAGAGTTTCTTAAACTTAGACTCCTCCATAACTTCACACAAAAATCCTCAAAGCCAGAGAACATTGAACATTTTCATCACCTTAATTCTCGCAGTTCTAGTGGAAGAATCATGATGTCACAAAGAGCTTAAATGAACTCATTATTTTTTCAAGGCTGGTTTGATCTGGACTAACATGTGAATAAATGATTTACCACCGTCAGTGAATACATGGGGTTCCTCTCAGTTCAGACGACTAAAGCTGATCCGCGCCCCGATCAAAAGGGAAAACATTATTCCACGCGTTAAGCTGCTGTAATCTGTGTAAGATATTTGACTCAAACAGTCAGACATCAGCACCTGACTCTACAGAGAACAATGCCACCTCAGCACTTCTGCAAACAAGGGACTTTCGATCGGAGCTGCCACACTCCATCGTCTTCGTCATACCTCTCCGTGCTCCGGCTGCTCCCTTTCGCATCGGGAGGATGAACGGAGGAATTGAACGTTTCTCCTGCGATAGTCAGTAGCACGAGTAAACTGCGTCATGCGTCGACTAAGCTCAGCTCAACGAGCCATCGGAGAGGAAACGGCAGAGAAATACACATTTGATTTATGAGGGCCTGCTTTTTGTTTGTAGCGCTTCCTGGAGAAAAGGTTTTTTTTCTCGAAGAGGTCTCGTCTCCGGAGAACGCCAATAGAGCCAAAGCCCTTAGTGCTGGACAGGATGCCATACATCAGCTTTCTAGGCAGGATCACGTTTTACCATAACGCTACACACACATAAACACTCTCCCATACAACACAATATAACATAAGATTTAATATACATATAATGGATGCAAGCTGAATCAAAACCACAGGGACAAAGACGATTAGTGGATGATTGGATTTGTTGATCCACAACAATTAGAGGATTAATTGGTTTACTTAATTGAAAGCTACTATTTTTCTAAATCAATGTTATGCTAAATGAAAGCTTTTCTTTGTCACATACGAAATGATAGTAAATTGAATGTCTTTTGGCAAATTAAGGAGATTAGAAGGCTCCGAAGTTGTGAGAAGAATTGTTTTAATCCATTCATCAAATCAAGGAAATTAAAAAGCAGGTTAATAATAATAACCGACAACAATTTTGAAAAATACACTACTTTTTACTACTAAAGCACCTCATGTTCATCAGCTAAAGCTAGGAATTTGAAGACATTACTTTGGGCACATTCACTTTTTGCAGTGTCTCATACACACCCACGTGCAACCTTTCAAAACCAAACATTGTTCCAAAAAACGTCATCACCCCAAATGTGTTTTTTTGTTTGTTTTATTTTTAAAGTGATGAAGAGGCTTTTTGTTCACATATCGCAGACATACTGAAGGCCAATTCATTTGTCCGTAAAAGACTGACGTATTTCAGAAAGTTCAGCGAATAGAAGTCTAATTGTCAGTGTTCCAACCTTGAACATCAATCTCTTTCGAGATTTTAATCGTGGGTTTTGCTGAAATCATTGGGAGGAAAAAAAAGGCACATTCAGAGTTTCCAAGGCACAGATAGCACAGACCGTGGTCAGTGTGAGAGCTCGAGGGGGATCTTGACTGACGGTTAACTTAGTAATGATGATTATTTTCCACTATATCATCCTGCATTGACGGTATCATAGGCTGTTTTTCTGGTTACAGATACATTTATTCATATATTATTGTCATATCCTGCAATAACTGCCAAAATGGTTTTGCTCGTGGGAATGTTGCTGGAATATATCATAGAAACATATTCTCGCATAGCAACAGTTTCATCATAGAAACAAATGTTTACATTCCCACATACGTATGAATGTTATATCATAGGAAAGAAAAAAGAAACACAATCTCAGAAACAAACCCCGTCGGTTTGGGACTGACGGTTTTAATGAGCCGACAAAGGAATTCAAACACCAGCCGAGACACAAACACCAGCTAAAAGATGGCTGGAGGTAAACAGTACATATCATTCGCTGCCATTTGCATTTTTTTTGTGGCGCTTTTAATGAGATTCTTAAATGGCACCATCGTGTAAATAAACTGTGGATTCTAAGAGGGTTATAATGAAGTAATTATAACAGAGTAATGGAAACCCGTCAGTCAAATCTGTATAATTTCCAGCCATCGGTTCAGTATTTCTCTTGCTTGTTTGACAGCCCCCCCCCCCCTGTTGGTTCAGACGCCACAGACGCAGCTTGAGGAGTCTATTTTTGTGATGTTTATGTTTGAAGCGAGGGGAGGCCACATAGCGATGCCGAGTTGTGAATTCTGCTCTACGTCGCCGTGTGCCGGAGCGTGGATTGCCCCGTTATTTTTCCGTCAGCTCACTTCAAATCGCGTGCTCTGTGTTTTTCAGGGTTGGCACCGCGGGGGATCGCGTTTCCTCTGCTTCGCCAGAAACAGTTTGATGGCACATCCGGGGTTTTTTTTGATACCCTCACCGCTGCACGCTCCCATCCTTCTGGTGGAATTCACGCCCAGAGGACGTGCACACTTTTGTTGCACAGTTTTAGCTTTTTCAAAGTCACGTTTTCATCTTTGCAATTGTTGTCTCCCCTGAAAGAAGGGAGCGAGGGATTGTATCCGCCAATCAATATCCATTCCCATGCAAATAAGCGTGATTAAAGCTGATTCCACAGGCGTGAGACCTCGTCGGTGTTCCGGTCACAGATCAAACGGAGATAATTGGTTTAACGCAACAGATTTGCACATTGCATTGTGGGAGTTTACAACTGCGGGCCTCCACATTTTTAACCGTGGAGCAATTAAACTTGGTTCTGATGGGTTAACGTACTGCGGGGATGCCTCTGTGAACACAGACACCCCAAGCAGAACAGCAACCGCTTTATAAAACCTCACCGCCCGATAGTGAGGAACCTAAATTGGATTTCTTTTTTTTTTTCTGTGATCGCAAGAGATTTTCAAAGAGCGTAAGGTCATGAATTTCCCAAGGAAAATGTAATATGCAGATTGAGCATGATGATAACTTCCATTTCAGAGGACTGTGTGTACATAGAGCATTACATCTCTGAATGATGAGTAAAGTGAGAGCAGGTCTGAGTCTATCTCACAGCGGTTTATGGATCAATGTCAGTTAAAAATGAGGAAGTGAGTTTACACCTTCAAATTGCTTGTTTTGTCCAACTAACCCATATTCAGTTAAGTCAAAACTAGCTTTTTGCGTTGTTTCCTTGATATATTTGTTAAATAATCAGATCTTTAAATTGCTGGGTTATAAGTCAACTAATTGATCGAACGTTTCAGCTCTCTAGAACCTAAACTTCAGCGTCCAAATTCGGTATTCGAATCCAACCTGCCGAGACGGATGAAAAGTGACTCTGGCCAGCAGGGTGACAGACAGTAATGCATTCATGGGGCCACGTACTGTAACCTTAGATTCTAAGCAGACGGCACATTGAATGAAAGAAAGACTCCCGAGGTTCAAGAAAAGGCAGCCATTCATATCCATGCAAGAGCCAACATCAACCTCTGTGTAACAGATTAGTTGATCAAATTACAGGAGAAATACATTTTCTCTGGAATTAAACTATGAGGCCTGTCAAATGTTGATCTATTAAATTAGAGACACACAGCTCCGTCTATAACTCAGCGTTCCAGCTGAACTGACAAACTATTTTGGATATGCGCTGCTCCACGGTTTTAGGGGGGTAAAAGGGGGATATTGTCTAACTGGGCTCCAATCCACCGGGCTAGAGTGGGAACACAGGTGAGTAAATCTGCACCGGAGCGGTGTCTGAGTGGAACATGGCTGGGAGGCTGATGGCGGTGGAGAATAATTGAATGGCTGGTATACAGGTCGCTGGCTGCCTGGCTGCTTGTCTGGGTTCCCAAACTGCAATCTGTCAGTCACAGACAGGGTCCGTCCAGGTGCCAACCTGTTCCTCCGCCAGGGGAGTGACTTCACATCCTCCATCAACACTGAGTCCCATTCATTCACAACGAGGAGAATATATATCCAGCAGATGGAATGGGGAGGACCAGGGGAGATAAGTTCAGAAAAAAAAAAAAATTTGAAAAAATAAAATTGGCCGATGTCGCAAAAAATGTTTTTTTTTTGGTTCAAAACCCCACAATATAAATATCACTGTAATAAAAAGTAAATGCTTAATTACTGTCAAAAAAGTCTTAATTGTCCTTTTGTTAATCGACTTCATTTCAGCACTGAAGACATTGACAAGAGTGTTTATTTCCCATTTTTTTGGGTCAAAATCCAAAAATCGCAGCTGAAGTTGAGGCGGAGACGCTAACCTCTGACAGATGTGTCTCCCCTCGGGATCATAATTAAAAACAGCTCAAATTATACACTGCCACGGGGCCGTCACGTGGGCTTCACATCATCACAAATGACTTGTTTTGCTTCGTTCTGGCGTTTTTAGTTTATTTCAAGTCGGAGTGTGTAATCCAGAGATAAGATTTTATGAATCTACTACGACAATTGGCTGCAACCTTCAAATGTTCTCATATTCTGTACCAACAACGCACAAATACACACACGCCTCATCTCTACTGAGCGTTATTGTGATGGCTTGCTGTTTCACACTCATGCAGGTGTTGATGTAGCAGCAGACTCACAGCAGCAGCACACAGTCTGCTGACTTAAACAGACGTGGGCACATGTCCAAGGTCGTTGTTAGCCTCCGAGCTGCTGTTTCCAAAACACAGGTTCTTGCATGCTTCCTGCCCTGGTTTTTTATCTCAGTTGTTTAATCTCCCTTTATCTTCACTATTAACACAGCTAACGGTTTGATACCATCAGGATATTTCTTACAAAGTTGGAATAAATGTAAAGTACAGCCTTTAGAGATTGACTTCCTCCTGCGATTGTGCAAATCGTAGTTATAGTTATTGTGTAAATAAATATATTGAAAAATCCATCTGTGCTGCAGAACAAGGACATTTTCTTAATGACTATAAGACTTTCACCATTTTTGAAGCAGAAGTTGAAATAACTCTGATATGTTAAAACATAGATTTTTGCCAGTTGGGAGTATGAACTGATCAGTTTTAGCCATTTTGCTCCCTTGCCGATAGTTGGATCAATACCACTCTTTGTAAGTATGAGTAAAGAGAGGTCGCCAGGAGGTGTTCAAGCTATTTAAGTATCATTAAGCTCACTAATTATGTTGTATGTTATTTTGTATTGTCTATCTGTACAAAAACCCGAGTCGGGCTAGCTCCTTCCCCCCTGCTTCTAGTCCTTATGCTAAGCTACGCTAACGCCACCACCCCTCATATTTAGCATACAGATATGAAAGTAACTCTTGGAGAGAAAACCAATAAGCTTTTTTTATATGATTTGTTTTACTGCTGCACAATGACAACCAACATTGTATTGCGATACATTCTTACACCCCCGTTTCTCTTCTTCCTCTTTTCATTTCTCCACCCTTGTTTCATCCCTTTGTCATTTCCCCAAACTTCTGCACGTGTAGGCGAAGCCAATCGGATTCGGCCGCTCGTTCTCTGTTCATCGCTTTGAGCCGGGAGAGTCCTTTCAACCAATTAGCGCCGACAGCAACAGCCTCCAACATGAGCCGGGAGGAGGGCATGTAAAAAAGATTTACAGCTTTTGAGAGCCAAATCCACCCTCGCGTCTTATCTCCCCCCCTCTCCTCCCTCACCCCCCGGGGGGCTTTGGCCACCGTATAGCGTAGCCAAAGGCTTTATTGCCGAATAATGGCCGGTCCGAGCTGCTTTCATGGGGGAACAGTGGGATGACGCCTGCTGTGTCTGACTGTGAGGGAAAAACTGGGGCATAAAGTTCAAAGTAGGCTCGGCTCTGCGCCCCACAACACAGGCAGAGAGGGGCTCAAACGCCCCACAACCCGCCTCACATTTTCCATGCAAGAGTGACTTATACATGCACATTAGGGCGGTTTGTCAGCACACAGTGGGTTTCTCAGCTGGGTCATTATTCTGCGGCCGTTATTACTTGAATTAAATCTGACGAATTGCGCTCTAAACTGAGACCGCATCTGTTACTTGTCCCTCCTCGGCGGCCACTTTGTTTTCTGCTGTTTATCACTAAACACGGGTTTTCAATTTCATTTCCGCCGTGTGCTTTAAAGCAGTCGATCCGTCCGAGATTCTTATCCTGATGCATATGGCCGCCGCTGGGGGGAATAAATCATTTTTGTTTACTAGCAGACGGGAGACGTAAATTAACCTGCAACCGAAGCGGGCGGTCATAAAAGATGAGCAGAGATTTTAACACAGTCTACAGAAGACATTTTGTTATAGAAGAGAGGCGGAACACGCATGTGTCATAATGTATCCAGTGAAACGCGGAAAATGTAAAAAGACACTTTTTTTTTAATCCTCATTAATGAGCCAAGCTGGCGAAGCATACATCCCTATTCATTATAACAGGCCAAACAGAAGCAGAACTGGAATTAGCTAAATGTTTTAGGGCTTTAATTTGCTGTGGATTTATTTATATAGGATGCGGAGGAGTAATGTCTTCAATTCCTGCCGTGACTTGGCGGGAGACATGTCAGACTGCATCTTAAACCCCGACCAATCGCAGCCTGCGGTCTGTCATGGTGAGAATATCTGGCAAAGGAAGCAGAAGCCAGATCTTTCTTCTTCACTGTGTTTATATTAGCACACTTAAGATGTCTTGTTCTTATTGGTCGGCATCACAGAGCACTTGGAGTTCAACGTTTAACGAGGTGAAGGAAGGCGAAGGCAAAATTTTTATTTATTCTCTTTTGTACATGCTTAGTGATTATTACAATACAGACTCTTTAAAGCATCCATTACAGCATTTTAAAATAGTCAAATGGGGCAAATAGAGCAGATTTCATTATATAATAGATGTATCAGCACAATTAAATAGCTACTTTGACAGAGTCCAAAAAAACCCCAGCTGAAAACAATTTTAAAAAAAAGGACATGCATAAAAAATAGAAGGGTAAGAGGACAGATCACAGGTCTCTTTTTCAGAAATGTATAAGCCGTTAGTGAAGCATCTATAAGTAATTACACGCAGCGCGATGGCTTTCTTCCCTTTGATGGAGAACATCAGAGTGTGGGATCGATCGAGTGTTAATGGAAATATCATCTCGACCCTGCGGGGCCGCGTACAAACCTGCGAGGGACTCTCTCGGTGCGTTTTCTACTAAGATGGCGGATTTGAAACTTCTCCGTGCTAATGTTAATTTCAAATGTGGAAAGTATGAAGGGAACATTCCACTGGAAACTTGTTTTTCTGGTCGGCGTCGATGCGCTCTCAGGTCGCCAAGTTTTATTCAAGCAGTCGGTACAGAACGTCTCCGAAAAGGTCAGCGTTGTGTTTCGCAGCTGTTACGCAACTTGTGCAAGTTGTGAAAACAAAGTGACAAAAAGAAGCAGTTTAAGGAAAACATTGAGACAAGTTGTTGGATCGAAAGGCTTTTTCTGTTTATGAGTTATTGTGATTGGCTCCTTCTGCTTGGCTTGTTGATGGAAAACTTGAGAGTTTTGGAAATATGGACACGTTTTACTGAGACACAGGATGCAAGATGAGATATATATATATATATATATATATATATATATTATGCCATTCCTCCCATCTCTGCATGCTTTGAATTAGCAATATAATTGTTCATACGTTACCCGAGGCATACTCGCACTTAAAGTAGGTTCAGGTTTGTTTACTGTAGAGTACCCACTGGATTTATGTAATATAATCGAGCAAAGTAAAAGTTTGAGGGAAGATAAATTGAGTGAGGAGACACCACAGAGGATCAAAAGAGGCTTCTAGAAAGCCTCAGGTAAGTATCTGCATAGAGCTGATAAAAAAAGCCCGATTCTGTTACACAGGCACCCTCTGCTCGTGAATATTCATGAGGACACATCCCTAATTGTGGATAATCCCTTGCGTTTGCTTATTCCATTTATAGCCAAATATCACGCAGGGGAATGTTGATCTCGGACCTTTTGCAGAGCGTTCATCTATCAGCCTTGCGCTCCGAACCCGAAATCTTTAATCAAACCAATTCCTTTGATTAATGATGCAGCGTAAATGAACTCGTAGGTTTCTTTTCTTCTTTTTTTCTTCCAAACCGCAGCAGAGAGACTCTATAGCACCAGCCATTGTTTCAAATTCTTCAGATGTCGCTGCTCACCTTTTTAATGAACACTAGAAGATGCACCTCACATCGGTTTTCATTCGAGTGGTTACAGCGTTGCATCTTGAATAGGAACCTGGTGAGAAATGTAACATATTTTTACCGCCATCATCCCCGAATCATAATAAAATCTTTCCATTTGTATTCAGTAAAGAGTTGGCCAGCATGCTTCTCTCTTCCAAAAGGCTGGCACGGAAGACTGAAGGTACATTTCCAGTTATAACAAATGGAAAACAAAGTCATTTTTCACTTGGCTCAGATGGAATTGTTGCCACGTTGAAAAATGTAAAATGTCACAAAGGCTTATGGGAAAATGTTTGTGTATTTAGTCTTCGTTATTTTGTTGTTGCTGGACCTGCCTTCTCCAACAGAAAAGTGAAAGAAATAAAGCCTAAAAAGAATGAGGGTATTGGTTTGTGTACAAATCCTCATCATCCACCGTTCATACGGAGGCCCTTGCTGCAAGACTATTATTACTATATATGATTACTGTTATACTCAGTGACATGGTGTGGTGAACAAAGTTACTGGTGCCTAATTAATTATACAATGTTGTCACATCCTCCTTCAATATTCCCTTAAACCTGCAACAACTGATTTTTTGGCCACTTGAGGGCAGCAGAAACAAGCTAAAAAACAACCTTGACATATTATCGCCTTATAACGTTGCTAAAACTAAATTGGTCAATAATAAGCAAACTTTAGCATTAAAAAAGTATTGATTATTTTTTTTGGCCATGTTGTGGCTAGGGATGCACGATATTGATTTTTTGAAGCCGATACCGATATCGATAACTTTCTGCTCCTCGGGACCGATACCGATACCGATAACCGATAATATTGTTATTCGTTTTTGAATGTATATTCAGATCAAATTCAGGTCAAAAACACTAATGACTAAGCTTAGGTAGATTTAGCATAGCTTTGCCTTTTACCAAACACCTAACCAGATGTATCACAGTGACATGATAATTATTACTATGAACAAAAGAAAGCCAAGAACAGTTTTGACTCTTCAATAAAATGACAATATTTATTTTTTTCAAATAAATATGTAAGTGAGTCAGTCAGTCAGTCAATGACAACTTTCCCTGAGCAGCATGGGATATGCACACACAAGTGCTGCTACATTAAACTGTTGGTCCTGATCCACACAGAAATGTAAACTACGGTAATAGGCAGAAATATCAGCAAAGCAACAGCCACTACTGCGGATGTGATCCCCTCCATTCAAGCGCTGACGCGACTGCTAAAACAAACGTTACCAACAGACCACGGAGTGAAAACATCAAAGGAAACCCCGTTAAAAGCAGTGGAAACGCGTTTTGGTGACATCGAGGAAAAGCCACTGTATTATCTCTCAACTATATTGGACCCGAGGTACAAGGACCGCTACTTCACCCGTGCATCAAAACGCTAAACTACGGGCTCGCTGCTTCTTTAGCGGCGCCGGCGTCTTCATACGCTTTTAACACACCGTCGTAGCGATGGTGATGTGCGAGGTGACTTTTAAGGTTGGATGTATTAAAGCTCGATGCCTTTTTCCCTCCTCTTGGAACTTCTGCATTGCATTTGTTACAAATGGCAAACGATTCAGTTTCCTCAGAAACTTTGAAGTAGTCCCACAGTACAGACGCCATGCGTGTTTGTTTACTAGTCTTCCTCCTCCACTCGCTCGCAGCCTCTACGTCACAGCCAGGCATGAGAAGGGAGCGCTCGATTTGTGGATTAACTCCCTCCTCCGAAACCTGTGATACCACAGTAACCACATCACATGCTAAACGGGAGGCGCCTAGAAAAAAACTAACGTCCCTCATCCCAATCCACCCGCTGTTTTAACACAAACATCCTATCTTCGGATTATCGGAGGTATTAATAATTGTATCGGATTTATCGGGTTGACGTCATAATTCCTATTATCGGGCCGATAATTATCGGTCCGATAATTATCGTGCATCCCTAGTTGTGGCCATTTAACAGGCTGTAAACACAACACGGATGTATTCTGACCTTAGCAAACCTATCAGTAGTCCATTTACACATCCATGTGCATTCACTCTTTTTGATCTGTTTTGGTCTCCACCAGCTCCTGAGGCTCTTTAGTAACTAAATCCGCTTATTTTCGGTCCGTTTTTTAACACTATTGTGCTCAAAACCGCTGCCTGCTATGTCAGAAACCGACGCAGATGAGAGCCTAGAGAGTGAATGGAAACACTGATTCACGTCAAACATGTGAAACACATTAGCGTTTTGTCTTTGTTGTACATATTGTTGAATATGTCTTCCGCTTTAACATCGTTGTTGATGACTGACAGTGATGAATGAAAGCTCTGCACATTTCTGGGTCTGAACCGGCGATGACATGACTCCTAAAGCCCTCCATCATGGCCGCCGCTGACATGCCTCTCGGTGCTATTATTGGAGGTAGACGCTCAGAGAGACCTCCACCTCACAAGTGATTGTTTTTCAGCCTGGGAGGTTAGATGGAGGCATTATGGTCTGGATCACTGTGGGAAGTATCGACGACTGCTACGACTGCTACCCCCTCCAGCAACCCTAAAACATGTATTTGATCAAACAAGCCTAGAAGCAAATCATAGACTTTATAACCCAAAGTAAAACCTACTGAACACTTGAAGAACTTGATTGAAATTGTGACCTGTGGAGACGATAACAATATACTTTTTCAGATGAGTTGCCCGTGGAGATGTCATTAGATACGAACGGGATGACATCACCGCTTTGCATCTGCTATAGGAAATCCTTTTTAGGGACAATAGTGCTTTCTTTGTTGATTCTACCAAATGGAAATGTGATTACCGCAGCAACTGCACAAATGCATACTGCGAGTCAGCTTAAGCTTATGTTATTAAGGACTTAAACGGGGATAAATGTGTGACAAGCAGTTTTTCATTCATCCTAATGTACATATCAGCATTCAACAGCAACTTGTAATCATGCATTCATTATACAAAGCTGCATAAACGCATTACATTTTCTGTTTTTCTGAAATGGATACTGGACGATTTAATGCACAAAATGGAATGGAGATATCCCGCAGCTTAGCATACAGCTGCAAAAAAGAAAGAATTACAGCTTACAAAGTCTGAATTTTAATGTTGCAGTTTAACCCCCGTTTTGCATGTTTCCATTTTCTGGTATGGGGGGACGTGAGAATCTGCATCAGCTCGGTGCCAGTGAGGCTATTAGCAGCATGGGGGATATCCAAGGTCTTATGGGTGCTGGTGGAGAGATGGCACGGGGTCATCTCTTTATTGCATCAAACCACAAGCACTTTGCGTATGCTGAGTCAGCAGTTGGGATGTAGGGTGAAGATGAAGTCCTTGAAGCTGGATTTTAACCCCAAAATGGCTAAAAATGTAGTGATAAAACGATAACGGGTGCTCCTACTTTACCAGTGAAAATAGTTGTCTTCTATTGTTTTGGCTTGGGAAGTCTAAGAAAGAATGATATTGATATTGATGAGAAATGTAGGAGTCTGCATTTACATTGACCCATACTTGAAAAAGATTGATTTTCTAAATAAATTAATAATTATTATATTTTAATCTTCTTCTCAATTATTCGATTTTGCTTGTTTCTGTGTTTTATTGTAAAATAATTTGGGACTGTTGGACAAAACAAGCATGAAGATGTCATCATGGGATGTAGGAAATTAAATAGGTATTTTACACGTTTAATACTGTGAAAAAAAAATATACACATTTTTAAAATGATCATTAGTTGCAGCCCTCAGATTATGGAATATTTTGAATGACTTTTTATTATTACCTTGACTCAGTGACTTATTCCACTGGGTTTAGAGCTGCCGCTATATCAGATTTAATAAATCTAAATATATATATGACAATATTACACTGGGGCGGCTGTGACCACACGGTCACTATTGTCTACTATCTGCATGTCCTTGAACGACACACTGAACCCCAAGTGACCTCACAGCTGCCGGCTGCTCCTTAGAATGGGTTCAACGTAGAGGTCAAATTGTATTTAACTCCGAGAGAGTAAACCCTCCACATGACTGGTGTCCTCCATCTTTCCTCGCCGTCACCTTTGCCGCCACCGCCGCCTCGGTCGGACACGTGTGCTGCCGCGTACACCTGGGACCCCGGCCGATGTGCTGCTCAACAATGTGCAAACATGAAAAGGCACATCAGGGTAATTGGTGCTCTCCCAGCACGCGTTGCTCAGCATAATCAGCGTCTCGGCGCTTCACGGGAGCAGCTATTCATGTCCAAAGAGGTGTAAGGGGAGAAGACGGGAGGGGGGGGGGCAATCAGAGGTACGGCTTCGCTGTCAGCAGCACAGCGAACAAGCCAAGAACCCTCTGGGAACTCGTTCCAGCTGGCTAGATATTAGGTGCTGTCTGAAAAGTCCCCTCACACCATCACACACAAGGGTCCACAAAACTATTCCACCTCTCTGCTCCCAATATCTGTACTCCTGGTATACGTCCACCTCCTCCTGGCTCCCACAGGTGGAAAAAATATTTTCAGACTGCGATGTTTACGAGTTGTGGATTTTGCAGCTGGTTAAAGGTTATTATTGCTGAGTGTATGAAGCAGGTGTTTAGCTGGTTCTGGGTCCACTCTGCGGTCGTGGACACCATACTTATAGACTTTCTATTTAGGCGTGGATCAGTGGACCGGAGTGGATCCTATAGGAAATTGCAGGCACACGGATGGATTGATTACATTTTTTTCTGTCCACTAGAAAATCTGGCCGTGATATGTTTTCATAATATCAACAATGAGTTGGCATATTCCAAACAGGCTCTATGGAATTCAGGCTAAATATAGTGTTGATGCGCTCCTATGTTTGCAATAGTGGGAATTTCTGTTATTGGCTTATACCGCCAGTTTATCTGCTGATACCACATCATTATCTCAGCTTGCCGTCGATCTGATTCCTTCCACTCCTTAAACAGCAGTTGTGTCTGCGGCCGGGTCTGGGTTTTATCGCTCGCTCGCTGGCAAGTCCCAACAGCTTTAATTTTTTCTTTTCGTAAAGGCTTTTGTTTGCACAACATTTCACGTAATGATTCATGAGATGGCTCACCTCACGCCCGGCTATAAACATATATTTAGGATTCCCAGGTTAGTGATGGAGGCGATGGCATGTTGCGTGTTCAGAAGCTGCAGAGGGAAACGTGTAAATGTGCGAGTTAAAAATTCAACAGTAATGTATATTATTGAAGGTGCTGCCCATCAGTGTCTTTCACGATATAATGATTCCCTTTGAGCCTTGCATGCCGTTCAAAGTCTCATCAGAAATGCAGAAAGATGGGTTGACATCCATATGAGTGTGTGTGTGTGTGTGTGTGTGTGTGTGTGTGTGTGTGTGTGTGTGTGTGTGTGTGTGTGTGTGTGTGTGTGTGTGTGTGTGTGTATTTGATGTTCCTGTCTCTGAACCACTTGCGTCAAGGTGACCAGGGGTTAAACTTTGATGCTGCAAACCGTCAGTCATAGTTTCCTGTAGGCATCGCGTTGGCATGCTACCAGATTTATTTCTTTATTTCATTTTTTTTAAGCTCCAGACTTCCCTCTGGACAAGGTTGGAGAGCTGAACCTGTTAGATAAGTGGAAGGGGGGGGGGCAAAGGCTGCATTAGAAAATCCAATGCATTTTGGCTGGAGTTGAGCCCAGCGCCGCGGGCTAGAAAGGCTCCTGCATCCCCCACCAAAGCGGGAAAAATCTTATTTGACAACCTTTGGGGAGGAAATGATTCAATGAGGTTTTTTAGAGACTTTTCAGTTGAGTTTTTAGACTTCTTCACTTACCACACACGCAGGTAAACAATCACGTCCGTGTTCAAGCGCCAAGACTTAGTCGTTGTACAATAAGAGCTGTGTTTGTGCAGTTTTGATAGACCCCCAGCCTGATGGACCCCTGTGGGGCCACATTATACGAGTGTCTCCCTCCTAAGTATTTTTAAGCGTTTTCCAACGAGCCCGTAACACGGCTAAATATAGGCTTGTCTGTTACTATGGACTTGGCAGGAGCTCCAAACAGTCGGAGCACTGTGTGCAACAAGGCCACAGGAATTTCTGATGTTGTAATATGAAAAGCGGGGGCCTCATGGATGTAAACTCTGGGCAGGCCTGTCACCAAGGTGCAGGAGAGCTGAGTGGAAAAGCAAACTTCTCACAGATTTCACGGGGGCTGGAGGGGAAAAATTTCAGGTAGAATCGTGGCACTTTCGCATAGCTGGAGGAGAGAAGCCGTGGGCTATTGTTACGCTCTCATATGTCACCATGGTTCCTTACATGACGATGTTTGTTAGGCCAGAGGACATCGTCTGGTTTGCACACAAAAATGTGCTTATTTTGGGTGAGAACTGTGGCTGAAATTCCAAATAGCCTGGGTACCATAATGACATGAGTTGGAGTTGAAGTATGAACATTTTTAGCATTTTTTGTTTCTCTTTTTCTTTGCGTTTGTCGGTTTCTGAGCCTAAGAAATAGAGACGGAAAAGAAAATAAACACTGATATCTCGAGAGGCCATACCAGTTAAATAAAGGTCAATACTGTTAAGCCCCTGGAAAAGTGGTTGCACCATATTAAAGAGGTCTCTATAACATTAAATATTCATGATTAAACAAGCAATAATCAAAGTGAAAGTTGGGGGGGTTCTCTTGTGAGAAATAACCGACGCTGTTGTAACCGGGGCAGAAAATAGGTCCATGTAGGATCCCAGGAGGCTGATTGGGAAAATAGGTTTCCGGGGTCTTTAAAGAATATTGAATACTGTAATCGCATCCACAGGAGGCTAAGCCTACACAGTGCAGTCAGGAAAATCTCAAACTTGTGTAACTGTAGCCCTGGGTCTGCATGAATAGAAGAATACCTGCAGAGCAAAAAATGAACCGTTCATAAAGAGCTCCGGCGTCTTTTATCACCCACCGGCTGCTGGAAGTTTCTCTGTTTAGCTAAAAAAAGGAAACGTCCAGAGAGAGAGTGCACAATGTAAAAATCCTCCTGTTCCACCGATGTTTTATTCATGCTCTGGATTTGCAGGGCCTGATTGCTTGTTTGGGGCTTTTTTTTCTCCTTTTGCTTCTCCACACTTGTTTGTTGTGTCTCACTTGAACAGAATAATGCATTACCGTGTTCGCCATCAAACAAATGTAGTGCGGTGCTGCAGATGCTCATTAGGAAAAAGGCGTTCAACCCCGGTGGGCTGTTTACAGTGAAAGCCGGCGTGGCACCTTGACGACGTAAAAAAGGTGGCGACGGTAGTTTTCAGCCAGATGCCGTTTCTGTGCGTGTGCTGCTTTCAATGACCTAGAATTCGTCTTTGACTCTCAGCGTGTCCCTCCCATCTCCCTAAAGGTGAGCGCCGCCTATTTAACTTTTCCGTTTGTGAAGCCGCTCCGACTTGATGATTCGGTTTCTGCCTCGTGACGGCTCCCCTCTTCACAGAGTCCCTTCCTTCATTATTGACACAGGAAGGCTGTTTGCCTACCACCTCGCCACCGATGATGACTCATACTTAGCTGAACTCTCTTCTATTCATCACTTCACACCGAGCATCCTCCCCGGCTCCACTTTGCTTCTGACCTACTTTTATGCAGCGCAGTCCGTAAGAATATTTGGACAGAAACGCATATTTCCGTCGTTTCGTCCCTGTTCTCCGGCATATTAGATTAGAAATACACCATGACCTCAGCTGTGATGCTCACGAACTGAGATACTCATGATTAGAGATATTACAATACACTGTACCAATACCAGTGGTTTAAAAATATAAATAAAAAACAGGATAGATAGATAATAAATTACAATATTACACAGGTGTCGACTTCACCTCATCTTCCCTTTTTTTCCTTATTGTCTTCTTCATACACTTTTACACATTTCTTCTTCATATTCTTATATTATATAACAAGCATAGCTCTTTTAATATATAGATTTTGGAAAGCTATTTGGTCAACGTTTTACCCTCATTTTCATTGTTTCACTTAAAATCCAATGGATCAGAGTCCAGAGCCAGAAAAAAAAAAACATTTGTAAATGACCAAATACCTACAGGCTGCATTTTAAATACCACCAATGGAAAATGATTTGATGACTGGAGCTAGGTAATTGCTCGCCACGGTTATGTGGAGGGTTTAGATAAAAGCAAACACCTGAGGATTCCATCACACCAGCTTTACACACACATTGAGACACACACACACTCATTCCTGACTTTGCCAGCAGCTGCAGGTGAGTCTAACTGAGGCAAGTCATCGCCCTTGTCTCATCTCATCTCTTGGCCAGACACTGTGTTTGTGACAGCCTCATCAGCCACACAATGATGAGCTGGAGACAGTCTGGGGGGGGGGGGTGAAAGAGGCGGGCGAGATCTTCATCAAACCGAAACGAAAAATGACAACAAACCCGGGGGACGACGGGAAAGCGTACAGCGTGCAGATTATTGGAAAGCGCTTCTATTAAATGTCCAAATACAGTGGATGATTTGAACCGACTCACAGGCGGCTTCAGTTTTAAACACAAAGAAGGCTGTTGGAGGTCAGCTGCTCGGCTGCAGGCAAGACAGGGTTCACTTCATGGCTGATGATGATTGCCTCCATAAATAATGTCACTGTTTGGGGTTAAACTAAATGCAATATTCATGTTGGGAGGCGTCTGGAAGGCAACACGGATTCCATTTAGAGGGGAAAAAAAAGTTGCACAAACTCTCTTTGAGCGAACGTGACACAGCTGTATCGGCCGCTGTTCGATGGTCTTGGCGTAACCGAAAGACTCAGAAGTAAAGGAATTTAAACTCACAATAACCCTTCTGTCTTTGTCTTCAACCTCCCTTTTTGATATTACCATCAAAACAAGCATCTCTTTGCCTGCAGCTCTCTTCAAATAGTGCGTAAAGAGATGACAAAGCATATCCACGAAGCCAAAACGACTCCGTTCCCTGTTCCAACCTGCTCTATCCACGAGGGTTCTGGTAGCTTCTGCTTTCTCTGTATTGTTATTTATTTTTAACAGCAGCCTCTCAGGCTAAGTACAGCAACATAAAATCAATAGGCTGCATTTTGGGATGGCATTTCATCTCGCTAACTCAATTAAACGTAGCGTGGTTTTTTAGATTGCAAGAGAGAGATACAATTCATTGATCTCGCTGCCTCCTTTATACTCTATCTCTCTCTCACACACACACATACAGTGTACAAACACACGCTCACCTACACACAAGCCTTTTCTCAAATCCACTCTCGGCTTTATTCCCACGCTGCCTCTTTCGGAGAGCCATTCACATTTTATAGTGTGCTGAATATGAGACTCGTGGGTTGTTGTAGAAAGTTTCTTGAAGTGAAACGAGGCCGCCGCCGCCGCTCGCCCTCCTCTGCAGTCGTCCTGGCATTGTTCAATAAAAGCAGAAAAAAAAAAACCCTCTCCACGTTAATGGCTGCTATATTCCACAGCCGGCTGCATCTACATTTATGTGAAGCGTTTTATATTTCCCTTTTTCATTAGCGTGTCAAGTGCAGCTGAGAGCTACTTTGTTTTACACACTGTATATGTTATTTCAGTTGCTTCTCCAACTGCAGAGAATTGTGGCTGCGTGAAGTAAATAAATCCACGGGCCGACTACAGTCAACACAACAAAGGCAAGCCAAATCTCACATTTTTGAGCCCGGTCTCCAAATGTAGGCTCACATTAATCGAGACAGGTCTCCAGGCATTAGAGAGGTCCAAGTCGGATCTGAAGTAATTCCAGACAAGTCCCAAGCCATTTGAGTCCAGAAGTCTCATTTTTTCCAGACAAGTCATATGAAATAAGTCAGAGTTATCAGACTTTCTGGTAAATCAGCCAGTCAGGTCCGAAGTTTGATGAGAATTTAAATCTCAGATCTCCGCTGAGACTCATAAGCAAATAATTAACATTTTTAGTTTTACATTTACAAAAACATTCCAACAAAACAACGTCTGCAACCACCGTGAGATGATTGCAGGCGTCCCCGGTTCATTATTGCAGGTTGTCGGGTCGGAGCGCTCTGCGACACGAGGGATAAATCATCATTGAGATCTAAAAAGAGCAAAGAGACTGAAGGTGGGAGAAAGAGGAAGATAATACAAAAAAGAAAAAAGTCCAACAAAAGAACAGAGAAAGGCATAATTGTGACACAGCTTTCGTCAGTGTTATGGAACCAGCAGTGGCATGGTTACTGCTCTCAGCGCACAGTAGTGGCATTGTCCATCTTTCACATCCTAACAAAGAGCCGGGGACCTCCACGGTCCACTCCCCCTCGCAAGGGATGGATGTTGCACTAATGCCGCCCGCACAAGCTCCACAGCTTTCTTTTCTCTCTCCCTCCAAGGACGTCCACAAGTTCTTTGTACCAACAGAAATGGCTTTTTTTGGGGGGGGGGTTAAAATAAGAGATAAGCGTCATTCCGACGGGACTATTTCACGAACAAAAAGCGACAACTCTGCTCGCTTTCTAATATTTACAAGGGCAGCTATGAAAGGTGTTCTCTCGGCGTATGTGAATGACAGGTTCTTGTCATTGTTCACCCATTTCT
The DNA here is from genome assembly GCF_963514095.1 of Eutrigla gurnardus. NCBI lineage: Eukaryota > Metazoa > Chordata > Actinopteri > Perciformes > Triglidae > Eutrigla > Eutrigla gurnardus. Next base: position 6,280,464 of record NC_139933.1, on the reverse strand, counting down.
ACAGCTCATCAGTGCAGACGGCGATGCAGCCTCTGACCCCGTCCTTTGTCTGTCTCGGAGCCTCTTTCTCCCTGACACAACAACACCAAAAATATCATGTAGACACGGGAAGCCACTGTAAATGCCACCTGAACCCCCCGGCGTGACATGATGAAAATGTGTTTTAGAAAGTTAGCTTCTAGCTGATCTATCCCTGCCTTTTACCACTCTGCAATACATCAATAATGTGTGTTTGGAGGAACGTTACTTAAATTCCAGAGATTACATTTAACCGGGGGAATGTTCAGGTATATAACGTTACCTGACATCTATCCAGGGTTCAGACCCAGACTTGGCAACCCATGAATTCCCTATTAATGGATGGACAAGAAGAGAGGTGTGGGAGAAAAAAAAGTTTTCCACTGTAGGGCCATTTTGGTCCTGTGGTTCCCCCCCGACTCTTGGAATGAGTTCAGATTCAGTGTACCAACTTGAAAGTGAGCTCTGTGAGACACAATAGTAAGTTTGTTCTTCAATCCAAGCTCTTGAGCCTTCTTGTGCCTTTACCGTAACAGTATAACAATGCAGTACAATTTAATTGCCTTTTCCATGTTGTGACATGGGCTGTGTAAATTCTGGAAAATGTATTTTTACGTAGAATACTAATTAGAGTCATGAACTTTTTTCTGTTGTCTGAGTGAATCCAGAAGTTTATGTAAACAAGCGTTCAAGGCTGTAAAGGAGGGAAAAAAAGCCTTTACAAAACAAGATTTTGTGGGAATTAGTCCCCAAATCCTAAGCTGCATTGTTTCAGAATGGAAACGCAGAACTTTGAATCATTAAAGTACTGAAACGTGTCACATCTTTCCCCTGTGATGGAATTTGTACTTTAGCTCTTAATCTAATCAAATTTGATGTGCAAATTAAAATGTATTTCCCCTGAGGAAACTTTCAAAGAATATTTTTTAAAAAGTCAGTGCATTGCTTCTAAAATTGTGAAAGAGAGGTTCTTACAGAAAATGAATTATGCAAATGCACCCACAATCCATTTGGAACAAGATTTGGGATTAAGGGTGTTATGGTCATTGGTCTTCATTTGGTTTTACTTTCCTAAAAAAATACTGGTAGCATGTAAAAGTACAGTAGAACTGCTTCAAATTAAGAAAAATTAAGGTGAGGTTATATCATATAACATTCACAGATGGCATTTGAAAACACCTGAAAATAAAGATTATTATTGCCTTGTTTTTACCACTTTGACTGCATCACAATAACTACAGAATCCAACAAATACTGCATTAGTTGAGTTACAGCTATTTAATATGTTGAACGTTTCATAAGAAATAATTAATTACAAGAGGAGGCAAAGAACAGTGTATTATTGTGCCTATGTCCATAACAGGTCAGTTAACGTGGGTCTATTTCACCAGTGAAGCAGGAGCCGTCACTACAGTTTAATATATGGGAATTCACTTGGAATGGTGGTTCTTCATCTGACGAGTCCCATAACACCATTTTAATGGCCAGCCAATAGGAAACAAGTATTTACCCTGGCCGTCAGCAATTAGAAGAAGAAGCTTTGGATTTGGTTCTAAGACATCTACCAGTGTCGATGCCTGCCGGAGCCCGAGCCGCCCCTGTGATTGGTCTGTTCCCCCCGCTGGAACGCCAGGTATCGAGATAAGCTTAACGATTTCAGGTACACGCGGAGCGGAGATGGGCGGGTGATACAAAGCCGTGTCAGCAGTTGGCAGTCGCCGCTAACGCTAATTACGGCATCTGTCACGGGTGGAGAGGAGAGGAAGCCGTTCCAGATACAGCCATCCAAATGCCAAACCTGATTTTATCGCCGTTTTGTCAGATGACGAGCGAGGCTCACCCACCTGCTTCCCACCAAAACTCACTGTCGGGGAGTAGATAGTAAAAAAAAAAAAGAAAATGTATTTGAGATTTCTGTTCGGTCGTTTACACCGAAATGTTTTGCGCTTGGCTTCCCACAAATCGGAACACATTTGCATCGGCAAACATCTGAGCGAGTGTTCCTCGCCTCCGGACTGATGTGCTATTTGACCGCCGGTTATCTCAAACGGTGCGAGCCACAATGCCTGAGTTTTGCAGGAGAGCGCCAGCACATTTCATTCCCCCCTCTGTCACATAAAATTCTCCATCTGACACCAACGCAATGAGAGGAGGGAGGATTGGGGGGGCGGAGAGCGCTCCGGCTTCTGTCACCAAGCCACACCAGGGGCATACTAATCTCAGCTCAGTCCAGCTGCTCTCCATGCTCCGATGGATCGGCTTGATTATGAAACATTACGGAGCCTCCCCGTCGGCCGAGACGAGCCACCGAAGGAAAGGTGAAACGACCACGATGGAGGGGGGGTGACTGGAGTGGGAATCTGTCTCTTAGATACTCAGCTTGCTTATTACTCTGCTGAGGACTGAAAGTTGGCTTGAGGTGCCTTTTGAGTGACATTTCAACTTATTTTTTTTCTTTATTGGAGCAAATTTGACCGCCACACTGCCAAATTGTTCACGACACGCAGTGAAAGGACCGACTGTGCAGACATTAGTTCTAGCCAGTGTGTGTAGAGTCAGTCTGTGTTAATTTGGAATGACTTTTTCTTATTTCCCTCCAGGCCTCTCCCTTTTTACCATTTGTCTCCTGTCAAACAGCCTTAGGAAAGATTATTTATATATATACCAAAATTGAATTTTCAACATTTTAAATTTCTACCATCTAAGCTGTCTTGTTTGCATCCACTTGCATCCTTCTCTTGACTTTGCAAGAAGAAGCTGAGACTCTCAAATCTGATTCGTCTTCAGTCCAAATGCACCCAACGAGTCCTCCTACTGTAAACAAAAATAGGTAATTTAGATGTAGACATTCAATCAATTGTTAATATAGAAACTATTGATTCAAGGGAGCTTGAAGTGTTTGAACAAACAAACACTGCTGTCAGTCTTCTGGTGAGGACATTGCTGCTGGCAGCCTCAGGAATAACACGAATACCAGCACAGATATATCCTTGAGCTGTCAAGGTTTTTATGCTTTTGGAGTGACATTTTCATTGAGGGCCAAAGCACATGGAACGCACCAATCCGAGCGAAGACCTTGGCCGTGTCGTCATCCCTCAAATAGCGAGAGCCTGCTGTATATTTTCCTTTGGTCAGCGGGTCAAAGTGTTGCCAGGCTAACCTTTTCACAACTCTAATTATGAACACCGGGCAGGCAGATCATAAATACGCAGAATTGATGGATTTTCATAAGGTGGTGCGTGACAAAATGTCAAGGGTGTGCTTGTTTTGGTGTTTCGCTGGTAAGCAAGTGGGGAGGTCGCTGAAAGGCAGGGTTATGGCGGCGTCAACACCTTTTGGAAGATGGATGTATACTTTGAAAACAGAGCGAAATGGACCTAATCACCCCATTAAATCGCAGTTAACAAAAAGGTCAGTGATTGCGAGCTAGACGTGATCTAAGCAGTGCAACTGGAAACGAATTAAGGGAGTCTGAGGGAGAAAGTCTGGCGGTGGTTTAGACTGCTTGATTACAGCTGGATTAAATTGGGTTGAAAAGCTTTGTTAAGCATGTCACGTGGAGATAGCGTTAGCATCGAAGCTACAGTAGATTTGGATTTTAATCATCCTCTATTAAATGCTTTTGAAATAACAGTTGTACATCTGAAAAGATTGTGGGTAATCCATCCTTCTGCAAAGACTGGTGGATATTGGGGATAATGGTCCTGGAGCATCACCAGGTCTAGTGTTGGGTGATTGGCCCCCGGGCACGGAGATGTGCAAGGCGGAGGGGCCCACTTTTAATTCTGTGGCGCTCGCGTACCACGAGGTCTGGATGTGCCGCATCAGCAGGATGGCGGAGGACGCTCGAGGATCAAAGCTCGGCAGAACGCCTTTTCGATCCCGGCTCTCACACCTCCAGAATTCCAAGTTCAAAGACTTGTATCCGTCGATGTCTCCCGATCTGATTTTTTAAACGCGGAGACGTCAGACATACGAATGTGAATGTGCACCAGTCTGACAATTACTGGCAACTTCCTCCGCGGCGACAGCCTTCAAATGGGAGGCCCGCACATTCACTCACATGTATAAGGAATGTCACACACTTTGTCATGTTTAGACAAACCGGGGAGGAGACCCAGTTGTCGTCCGCGTGTCAGGCACTCTTGTAATCATTTCTTCTCGGCGTGGGTGTTGCTTCCCACCGTGTGTCAAGAGGGGGAAAAAAATGGCTTTCTAACTTTTTTAATTAAAGCTCCACTCTGTCTGTCTGCTGCAGGATGTCACTGCTCATTTCACGTCCTACACGGAGAGAAAACCAGAGACGTTTTACAACTCATTTGCAGGGATGAATATTATAATCGGCGATACCCTGTTAAACTGGTGCAGCAATACACGTAGAGAACTATTCTATCATGATTACAACTCATAATATGCAGTGAAGAAAAATGGAAAAGCATACAGTCAGCTGCCGGCTTATTAGGACGACCATAACGGAGCACAAAAAGCTTGTCGCAGCAAAAACTCAGCATTTCAAGTGGAGCAGTGTTTACCACACGACTCTGTGATCGTACAGGTGTTATTCATCTGGCCGTTCAGTCTAAAACCCACATTGCTGAAATTAATTGCAAGGCTGTGGAAACGGTTGAGCAACCGGGTCACAGATAATTTACCGTCAAAACACCAGATAGTCCACGGCCATTAATTCCACCGCACTTACAGTAGAAGACTCGGTCGGGAAAAAACATAATTTGACATCCCTCATTAGTAGTGAATTAGCTCGGACGACCAACGGGAATAACGTCACCGATTCATTCCACCTCGGCTTGATGACGCGAAGAGAACCCCGTTCACTCTCGGCCAAGGGCGGCCTTTTTTTTTTTTTAACACGGTGTTGCACCATTAACACATTGAATGCACCAGCACCGCCTTAATGTACCTTTGATGGCCTCCGCCGTGAAAGGTGCTGAAAGAAACTGCTGAGGTCAGAAAGTGACATTTGCTGTGTGCCGAGCTCTGCAAGTAGCGCTGCGTCAGACGAGAGTGCCACGGCGATGCTTCGCGTCGTGATTGATCCTCTGTGACACTGAGAGCTTCCGTGGCAGCTTGCCCAACCTAAACTGCTAGTCTTGTCCCCGCAAGTCAGAGGCAAACCTGACCTACCCACACACCCATATTTTCTCTTCATTCACCATCTTGGATCTGAGCTACAATTTGTCCTTCACGTCTACCCTCCTCCCCCCTTTTTCCTCCCCTCTTCCCGGCAGGTGTCATGCAGTTTCTCCTTTTGTTCCGTTGAACCTGGAGGTGTCTGAATCCTCTCCCAGGACTTGCTGAATGTCAGCTCCATGT